>NC_064630.1:582723667-583343390 GCF_023864275.1 Schistocerca cancellata | reverse complement strand
GCTAAGAAAAGAGAAGTAAACCAAGCTGACAGAGTACTGGAGGAAGATCGAAATATACTATTTTCAGAGATGTAGAGGGAAATCTCTTATCTGTCGAAATTTTGTTTCACTGTACATGTTCAGATTAATTATCCTATTTCCTCACAGTGAATTTAGAGTTTGTTCATTTATATTTATTTTCATTAACCAAAATCTGCAGGATCTATGACTGTGAACACACTGGACTTCATAGATGTGGGGTAACGAAAACACGAAAACATGCAGTATCTCAACTGCAGCAAATTTATTAAGAATGCTGGATAAAATAAAATTCTTTTTGTTTCATTCATGGGTTCATATTAATAAATGTGGCATAATTTGCACAAGAACAAGTAAAATGGTGATATTTGGCTGTAGTGTTCTTTCCCTCTGAGTGGCTGCAAATTAATTTGAGCTTTCATTCCCTAGGGTTCAGAGTGGAGTTACGTATTCTGGTGGCAAGTATTCAACAAGCTCTTATGTAACATAAAGCTAGAAATTGGGAATCTATGCCAGTTCAAAAGAAAATTAAAAGCATAAACTATCTGAATATCTAGATTCATGAAGCGAAATGTTTTGTTATCTACATGCCATGCTGCTGCCTTCACAGAAAGCTGTACCACAGGTAGTAATGTATAAGGAGCAATCAAAAAGTTTTCATTTGAAGGCCTTACAATCCAGAATCACTATGCCAAATAGGCAAAATCACTGTGAGCATTAAGGCATTCATACCACCAACCCAACCATTTGGTAAAACACTGTGTCCTGCTGCATGAAGTAGTCTGTAACTGCCTGCTGCAATTCATCTGACAGGAATTGTCAACTCATCGAGGCATTCTTTTAATGGACTTACGGCTTGATTATTGCAAGGGGAGAGTCTTGTCAACATAGATTTGCCAATGGTCTTTTGTGCATGTCCCTAGTTTGCTCCTTTCAAGTAGTCTAGGGTATCACTGACAGTGGATAGACATCTTTCTTCTTGAAACTTCCTGGCAAATTAAAACTGTGTGCCGGACCGAGACTCGAACTCGGGTCCCGAGTTCGAGTCTCAGTCTACCACACAGTTTTAATTTGCCAGGAAGTTTCATATCAGCGCACACTCTGCTGCAGAGAGAAAATCTCATTCTGGATCTTTCTTCTTGATTTTGTTCAGTCATTGTAGCTGATGCAAAAACGCCATGGTCTGTCCTTTTTTCTTCACAAGGTCCACAGAAGAGGACCAAGGACTCCCTGAAGGTTCAAGGATGTCATCTTGTAGCAACTTCTCCACCTTCTCTGGGATTAGCTGCTGTTGAGCTGGCAATACTCTATATGAGCAGTGGCTGCTAATTGGTGGGTAATACCAGTGTTGATGTGGTGTTTTTTCATGGACCACTTGGTCTGTCTCATCTTCACTACAGATTTGATAGCATCCAAAAACTAATGCAGTACAGCAATCATTCACTGAAAGCTGTCCTTGCTGAACTGGTTTGGCAGCTCCTGTATACTTAGTTATATGGATGAGTTGTGGCTCATGATAATGAGTGATCCAAAGTTCTCCTTGACCACCTAAAAAGGTTATGATCATCACTAGCATATAGATTTCTTTTGTGAACCTGAATAGCTTTATGCAATCAGCAACAGCTTCACATTTTAACTGGGCACCTCGATTGAAGACTGCAACTTACTTGCCTTGTTGATGACAACGGGATAACATCCTAGATAACAAACTACTGTACAGAGCAATCTTTGTTACATGTGCTTGTTGGAATAGCTTCTTTAAACTGTGGCTCCCATCTTATATGGTCTATGACTGTAATACTAACAAAAAGTCCCACCTAAGAGTATCATTATGATTACATTCTGTTCAAACAATAAATTCAAAGGGCTATGTCGTGTCATTGATTGTTACCCTTGCAATACATGTTTCTGTTGATTGAAGTATTTTCTATTTGTGACTTTCAACACAACTGCTTTCATATCATAGTACACTGTCTTCTTTAGTTGACAATTGTAGGTATCTGACATTACAGAAAAGGAATCCTCTGAGTTGACTAGTTGCCAAACAGGTTGGTCATTCATAATGTTGTCAATGAAATTTCCTGACATTGCGATGACAGTTGTCCTGGGCAGCCACACCTCCAGAGACAGGGAAGTTGCTTGGTTCCCCTGAAGTTCCCCGTACTTCTGTGCGGTGGTGGTGAATGGCTACTAGTTACAATGTGGGCAGAGCATCCACAGTGGGATCACACTGGTGTTACAAATGCTTGTTCTTCCATAGGGCTTTATTCTGGTGCAGGAGTTAGTCAGGTACTGGGTTGTCATTTGATGGCTGCAGCATAAGTTCAAGTTGGCTGAGTCCATTCTCCCTGGCACAATAGGTTGGTCATGAAGATTGTTGCTAAGGTTCAATATACCTCTTCTTCAACATTCTCTATTACTTTCTGGCATAGATGGCTAACACTCATGACTGCTATCTCTTGCTTACTCAGTCTGACAGTTCTCATTGCCATGAAATCCGGCATCTCTTCTCTCATTACCTGATGTATGAGAGAGTTGATGTTGCAGGTCTTCCACAACTGCCATAGGGACTAAATTTATGAGTAGTCATATTTCTATCATCTGATTCTTTTATGTCAAATTTTCTTGATGTGATGGCACCACTTTACATATTCCTTGGTTGTTGTGACATCCTTTACTAGAAGAGCTTGGTACATGTATTCTGCAACTTGTCATATTTGGATTCACAATGTCGCCTAAATCTTTTCAGCCATTTCATTAGATACTGACCAACATCTCTAAAGAACACTGATGGACACCTAACGTGAAGCTGATTTACTGCTGGTCTGAAATCCATGAGTCTCCTGAATAAAAGGACCATCGGAATGATATACCACTTGTATTCTGAATCCTGTCCACATAGGTGAAGGCTTTTACATTTACCTAACTGGAGCCAAGGTGATGTAGATGTTTTAAATTACACAGCATCATCACCAAACAATGTTACATTCCAACTGCACTCAATTCCAAACCAAAAAGTAAGGTTGTCAATGAAATATGACACTATTGAAAACACATTTATTACGAACAACAACATTCAGCCAGATGGAAGTGAACTCCTGGATGTAGAGTGCAGTTACTTATACCAACATTGAATATTTTAGATGGTTGGTATTTATACAAACATAGAAAATTCCAGAATATGCAAACATTACAAACATAAGATATTTCAAGAATCTTCCAGAACTGATAACTAATAAATAACAAATAATTGCTGGTGACCACGTTTAAACTGGTGACCAAGAGCGCCTCAGCCAGCAGCTCTAACCACTATGGCACGCTGCACTCACCACAGCTTGTGGTAATGTTATTAACAATATCCTGTAGAACATAAGCAATATAGTGCTTTTCATTTAATATAATGTTGTTTACCAAGAACCAATGGAAGAATCAGTTAACAACAACATCACATAATATAAGTGCTATGCGATACTTGATGTCCACACATTTTTAGCATGATAATATGATCTGTATGTGCAAACACAGTAATTTTACCCTGATAATGCTTATCTATAATAGCCTAGAAAATAATGTCATGTGTCACTAAGGAAGAAGAACTTTATTTTAAGTTCCATGGAGATTTACATACAATCAAATATTGCATTTCAGTACAAAAATGGTTGCTTAACAATGTTCCAGAAACTTCTCATGGCAACTGATTAGTATGCACCTGCACAGTTGTGTATGAAACTTAATCCAGGTCACTGTCTATCTGCACTATACAAGAAAACATGTTACTTGTTTTTTATGGTTGGAGGGAATGAAAAATCTGAAAAGTTCTACAACCTACAGTAAAAATAAAGACCAAAACTGACTAAGCAAATGGAATGCCTGAGAAGATATATTAATAGAAGACACAATGCTAGTGATGAACAGAAGGTCAAAAACCAGTTTGTGCAACATGATACAGTGAAACAGTAGACCAGCCAGTGAATCCATGCCAACAGGCAGGTCGGTTTTGTTAAAATTGCTGTGGAATTCACTCAAAGCTGTAGCCCTACATATAATATCAACCACGGTAAACTTGGCTATAGCACAGTGTGTAAAAGGCAGGTGCCAAGTTTACTATCTGATGACCACAAGTGTGCATGGAAGACAGTGATTCTGGAGTAGAAGTCTGGATGCACAGTTATCAAACACAGAGTAAGAGGGATTGATGCAGTGGAAGCATGCATTGTGTCCCAGGCATCCACTGTGAAAGCCAATCTGACAATCTCTTCGAATGCTGAGGGCCATATAATGTTTCACGTTTAGAAGGGCATAACTGTGGCTAGTTCTAACTATAGTGTCTTGTTGTCATGGCACTCAAAGCCAGATCTCTGATTGAATCGCTAGGGACTTCTGCTATAATGTATACATGCTCTCATACTGAGCATACTGAGGATACATTACACCATCTGAAATTTGACATTTTGAAATATCCACTATGCAGCAGATTTGGCACCATCAGATTTCCACTCCTCTTGGCTTCTGAAAGAACATTTGAGGAGTCAAAATTTTGCAGATGACAACGAGGCTATGAGGATGGTGCAAAGATCATTCTATCCCAAACAAATGAGATTTTTTCTGCCATGAGGACCCGTGAAAACCTGTGAACAGATGGACCAAGTGTGTAGTAAGGCAGGAATCATTTCTATATATTCATTAAAAACATTATAATAAAATGCCTGGTATTTCATGGCATGCCCTTGCATTTTAGGCAATGTAGTATGTCTATATTTGCATGTTTATGACGATTACTGGGCTGATTGATACATAAAATGGTTATCAGTTTTTTTTTTTTTTTTTTTTTTTTTTTTTTTTTGACATCTTTCACATCCTTGAAAATCACTTCACTTAGCATCCACTGAACTAACATTAGTTCTGATCACATCAAATGTTGTCTAATTATATGTATTCTGTGTGAAGTTTTTTCCGGTATCCCCAAGGATCTATGGAATTAAAAACAAATCCAATCTAATATCACATATTAGACCAGAGGAAAAAGTAAATGATGTATTATCTAACTAAGGACATATCGAGCCATCAAAGTGATATATACAGCTACGTCACTATGCATTCCAATAAATATACAAAACATCCAGAGTGTTGGATGAGCAGTGATAAATAATGAAGCAATTATTACCCTAGCACACCCCAAATGCATTCCATCAGAGACAGGTTCATGAACCTCGCAAGCCATAAAATCTAAACCACATATCATAAAGTTTCTTGGATATGTTGATAATGGCATTGGATAATCCACACAGAAATAACAGCAAATGGAACAGCAGCAGTTGGCAACATATACCACTGCAATGTTTCTCTGATCTAATGAGACAAACGTGCTGTCTACAGATGTTCAGAGTATCAAATTCATAACCTCTTCGTAATTTTGTCATTACTTTTTTAGTTATATTCATGACCTATCAAAAATGTGTGGTACAGTGACAAAAACGCTCTTTTATGAACTTGAAAGCTGTTGAAGTGAAAGCTGAATGTTATAATTCTTATATCACTTGTCAGCATGAATAATGTAACTATGTATGACAGGTTGTATACCATTCATCAAATGCTATAGAAACATTTAAATCTCACATAGGATGGGGTACTGACTATTACAAGATACATTTATCCTCACTTCAATTAAAATACAAATTGTTTTAACATGCAGCAAGACTAAAGGAGAGCCAACCAGTTGCAATAAATGATGGTTTTCAAATAACCAAACCGATAGGTCATTGGTCCCTTGTTCCTATTTTGACTATCAATGGTTCAAATGGCTCTGAGCACTATGGGACTTAACATCTGAGGTCATCAGTCTCCTAGAACTTAGAACTACTTAAACCTAACTAGCCTAAGGACATCACACACAACCATGCCCAAGGCAGGATTCGAACCTGCGACTGTAGCAGTGTCACAGTTCCGGACTGAAGCACCTAGAACCGCACGGCCACCACGGCCGGCTTTTGACTATCGATTTCAAAGGATACTTCTCAACAATTTTTAGATATAGACTTTGCATAATACCTGTGCACTCATTTCTGAAGGTAAGGATACCATTTTCAATGTAGTTCTTGCTCACAGCAATCACACCAAATCAATTATCTAGATAATCACAATGACTTGGTCTACATGCTTGGTAACATCAACAGCAAATAGCAAATCTTTGTACAAAATAGGGAAGAATGAGTCATTTTAATGATACTTCATTAAAAATTCCTCAAGTTCAATTGATAATGATACATGAATCTCAAGTTTTGCACAAAGTAACTTGTCTTCTAACTGATGTTTAATTTTTTTCAATATTTCTACTTTCACTTGATCTTTTATGTACTTCAGCACCATACCTCTTCAAATGTGCAAATAAGTTCAAGTGCTCTCTTTCAAATGTGCAAATAAGTTCAAGTGCTCTCTTCATGACTTGTGTATTTCCAACCCATCTTATAGAACAACATTAGAGAGGAGACTTGGAAAACCCAGAGATATTTGAGAAGCTTGCCCGCCTTGAATGAAAATCCCTCATAAACTACCAGATCATCCTAAGAAATTCAGGAACATTCCAACCACTTTTATTATGAGCAGCTTTCAAAGCTCCATTCCATTCACTACTTGAAGAGATTAAGTGCCACAATGAACATTGTGGTTGGTTATCTTTTTCACTGATTAGAAAAGCTTAAAAATCATGCAAAATCTTCAAAATCACATTTGGCCCATCCAATGGTTATGATTTCGTATGACAGCAGGAGCACTTTCTCGGTTATCCCATATACACTGACAGCCTATTTGTAAGTCAATCTGGTGATCTGACCTGTTGTGCTGCCATTCATGAACAGCATTCCATGGGGTGTTTCTCAACAGGATAATGCTTGCCCACATACTGCTGTTGTAACTCAGCATGCTTTAAAGAGTGGGGACATGTTGCCTTGGCATGCTCGATCACCAGATCTGTCTCCGACTGAACACGGGCGGGACATCATCGGACAACAACTCGAGCATCATCCACAAACAGCATTAAGCATCTCTATATTGACTAACAATGTGCAACAGGCATGGAACTCCATCCCACAAACTAACATCCTTCACCTGTATAACACAATGCATGCACATTTGCATGCTTGCTTTCAACATTCTGGCATTTACGCTGGGTATTAATACACCAGCATTTCACATTGGCAAAGGATATCTCACACTTTCATTAAGCTGTGAACTTGCAAAGTTAATTTCTTTAATGTGTTACATAGACAAATGTATTCCCAGAACTTCATTACTCTACATTAATTATGTTTTGGTGTTGTTAACTTATGTCTATCAGTATTTGCAATTGTTTACGAAGCTTGTGTTTATTTACTCTGTTCCCAAGTGATGCAGGCATGTGGCCAGTTGAATGTTTGAGTGCTTTGGCAATTTTCTGCCAATTTCAACAATTTAACCTTTCACCAGGGACAATGTTTAGCGAACACCCAGAATTGTGTGTACCTTTTACAACGATAAAAGTTTGCATAGTTAATTATGAATTTCAAAGGTATACATATTCATTGTACTTATTCTGTTTTATTTCATTTACTTATATGTGGTTATTGAGACACTATTAACATTCTTCTTCTGACAAAAGTGGTATTGCCATCACACAACTGTCTCATTCTGAAAATTCTTTTGAAAGTCCTACCTTTCAGTGAAACTGTTTGCTTTATGGCAGGTGTTGGTCTCCAAGCATTTTAATTTCCATTTGTTCATCCAAGTGCTTATAAATCAAATTACTTATAATTCATTTCACTCACAGTAAATTGTATTGTTATGTTACTTGTATTGTGTAACACATTGAAATCTCATATGGAATGAAGAAATAAAGCTTTAAAGAAAAACAGCAGTCAGCAGCAGTCAGAAGGCGTTGAGCTGTACTCATTTGCCAATGTTCATTGCCAACCGTGCAACATACTATTAACTAGTGTTGACTGCATTGTTGTCTGCTTTGTCACTGAACTGTGCTGCTTCTATTTGTGTTTTGTTGCACTATTTCATTTGTGTTCCATTGCATAACATGTCAGTATGAACAGTGATCTCAATTTCAATACCCCAAAGTAATTATGCCCTCCACCTTTTCCCGCAACAAACAGTGTACCCTCCCTGCTCCTCCCACTCAACAGATGCCAAGTTATAGTCTGCAAATAGTAATAATATGACATGGGAAATGTTTTGGTTAGTGAGAAATTGATTTTACTCTATTGTCCTTAACACCTTTAAAATGAAATTAAAATTGCAATAGTTTTATATCAATTATTAAAAACCTTTAAGGAACTGTCTTTCCAAAAAAGATGTGGATTAAAGAGATTTAAACAGAAGTGGGAGTGGACAGGATTAAAAAAACCGCTGTTCCAAATGATACTCCACCAGGAACATATGAGATGGCAGCACAGTCATGGGCAGAGCTGCCATTTATATGTCATTTCCACTAAGTGTATACACCATATAAATTTTAATGAAGCTACATCTCCAAATTTCTCTGTTCACACCTGCCCCTCAAGATTGTGAACCAACGTGGCTTGCACAGATGGACAGACAACTCCCCTACAGATAACAAAGATTTTTAAGAGTGAATCTTTATTGACTAGTGTATACAACCTTTTTGGGGATAACAATAATTTGCTACTCCCTTCTAGAACTGCATCTGACTGACACACACACACACACACACACACCCCGCATCTTGTGGTTGTGCGGTAGCGTTCTCGCTTCCCACGCCCGGGTTCCCGGGTTCGATTCCCGGCGGGGTCAGGGATTTTCCCTGCCTCGTGATGACTGGGTGTTGTGTGCTGTCCTTAGGTTAGTTAGGTTTAAGTGGTTCTAAGTTCTAGGGGACTGATGACCATAGATGTGCTCCCTGCCACCGTTGGATAAGCAGCTGCAGCAGCAAGTCATATACTCCTAGCTCACTCATTTGTTACATAGTTTAATTCTTAATTTCTTTGCGTGTTTTTGGTACTTGCATTGTTTAATTCATAAATTTCGGGCGTATTATAGTATTTGAGAGTTGTAGCATCGCGTTTTAGTTCCTGAATAGTGTAAATTCGCGTAGTCGTCTGTCTTCTGTTTTTGTTTTGAACGGCCAGTGTCGGTTGGTCAGAGTCAGTGTGCTCCCTGCCGCCGTTGGATAAGCAGCTGCAGCAGCAAGTCGTATACTCCTAGCTCACTCCTTTGTTACATAGTTTAATTCTTAATTTCTTTGCGTGTTTTTGGTATTTGCATTGTTTAATCCATAAATTTCGGGCGTATCATAGTATTTGAGAGTTGTAGCAACTGCTGTGTTCGGATGCAGGCTGAGTTGGCATCCCTTCGCTCCCAGCTTCAGGCAGTGTTGGCTTTGGTCACACAGCTTGAGGCTGTTGCCATTGGGCATCACTGTGGGGGTCCGGATGGGGGTTTGTCGGAGACGGCCAGCTCGTCCCATGCATCCCCCGATCGGACTACGACTGAGGTTGCCCGGGATACTGCCCGCATTGAGGCTGATCCCTCACCTGTGGTAGAGTGGGAGGTCGTCTCAAGGTGTGGCAGGGGGCGAAAGACATTCCGGAGGGCTGAACGGAAGGCCTCTCCAGTTTGTCTGACGAACCAGTTTCAGGCTCTGTCTCAGGCTGATACTGATCTTCGGCCTGACATGGCTGCTTGTCCTGTTCCAGAGGTTGCCCCTCAGTCTGCAAGATCCGGGCGGTCGCAGAGGGTGGGCTTACTGGTAGTTGGGAGCTCCAACGTCAGGTGCGTAATGGGGCCCCTTAGGGATATGGCAGCAAGAGAGGGGAAGAAAACCAATGTGCACTCCGTGTGCATACCGGGGGGGAGTCATTCCAGATGTGGAAAGGGTCCTTCCGGATGCCATGAAGGGTACAGGGTGCACCCATCTGCAGGTGGTCGCTCATGTCGGCACCAATGATGTGTGTCGCTATGGATCGGAGGAAATCCTCTCTGGCTTCCGGCGGCTATCTGATTTGGTCAAGACTGCCAGTCTCGCTAGTGGGATGAAAGCAGAGCTCACCATCTGCAGCATCGTCGACAGGACTGACTGCGGACCTTTGGTACAGAGCCGAGTGGAGGGTCTGAATCAGAGGTTGAGATGGTTCTGCGACCGTGTGGGCTGCAGATTCCTCGACTTGCGCCATAGGGTGGTGGGGTTTCGGGTTCCGCTGGATAGGTCAGGAGTCCACTACACGCAACAAGCGGCTACACGGGTAGCAGGGGTTGTGTGGCGTGGGCTGGGCGGTTTTTTAGGTTAGATGGCCTTGGGCAAGTACAGAAAGGGCAACAACCTCAACGGGTGCGGGGCAAAGTCAGGACATGCGGGGACCAAGCAGCAATCGGTATTGTAATTGTAAACTGTCGAAGCTGCGTTGGTAAAGTACCGGAACTTCAAGCGCTGATAGAAAGCACCGAAGCTGAAATCATTATGGGTACAGAAAGCTGGCTGAAGCCAGAGATAAATTCTGCCGAAATTTTTACAAAGGTACAGACAGTGTTTAGAAAGGATAGATTGCATGCCACCGGTGGTGGAGTGTTCGTCGCTGTTAGTAGTGGTTTATCCTGTAGTGAAGTAGAAGTGGATAGTTCCTGTGAATTATTATGGGTGGAGGTTACACTCAACAACCAAGCTAGGTTAATAATTGGCTCCTTTTACCGACCTCCCGACTCAGCAGCATTAGTGGCAGAACTACTGAGAGAAAATTTGGAATACATTTCACATAAATTTTCTCAGCATGTTATTGTCTTAGGTGGAGATTTCAATTTACCAGATATAGACTGGGACACTCAGATGTTTAGGATGGGTGGTAGGGACACAGCATCGAGTGACATTACACTGAGTGCACTATCCGAAAATTACCTCGAGCAATTAAACAGAGAACCGACTCGTGGAGATAACATCTTGGACCTACTGATAACAAATAGACCCGAACTTTTCAACTCTGTAAGCGCAGAACAGGGAATCAGTGATCATAAGGCCGTTGCAGCATCCCTGAATATGGAGTAAATAGGAATATAAAAAAAGGGAGGAAGGTTTATCTGTTTAGCAAGAGTAATAGAAGGCAGATTTCAGACTACCTAAGAGATCAAAACGAAAATTTCTGTTCCGACACTGACAATGTTGAGTGTTTATGGAAAAAGTTCAAGGCAATCGTAAAATGCGTTTTAGACAGGTACATGCCTAGTAAAACTGTGAGGGACGGGAAAAACCCACCGTGGTACAACAACAAAGTTAGGAAACTACTGCGAAAGCAATGAGAGCTTCACTCAAAGTTTAAACACAGCCAAAACCTCTCAGACAAACGGAAGCTAAACGATGTCAAAGTTAGCGTAAGGAGGGCTATGCGTGAAGCGTTCAGTGAATTCGAAAGTAAAATTCTATGTACCGACTTGACAGAAAATCCTAGGAAGTTCTGGTCTTACGTTAAATCAGTAAGTGGATCGAGACAGCATATCCAGACACTCCGGGATGATGAAGGCACTGAAACAGAGGATGACACGCGTAAAGCTGAAATACTAAACACCTTTTTCCAAAGCTGTTTCACAGAGGAAGACCGCACTGCAGTTCCTTCTCTAAATCCTCGCACAAACGAAAAAATGGCTGACATCGAAATAAGTGTCCAAGGAATAGAAAAGCAACTGGAATCACTCAACAGAGGAAAGTCCACTGGACCTGACGGGATACCAATTCGATTCTACACAGAGTACGTGAAAGAACTTGCCCCCCTTCTAACAGCCGTGTACCGCAAGTCTCTAGAGGAACGGAAGGTTCCAAATGATTGGAAAAGAGCACAGGTAGTCCCAGTCTTCAAGAAGGGTCGTCGAGCAGATGCGCAAAACTATAGACCTATATCTCTGACATCGACCTGTTGTAGAATTTTAGAACATGTTTTTTGTTCGAGTATCATGTCGTTTTTGGAAACCCAGAATCTACTATGTAGGAATCAACATGGATTCCGGAAACAGCGATCGTGTGAGACCCAACTCGCTTTATTTGTTCATGAGACCCAGAAAATATTAGATACAGGCTCCCAGGTACATGCTATTTTCCTTGACTTCCGAAAGGCGTTCGATACAGTTCCGCACTGTCGCCTGATAAACAAAGTAAGAGCCTACGGAATATCAGACCAGCTGTGTGGCTGGATTGAAAAGTTTTTAGCAAACAGAACACAGCATGTTGTTATAAATGGAGAGACGTCTACAGACGTTAAAGTAACCTCTGGCATGCCACAAGGGAGTGTTATGGGACCATTGCTTTTCACAATATATATAAATGACCTAGTAGATAGTGTCGGAAGTTCCATGCGGCTTTTCGCGGATGATCCTGTAGTATACATAGAAGTTGCAGCATTAGAAAATTGTAGCGAAATGCAGAAAGATCTGCATTGGATAGGCACTTGGTGCAGGGAGTGGCAACTGACCCTTAACATAGACAAATGTAATGTGTTGCGAATACATAGAAAGAAGGATCCTTTATTGTATGATTATATGATAGCGGAACAAACACTGGTAGCAGTTACTTCTGTAAAATATCTGGGAGTATGCGTGCGGAACGATTTGAAGTGGAATGATCATATAAAATTAATTGTTGGTAAGGCGGGTACCAGGTTGAGATTCATTGGGAGAGTCCTTAGAAAATATAGTCCATCAACAAAGGAGGTGGCTTACAAAACACTCATTCGACCTATACTTGAGTATTGCACATCAGTGTGGGATCCGTACCAGATCCGGTTGACGGAGGAGATAGAGTAGATCCAAAGAAGAGCGGTGCGTTTCGTCACAGGGTTATTTGGTAACCGTGATAGCGTTACGGAGATGTTTAACAAACTCAAGTGGCAGACTCTGCAAGAGAGGTGCTCTGCATCACGGTGTAGCTTGCTCGCCAGGTTTCGAGACGGTGCGTTTCTGGATGAGGTATCGAATATATTGCTTCCCCCTACTTATACCTCCCGAGGAGATCACGAATGTAAAATTAGAGAGATTAGAGCGCGCAGGAGGCTTTCAGACAGTCGTTCTTCCCGCAAACCATACGCGACTGGAACAGGAAAGGGAGGTAATGACAGTGGCACGTAAAGTGCCCTCCGCCACACACCATTGGGTGGCTTGCGGAGTATAAATGTAGATGTAGATGTTAAGTCCCATAGTGCTCAGAGCCATTTGAGCCATTTTTGACACACACACACACACACACACACACACACAACAAAATTCCTGGCCAGCCACCCAATTTCATTACTTTCATTACCACGAGTTCATATTCATTACTTTTTCATGACTCTCATGAACTGTAGACACTCTGACAGACCAGTCCCAGTTACAAGCTGTAACAAATGTTTTCCTTAAAATTGTTGACCCCCTGAATGCAGAAGTATAACACTCATAATTCTGTGTTGATTTGTTACACTGTCTGTTGCTAGGAACATTTTCAGCAACATTAGATCTGTGCTGGATAACTGTTATATTCCAGTGTTCAGTTTGATACTCTGTGCACCAGTGATGAGACATCTTAAATGCTAAAGAAAAAGATTGTATGGGACCATATAAAAAGCCGCAAATCCGCCCCCAGAGGGAGGCGAAGGACACTGAGTTTACAAAAACAGCCAACCTTCAGGTAGCAGATACGGGGCATTCAACTAAGCTTGTAGTCAAAATGAAGACCTAAGAAAACAGTGTGTGTGTGTGTGTGTGTGTGTGTGTGTGTGTGTGTGTGTGTGTGTGTGTGTCCAGATGGCACCCTGGAGCTGTCATTCTGCAGGGGGTAGGTGGCCGCCCACCCTCAGGCAGACAATCAACAAGTTCATTACCTGGGATCTGTATATGGCCAGGAATCCAAAGAAAATCACCTGAACAAGCAGCATTACCAATATCAGCCAGAAGATCGTGGATGGCAGAGACCAAGGGGTGGTGGGAAAAACTCCCACCAATAGCGTAAAGACGACTCACTGATTCCATATATAACAAAGCATGGGTGAGTGAGGACTGTTTAATGAAACAGAGGGCCCGAAAAGCGGCCATCAATTTTGCAGTGAACACCACACATGAGGCAGGCAAGAAGACAACAGAGGATGTGATACATGTCATCCTGAAACTTCCGTAAGAGTTTCAGAACAAACAATGGAACACCTTTGGTGTGATGGAGGCTTTCGGATCCCGGAAGAGATCTATCTGAATCCAGGGCCGAGGAACTAACTAAGCGAGGTGGTCAGGAGAGAACATGGGGAAGAGGACAAGTAGGGGAGATGTAAGTTATGGCAGAGAGAAGCGACGTGGAGCCCAACCAGTAAAACCAACACATGGTGGGCGGCAGGTAGGCTAAAAGAATAGAATAGGAGGTGTGCACAGGTGAAAAGCAGATAGTGATGGCATAGGACACGACAAGCTGGGACCACTAAATCGAATGGGGAGGGATCCCAGCATCAACCAGAAGACTATCAACAGTGCTAATGCGAAAGGCACCATAGGATAAATGGATACCACACTGGTGAACCGGATGAAAGATGAACAATGTCGAAGGGGCAGCTGATCCATAAACTTGACAACTACAGTCCAGACAACAGAGAACTAATGCCAAGTAAAGGTGAAGAAGGGTTGAACGATTTGTGCCCCAAGAGGTGTGGGCAAAGGAGCGAAGGACACTGAGTTTAAGAAAACAACCAACCTTCAGATAACAGATATGGGGCAACCTACTAAGCTTGCAGTCAAAATGAAGACCTAAGAAATCGAACTGATGGACCATGGTCATGTGTTGGGTGTCGAGGTAGAGCTCTGGATGAGGATGGCGATAGTATGGTGACAGAAATGGATCACCCTTGACTTAAGGGGAGAGAATTGACAACAGTGTGAGACTGTCCACATGAAAGTACGCCGGATGGCATCCTGGAGCTGTCATTCTGCATAGGCCACTGAGTGGGAGCTATCCCAAATACAGAAATGATCCACAACAGGGCAGGGGTGACCAATGTTCTGGCAGATGCCACAAGTCCATTAACAGTGTTGAGAAATACGGAGCTCTGTGGAATGTCATTCCCTGGGTCTGCAGAGAGCTGACAACAGTGCCCACCTGAACTCTGAATGACTGGTAGAACAGAAAGTGGTGAACAAAACTCAGGAGGCGGCCCCAAAGACTCCATTCGGGGAGTGTAAGCAGGACGTGATAGCACAAAGACCATCCCTCCCAAAAGCTGCAGTGGTAAGGTCCCGAGATTCAAGGACCCAATTAAGCCGACAAGCCACCATCCATTCTCGTAACTTGCAGGGGACATTGGTCAGCCTGACTGGGCAGTAACTTTCAAGAGACGATGAATCCTTGCCAGGCTTAATGACAGGAACCACAATACTGTCTCTGCATTGAGAGGGGAAAATGGCTTTGAGGCAAATATGGTTAAACACCTGAAGGAGATGTTGTCATTGTGGAGGATTGAGCTGTTGAAACAATTGGTTGTGGATAGAATCAGGGGCAGGAGCGGACTCATGGGGAGAAGAGACAGCAAGAAGAAGCTCCCATTCATTAAAAGGTTCATTGCAGGATTCCACCTGACAATGGGTAAAACATGATCAGGAAGCTTCAGCCCACTATTTCCACAGGACAAAAGCAGCTGGATAGGAGGCTGACACTGATGCAGTCACAAAATGGGTTGCGAGTTGTTCCGTGAGAAGTGATGGATCTGTACGAAGGCCACATAGAAGGGCAAGGCCCAGAATGTAAGACCGCCGCTGACAATCTCAGAGGGTGCAGAGGGAGTCCACACCCATGATGAAGGGACAGAAGAACCTAGACAGGAGACAAAGCGTTCCAAACACACCTGCTTGCTCTGTTTGATTAAGTAATGGGATTTGGCATGAAGAAATTTAAAGATAATAAGACCGGCAGAGAACGGGTGCTGCTTAAGATGTCGCAAAGCATGAAGACAATCACAGATAACAGTGGCAATGGCCATGCTCCACCACGGAACTGGTCGATGGTGAATGGGGCCTGACAAGCAGGGAGAAGGTGAATTTTTGAAATAGAACAAGATCTAAAGCCAACAACAAGATCTAAAGCCAACAGATTCTCCTGGTTTCTTTCAAAATGTCCAGGGAAGCATACTATGAGAAACCAGTGACTTATGTCCAACATTTTTTACTCTTTGCTTCCTTGATTTTTGCTGGAAGGTCATCATAAAGGAAACCAACTCTAAATAATGAAAAGTGTGATGACACCACATGAGTACTAAATGGAATATGCTAAATTACAGTTACATGATAATCCACACAAATCTAAAGGTGTCAATTCCACTACATGCTTAGGGATTACAATTAGGAATAATGTGAATTAGAACGATCACACAGATAATGTTGTGGGGAAAGCTGTCATTCACTGGAAGAACACTCAGAAGAAGCAAAAGGTCTATTAAAGACACTACCTACACTACACTTACCCATGCTCTTCTGGACTACTGCTGCACAATGTAGGATCCACATCATACAGGATTGAAGGAGGACATCAAAAAAGTTCAGAGAAGAGCAGGTCGTTTTGTATTATCATGAAACGGGGGAGGGGAGCATCAGGGCTATGATACGTAAGTTAGGGTGACAATCATAAAAAAAAAAAAAAAAAAAAAAAGAAATGTTATTTTCAATGTGACAGGATCTTTTCACAAAATTTCAGTAACTAACTTTCTCCTCTGAATGCGAAAATATTTTGTTAGTGCACACCTACATAAGGAGAAATGATCATTGCAATAAAATAAGAGAAATCAGGGCTTGCACTGAAAGATTTAAGACTTCATTTTTCCCACGCACTGTTCAAGAGTGAAACGGAACAGAAACAGCTTGAAGTTGGTTGGATGAAACCTCTGCCAGGCTGTTAAGCCGTTAACTCTGAATTGCAAAGTGTTCATGTAGATGTAGATGTAGATGCAGTTCAAGTTGCATGACTAATACCTTTGTCTGAAAGGTAATCCCATTCAGCTTTGTATCATCAGTTCTTATAATGTTAAATATTAATACTGATATTCAGAAATTAAACTTATCACAGGTCTGTTTGCAGAATATCCACAAACTGAACTCCAGTGGTAGACTGAACGAAACTTGTTTTCCTTGAAAGTGGTTGTTGGTGGGCATCTGCAAGAAGAATTTCTTTCATATACAAATTTATTCAAGAAAGGGAAAACTATGGCCATGAGAAGAAAAGAATTTCCCAATGCCAAATGCTCTCACTCATGGCATTTCTTCAGAAATATCATTTCACACAAATTCTCACATTGCTTCAATTGGTCTATCTGTTTCATCCAATAATCCTATACTTGAAAATAGTTAAAAACATTTATGTACCCAACCAGAGTGGTCACTTCTTTACTTTGATCAGTTTCTTCATCATCAGAGTCACTTGTTTCTACCAGCTGATAGCTCCAAAAATGGTCAGCTTGATTCACAGCTCGACGCAGCTCCCTGAAAAAGAAAACTTGAGGGTGCGTAAAAATAGTTTGATTTCATACAGAATAAAATTTGATTTCATTCATACATATTAAACAGAATGTAATGGTTAAGGATGAATTACCTCTAGACTACAAGAGCAATACTGCACACAGTATCTCAATCATAATATGACACTGTTCTCATGATTTGCAACGCAAGTAATTTTTTGTCCATATATCATGCCATTAGTATTTGCTAACATAATGTCATATCAGTGTATTCTTCACTCAGTTATACACTTCCAAACGGAAGCAAATCCAAAGTTTAGGTGAGCTGAAGCCTAATATTACCACTGCCAAAAGACATACAGCAGAATCCTGAATAAGGCATTCAACTTATTTTCTCAACATTCAGGAAGTTACAGTAAATGCTTTGTAAAGGACAGCCTTGGTCTTAGGGTCTATTCTGAGTGTGGGCAGATCATTTGTACCTTCAGGGTTGTGTGCAGAACAGTTGACACCACATTAAACGCTACAATTTTTAAAAGTCAGTGCTTACTGAACGCAACTTCACCAACAAGCATGGATTGATTTTTATGAAAATAAAAGTAACAAACTTCAAAATGCCATTTTCTGTTTGTAGAGCATTCACTCAGATTACCGACTTTGGCAAAACTATGTTGGCGTCTTCAGATCTTATCCATTAAACTTCAAAGTACCATGGCTATGTGTGCAAAATGCCAGGCATAATGGTATTGCACACAAGGACTGTTTTACCTTTTGCATGCCTATACTATGTTATGCATGTTAATGGAATTTCTATTTATTATGTGTGACGAATTACTGTACACATGAACAAGATGCTGTGATGTGTAGTGCATAAGATCCAAAGATGGCAACATAGTTTTGCCCAAACTGGTAACCTAAGTGGTCTTCTAAAGTGATCATGGCATTTTGAAGTTTGTTATTTCTGTTTTCATATTTAAACTGCCCCCACAGTGGAATAATGTCACGCACATACAAGATTTATTTTTGATGAGACAAAAATCTTGTCCTATGCAACAATCTATTTGGCTTCGTTATCATGGAAACTACTGCAATGAGACTAGGTGACAACTTTCACTGGGACACGATTGTACCCTTAGCAGTGCATGTAAGTGGGTGTTTGATGCTGAGAGGCTATAAGGGAATACATTGAGTGGAACGTTTTTCAATGACATCAGTGGCACTCCTCTGCGGACATTCTCATAATCTCCTGGACTTTATTTTAACTCCTATACCTTTGCATTACAGAACCATGATATAAGTTATAAGCCTGTTGCATATAAAATACAACAGCACTTCCATTGTCTTTGGTAGTATGTGTTAGTTTCTATAGATGAGTTGATATAAGCTGATCCCTGACAGTTGCAGTGGGGTGGGAACAGTAGTTTCCGGGGCTTTCTCAACCAATAATGTAATGCAATTTTGTGAATGTCTCCATTTTGTTGTTTTCAGAGCTCTGTAGACAGCTACTGTTTTGACCTGCAGCTGTCAGAACTTTTCAGATGAAAGCTGGCAAAACGGCTGTGAGCTGTCAGGGATCTACTTACATCGTCTCAATTATAAGCCTTTATATGATGCCACAACAGTATATATCCACCAGCTCTTACACATAAAATATCATCACTACATCAGTTACAATAGTCAGCTTGTTACAATAAGCATGTAGAGGACTCAAGTTTAAAAGAATAGCTGACCATGCACTGGACACGTATGTACCCAGTAGAACAGTTCATAATGGGAGGTAGCCCCCATGGTATACAATCACTGTAAAGAAACTTCCAAATAAACAGAGATTAGCATATGGCTGTCAAGGGAGCAATGTGTGATGCCTTCAGTGACTACCATAGCAGAACATTGTTAAGTAATCTTTCATAGAACCCAAAGAAATTCTGGTTGTGTGTAAAGATGTGGCGCACAGACAGGAACTGAAATTAAGGGCAGCAAAGCAAAAGCTGAAATGCTTAACTCCATTTTCAAATGTTTTACCAAGGAAAACCCAGGGAATTGCCCAATTTAATCCTCATACCACTAAAAATATGAATGAAATAAATATTCGTGTCAGTGATGTTGAGAAACAGATGACATTTTCGAAGAAGCAGCTGAGTAGCACCTTGTTGTAGTGGTTATGATACTACACTGTTGCATGGAGGGTCATGAGTTCAAAACTCACTTGGACTGTACAATTTTAATTTCTATATTCCGTTCAAGTACATTCTAGAAGTATCCACAAATTTCAACAATCATTGTACTGGAATGTTCTGTAGTTGTATATACAGGGCGGTCCACTGATCGTGACTGGGCCAAATATCTCATGAAATAAGCATCAAACAAAAAAACTACAAAGAATGAAACTTGTCTAGCCTGAAGGCGAAAACCAGATGGCGCTATGGTTGGCCTGCTAGATGGCGCTGCCATAGGTCAAATGGATATCAACTGCATTTTTTAAAATAGGAACCCCCATTTTTTATTACATATTCGTGCAGTACGTAAAGAAATAGGAATGTTTTAGTTGGACCACTTTTTTTGCTTTGTGATAGATGGCATTGTAATAGTCACAAACATATGGCTCACAATTTTAGACAAACAGTTGGTAACAGGTAGGTTTTTTAAATTAAAATACAGAATGTTGGTACGTTTGAACATTTTATTTCGGTTGTGCCTATGTGATACATGTACCTTTGTGAACTTATCATTTCTGAGAATGCATGCTGTTACAGCGTAATTACCTGTAAATACCACATTAATGCAATAAATGCTCAAAATGATGTCTGTCAACCTCAATGCATTTGGCAATACGTGTAACAACATTCCTCCCAACAGCGAGTAGTTCGCCTTCCGTAATGTTCACACATGCATTGACAATGCGCTGACGCAAGTTGTCAGGCATTGTCAGTGGATCAAGACAGCAAATATCCTTCAACTTTCCCCACAGAAAGAAATCCGGGGACATCAGATCCGGTGAACGTGCAGGCCATGGTATGGTGCTTCAACGACCAATCCTCCTGTCATGAAATATGCTATTCAACACTGCTTCAAACGCACGCAAGCTATGTGCCGAACATCCATCATGTTGGAAATACATTGCCATTCTGTCATGCAGTGAAACATCTTGTAGAAACATTGGTAGCACATTACGTAGGAAATCATATATTGCACTATTTAGATTGCCATCGATAAAATTGGGGCCAATTAACCTTCCTCCCATAATGCCGCACCATACATTAACCCACCAAGGTCGCTGATGTTCTACTTGTTGCAGCCATCATGGATTTTCCATTGCCCAATACTGCATGTTATGCCGGTTTACGTTACCGCTGTTGGTGAATGACGCTTCGTCGCTAAATAGAATGCATGCAAAAAATCTGTCATCGTCCTGTAATTTCTCTTGTGTCCAGTGGCAGAACTGTACACAACGTTCAAAGTTGTCACCATGCAATTCCTGGTGCATAGAAATATGATACGGGTGCAATCGATGTTGATGTAGCATTCTCAACACCGACGTTTTTGAGATTCCCGATTCTCACGCAATTTGTCTGCTACTGATGTGCAGATTAGCCACAACAGCATCTAAAACACCTACTTAGGCATCGCCTTTTGTTGCAGGTCGTGGTTGAAGTTTCACATGTGTCTGAACATTTCCCGTTTCCTTAAATAACGTAAATATCCGGTGAATGGTCCGGACACTTGGATGATGTCGTCCAGGTTACCGAGCAGCATACATAGCACACGCCTGTAGGGCATTTTGATCACAATAACCATACATCAACACGATATCGACCTTTTCCGCAATTGGTAAATGGTCCATTTTAACACGGGTAATGTATCACGAAGCAAATACCGTCAGAACTGACGGAATGTTACGTGATACCACGTACTTATATGTTTGTGACTATTACAGCGCCATCTATCACAAAGTGAAAAAAGTGTCCAACTAAAACATTCATATTTGTTTAAATACTACATGAATATGTAATAAAAAATGGAGGTTCCTATTTTAAAAAAATGCAGTTGATATCTGTTTGACCTATGGCAACACCATCTAGCAGGCCAACCATAGCGCCATCTGGTTTCCCCAGCTAGACGAGTTTCGTTGTTTGTAGTTGTTTTGTTTGATGCTTATTTCATGAGATATTTGGCCCGGTCACTATCAATGGACCACCCTGTATACTGTATGTGTTTTGGCCAGAGGCAGTTCGCTCCGCACTCTTGTATGTGCAAATGCTGAATAAACCTTCATTAAGTGAAGTTAGTGTTCGTCATTCATCTAATTACACCTTATTCTATGTGACATTATTCTGGTGCAGAAGCTGGGTATTGGAACTTGTGATAGCCCACATTATCGATGACACAGTGGCTCACATTAGGCCACAACAGAGCTGCCATTTACGTGGCGAGTAACCCGAGTTGGAGCCATATTCAACAGATCGCAATCTATCAGAGACAGAAGAAGAAGAAGAGGACATTACAGTGACAGCAACTGTGTGCCACCCCATGAAACATTTCTCTGGCGATGATGGCCAAGATCCAAATAAGTGGCTGAAGGTACATGAGCATATAGCAAAATTTAACAAGTGGGATGACACTGCGTGTTTGGCTAATGTATTTTTCTACTTGGAGGGAACTGCCAAGCAATGGTATAAGAACAAAGGAGCAATTCACAAGCTGAGAAGTATTTCAGGTGGAATTGCACAAGTACTTCAGTGACACACAAGCACAGAAGTGCAAGGCTGAAGAGAAATTAAAGTGCAGGGCACAGCGTTCAGGAGAAACTACAGCATACTACATTCAAGACATCTTGGAGCTGTGTAAAATAGTGTTCTCAGAGACATTTGATGAACATATAAAAAGACTGAGGACTGTTTGTAAGTGTCTCCAACAAGGCAGACTGAAACTTAATCCAAGAAAGTGTCTCTTTGGAGCAAAAGGAATCAAAATACTTGGCCACCTTGTGTCAAATGCAGGTGTGAGGCCAGACCCAGAAAAGGTGAGGTCTATAACGTAATTTCTTAATCCTAAAAGTATTAGAGATGTGAGAATCTTCCTCGGATTATTTTCTTATTACTGTCATTTTATCAAACACTTTTGTATCAAAGCCAGGACATGCCAAGAGTTGCTAAAAGCTGATGCTAAATTTATCTGGGGTGGTGCTCAACAAGATTCTTTCGATGTGCTGCGAAAAGCTCTGGCGACTGACCCTGTACTTGGTCTGTATGATAAGAAAGCACCTACACAACTACACACAGATGCCAGTGGATATGGGATCAGTGCTGTTCTGGTGCAAATTTTGGATGGAAAAGAGAAGGTTATAGCCTATGCTTTTAGGACACCTACAAAAGCCGAGAGAAACTACTCAACTACAGAAAGAGAACGTCTTGCTGTGATCCGAGCCATGTGCAAATTTCCACAGTATCTCTATGGAAGGCCATTCACAGTTGTTACAGACTATCATTCACTTTGAAACTTCCTGGCAGATTAAAACTGTGTGCTGGACCGAGACTCGAACTCGGGCCCGACGGGTCGTGAGTTGTGCTTGGGTAGCTCAGTTAGTAGAGCACTTGCCCACGCAAGGCAAAGGTCCCGAGTTTGAGTCTCAGTCCAGCACACAGTTTTAATCTGCCACGAAGTTTCATAACAGCACACACTCCGCTGTAGAGTGAAAATCTCATTCTGGAAACATCCCCCAGGCTGTGGCTAAGCCATATCTCCGCAATATCCTTTCTTTCAGAAGTGCTAGTTCTGCAAGGTTCGCAGAAGAGCTTCTGTGCAGATTGGAAGATAGGAGACGAGGTACTGGCAGAACTGAAGCTGTGAGGACGGGTCGTGAGTCGTGCTTGGGTAGCTCAGTTGGTAGAGCACTAGCCGCAAAAGGCAAAGGTCCCGAGTTCGAGTCTAGGTCTGGCAAACAGTTTTAATCGGCCAGGAAGTTTCATAACAGTGCACACTCGGCTGCAGAGTGAAAATCTCACTCTTGACCATTCAATTTGTTGGCTGACAGGTCTTAAGGATCCAACAGGACGACTCGCCAGGTGGGCACTGTGTCTTCAAGAGTATGACATTTCCATAGTGTACGAAAGTGAAAGAAAACACCAAGATGCTAACTGTCTCTCAAGAAACCCTGTGCAAGACCCTCAAGACTTTGATGAAGATAGTGACTGTCTCGCTGCACTCCAGGATCTCTCTGCTGAGCAGAAGGAGGACGCCAAGATATCTCAAATTATGCTCACCTTAAATCAGTCAGAGGATGTGACTTAAATCAGTCAGAGGATGTGAAAGGACAATTTACAGTAATTAATGGATTACTTTGCAAGAAAAATTTTGATCCGTTTGGAAAGAGGTGGCTACCAGTAATTCCTAAACACATGTGCTTAGATGTTCTACAGAAATTCCATGACACACCTGAGGCCGAACATTTAGGATTTATTAAGACCTATGATAGACTCGATTTTTCCGGCCAGGTTTATTTAGGAGTGTCCGTCACTATGTGTCGCACTGTAGAGAGTGCCAGAGGAGAAAGGCAGTTCTTCAGAAACTACCTGGCCAACTCATGCCAATTCCACCAGCCGAAACGCCTTTCCAGTGTGTTGGAATTGACCTCCTCGGACGATTTACAGCTTCTGCTAGTGGCAATAAATAGGTTATTGTTTGCACTGATTATCTGACATCCTATACCATTACAAAAGCCGTGAAAACAGCTGAAGTGTCTGAGGTAGCCAAATTCATCATGGAAGACATTGTATTAAAACACGGTGCCCCAAGGTTGTTAATTACGGATCGAGGGAAAGTTTTTCAATCGAATCTTGTGACAGAAATAAACTGTCAGTGCAACATTACTCAACACACAACAACTCCTACCATCCGCAAACGAACAGGCTTACTGAATGCCTTAATAAGACCTTGGCCAACATGCTATCAATGTTTGTTAATGTTGAGCAGAGCAACTGGGATGAGGTACTACCTTTCGTGACGTTTGCCTACAACACTGCCAAACAAGACACCACAGGATTTTCGCCATTTTTCCTGGTACCTGGGCCTGAGGTGACTACAACAATGGATACTGTGTTTCCGTTACATCCTGATGACGTGGACAACGACTACATCGACCAGGTGTTAACCAGAGCTGAGGAAGCTCAGCAGTTAGCTCGACTCCACATGCTGCAGGCTCAAGAAAACGATTGCCAAAGCTATGACACGAGCCACCGCTCTGTTGTCCACCAGCCTAATGACCTCGCTGGATCTTCACTCCTGTTCGGCAGGTTGGTCTCTCTGAGAAGCTCCTCAGGTACTACTTCAGACCTTATAAGGTTGTAAGACAGTTGTCTGATGTTACTTATGAAGCTGAAGATTTCGCAAGACGATGAAAGATCAGAGATATAGTCCATGTCCTTCGAATGAAGCCCCACAAGGATCCTGCCACTCACGGTAAATTTCAAGCTCCAACAATAGGCAACAAGCGGTAAGGTGATGAAGAGCATAGCAGCAAAAGAAGTTCTAAGAAGATCACCGTCAGGGCGAGCATCAGTCATCGGGAGTCGGAGTATGACCGATGACTCATTCCCGGACTAGGACAACGTAACACTGAGATGCTGTTCTCTTAAGCAGGGAGCAATGTCGCAGAAGAAATTGATTAGCACCGTGGTGTAGTGGTTATAATGCTAAACTGTTGCATGGAGGGTTGTGAGTTCAAAACTCACCTGGACTATACAACATTAATTTCTATATTCAGTTCAATTACATAATAGAAGTATCCACAAATGTCAAGACTCATTGTACTGGAATGTTCTGTAGCTGTATATATACATATGTGTTCTGGCTGGAGGCATTTCACTCCACGCTCTTGTTTGTGCAAATGCTGAATAAACCTTCATTATGTGAAGTTAGTGTTCGTCATTCATCTAATTACACCTTCTTCTATGTGGTAATATCATTAAAACTGAACAAAGTTTCAAGGCCCGATGGAATCCCTGTCAGATTCTATACTGAATTTTCAACTGAGTTAGGCCCTCTTCTAACTGTAATCTATGATAGATCCCTCAAACAAAAAACCATGCCCAGTTCTTGGAAAAAGACACAGGTCACCACCGTCTACGAGAAGGGTAGTAGAAGTGATTCACAAAACTACCATCCAACATCCTTGACGCTGATTTGTTGTAGAATCTTAGAACATATTCTAAATCTAAATCTAAGTGATTACTCTGCTATTCACAATAAAGTGCCTGGCAGAGGATTCAATGAACCACCTTCAAGCTGTCTCTCTACTGCTCCAGTCTCGAATGGCCCGCAGGAAAAACAAGCACTTAAATTTTTCTTTGCAAGCCCTGATTTCTCTTATCTCATCATGATGATCATTTTTCCCTATGTAGGTGGGTGCCAACAGAATGTTTTTGCAATCGGAGGAGAAAACTGCTAATGGAAATTTCATGAAAAGATCCCATCACAAAAAAAGCCTTTGTTTTAATGACTGCCACTCCAATTCATGTATCATGTCTGTGGCACTATCTCCCCTATTTCACGATAGTACGAAATGAGCTGCATTCCTTTGAACTTTTACAATGTCACCTGTCAGTCCCACCTGATGCAGATTCCACACCATACAGCAATACTCCAGAATAAGGTGGACAAGTGTGGTGTAAGCAGTCTCTTTAGTAGACGTGTTGCATCTTCTAAGTGTTCTGCCAATGAATCCCAGTCTTTGGTTTGCTCTACCCACAACATTATCTATGTGATCGTTCCAATTTACGTTATTTGTAATTGTAATCCCTAAGTATTTAGTTGAATTTACAGCCTTCAGGTTTGTGTGACTTACTGCATAATTGAAATTTAGCGGATTTCTTTTAGCATTCATGTGAATAACTTCACACTTTTCTTTATTCAGGGTCAATTTCCACTTTTTGCACCATACAGATATATTATCTAAATCATTTTGCAATTTAGTTTTGGTCATCTGATGACTTTACAAGATGGTAAATGACAGTATCATCTGCAAACAATCTAATAGGGCTACTCTGATTGTCTCCTATGTCATTAATATAGATCAGGAACAATAGAGGGCCAATAACACATCCTTGGGGAATGCCGGATATTACTTCTGTTTTACTCGATGACTTTCTATCTATTACTACTAACTGTGACCTTTCTGACAGGAAATCATGAATCCAGTCGCACAACTGAGGTGATATTCCATAAGCAAACAGTTTGGTTCGAAGACGATTGTGAGGAACAGTGTCAAAAGCTTTCTGAGCTCAAACATAATGTAGTATCTTGAGTAGAATGACATCCTCCATGCCAACCAGAATGGAGTTCAAAACATCAATCATGTGAAACCTGACCCACACTTTTCACACATGACATACTGAAAGTTTTGGTTCAAGGCAATAAGGTAGATGCTGTATTTCTTAATTTCTGTACAGCATTTGACTCGGTACCACATTTACGGTTATTGACAAAAGTATGACCATATGGGGTATTGAGTAAAACTTGTGACCGGACTGAAGACTTTTTGGTAGGGAGGACACAACATGTTATCTTGCATGGAGAGTGGTCATAAGATGAAGAAGTAACTTTGTATGTGCCCGAGGAGATTAGATTAGATTAGAGCAGATTCAGTTTTTGTTCCATACATAAAAAAATGGGATGACTCTCATAGGTGCAGAACATGTCAGAAAGTATAACATAACAAACATAAAACATTTGAATATAATTTACACTACCCATATTATTTGTCAGGAGAACTGAATCAGCTAATATTTATAGAATTAATACACTTTTAGAATGAAACATAGTTACACACTTTTAATAAATTTATCATACACAGAATCCCTAATCTTGATTGCTGTGACCAAGTACTGTCAAAACAGACATTTTTACTTAATCAGGTTTAACAGTTCCTGTTAAGATATTCATCTATAGAGTAGAATGTGTTGCCTACCAAAAAGTCTTTCCAGCTCTGTTTAAACTGTGCTTTATCTGAAACTAAGATTTTATAGGTTGCTGGCAATGTACTGAAAATGAGTGTTCCTAAATATTGGACCCCTTATTGGACCAAGGTAAAGGATTGTAGGTCTTTATGTAGATTTTTCTTACTCCTAGTATTGATACTATGTATTAAGCTATTGGTTGGAAGTAAAGATATATTACTTGTAACAAATTTCATTAAGGAATAAATAAACTGAGAAGCAGTGGTTAGAATACAAAGTTCCTTGAACAGGTTCCTACATGATGTTCTTGAATTTACACTACAAATAATTCTTATTACACGCTTTGGCATGCAAAAAACTTTTGCTCAGTTTGATGAGTTACCCCAGAATACAAACTTATATGAGATAATAGAATGGAAGTATGTAAATTATGCAAGTTTTTTTATATCTCCTACATCTGACATAATTTTCACTGCAAATACAGACTTGTTTAGATGCTTCAGCAATTCTGTGGTATACCCTTTCTGACTGAATTTATTATCCAGTTGTAATCCCAGAAATTTAATATTGTCAACATTTTCAATCTGCAAGTCCTCATATGTTATACACCATGTGATCAAAAGTATCCGCGCACCCCGTCAAAACAAACGTTTTTCACATTAGGTGCATTGTGCTGCCACCTACTGCCAGGTACCCCATATAAGCGACCTCAGTAGTCATTAGACAGTGAAAGAGCAGAATGGGGCACTCCCCGGAACTCATGGACTTCAAATGTGGTCAGGTGATTGGGTGTCACTTGTGTCATATGTTTGTACATGAGATTTCCACATCCCTAAACATCCCTTGGTCCACTGTTTCTGATGTGATAGTGAAGTGGAAACGTGAAGGGAGATGTACCGCACAAAAGAGTGCAGACTGACCTTGTCTGTTGACTGACAGAGACCACCAATAGTTGATGAGGGTCGTAATGTGTAATAGGCAGACATCTATCCAGACCATCACACAGGAATTTCAAACTGCATCAGGATCCACTGGAAGTACTGTGACAGTTAAGCGGGAGGTAAGAAAACTTGGATTTCATGGTCAAGCAGCTGCTCATAAGCCACACATCATGCCAAATGATTGCTTGGTGTAACGAGCATAAAAATTGGACGATTGAACAGTGGAAAAATGTTGCGTGGAGTGACGAATCACGGTACACAATGTGGTGATCCGATTGCATGGTGCAGGTATGCTGACTGCCCAGTGAATGTCACCTGCCAGCATGTATAGTGCCAACAGTAAAATTCGAAGGCGGTGGTATTATGTTGTGGTCATGTTTTTCACAGAGGGGCTTGCACCCCTTGTTATTTTGCATGGCACTATCACATCATAGGCCTACACTGATGTTTTTTAAGCACCTTATTGATTCCCACTATTGAAGAGCAATTCAGGGGTGCTGATTGCATCTTTCAACATGATCGAGCACCTGTTCATAGTGCACAGCCAGTGGTGGAGTGGTTACAAGACAATAACATCCCTGTAATGGACTGGCCTAATGGAGTCCTGACCTGAATCCTACAGAACACCTTTGGGATATTTTGTAACGCTGACTTCATCCCAGGTCTCACCGACCGACATTGATACCTCTCCTTGGTACAGCACTCCTTGAAGAATGGGCTGCCATTCCCCAAGAAACCTTCCAGCACCTGATTGAACATATGCCTGCGAGAGTGGAAGCTACCATCAAGGCTAAGGGTGGGCCAACACCATACTGAATTTCTGCATTACCGATGGAGGGTGCCATGAACTTTTAAGTCTTTTTCATGTAGGTGTCTGGATACTTTTGATCACATAGTGTACACATACTGGAAGGAAATCTCTTACAGGTTATGAACTGTGAAAGCTTAACTTGTGAAAGTTTAATTACAGTGAATTAGGTTTAAGCCATTTATTAATGTCAGTGAAAATTTGATTAGCAGACATTTCTAAATCTGTAATTGACTTGCTACGTATTGCAACATTTGTGTCATCTGTAATATAAACAAACTTAGCACCTGATAATGTAACAGATAATAGGTCATTAATGTACACAAGAAAAAGTAATGGACCTAAGATGGCCTTGAGGAATACCACCTGTAATTAATTCCCAATCAGGGAAGTACAATGGGATCCTTGCTATTTATGTTGGATATTAATGACCTTGTAGACAATATTAATAGTAAAATCAGGATTTTTGCAGATGATGCAGTTATCTATAATGAAGTACTATGTGAGAGAAGCTGCTTACATATTCAGTGGTGCAGTGATTAGCAACTTGCATTAAATGTTCAGAAATTAAAATTTTGCACTTCACAAAATGAAAAAAATGTAGTATCCTATGACTATACTATCAATGAGTCACTGTTGGACTCAGGAAACTAATACAAATATCTGGATGAAGCACTTTGTAGGGATATGAAATGGAATGATCACGTAGGTTCAGTTGTAGGCAAAGCAGGTGGTAAACTTCGGTTTATTGGTAGAACATTGGGGAAGTGCTATCAGTCTACAAAGGAGATGACTTACAAGTCACTCGTGCAACCTGTTCTAGAATATTACTCCAGTGTGCGGAACCTGTACCAAGTAGGACTAACAGGGGATATTGAAAGTATACAGAATATCGCAGCACGAATGGTCACAGGTTTGTTCAGTCCATGGGACAGTCACAGAGATTTTGAAGAAATTGAACTGGAAGACTCTTGAAGACAGACATAAACCATTCCAAGAAAGCCTATTAACAAAGTTTCAAGAACCAGGTTTATGTGATGACCTTAGGAATACACTACAAGCCCCTACATATCACTGACATACGGATCGTAAAGATTAGATTTGAATAATTACAGCAGGCACAGAGGCATTCAGACAATCATTATTCCTGCACTCCAAATGTGAATGGAACAGGAAGAAACCCTAATAACTGGTACAATGGGGGGTACCATTTGCCGTGCACTTCACGGTGGTTTGCAGAGTATAGATGTAAATGGAGATGTAAACATAGAGGAAGTTATCAAAAGCTTAAGTTATCACTGAAACCTTAAACAGCAAGGAAATCTCAAAAAATTGCTCTAACATCTGTTGTTGCCTTATACTAAATAAGACCCCATGATGTACACATTTAACAAGTGACAATTTTGACACTTCCAAGGTTTCAGTTCGAACACATTTTACACTCAAGATAAACATTGTAAACAATATTTCTTTGCTAAGTAACTTTTCTACAGTCACTTTTATATGACAGTTCAAAGACAAGATGAGAAGTTCTCAGCCTGGCAGTGAAACACTGTATTCTTAGGCAAAAAATGTAATTTTTTTGACTGTTCTTCTTTGCCTAATGAACATTTCACCAGTGAGTAAATTCCATCTCTGAAGTGTAATTCTGGGAGGTTAGCCAATCACCCACCTGCAGCTGCCATAAGTACACCTTTTGAAGTAGAGTGGCAGTGCCTGCACACTGCAGTCAACCAGGACAATGTGGATGTACCTGTACATTCTATAGCTCTAAAGAAGAATTCATCTGAAACCTAGTAATGGAATCTTGTTGCTCTACCTATTTTAGATTCAGCACCTCAACTATTTGCTCCCCCAAAATCAGCCTGTATGACTGGTTTGATACAGCCCACCCGAATTCCTCTATGGTGCCAAACATTTTGGAGTAGCATTTGTACTCCTTGTTTTCAGTTACTTGTTGGGCGTATTCTGCTTTCTGTTTCCCACTAAAATTTTATTCTCTGCAGCTTCGTCTAGCACCAGGGAAGTTATTGCCCGATCTTTAAAACATCTTCTATCATCCTGTCCCTTCATCTTTTCCATTAGTTCCTTTCTTCACTGATTGTACGGAGAAACTCCTCACTCCTTATTTTATCAGGCCACCTAATCTTTAACATTCGTCTGTAGGATTACATCTAAAGTGCTTCAGTTCTCTTCTTTCGTAGTTTTCCCACAAGCCATGGTTCACGACTATACAATGCTGCACTCCAAACATACATTCTCAGAAATTTCTTCCTCAAAGAAAGGCCTATGTAGACTTCTCTATGGAATGTCCTTCCCGCCTGTGCTAGTTTGATTTTTATGTCATGGGTTATTTCACTTCCAAGATAAGCAAAATTCCTTAACTTTATCTGTTTTGTGTTCACCAATTTTGATATTAAGCTTCTCGGTATTCTTACTTATTCTACTTCTCATTACTTTCTCCTTTCTTTGGTTTACTCTCAGTTCTTATTCTGTACTTGTTAAACAATTCATCCCATTCAACAGGTCCTGTAATTCTTCTTTACCTTCAATGAGGATAGAAATGTCATCATTAATCTTATCACTGATGTCCTTTCACCCTGAATCTTAACCCCACTCTTGGACCTTTCTTTTATTTCTGTCACTGCTTCTTCAATGAAAAGATTGAATAGTAGGGTTGAAAGACTGCATAACTGTCTTATACACTTTTGAATCTGAGCACTTTGTTCTTGGTCTTATAGTTCCCTCTTGATGCTTGTACACCCCATGTATGAGGTTCATTCAAATGAAATCTGGTCAGTGCATCTACCTTTGCCTTACACGTAAGGTGGCACCACGTAACTGCGGGTTGGTGGTGCCATCTATTGGTAGAGAGACTGACATGTGTGCACAGTTTGAGGTTGCATAGCACCAGTGTGGTTTCATGCCGAAGAGAAGGTGGTCACATAATTTATCATCCACTACCAAACAAGCAGGCGAGTAAGCAGGAACAACAAGGAGTAACTCGATTTTTGGCAGCGGAGGATGTTGGAGACTGTGGAATGTATCAGCGAATGAAGACTGTACAGTGAGTACAGTCTAAACCGTTCAAGTGTTGTGGAATGACACAAATGATTCCTTGAGGGACAAGAGTCCTGGACCAGCTCATTGTGTCACTACACTGGAAATGGTTGTGGAAGTGAGTGCTTTAGTCTTGGACAACCACAGAACCACTGTGGATGAGATCCATCAGTTACTGGGTATTAGCATGGGCACCGCCCACACCATAATGCATCAACATTTGAACTTTCAAAAAATCTGTGTGCAGTAGGTTCCCCATCAACTGACCACCAAACAGCGCAATACTCGAATGGCGCTGTCTTTGAGTCATCTGTAACGTTATCATGAGGAGGAATACAGCTTTCTGTTAGGTATGTCACAGGTGACAAAACATGGAGTCACTATTTTGAATTGGAAAGCAAGCATCAGAGCAAGCACAAGAAACATGCGATTTAACCACCTCCAAAGAAATCATAAGCCGTGCACACCCATTCTGGTAAGCTCATGATGTCCTCCTTTTTTAACCACAAGGGTCCACTGCTTGTTGAGTTCCTGGAATGGGGACCCACCATCAATGCCCAACTTAATCAAACCACTTTACAGTACCTTAGACTAGCCATCAAGTCAAAATGCCGAGGCATGTTGCCCAATGGCATTATCCTCCTGCAAGATAATGCAGTGGCCACACACGGCCAATGCGGTGAAGATGACATTGCAGCAGTTTAGGTGGGAAATGCTGGAACATCCACCGCTTAGTCCTGACCTTTCACCATGTGACTTTCATGTGTTTGGACCTCTAAAACAAGCTATACGCAGACATCGATTTGCAACAGACAACGAAATGTGTGACTGGGTCCAGGCCTGGATCCAACAGCAGCCTAATAGCTTCTTCAAGGATGGAATCGACCGGCTAGTATCGCAATGGGATAAATGTGCCAACAGTTTTGGCGACCATTTTTGAGTATGTGTACTGCGTATAACTACACTTTTGAGCTAATAAAATCATTACCATTACTTTACATTAGTGTCCAGGTTTCATCTGAATGCCCCTTACATTTTATAAATGCAAAAGTTTGTTTGTATCTTTGTTACTCCTTCATGCTGAAATTGCTGGACAACTTTGGAAGAAATCTGAAATTGAATTAGCTTATATCTTGAATTAACACATAGGCTACTTATAAAAGTGTGATATTTCTTGATTTGAAGAATATAACGTGAAACACAGAACAATAATTACTTTTAGAAAAAGCTAATTACTCTTGACTTTTGAACTGTGTTGTATTTATGAAAATGCTTTTACTTTTTAATATGACCTACATAATATGATTCAACATAATGAATGCAATGCTTATACACTCCTCAAAGTGTGTAATCCATAGCTCCATACAAGCCTATTTTTTGCATCACACACCTTATAGCTTCTAAAACACTTGAAGACTGGCAGCAGTATCATTCCTTTACATGTAGGATGTGGTAGACTTGTAGTGAGTCTGGATCTGATTATGACATGTGAGAGTATCTACTGCTAACAGGCACACATGTGAAGGCAGATGACACTGTTGCACACACAAATATTATAAAATTTGTGATGCACTGAACTTGAAATTATTTTCTTTCTTCAGCAAGTTAATATGTTTGTAACTCCTTAACACTGAAGTGGCTAGACATATTTGGATGAACTTTGGAATGGTGATAGCCTATACGCTTTTATTCTGGAAAAAATCGCTGCTCCTTTGAGATGGTCAGTGTGGCTACTTTTAATTATTCTCGTGTCAGAAACATACAGGTACATTTACATTTTACACAGTAATGATTAAATTATTTTTGACCAAAGCTTGACCACTTCCAGTGCATTTTCTGTTGCTTGTTGAAAATCATCATTTGTAGAGGAGACTGGGCACAATCAACACCGAAGCATGTGCCGAACTGTCTGTTCTCCTCCACAGTCACACCCAGTATCATTTGGGTCAGTGTATCCCCATCTTGCCAAGTTAACTTTTGATCTTCCAACTCCAGATCTCAGTCTATTTAGGGACTTCTAAGTTGTCCATTCCCTGTCATGGCCTGGATGTAAAGCTTCAACAACTCTTTTCCAACACAGGGGGAAAGTAGGTCGTTGCCCTCCATAGTTGTAACCTAGCTTTTTCAGTGGTTCTAAGTTCCTTCGAGTCCTAAGGAAACTCGTCCTCCACTTCAGTTGTTGCAGATGTGATTCATGCCCATGCAGAGGATGGGTAACTTCCTGTTCTCTTGCCTTTCTTTCCTTGTTCGCAGCTATCTCTCTTCGAACAGGTGGTGGTGCTATTCCTGCAAGGTGGTAAAGCCGTTGAACTGGAGTGGACTTCAAGCAACCTGTTATAATTTTGCAATTTTCGTTGAATGCTACATCCACCTGCTTGGCATGAGTTGAATAATACCAAACAGGTCAGACAAACTCTGTTGCAGAATAGCATAGTGCCATTGCAGATGTTCAGTTTGTTTCAGGTTGACTACCCCACTGTGATCTGGCCAGTTTCTGTAGGAGATTGTTCCTGGTGGGAACTTTTGACTTGAATTTCATATAGTGCTTTTTGAAAGTGAGAGATCTGTCATGTGTCACTCCTATGTATTTTGGAGTCTTGTAGTGTTCCAGTTTGACCCCCGACCATACTATTTTCAATTTGCGAGTGGCTTCTTCGTTTCTCAAATGAAAAGCACACACTTGGGTGTTTGAAGGGTTTGGTTTAAGCTGGTTTGTGTTTTAGTATCTGGATAGATCCTCAAGGACATTCTTGAGGCTGTTCTCCACTGATTCAAAATCTGTGCTCTGGGTGGCTAGAGCACGGTCGTCAGCATATAAGAAGCTCCTGGTGTTCGGGGCTTAGTTTGGTTGTTTGTGTATATATTAAACAGAATTGTAGCCAAAACACTTCCTTGTAGGAGGCCATTCTTCTGTAGTCTCCATTGACTACACTGTCCTTGAAAGTTGATGAAGAGCCTGTCATTCTGCAGAAGGGAGGCGATGAGTCTGGTTAGACGTAAATCTTTGGTCAGATTGTAGACCTTGACTAGTAGTAGCTGGTGAATGACCATATCATATGCCACTGATAAGTCGACAAATGCCACTCCTGTCACCTTCTGAGCTTCAAAGTCATCTTCTATAAACTGTGTGAGATTTAGCAATTGTCCAGTATAGCTTTTACCTGGATGAAATTCAGATTGCTAAGATATAAGTGAGGGGTCAATTGCAGGTGATAGGCGATTTAAAATCAGTCTTTCCAGCATTTTGTAAGGATGACAAAGTAGTGCAACTGGTTTAAAATTCTTTGGATCATTTCCTTCTTTGCCAGGTTTCAGCGAAGCAATCACTCGACTCTTCCACCATATCTTTGGAATTTGGTTTCTACTTACACAGTTATCGAAAAGTAGAAGAATCCATCTCTTTGTATTTAAGCCGAAGTGTTTAATTTGCTCAGTTTGTATATCATCCAAGCCAGCTGCTTTACCATTTTTACTTTGTTTTATAGCCTTCTGTAGTTTTTCCATGCTGAATGATGTAAGGTCATTACTCTCCTCTTTGCAATTTTGGTTTTTGCGATCTGTGTGTTGGCTTCCCATTCATCAGTAACTGATGTGCTATTTGATTGGCAGTAATATTATGATGTGTAATGGTCTTAGTTGGATCATTGTTTAGGCGTCTCGCAAGTCTCCAAGCTTTATGGCTGTCTCTTTTCAGATCCAAGTTTTCTATAGTTTTTATCCACTTATCCCTTTTTGTCTCCCTTATAGAGGAAATAAGCTTGTTCCCTGCTTCCACAGTTGCTTCACTGAAAGGTATTTTTTTTCCCCAAATAAGTAGATATATTCTGCTAGTAACGTGGCTTAGTCTGAAGTAAGCCCAGGGATATAAGATGTTAGACAGCCGCGAGGGATAGACATTCTCGAACATCTCTTTACAGCCACAGTGAAGATGTCATAGCATTCGGGTGTTGATGCTATGTAAGTTACTTCTATGTCCAGCAATTCCACAAATCTTGTCTAGCCTTCTTAAAATTAAACCTTCTCCAAAAAGTGGTCTTATAGCAGCAAATAATTGACACATTATTGGTCTGTGCTGCGAGTTGGGTATTGGGGAGCAGACAGATGTTACACATTGTTGGCTGATAGTGCTACTACCAAAAATTAGGTCAGGATTTTACGCTTGCTTCCACCTGCCGCTGTTAAAAGACCAGGCAGTTTTCCATCATGGTTTAAAGTCAGGTGAGTTGCTTCTGCCCATACTTGTACTGCTGTAACGTTCTCATCTTCATGATCACAGCCCCAAACGGTACTATGGCTGCTGAAATCGCTGATCACAATCTGCACATGTTTGTTTAGAAAACTGGGTGGTTTGTTAACAATTAATTCAGTACCAGGTGGTTTATAATGTGATGTAATGATGCAATTAACTGTTTCTAGAGTGAGAATTTCAATATTGTTTTCCTCCATGAATGCTGTGGATAGGATATGGATATCTGGATGAACAAAGATAGCACTTCCATACTTATCATGTGGTCTTTCAATGGCGAGACACATTCCGTCTATTTTTGGTCTATGCATGTCACAACTTCTATGTGCCTCCTCTTCTATGTTAATAGAAACAATCGTTAACTATGGCCCTGAAAATGTGACTACTGATCCCAAGGGATGAGTATAAGCACAGCCCCTGGCCAATTTATTAAATGCATTACAGTTTTTAAGTAAATTTTGATTTATGTGTAAGATTTTTTTTTTAATACATAAATTGTGATAAAATGATTATGTGTAGCCTACTTCATAACTAAGGTGATATAACAAATAAATAAGGCATAATATTTGTTGAAAATATTTTATTTCAATAATTGCAACAAAAATTAAAAATTGTGAAAGTGAAAACATTAGCTTCAATATCTTGTTGAGCCACCTTTTGCAACTATGAAAGCCTTCATAAGTTGTGGCATGCTGTCGATGCAGGACTGTACTGTGGATGATAATAGCACACATGGATGATCTTCTCTAAGAGCTGTGTATTTGTTGTGATGACACCTTTTGCCATCTCCCTCTTCATCAGTGCGCATACATTTTCTGTGGGGTTCATGTCAGGACTATTACCTGGCCAGTCTAACAGTGGGATATTTTGTTCCTTCAGAAAGGATTTAATTCACCTGGCTGTGTGACAGGGAGCTCCATCCTGCATAAAAATAAATGGTTCCTCATTCGGGAACCATTCTCTGAGCTGTGGTATTAACCGTTTTTGCAGGATTTTCTTGTACTGGTCTTGCCTCATTATGCCTTTAACCACAAATAGATGTCCTGCACCCTTGCCACAGATGACAGATCAAATCATCACCTTAGTTGCATGTTTTACAGTCTGAATAATGCAGTCGGTATGAAATTTTTCTCCTGTTAGACGGTGCACATACTGAGATTTGTTAGTTAAAATATCAAACGAGCTTTCATCGCTGAAGCACACCTGTATAAATCAAGAAACATAATTAATATACTATGAATAAATGTATGTAGGTTATATCATATCACAAATAATAATTTTAAAGTTAAATTACCGATCACCAGAAGTCCACATCCTTATCACACCACTGTTTAGCTCATTTCAGACGCTTTGCTTTCATTGTGGCTCTTAACTTTGGTTTTCTAGCGGGTTGACAGGCCTTGAAATCAACATCCTCCAACTTTCTGTGAACAGTGCATTCAGATGCATTCACATTAGCCTCTTCCAGTTGAGATTTTATCTGTATCTTGGGGTGAAAATTGGAATTCTTCCGCATTTATTCTTCCTTCTGGGGCTCAATTCTTCACCTGTATCATTTTTCTTCTTTATGCGCCTCACACTAGCTTCTGACATTTCCAACCTTCGTGAAATTTCTCAATTGGAATACATTTTCGTATTAACGAGGGTTCTGACCTCAGCTTTTTTATGTGGTGAAATGTCCCCTCTTTTTACCCATTTTCAAAGGTCACAATTAGTAACATGTGGCTGTTAAACAATCAATTGTGATGTCAACATTTCAAAATTGATAATCAAAGCAAACAAAGTATTACACCAGCTACACGCGAAAACATAACTGAACAGGTCCTTTCCTGTACGCTGTACTCTGCACACCTACAATAAGTCAATAATCCAATGTCACATAGCAACAGTTGATACAAAACTCAACAATGTAGTAAGTGCTCAGAATAACTGTCATAATTTTTCTGAATAATCGCATTAAATATAGTACACAACACATAATTATTACAAATAACATTAAAAATGTGCAGTGTGTCTAATAATTTGGCCAGAGACAGTATGTACATAAATCTAGGACAGCAGAAATATTCCTGTTGGATAAAATCATCACTAAACTTTGTAAAAATGTAATGTATATGCATGGAAATATTTTGCAACACACAGAATGTTTGGGAAGTGTATTAGAATGTGATATTATCGGGGTTCTTAAATAGTGACTTGGGTTTTCTTTTTAGAGTTGACGGACTTATAATTTTTTGTAGATTTAATTGTTTCTTGGGTCTCAATAGTTCAGAAGAATTAATGTTGAAAACTTGGATTGTGGAAGTGTGTTGAATTATGATATTATCATGATTCTTGAACAATGGCATAGTTTTCTTACTGCAGTTTTCTGTCTTTGTCAGACAGATGACTTTGCTCAAACTTTGATGTATGCAGAAGTGCCAAAATGTTTCAGATGGAATGTGCTACAGAAAGAATGGAAACTTTGTGTGTACGGCATCTTCTGTGAAAGGTTGGCAATGTGTGAAGGTGTCAGATGTCTTAACACACTTCGAATGTTACTGTGTACGAATGCTGCTGAACTGCATCCAGTGTCCCATCTGTTTTCAGGCCCTCAAAACAGTTGATGGACAGGAAAAATCCATGTTCCAGGAATCATGTGAGGCAATGGGAAGATAAGGGCCACACGGTGCCTATGATGGAGGATAAATAGATTGAACACCGGTACCAAGGGATAGTACATGCCAGCAACAATTTATATTTCAATAAAGCACAGAAACTTATTGAGGATAAAATTTTCTCAGTCATGGGATAATGGCTGTCTGATTTCAGCATGCCCATCCAACAACATGCAGGACAGTTGTCCACTAGTTTGATCAGGGAGCTGTTATGGCACTGCAGCCTAGGGGTTCAAGTTTCCCAAACCAAACCCCAACTATTACCAGAGCAAAGGGCATGACACTCCAGTTGAACTTGTAATTGGTGCAGTTGTGCAAGGACAGGAATGTCGCACTAGTTGTTGCATCCTCTGGGATAGCTGCAATCTTGCTCACTGGATGAAAATCTGTCCACTCTGTGTTCAAGCATCCGCTGAATCTTGTGAATGAGAAAACCTCCACTTGCAATATAAGCAAGAACAGTGGTCACACTGTTCTGCTGTATCAGTGCAAATTGATCATGCAAGATAAATGCTCAATGACAAACAAGAGTGCAATCGAGGCAGCAACACTTGTGCCCAAGAACAAATCTGTGGGTAGCACCGGTAAAAAAATTATTGATTAGGTACCTGGTGAGGTGAACACTTACATGTCAGTCAATACAGTGATGACAAGAGACAATGCTACTACATATCCTGTGGAGCTAATAAGTTCATTAGAGCTATTGGGAGCACTGTCCCACAAGTTGGAACTGAAGGTGGGTGTGCCTGTCATACTAATGTGTACCCTGAATGCAGCAAGATTGTGTAATGGCACCAGGTTATGCATCATGGAGCTGCACCATGTAGGCCATCATCATCACTAGCACAACCAAATGAGAAACAATGTTGATACCATGAATTCCTGTCATCCCAACAAACTTGCCTTTCCACTTCAAATGCCTGCAGTTCCCTTTGAAAGTGGCATTCTTGATCACTGTAAATAAGATTTGAGTATAAACGTCAACACTCGCAGGTATTCATCTAGGTACACCACATGTTTTTCGCACAGACAGCTCTACATTGGCTCCTGACATGTATTGAGAGCTGACAATCTCTACAAATATGCAGAGAACAATAAGTCTCAGAATGTTGTTTAAAGAGACATATTACAGTAGATTTCTGCACACCAAGACAATTATGTTCATTTCCATGACAGGTATGTTGCAAACAGTCACGAAATTATTCACTCCTTATCCTGGCACATTTTGTAATTCACAACTTGACCGTGTAACTTTTTTTCTTAAATAAATGAATGAGTTGTGAGTGACATGTTGAAAGCATATATGAGAATGTGCCAGTAATCTGAGAATGTTTTGTCTGTACTAGTGTTTTAGCTCCATACTCAAGACGGCATACATGGTGTCTATGCTAGAGGATTGCTGGGAAGGCATGTCTGTCAATTTTTTTTCATCACCTTTGTATTTTGCTCTGACAGTGATGGGCTCTGTACGAAACACAAAATGACATAAAGAAATTCAACTAACATCTTGTGACTGTTATCAGTGACCTATCAACATTTGTTATCATTTTTGTAAGGATAAGCAGGTGTGGGGAACCATAGCATATGATTTCAGGTCACGTCTGGTAGAGATTGAGGGAACTATGACACCACAACGATATATCATGGGCATCCTGTGCCTCCATATGTTACCTCTCATGCAACAGTAGGTGATGCCTTTTTTAGCAGGGTAACTCTCACCCACATTTCACACATATCTCTACGAACTACCTGTATCTGCTGAGGTACTTCCATGGTGAACAAGGTCCCCAGACCTGTAGGTCATAGAACACATGCGGCGCCAGCTCAGATGCCAACTTCATCCCGATGCCAGTGTGCAGGCTATCAAGGAACACAGTTGTAGACCAGCTTGTCTCAGGAAAGGATATGATGGCTTAACGACTCTCTTCCCAAACAAATCAGTCCAGGTTTCAGACATCAGCGGGGAATGCAACATCATACTGATAAGTGTGCTCATACTACCAAATGCTTTGAAACATTGACTTGATTTTGTAATCACTGAAGTAACGTCACTTATCCTCTCAACCAATGAAGTTAGTTTGTTTCTCCCCTTGTGTGTGCTTTGTCAGGCAGAGAGAGAGAGAAAGAAAGAAAGAAAGAGAGAGAGAGAGAGAGAGAGAGTGAGAGAGAGAGAGAGAGAGAGAGAGAGAGAGAGAGAAAATTTTATAAATGATTTTGTTTTACAACAGTACTAAAACTGCTGCATTTGTAAAATAAGATTTATATATAGTGTAACTTTTGGGAGTACTATTTTCATTACCTGAATCTGAGATTTTCTTGCCATATTTGCTTCCTCAGGTCATTGGGCAAGACATGGAACTGTAGCCTGTACTCCGATTTCTTGTGTACCATGCTGCTAAAACAAACCAGGTATTAGAATATGCCATGATAAAATTAATGCTACTTATATATATATTATTAATATAAAATGCCTTAGTAAACGAGATGACGAAATCAAAGAATTACGTACATTACTGAAATCAGCTCGATATGGCATATTAATTGTCTTTCACAAAGTTCCCCATGAAAAACTTCCCCAGGAATGAACTTGATAATTACATTTTTATCTTTAATCTGATAATATTTAACTGGACCTGCAAGTGGCAATTCAGTTCAATGGGCATAATGTATGTTCATTTAAGGTTTTTCTTGTTTGTTCGTGTGGTCTTCAGTTCAAAGACTGGATTGGTGCAGCTCTTCACACAGTTTAACCTGTGCAGGTCTCTTCATCTCTGCATAACTACTGCCTGTTTACTATAGCATGACTGTCCATTACCAAATTTTTGATTCTTTGATGCCTCAGGGTATGTCCTGTCAAACCCCTTCTTCCCATCAAGCTTTTTCTCTTAGTCCTGTAGAACATCCAGAGTGACAACCACCATTCCACTTAAGTTAATATATGTCATGCAATAATCTGATGGTACATTATATAATGTACAGACTGAATGCTTAGTTTGTGGTCCAATGAGAGGCACAGTACGAAAACATTTCTTAGTGTTTCCTTGCGTTTGCTAAAAATCACTTTTTGTCAAAATGTCCTTTGATAGCTATTTGTCAATTACACAGTCATGTATGGTTATTTTCTTAAAAGGTATATAAATCTAACATTTACTTTGTTGTATTACTTTATGCTTTAATGGGCACTAAAACAATTTCCTCTCACGTTGTTCATCATGCATTCAAAATTGTGTTACAAGAATTCTATTTTTCTATAATCAAGCATAAATTTCACGGTATGGTAAATATGGAATGGCAAAAAGAAGCAGTAGTCTCAGGAAGGCACACAGCAAAAAAAAGTAACAAGTTCATGTTCTACTCTCACAACTGCTGTGTTGCTTGTGAAGTTTGAAGGGGGAACAACAATGTTGTCAGTAGGCTGCTGGTTTGTATAAAGTAATTCTCATACAGACAATTGGTCTGTCATGCTAATACATAACACTACTACTACTACTACTACTACTACTACTACTACTACTACTCAGTTATTTTTGTCTGCACAGCTCTTGTAACAGTTCTTCTTTTGGTGATGATATACCTTCTATATTCATCGATATGGTGGTCAACTGTGGTCCTGAAAAGGCGGGTGTGAAAATCTTTAAACAGATTACGATCAGGAGTTGGACGATCCAGAGACAACCTGAAGAGATGGGGCTTCATAACAGAAGATACACCCTGTGATTGTGGACAAGAACAAACCACAAGCCACATGCTCCAGTGCCTTTTGTACCCTACATTCTGCATGAAGATTGATCTCCTGCAGGCCACTCCAAGCACCTTGGGGCACATGTAATATAAATACAATTTTTTATTATTATTCTGGATTTACAATGTGAGTACATTTTTCTAGCACCTATTCTAGATTACAGTAAGTCACTAATTATTGTTCTCCACTCTTCTCTATTTGTCCATAAATCTTCAGGAATGTTGTTCTTCCTCATTGCTGACTGGACTCCCTGTTTCCATGTATCAGGTGGTCGTCCCCTTTTTCTTCTTCCAATTGGTACCCAGTCGATTATGCATTTTGGTAGCCTTTCCTGTTCCATTCGTCTGATGTGTCCATATCATTTAAGTTGTTTGTGCTCGATGAAATCAATAATTGAATTTTTACATTTCATCTTGTCTCTGATTACTTCATTTCTTATTCTTTCTCGTCTTGATATTCTTGCTGAACGTCTCCAGAAATCCATTTCTGTGGCTAATAATTTTGATTTCAGTTGCCATTTTGTTGTCCACACTTCTGAACCATATGTAATAATGCTCCTAACTATTGTTTTAAAAATCCTTATTTTGTTATCAGTTGTTATGTATATATTAAACACACAAACACACACACAAAATTTCGAGCTTTCGCAACCCCCAGTTGCTTCGTCAGGAAAGAGGGAAGGAGAGGGAAAGATGAAAGGATGTGGGTTTTAAGGGAGAGGGTAAGGAGTCATTCCAATCCCGGGAGCGGAAAGACTTACCTTAGGGGGAAAAAAGGACAGGTATACACTCGCACACACACACATATCCATCCACACATATACAGACACAAGCAGACATATGATTGCTTGTGTCTGTATATGTGTGGATGGATGTGTGTGTGTGTGCGCGAGTGTATACCTGTCCTTTTTTCCCCCAAGGTAAGTCTTTCCGCTCCCGGGATTGGAATGACTCCTTACCCTCTCCCTTAAAACCCACATCCTTTCATCTTTCCCTCTCCTTCCCTCTTTCCTGACGAAGCAACCGGGGGTTGCGAAAGCTCGAAATTTTGTGTGTGTGTTTTTGTGTTTTTTATTGTGCCTATCTATCAGCGCTTCCCCGTTTGGTATGTCATGGAATTTCTGTTTTTAATATATTTTTCCCATGTGGAATGTTTCTTTCTATTTTATATATGTACATATTTATTGATGTGTATGGCTACTGTAAATTTGTATGTTTCTGATTCGAGAATAATAATAACTGTTACTTTTCATGCACTAAATGTGGTATATGTGATCATATATATAATATATCTTCATAAGTAGAACCATCTAATAAAAAAGTGTAAGAGATAATGTAGAATGGTGCAGGCCAGTACCCTTGCTACCACTGGTGTCTGATATGGTGACATTAAGAGAAAAACAACACACTCAGTAGGTATAATTTATTGGCTGACAGGCAGTTTGGTTTCAGGAAAGGAGCATCAACAAAGGAAAAAAATTAATCTTTTCCATACATGGCACTGTCAGTGCTAAATGGTAAGATGAAGACACTATCTTCTCTGATTCAACAACTGCACTGAATTTTGTGGATCACACTATACCACTGCATAAGCTGGAACAGTATGGAATTACGTGAAAAGCCAGACAATAAGTTCATTTCATAGAAATAGGAAATAGAAGGCTGGTCTCTAGTGTCAATACACATGGAACAGATATCAATCTCACTTGAATGCAGTTAACTGGGGGCCACAGTATCAATGACAAGCCATTAAATTTTTTTTACAGGTGCATGACTGCAGACATAATACACAAAGAAATACCTATGCCAGAGTACCATAGCATGTTGCCAGAGAAGCCAAGACACAATAGAGCAGCCTATTGATGAAATGGAATGTTGTGCAGTAATCATTTTCAGCAGCGGTGAAAATGTTGTAGCATATTAATGAATAGCTGCTCCAGTTGCTCAAATGTACATTTATTTCAGTCAATGAGCAGTTTAGGTCTTCACATCCAGGCCATTTTCAAGTGGATCTGAACTGCTATTGTTAATACATAATACGATGGATGTACAAATATTTTACATAATAAGAGATGGAAAATGGAGCTTACATATGTACAGTGTAAGACCAGAAAGAATACCTATCTTGCTTTGTGCTGTTTTGAAGCAATGTCATATAATAAAAAAGTAAAAGGCTGATGGATTTAAAAGTTATGTGCCCAGCAATATAGTAAGAAAAATGGGCATGTCACAATTATAACATGCTGTACAATTTGATATATTAAAAGAACTGGCATGCTTTAGCTTTAAAAGGAATTATATTCTGGCACGTTTGAAATTTAAAACTGCATACTTTAACAGTGAAAATTATAAGTAAATTTTTTGTTTAATAAAAATCTAATACAGTAGCAATGGACATATATACAAACATCTAGATGCAGTTACAAAGTTGGAGAGTAAAGGAAGTTGTCAATAACAGGGTGGCATATTTCCAAGAAGCTGGTGTTTTTTAATGTGCACAGCTCATTTAGTGTCTTTTCCCTGGATCTGTTTCAGGTAGGTGGAAATTTCAATTTCTTCATATATTTCTGTAAAGTATCTTTTCTTCATTGTATGAAGAATTACAAGGTTAATCTATTTAAAAAGAAAGATGATGAGACTTACCCAACAAAAGCGCTGGCAGGTCGATAGACACACAAATAAACACAAACATACACACAAAACTCTAGCTTTCGCAACCAACGGTTGCCTCGTCAGGAAAGAGGGAAGGAGAAGGAAAGACAAAAGGATATGGGTTTTAAGGGAGAGGGTAAGGAGTCATTCCAATCCCGGGAGCGGAAAGACTTACCTTAGGGGGAAAAAAGGACAGGTATACACTCGCACACACACAAATATCCATCCATACATACAAGACACAAGCAGACATTTGTAAAGGCAAAGAGTTTGAGCAGAGATGTCAGTCGGGACGGAAGTATAGAGGCAAAGATGATGTTGAAAGACAGGTGAGGTATGAGCGGCGGCAGATTGAAATTAGGAATTAGCGGAGATTGAGGCCTGGCGGATAGCGAGAAGAGAGGATATGCTGAAGGGCAAGTTCCCATCTCCGGAGTTCTGACAGGTTGGTGTTAGTGGGAAGTATCCAGATAACCCGGACGGTGTAACACTGTGCCAAGATGTGCTAGCCGTGCACCAAGGCATGTTTAGCCACAGGGTGATCCTCATTACCAACAAACACTGTCTGCCTGTGTCCATTCATGCGAATGGACAGTTTGTTGCTGGTCATTCCCACATAGAACGCTTCACAGTGTAGGCAGGTCAGTTGGTAAATCACGTGGGTGCTTTCACACGTGGCTCTCCTTCATGAAATCCTCCCCACTCCACCAAGAGTGTCTTTCCGCCGTCCACCTAACCTTCGTAACCTCTTAGTTCATCCCTATGAAATCCCCAAACGACCTTCCCTACCCTCTGGCTCCTACCCCTGTAACCGCCCCCGGTGTAAAACCTGTCCCATGCACCCTCCCACCACCACCTATTCCAGTCCTGTAACCCGGAAGGTGTACACGATCAAAGGCAGAGCCACGTGTGAAAGCACCCACGTGATTTACCAACTGACCTGCCTACACTGTGAAGCGTTCTATGTGGGAATGACCAGCAACAAACTGTCCATTCGCATGAATGGACACAGGCAGACAGTGTTTGTTGGTAATGAGGATCACCCTGTGGCTAAACATGCCTTGGTGCACGGCCAGCACATCTTGGCACAGTGTTACACCGTCCGGGTTATCTGGATACTTCCCACTAACACCAACCTGTCAGAACTCCGGAGATGGGAACTTGCCCTTCAGCATATCCTCTCTTCTCGCTATCCGCCAGGCCTCAATCTCCGCTAATTCCTAATTTCAATCTGCCGCCGCTCATACCTCACCTGTCTTTCAACATCATCTTTGCCTCTATACTTCCGTCCCGACTGACATCTCTGCTCAAACTCTTTGCCTTTACAAATGTCTGCTTGTGTCTTGTATGTATGGATGGATATTTGTGTGTGTGCGAGTGTATACCTGTCCTTTTTTCCCCCTAAGGTAAGTCTTTCCGCTCCCGGGATTGGAATGACTCCTTACCCTCTCCCTTAAAACCCATATCCTTTTGTCTTTCCTTCTCCTTCCCTCTTTCCTGATGAGGCAACCGTTGGTTGCGAAAGCTAGAGTTTTGTGTGTATGTTTGTGTTTATTTGTGTGTCTATCGACCTGCCAGCGCTTTTGTTGGGTAAGTCTCATCATCTTTCTTTTTAAATAGATTTTTCCCACGTGGAATGTTTCCCTCTATTATATTCATATCATTAATTTGAATTACAAGGTTATTTTCATTACTGGGCACGCTATGAATATTTTGTGTGAGGTGAGCTGGGGAGGTGGATTTACTCCTTACTTTTTTTTTCTTCTTCTTTTAAATAGTGTGTGTTCCTTGTATCACATTTTAAAATTCCTTCCCATTTATCTGATGTAGCTAGCCTTACAGTCATGGTAGTAAATTTGTATATGCCACCAATTTGAAGGGATACTTTAAGGAGATTCACAATGTGAATATAAATTTACACTCTCCTGAAAAATCCAGGGATGTTCAATCAGCAGTGCACATTAACAAACGGCGGTTTCTTTTGTTCACTCATGCTGGAAGATGTGACTTTACACCTGACTGGATGCACCACCTACTGTGACTGTTTTATACTTTAATTAAATCTAGAAATTACTTTTAGCTTTGTATAGTAAAGCATTCAATCTGAAATTTCAAACATGCCAAAATAAAGCTCCTTTTAAAGCAATGTCAACATTTTAATACATGGGAACAGTTTTTATAATCATGACACCCCCCCCCCCTTTTTTGCCCCCCCCCCCCCATGATATCATTGGATATCCGCCAGTGCCTCAAAACTGCAAAATGTAAAATACATATTCTTTCTGTACTTACCACATACATGTTTAAATTTTATTTGTCGGCTCATTATAACTGCGTAGGCTTCTGCAGCCAGAGTCAGTTGAAACAAAAGTTTTCTGAGTGTCATACCACATCATAATGTAAAAAATGGGTGGGAGAGTTAAAATTAATTTTAAATGAGTCGTGTGTGTGAGTTGCATTTTTGTGTGTGTGTGTGTGTGTGTGTGTTTGCTGTCTAGTTCTGAAGAAGGCCTTACTGGCTGAAAGCTGCTATTTGTGACAGTCTTTTTGCTGTGCCTATATGTGACTCATCATCTCCGCTATATGGTGAGTAGCAACTTTCCTTTTCACAATATTGTTAGATTCCATCCTGTATTTTCCATTGTTTAATTTTACTGCATTAATTTACAGCAGAATCACTAGTTAACATATTTAGACCTCATTTCCTATTTAAATAACCTGGTAGGGAAGTTTGTGTTGCCTATAAATAAGATCTACATCTACATGGATACTCTGCAAATTACATTTAAGTGCCGTACTCCGTCAGTCCTATTTGGTAAGGATCCCACACCACGCAGCAGTATTCTAAAAGATAACGAACAAGTGTAGTGTAAGTAGTCTTTCAATACAATATTACTTTAAATATCTGAGTAGCTAATTATTTAAATTTAGAAATCTACACTTAAAAAACTACATTGATTACTACTCATTCAGTTTCAAAAATACCCATATTTCCTGGAAATTCGTAATACATGGTGTTTCTAACGTGTTTGACGTCTGGACTTGGGAGTAGAGCAAGAACTTGTTCACACACTATGTAGGATACATACAACTTTGATCACCTTCACCACGTCCAGTACAGATCTCATACACATACTCTGTATTTCTCAATTATCTTCAAGAGCCATCTGAGCAATCATAGCAGACTTTTATTTGCCCAGTTTCTTTCTTGAGGCTTGAAAGTCCAACAAAATAAATGTTCTTGCGAAGGTCTTTTTGACAGCTTGTTTTGACCCTGTAAATTCTTCACAATTATGTCACTGTGGGTATATGAAATATTGTTGTTCATCACTCACCTCAGAATCTGTATAGATGAGAGAAACGCACACTGTGTGTAAGTCGCAAAACTTGATTTCATTTTCTGGGTATTCTTGCTTAAAAAATGGAAAACAAGCTTCCTTTACTGTCATATGTATGTAACATTTCTGCAAGCTAACTCTTTTCTCACTTCTTGGTCCTACAATAGGCCCAATTTCCTTCACATCAGATAATTGGATACTGATTTTACCACTTGTGAAAAAGTTTTGTACTTTGTGCAGATTGCCACCTGTAAGTTTAAAGCTGAAGTTTTCTTGTCACCTAAGAAAATCTGCTTGCTACCTTTTGTAGGTAGACTTTCCCATAGAAGACTTTTTTATGACTGCTGATTTTTTTGAGGGTTGGAAGGAAGTACTTTCTTTATCTGAGAAACAGTTTTGCTAAGGGACTGAACACTTTCATATGGACCTATCTGGGAAAAACAGGTATCCATCTCATCTTCAGTTGGTACAAATTTTATTTCAAGCCCTACTTTTCTTTCAGCTTCCTTCTTACGACATTCAATTAAAATTTTTTCATAAAGGAATGCCTTATCTTCATATCGATCCATCTTTTTCTATCCTGTTCTCTTTCTTTTTCTTTATGGGTGTTGTATTTTGTGGGATTTTTCTGCAACTTGTCTCGTGTACTCTGCTGACATTGTTTTTCTCATATTCTAAATAAATAATAAGTCAACAGTAGTGTAAACCATCAAGGCACTAGTTATGCCAATGAATGTAACTTAAGAATGACAAGAAGTGTTATATTGTTTAGATTTTGGTAACAATCCAAAAAAACTATCACGGGAGGTACATAATTATTTTATATCATTTACATATTAAACACTGCCTTATGGATCACTAGATGTGCTTATCAGGTTTCCTCACCCCAACCCAAAACTGACAGAACTGCTATAACTGCTGAGTTACAGAGTAAACTTTTTCATGTTTTTTGTCACAGATGGGGGGCTAAATGCAAATTTTAAATTTTGTAGATTCAGGAAACCATGATATAAATGTTATTAAAAATAAAATTTTAAAAAGTAATCTCAGGCTCACTTTCACATGAAAACATCCTTAAATAAAGTACATATCAACAAGTGGGGGTGGCCCTTCATTAATTGAATATACATCTGCAGGACAACAGCGCACCCTGTACACAGAGAAACTAATAACGCTATAGCCATCAGACCAATCCAGACAAGTAAAGATGTCACAGATTAGATGTGGTGTCACTGCCAGACACCACACTTGCTAGGTGGTAGCCTTTAAATCGGCCGCGGTCCGTTAGTATACGTCGGACCCACGTGTCGCCACTATCAGTGATTGCAGACCGAGCGCCGCCACATCTACATCTACATCTACATTTATACTCCACAAGCCACCCAACGGTGTGTGGCGGAGGGCACTTTACGTGCCACTGTCATTATCTCCCTTTCCTGTTCCAGTCGCGTATGGTTCGCGGGAAGAACGACTGTCTGAAAGCCTCTGTGCGTGCTCTAATCTCTCTAATTTTACATTCGTGATCTCCTCGGGAGGTATAAGTAGGGGGAAGCAATATATTCGATACCTCATCTAGAAACGCACCCTCTCGAAACCTGGCGAGCAAGCTACACCGCGATGCAGAGTGCCTCTCTTGCAGAGTCTGCCACTTGAGTTTGTTAAACATCTCCGTAACGCTATCACAGTTACCAAATAACCCTATGACGAAACGCGCCGCTCTTCTTTGGATCTTCTCTATCTCCTCCGTCAACCCGATCTGGTACGGATCCCACACTGATGAGCAATACTCAAGTATAGGTCGAACGAGTGTTTTGTAAGCCACCTCCTTTGTTGATGGACTACATTTTCTAAGGACTCTCCCAATGAATCTCAACCTGGTACCCGCCTTACCAACAATTAATTTTATATGATCATTCCACTTCAAATCGTTCCGCACGCATACTCCCAGATATTTTACAGAAGTAACTGCTACCAGTGTTTGTTCCGCTATCATATAATCATACAATAAAGGATCCTTCTTTCTATGTATTCGCAATACATTACATTTGCTATGTTAAGGGTCAGTTGCCACTCCCTGCACCAAGTGCCTATCCGCTGCAGATCTTCCTGCATTTCGCTACAATTTTCTAATGCTGCAACTTCTCTGTATATTACAGCATCATCCGCGAAAAGCCGCATGGAACTTCCGACACTATCTACTAGGTCATTTATATATATTGTGAAAATCAATGGTCCCATAACACTCCCCTGTGGCACGCCAGAGGTTACTTTAATGTCTGTAGACGTCTCTCCGTTGATAACAACATGCTGTGTTCTGTTTGCTAAAAACTCTTCAATCCAGCCACACAGCTGGTCTGATATTCCGTAGGCTCTTACTTTGTTTATCAGGCGACAGTGCGGAACTGTATCGAACGCCTTCTGGAAGTCAAGAAAAATAGCATCTACCTGGGAGCCCGTATCTAATATTTTCTGGGTCTCATGAACAAATAAAGCGAGTTGGGTTTCACACGATCGCTGTTTCCGGAATCCATGTTGATTCCTACATAGTAGATTCTGAGTTTCCAAAAACGACATGATACTCGAGCAAAACACATGTTCTAAAATTCTACAACAGATCGACGTCAGAGATATAGGTCTATAGTTTTGCGCATCTGCTTGACGACCCTTCTTGAAGACTGGGACTACCTGTGCTCTTTTCCAATCATTTGGAACCTTCTGTTCCTCTAGAGACTTGCGGTACACGGCTGTTAGAAGGGGGGCAAGTTCTTTCGCGTACTCTGTTTAGAATCGAATTGGTATCCCGTCAGGTCCAGTGGACTTTCCTCTGTTGAGTGATTCCAGTTGCTTTTCTATTCCTTGGACACTTATTTCGATGTCAGCCATTTTTTCGTTGGTGCGAGGATTTAGAGAAGGAACTGCAGTGCGGCCTTCCTCTGTGAAACAGCTTTGGAAAAAGGTGTTTAGTATTTCAGCTTTACGCTTGTCATCCTCTGTTTCAATGCCATCATCATCCCGGAGTGTCTGGACATGATGTTTCGAGCCACTTACTGATTTAACGTAAGACCAGAACTTCCTAGGATTTTCTGTCAAGTCGGTACCTAGTATTTTAATTTCGAATTCACTGAACGCTTCATGCATAGCCCTCCTTACGCTAACTTTGACATCGTTTAGCTTCTGTTTGTCTGAGAGGTTTTGGCTGCGTTTAAACTTGGAGTGAAGCTCTCTTTGCTTTCGCAGTAGTTTCCTAACTTTGTTGTTGTACCACGGTGGGTTTTTCCCGTCCCTCACAGTTTTACTCGGCACGTACCTGTCTAAAACGCATTTTACGATTGCCTTGAACTTTTTCCATAAACACTCAATATTGTCAGTGTCGGAACAGAAATTTTCGTTTTGATCTGTTAGGTAGTCTGAAATCTGCCTTCTATTACTCTTGCTAAACAGATAAACCTTCCTCCCTTTTTTTATATTCCTATTAACTTCCATATTCAGGGATGCTGCAACGGCCTTATGATCACTGATTCCCTGTTCTGCACTTACGGAGTCAAAATGTTCGGGTCTTTTTGTTATCAGTAGGTCCAAGATGTTACCTCCACGAGTCGGTTCTCTGTTTAATTGCTCGAGGTAATTTTCGGATAGTGCACTCAGTATAATGTCACTCTATGCTCTGTCCCTACCACCCGTCCTAAACATCTGAGTGTCCCAGTCTATATCTGGTAAATTGAAATCTCCACCTAAGACCATAACATGCTGAGAAAATTTATGTGAAATGTATTCCAAATTTTCTCTCAGTTGTTCTGCCACTAATGCTGCTGAGTCGGGGGGTCGGTAAAAGGAGCCAATTGTTAACCTAGCTCAGTTGTTGAGTGTAACCTCCACCCATAATAATTCACAGGAACTATCCACTTCTACTTCGCTACAGGATAAACTACTACTAACAGCGATGAACACTCCACCACCGGTTGCATGCAATCTATCCTTTCTAAACACTGTCTGTGCCTTTGTAAAAATTTCGGCAGAATTTATCTCTGGCTTCAGCCAGCTTTCTGTACCTATAACGATTTCAGCTTCGGTGCTTTCTATCAGCGCTTGAAGTTCCGGTACTTTACCAACGCAGCTTCGACATTTTACAATTACAATACCGATTGCTGCTTGGTCCCCGCATGTCCTGACTTTGCCCCGCACCCGTTGAGGCTGTTGCCCTTTCTGCACTTGCCCAAGGCCATCTAACCTAAAAAACCGCCCAGCCCACGCCACACAACCCCTGCTACCCGTGTAGCCGCTTGTTGCGTGTAGTGGACTCCTGACCTATCCAGCGGAACCCGAAACCCCACCACCCTATGGCGCAAGTCGAGGAATCTGCAGCCCACACGGTCACAGAACCGTCTCAGCCTCTGATTCAGACCCTCCACTCGGCTCTGTACCAAAGGTCCGCAGTCAGTCCTGTCGACGATGCTGCAGATGGTGAGCTCTGCTTTCATCCCGCTAGCGAGACTGGCAGTCTTGACCAAATCAGATAGCCGCCGGAAGCCAGAGAGGATTTCCTCCGATCCATAGCGACACACATCATTGGTGCCGACATGAGCGACCACCTGCAGATGGGTGCACCCTGTACCCTTCATGGCATCCGGAAGGACCCTTTCCACATCTGGAATGACTCCCCATGGTATGCACACGGAGTGCACTTTGGTTTTCTTCCCCTCCCTTGCTGCCATATCCCTAAGGGGCCCCATTACGCGCCTGACGTTGGAGCTCCCAACTACCAGTAAGCCCACCCTCTGCGACTGCCCGGATCTTGCAGACTGAGGGGCAACCTCTGGAACAGGACAAGCAGCCATGTCAGGCCGAAGATCAGTATCAGCCTGAGACAGAGCCTGAAACCAGTTCGTCAGACAAACTGGAGAGGCCTTCCGTTTAGCCCTCCGGAATGTCTTTCGCCCCCTGCCACACCTTGAGACGACCTCCCACTCTACCACAGGTGAGGGATCAGCCTTAATGCGGGCAGTATCCCGGGCAACCACAGTCGTAGTCCGATCGGGGGATGCGTGGGACGAGCTGGCCGTCCCCGACAAACCCCCATCCGGACCTCCACAGTGATGCCCATTGGCAACAGCCTCAAGCTGTGTGACCGAAGCCAACACTGCCTGAAGCTGGGAGCGAAGGGATGCCAACTCAGCCTGTATCCGAACACAGCAGTTGCAGTCCCTATCCATGCTAAAAACTGTTGTGCAAAGAACGTCTAAACTAATCTACAGAGAGCGCAAACAAAACGACACAAAATTGAAACGGTTATTAAAATACAAGATTGCCTAGTAAATGCAGTAATGCTGCCACTTGTGCACTGCTGACACACTGCTCGGCGGCGGAAGGAGACTACGCGATTTAACACTATTCGAGTACTAAACCGCGATGCTACAACTCTCAAATACTATAATACGCCCGAAATTTATGAATTAAACAATGCAAGTACCAAAAACATGCAAAGAAATTAAGAATTAAACTATGTAACAAATGAGTGAGCTAGGAGTATACGACTTGTTGTTGCAGCTGCTTATCCAACGGCGGCAGGGAGCACACTGACTGTGACCAACCGACACTGGCCGTTCAAAACAAAAACAGATGACAGACGACTACGCGAATTTACACTATTCAGGTACTAAAATGCGATGCTACAACTCTCAAATACTATAACACGCCCGAAATTTATGAATTAAACAATGCAAGTACCAAAAACACGCAAAGAAATTAAGAATTAAACTATGTAACAAATGAGTGAGCTAGGAGTATACGACTTGCTGCTGCAGCTGCTTATCCAACGGCGGCAGGGAGCACACGGCAGGTCTAGAGAGACTTCCTAGCACTCGCCCCAGTTGTACAACCGACTTTGCTAGCGATGGTTCACTGCCAAAATACACTCTCATTTGCCAAGACAATAGTTAGCATAGCCTTCAGCTACGTCATTTGCTATGACCTAGCAAGGCGCCATTACCAGTTACTATTGATACTGTAATCATGTACCGTGAAGAGCGACGCTCATCATTACTGGATTAAAGTTAAGTGTTCCACCAACTACGTCCGTTTTTCTAAAGTCCAATTTCCTTGTCCTGTTCCAGACCTCACACCAGCCTGCGTGAGCTAAAAGTGTGCCTTTCGGCTTCCTCTCATACCCGGTGTTAGCTCTCCTGCCAACCCACAACATTAGACACAGCTGCAACATTTTATTTGCAGGTGACACAATTGTGATTGTGAAAGACATGAAATGTAATGTGAATGATACAGCAAACAGACCAGTGAATAACATCAGCTTAAACATCTGATGATTAACTACACTAAACCACAGTGCATACAGTCTTCAAGACAGAGCAGTGAAATTTTATTGTCTCAAGATAATCAAATAATCAGTGAAGTTGAACACTTTAAATTCTTAGGACAGATTCCAGATGAAAGCCCTCTTGGAAGCATCCAGGAACTGTGCAGTAATTAAATGTTGTGTTTACAGTAAGAATAATCTCCACAGCCACTAGCTCTGACATTCAAAGGCTTGGCTCGCTGTATACTTTCACTCTGTTAGAGCCTAAGGTATCAAGTACTGAGGCAAGTCTGTGTTTTCACAAAGAATATTCTTAGTCCAGAAAAGAGTATTGTGAATGATCTGCTATGACAGTTCATGAACTTTGTACAAGCTGCTGTTCAAGTGTCTCACAATTCTAACTCTGCAATCCCTGTGTGTATAGTCCCTCATAGTATTTGTTAATAATATGGAGTCAAGCAAAAGGTATCGTCACATTCTTTCAATGGACGATAGCCAGAAAAATGATACGTTCTTGGATAACACTTTTCTAACTACAGTATAGAAAGTTGTGCACCACTCTCCAGGTTTAATTTTTATAGGCTTCTATCCAAGCTGACAGATGTGACTGATAAATCCAAGATTTTCAATTCTACGTTGAAAGACTCCTTGGGGCACACAGTTTTCATTCTTTAAATGAGTTCCTCGCAGTAGCTTAGAGTCTTGTATTGTGACATATTATTTATTGTATGTAAATTTTTGTATCAGCTTTTTTTAGTTTCGTAGTCTCTTTTGTTTTTAAATATTCCGATCAGTTTTATTGGGACTTTGCAGTGTTTTATTCCATGACACAGTAACTGCTGTTAGCATAACCCATGCATACTGAATAATTGATTTAAACTGTGCAATTAACTGGAATGGAATACTAATATGAAGCTACGTATGGAATATACTGATTCTCAGGAGCTTAGCAGGAAAGCACAGACTCTGAACATTTAACCGAGTTTAGAAATATCAATGAACAGTGATGAATGTTATTGTACAACAAACCTGATGTTCAGAGAGAATTCCAAAAATAGCATACTTTGTCAACTTCCAGCTCAGCAGAGTTACAAGAAGTAATATTTATTCTGACATTAAAACAAATATGGATTTGGCCTACAGTGGTAGCGTCAGTATTGCATTCGCTAAGAAAGTCTGTGTTAATGCAAATTCTTTTTTCATGAAAATCCACAAATATGAAGTGTCAGAACCAAAGGAATGTCATTTATTTGGACTAAATGTGTTAAACAGGATGGAACTATTGAGAATTTTACGTTTTCTGGCTAACTAATAAAGCTAATAACAGATTTAAAATGGTGAGAAAGCATACATGAATTGCCTAAGACACATGCCCTAAAAACTTATGCCTCCCTTTTATCACACAATTTGTAAAAGATACACAATGCTATTCTTTTAAGCAATAAGCTTCTGTACCAATTACTTGAGGAAAAAGGTCATCAAAGTTAACTACAATAAATAATGATTTCTTCCCCATTCCCCCCCACCCCCAAAAAAAAAGCAAACACTTGCTTTCCGAACAAAATGTTGCCTCGATGCTAGATTTAAGAACAAAATATTCTTCAACTAATGCAAGAGGTAATGTTTAAAATTGTGGTGTACTAGTATATGACATTACTTTGTTGCAGAAATTACAATTAAAACTCATACCCTAAAAACGGATACCACCAACTATTACAATTAATTAGTCATAAATTAACTTCACGTCTTAATATAAATAAAGGAATGCCTGCTTAGCCTCACAAGTTCCACCAAGTGTCAACAGCATTCAGGGTTAATATGAACGACATCCAGAATTTTCCATCACTGGAGCATTGTCAGATCACTCTAGAGCTACAGATGAAGAGGTGTGTGGTAGGCTACTGACATCTTCAGAGGGTCAATGCTGGTGTCATGTCATGAGCATCCATCCTTGTCATATGGGCAAGCTGCAGTAAAGAACAACTTTAGTCTAGTGGTTAGCTACAGTAGGTAAACTGTTAGTATCTAAATCAAATATCATTTAGCAGTGAGTATGGTATGCCTACTTTAAACCAGCTGTCAAATAATGACCACAGTGAATTTATATTGCATTTCATCTGTCACTGGCAAAATTTGGTAGTCAGAGGGTCTATATAAAGCAAGGAGCGTGTTTTTTGGAAGTTTTCCCAATGTAATGAATACTCTGTGAGATTTTGGGATTGCAGTTCGTAATGTCATCTTCTTGCCTTGATATTTCAGCTGACAACCAGATAGTTCTCTTCAGGTGAAATTTACAACTGGAGATTACTGTGGAACATCTCTATGTTAATACCGTAAATTGGCATAACACAGCATGCACGTAGCTCTTGGCTGCATGACCACCTTCTTTTGAAGTACAAGTGTGTATTTGCTTGCGAATGGCTACCACCACCCTTCACAAACTACAGGCTGGTGCACTGGGCACATGTTGTGTCCAATAGGAATAGTCTTCCAAAGGAGTTGAAATTCCTACAGTCTATATTCAAGAATAATGTATATCCTTTGCACAAAATTTGCACAACTTTATTGCCAGTTATAAGATAAAGAGCTGTTCAGGTGTAGGGCACCCCTTCCATATACTGGCAACACTTTACCTAAATTATGCAGCCTCATAAAAATCATTATTTAAAAATAGTTCTCCAGTCATCCATAAAAACCTGTGAATGCCCACACTCAGTTACGGACAGTGTGAGTGTGTGGGGAAGTAGAGCCAACAGAATACTTTGTGACTATAGCAAGGACTACACTGAACAGTTCACAAGGGCAGCATGCAATTATTCTAGGATCTGATTTTTATGGACTGTTGAAATACAATATGCAGAAGGCCTTATCAATCAGGATGGTCGCTTTCAACTGGGTAACACATGGGAGCTGATCATTTCTTTATTTTCTTCAGAAAGTTAAAATATTACACACAGTAACATTTATGTTTATCAGCTGAACCACTGAATGTTGACTCTCTGAAATGGCAAGCAATAACACAGTTAAACATGCACTTGTGTACCACAGATGAAGCAAAATTTCACAGATATTACTAAATTTGACTGGGCAGTTATTCAGCTAATAACTATGTGCATGTGACACCACTTCATTTCATTTTTTTATACCGAAATAGTAATGTACATCAATAATATCCAGTTGTACAATTCAGCTGAAGGTGGCTGCCTGGTTGCAACTAAAATACTGTGACAAGAAGTCAGTATCAACTGGATGCAATCCATAAATCTTGTGTAATGCCAAGGAGAGTCAGTGTAAAATAGAAAAATGAAGGAAATCAAAAATTTACTGGATATTTGTAGTTTACATAGGATTTTCAAGTGATACTGACTCACCTTCAATTTCTGTAGCACTGAGATATCTTGAGAGAGGTTTACAAATAACTTCCACAAAGCCTCACGCAGTTCTGCTGGGGCAACTACAGGATGGAGTGTGAAAGGGGTAACAACTTTTACAGTAGATAATTTTGTATAGTCATAACATTTTTGGTGAATTTTAGCCTGTTAGACATAATCGTTATCACTTAAGGCAAGTCTCAGATGCTATTGAATTTAGCATATGTTAAAATTCAGCAGTAAGTATGAAACATGTAATTATTTTGTTTTCCCCAAAAAAATTCTTGCCCTGAGAAACAGGCCTCCAAAGATGACACTCTGAACACCATTTTGAAGATGCAAATTTTGGAAAATTTTTTAAAATGCTGTATCTCTGTACTGCTCTAGATATTTTGTTACGGTTTTTTTTATTTGAAAGAGAAATGAGAGAAACACGATGAACCACGTCAATTCTGCAACCAACAAAGATGCATTGTGGAATCATTCTCAGACAACTGAAGCCAAGACTATATCGCCGTATAAACGTCTAATGGAAAAGGTACTGTCACGAAATATGGCAAATTTAAGTAAATAAGAAAAAATAGTGATCATATTATCAACTTGTGTCATTGCCGTATTTCAACTGTGGGCGTCAGCCGGGATAATTTTTGCAGTATTTATGATTAAAATGGTATCCTCCATTTGGACATACCTGTCAAAGTTCTTTCACTGTCACCTTTTGAATCTTTTTTTATGTAGCAGATAACTTTGCAGAAATTACATATGTGACATGGGAGAAACATACACTAAATAAGAAAACTTATCTCTGACAGTTTCATTGATGAACTTGGTAAATGGTCAGTGAAAGCAGTAACACAACAGCATTTGCAAAAATTGCGACAACAACACAATGGAAAAATGAAAGGGTGTGTACAGGCTGAACAACTATTTCTAGTGCTTCACTGTGATTTTGCTGAGAATTAATCTGTAACCCTCCCACAAGAAGTACAAGGGTATCATTGGAGTAATGGCCAGGTTTCAGTTTTTACAGGAGTGCCATATTTTCAAAACAAGACCACAAGTGTTGCAGTTATAAGTGATGACACAGGACATGACCCAGCACATGCTTTGCTAGAAATGCGCAAAATTCTTCAACTGCAAACAGGCGCAGAGAAGATCATCATTATTTCTGAGGATGTTCCCAGTCATTTTAAAAATTGTTACCAGCTGTTTGAACTAAGTAAGTCATTTGTGCCAACTGGCTGAGTATACAGTTGATCACAGGAAGGGGCCGTGTGATTGTGTAGGAGACCTGCTAAAGCACCATGTTACAAAACAATCTTTCCAGACAAAATACAGCTGGGATTCAGAATGCTGAGGATTTTACAAGAGTTGTGAAATTATACACTTCCAGCCCTCACTCTTTTGTCCAAATGGGTAATCGAAGAATTCTGTGAGCAGAAGAAAGAAGACTGGTCCAAACAAACTACTCCTGTGAAAGGAATTCAGAAAACACATTTTTGGACTCAAAGTGAAGGGCGAACTCATATTTACTTTAAAGAGCAAGAAAGAAGAAATTTTGTTTGTTTGGCCAACACCTCAGAAGTAGCAGGATAATATTCAGACTCTCAACCTGAGAAGGGGGATGTTGTGACCAGCGGAATGCAGATATTATAGACACCAGGAAACTGTAGTGAACTTTATGCTACCACATGGACCAACCGCTGGATATAGGTTTCCAGCTGAAGGACAGCAACAACGCCATCAGTGCTCACTTCTTGTTCACAATGTTTTAAAGATTGTAAGTGCTCCAGTTCCTATTGTTTCAACATGAAGGCCACACACCGTTGGGTGGCTTGCGGAGTATAAATGTAGATGTAGATGTAGATTCAACACCAAAGGAAGATACCGAAGCAGTGGAACACATTTTTAGTTCATTGATGGCTAATTTCAGTACAAAACAGCGTGCACAGAAGTTGTAGATACTGAAACCTTAAAATCTTTGGTTCTTTCACATACATTTTGGAATCATTTAAAATGCTTCAAAAATGAGTCTCTTAATCATCTTTCAAAACTAAAATTATCTGAAATAAGACTATGTTTTGATTTTTATGAGCCTGTTATGTGATAATAAAACAGGTTTTATGTATGGCAAAAATTTCAATTGTTTATAAAACCTAAAAGTAGAACTATATGGTGCTAGACAACAGAAAAAAAATTATGAATTGGCATTTCTGAAGAAAAAAATCCCATAAATTACAAAAAAAATCAGAATGCTATAGTAAAAGAACTTTGACAGATAAGCCCAAATGGAGGATTTCTTTGTAATCACAAAGTAATTATCTTTCAAATAAAAAAACCCTAACAAAATATCTAGAACTGTTGAAGAGATACAGCATTTTAAATTTTTTTCCCAACTTCACATCTTCAAATTGGTATATGCATGTCATCTTTTGAGGCCTGTATCTCAGGGCAGGAACTTTTTTTGGGAAAAAAACGTGTTCTTACAACTGAATTTTAACATATGCTAAATTCAAAAAACACCTGAGACTATGGAATTCAGTTAAACATACAAGTTTGCTTAATACTTCACAATTTTGCGTACACATACAAGTTTAAATCTATGAACAGTGGGCACCAAAATGTAAAAGGTGAGGATCAATAAGTAGAGGACAAGGAATGTGAAATGTTATTTTTTATGTCATTCAGTGCCTAAACTTTACAAAGATCTGTCCACGTGCTGCATGAAACACACCACCCTTTGCAGGAGCTGATTATGTTCTGAACATCAGAGAATAATTGGAGTTTCCATATTATACATAATAATGTTATGTCTGGCTTATAAATTACATACCCCTAGCACATTAAAACATGAGCAAAAACAGATTTGACTTCCATGTTCCCAATTATCAAGAACACTGTCACTGCCACATTCTGAAGTTTTCCTATTCTAAAATCAGCAACACTTTCCATATATAGTTGCATGCTGATAATTTCGTACTGAAAGCAAGTAAAATGTTATCATAAGAACAGACTGTAGGTGCTCCTTTCCCTAGTTCTTTAATAATATATTCCTCCAGTTAGATCCCATGTAGTCCATGAAATAAGCTAGTAAAAGATCAGTCAAATGAACCTTCAGGGACATATTCAACGTTCTCTCTGCGAATATTGTGTATTTAGTTCTTGTAGAAACCCAACGTACTTTCCTTAAATCAAAATCAACAGTATCTGCTACTTGTATGTCGAATCTCACATCCATTTGAGATTAGCAGACATTATTCTGATTCCTCAGCGAAAATGTTATCTATAGCAGCTGTCACTGTTGATCAATAAACCAAAAGAATTATAATTTTAACTGTCACACGATTTGTCTTGCAGTGGGCAAGTTACCCAGTTATCATGCTCAACTCAAGAATTTGGCTACATTTTTCTACCAATATACGGTTCCCGTATCAATGAAGGAAAAATATAAAATAATGATCCGCACTTGTAACAACAAATAAGAAAATGCGTGTAATTAGGCACCCGGGACTAAGACACAGATTAAACACTTCAACAACCAACTGATACATAAGATCAGGTCGGACTGAAACAATTAACGGTTATATAATTGTATGCAGGACTCACTGTAACTCATCAGCATATACTTCCAATAGGCACTCAAATACGCGGAACACCAACAAATACTATACAATAGCGTCAAACAAAACGTTCACAACGCTGCCGTTGACGTTTGAAGAACTCGACTTTATCACTATAAAGCAATCGATCGTAAGATATCATTTCTGGTTACATTTCGACCTAACACTTTCGATCTACTGCGATTATTTCTTTCGATCTTAGCTCGTCGTGCGGACGCCACACGATAAAGCTATCGATATATTGTTGTTTGTATATTTTGAAGGAAGTGATACGAGTGTTAAGACATAATTCTGATAGGTTAGCAGTATATGCTTGTCTACCTCACTTTTTTTCCCGCTCAAGAGTCAGAAATATTTGAAATTGACAATTTAAAAAGGTTAGTGTAATTGTAATAGAGTATCGACTCGTTTTGTGTATTTTAGGAAAAATTTCAGTCCTTACCTACACTACATTTCATGATTCCTCAATAACCTTTAAATTCCGATGGAAATATGATCAAGCTTGGTACAGAACTGGTTTTGTTCCTTTGTTTTTCACTGAATCTCTGAAATGATAATTTATATGCACTCTGAATGCAGTGGAAAATAATAGCGAAAGTTAATAACACAGATTTTCACTTAAGCAAAGCAATCAACCCAGTCATCTTTCTTAAATAGAAAACAACCAGAAACGAACCATGAGGAATAGGTTTTAAAACACATGTCGGTACACAAATAATCATGTAACATTGTTGCAGAATAAGTTGATTGATGTTGGAAACTTTTATTTTTAATATCCATGTCAAGAAATTTCAGTTTCACTCATGCTAAATATAAAATATATAAAATGCAGTTTGGAAAACACACAACATTAGATTTCATCGTCCCATCTGAGAAGATGGTAATTGCTTTATAAATGATTTTGCTAGGTTGCATTGCGGTAGTCCAATAGTATGAACATACATGTTTGTCAATTATCAGCATAGGTATTTTTATATGAAGATCTTATGTAGATATAATGGAGGAGGAGCACCTTTAGGAATGAGAAATCAGTTCATATATACATCAATAAACTGTATTGCATAACCCTACTACTTATTCGGAAATACAGAAGCGTCCGATCCCGCCCGTCTGCTTTAACCCATGACGTCACAAATATGGCAGAAACAAAAACAAACACACACACTTTCCACAAGAAGCCTAATGACACTAACGGGACAAGCGCGGGAAATGGGGTGTTTTGGGTGGGGGGGGGGGGCAAACTTAATATAAACAAATTTAGACGCCTTGCGTAGCTACAACGTGTAAGTGAAGACAGCCATGCATGAATACCCACCCACCTCCCCAGGGGTCGTAACCCCAGCAACCCATAGAAGATAAAGATGCTTCAGTAGCTGATTAGTGTTTTTTGTCTTTTTTTTAAAAAAATCTCACGGGATAGAACGAACAGATCATAAAGATAAATATAATAAACTAAAACAGAAATTGGAGGAAACAGATAATTAAAATAAGTAATAAGCGTTTTTAAATGAAAAAAAGTCTCACGAGATAGAACGGACAGATCAGAAAAGTAAATAAAATAAGATAAAACAGAACTGGAGACAGCCACACTCAAACCAAACTCCGCGCCGTCATGACGTCACACACAACAACACCCTTACGTCACGGGTCAAAACCGACGAGTGGGATCGGACGCTTCTGTCGACCCACTTATTCTTAAGTTAGCCAAGTTTAATCTAATAGGTTGGAACCTTAAAAAGTGTCCTGCTTCCTCAGTTTTATTGATAGCTATGTTTATATACTGTCGGTAACATATGCATGAATATATTTAGTATTTTTCAAAGAAAATAGTTACCTGTGTTCATTACAACAAAAGCCTACTTCCAATACAGTGTTATTCATCATGCAGCCTTACAATGAATACTGCTATTTCCCATAGATAGATAGATAGAACTTTTTGATCCTTGGATACAGATAGCAGATTTGTAGAAATAGTGACTAATGATGCAAAATTTTAATTCTCTTTGGAATTGGTAGGGGTTCCATATCTCTTGGTGTTATGTAAATAATTTACAAGATGACAATAACAAACCAAGTATTTGAGGTACTGAGTCATTGAGGGGCACATAAACAAAACTGAAAATGTTCCCATCTTTCTGATGTTTTACCAGAGCTGTAGTGTGTAACTGTGAAGAAGGATTCCACTAAAAGCCAACAACATTCTCAGTCTTGTTCATGGGCTGATCAATTACTCAGTGTCTGAATCATTCAGTGAGTTGTTGTCATTACACCTTCCAATATTCAAATTCCACCAAGGACTTGCTTTGTGGTTGTGCAAATCACACATTAGTCAACACTTATTTATATTATCGGCAACAAACATCTTTAAGGACTAAATAGGTTTGCAAGTGAAGGTAAGAACTCAGTGATCCATTTAAAGACACCATATCAAGGTGTGTGGTAATCTACATAACACAAAATTTCTACTGCTGCTTCTGCTGATTAAGTACTTTATTCACTTTAGATGCATTGGCTGTATATGATAATTCTATAAATCAACAGGAAGTGAAAATAAGCAAACCTCTTTCTCATTAGCTCAACTTAATGACAGAGTTATAAGAGAAAAAACATGCAGAGTTAATCTTCTTCATTAGTTTATCTCTGTGTTGACTCCATTTTGCTTGGCATCAAATTGAACCACAAGGAATTTTACATGCAGCATTTTGTTTAGTGTGTGTTACCATTAATGTCTACTTTAACGGCCAGCAGGTTGCTTTTGTTCTGGATTCATACGTGGTTGAATGTGAGCTTTGGCTTTACTCAGTTTCAGCTACGAAATGTTGGCTGAGCCTTTTTTTTATTTTTCGCATTTGTTTGTTTGCAATTGTGCATCATGAGTCCTTATTGGGTTAAGATTTAAAATGTGGTGAGAACAAGTTATATCCTTTTTACCTATTATGTGAACTGTGTCTAGTAAGGTTTATTTTTGGCGTTAATTTTCCTGCATCATCAGCAAGCATTACTGTTCCAAACCATCCTAAAAGTCCTTCGAAGATCATTCATGTAGGCCGAGGACAAAAGGAGATCCAGGACCAATTCTTGTAGTGGCTTGACCCCCAATGTCTTCCCATTCTAATGTTAGTTTCATTCCTGTGACTGTGTGTCAATGTGATACACTGTTTCTTGTTTTTGTGGTGACACTCCATCTGTGGATGATGGATGCAGTTAATTCCATAACATCTTTTTGAGTACAGTTCTATGGTCCACAGTAACAAAGTCTTTGGAAAAGTCACAAAATACGTTGTTGTTGCTGATGTTGTTTTTGCCTTTAGTCCAGAGACTGGTCTCGTGCAACTCTCTATGCTACTCTATCCTGTGCAGGCCTCATCATCTCCAAATAACTGCTGCAACCTACATCCTTCTGAATCTGCTTAGTGTTTTCAATTCTTAGTCTCCCTCTATGATTTTTAGCCTCCATGCTTCCCTCCAGTATTAAATTGGTGATCCATTGATGCCTCAGAATGTGTCCTACCAAACAATTCCTTCTTCTAGTCATGTTGTGCCACAAATTCCTCTTCTCCCCAATTCTATTTAGTACCTCCTCATTAGTTATGTGATCTACCCATCTAATCTTCAGCATTCTTCTGTAGCATAACATTTCGAAAGCTTCTATTCTCTTCTGGTCTACACTGTTCATCATCTATGTTTCACTTCCATACATGGATACAATCCATACAAATACTTTCAGAAAAGACTTCCTGACACTCATATCTTCTTCGGAAAAAGCTTTCCTTGCTATGGCCAATCTACATTTTATATCCTCTTTACTTTGACTATCATCAGTTATTTTGCTCCCCGAATAGCAAAACTTATTTACTGCTTTAAGTGTCTCATTTCTTAATCTAATCCCCTTAGCATAATCTGATTTAATTTGAATACATTCCATTATCCTGATTTTGCTTTTGTTGCTTTTCATCTTTTATCTTCCTTTCAAGATACTGTCCATTCTGTTCAGCTGCTCTTCCAGGTCCTTTACTGTCTCTGACATTGTCGGCAAACCTCAAAGTTCTTATTTCTTCTCCATGGATTTTAATTCCTATTCCAAATTTTTCTTTCATTTCCTTTACTGCTTGCTCAATATACATATTGAATAACATCAGGGATAGGCTACAACCCTGTCTCACTCCCTTCCCTACCACTGCTTCCCTTTCTTACCTCGACTCTTATAACTGCCTTCTAGTTTCCGTATAAACTGTAAATATCTGTTCACTCCCTGTGTTTTACATGTTCCACCTCCAGAATTTGAAATAGAGTATTCCAGTCAGCATTGTCAAGAACATTCTCCAAGTCTACAAATGCTAGAAACGTAGCTTTGCCTTTCCTTAATTTATTGTCTAAGATAAGTCGTAGGGTCAGTATTGCCTCGCGTGTTCCAAAATTTCTACAGAATCCAAACTGATCTTCCCTGGGGTCAGCTTCTACCACTTTTTCCATTTATTTGTAAAGAATTCATGTTAGTATTTTGCAACCAAGGCTTATTAAACTGATAGTTTGGTAATTTTCACATCTGTCAACACCTGCTTTCTTTGGGATTGGAATTATTATATTCTTCTTGAAGCCCAGAGGTATTTCACCTGTCTAATACACCTTTCTTGCCACAAAATTTTGCTTCCACGAAATATATTGGTAGGATAATTTTTATTGGTTAGCTCTGCCAAGGATTTATCTGTGAGGCACTCTACACCTTCATATGTGGAGCCTTTATGAGAGCCATAGTGATTGGTGTCATTCCGTGTAAAATCCCAAATATTGTGGTGGATTCTAAGGTAACCATTTCAGAATTTAATCATACCTACATGTTTCAATAGTAAAACTCCCTAACTCTAACCATTTTTGATAAATTTGGGTTTTGGATACTAAAGGGTGTGTACCTGGTCATTAGTCAGGCACTAATCTACCTATTTTCAGAGACCTACTACTCAGTAATGAGTTAACCTACAGATCTAAATTGTTTTATTCATCTAGTATGTGCACCACTGCATTGATATAATGTATAAAAAGTAAGATACATCACTCGGATTTTTATGAAGAATGTTGAAAAACACACTTTTTAAATTCTGTGCTTCAAATTTGTAATTTTTTAAAAGTCATAACTTCACACAGGGAAAGGGTCGACAGAAGCGTCCGATCCCATGCGTCGGCTTTGACCCGTGACGTAAGGGTGTTGTCGTGTGTGACGTCATGACGGCGCGGAGTTTGGTTGGAGTGTGGCTGTCTCCAGTTCTGTTTTATCTTATTTTGTTTACTTTTCTGATCTGTTCGTTCTATCTCGTGAGATTTTTTTTTAATTTAAAAATGCTTATTACTTATTTTAATTATCTGTTTCCTCCAATTTCTGTTTTAGTTTATTATATTTATCTTTCTGATCTGTTCGTTCTATCCCGTGAGATTTTTTTTTTAAAGACAAAAAACACTAATCAGCTACTGAAGCATCTTTATCTTCTATGGGTTGCAGGGGTTACGACCCCTGGGGAGGTGGGTGGGTATTCATGCATGGCTGTCTTCACTTACACGTTGTAGCTACGCAAGACGTCTAAATTTGTTTATATTTAGTTTGCCCCCCTACCCAAAACACCCCAGTTCCCGTGCTTGTCCCGTTAGTGTCATTAGGCTTCTTGTGGAAAGTGTGTGTGTTTGTTTTTGTTTCCGCCATATTTGTGACATCATGGGTCAAAGCAGACGGGCGGGATCGGACGCTTCCGTATTTCCCAGGGAAACAGTAGAGACTTCATCCTGTGCAGTAACTCATCTGTCCTAGTATTAAGTATAAATAACAATTAAAAGAATTTAGCATTACAATTAGTAGTTTCTACCTCCACTTAAAGATGACTCCATCACAAAAGAATGTCAAATTTGATTAATTTCAAAGTTCTTGGAGGGTGAGGGGTAGGGGATACATAGACAGTTGAACCTTAACTTGATTTTTTGCTGAAATGTTTACATATCTGGTAGCAATCTTAGATGTAAACAAGGCTATCCCAACTAACTTTATTCATTGGCACAGAATAAAATGAAAATGCCACCGACACTTGCAGCCCATCTTCAACACTATAGGACACTGGTAAATGAAAACCATGTAAAATCCATTGAAAATGATTTCCGAAGTATTCTTGGTTGACCTGTAGGTCAGAATTGGAAGCAGGTGAGAGTTGAATACAGTTAGCAGTCTTTTTTTTTTTCAATTTGTATGTTATATTTCACTGTTAACTGTCTGTTCAGTGTAAGAAATTACAAGAGACAGCTTAGGAACACAAATGAGGCAATGAATCCTCATTCTGCTTCTGTAAATTAAGTAGGGACTTCAGTGAAACATAAGAAAAGATGCAAGCTGTAATGGGAGACATCAATAAGTTATGAAATATATACTGCTACATACAGATACAAAAATTCTACAAAGAATAGTATCATTAACAATTTCAAATATATAGAAGGGAGTTGTATTTTTAAAACTCTTCCAGCTTGCATATAACTTTGTTTTTCTTGACATTTTGATGCAAAAACGAAATGAGTTCACTTGAAGATGAGAGAGATGATATTTTCATAGCACTAATTGTCAAGTTGTGATTCAGCAGTAGGCATGCAGTTAATCTCAACATCTTTAAACTCATGTGATGCCTGGGGAATGTCTCCTATGTACCAGATTTCATCATACTTGAAAGCCACATTATGCCCGACGTGCAGCTGTTCCCACAAAGCATTTTCATGAGCTTCCACAGCAACAGTGCTCCCATTTTCATCCATTGTAAGGCTCTTCAGTAGAAAGGTATTAGCAGCAGTGACTAGAAATGCATGATTTGATCATGTTCTTGAACTGTTCTCATCGTACTGTACCTGTGTTTTAAGAAATTTTCATATGGTTTGAGCTTCTGCAAAGAAACAAAGAACATATTAACGCACTGTATTTTGTGGTGTATTTTGTACACAACTATTTCAGATTAACTTTGGTTCTTCACAGTTCAAATCATATGAAGCTTTCTTGGAAAGCAGGTACAGTACATTGAGGACAGTTCCAGGAACACGATCATACCATATATTTCTAGTCTCTGCTACTAACACCAATCTAATGAAGAGACTTCCAACAGATGCAAATGGGAGCACTATTGCTATGGATGCACATGAAAATGCTTTGTGGGAGCAGCTGCAAGTCAGCCAGTATGTAGCTTTCAAATATGATTAAAAGTGGTATATGGGACACATTTCCCAGGCATCACATGAATATGAATATAAAGATAATGAGATTAACTACATGCCTATCTCTGAACAACGAGTCCTTTCACATCCCAGTAAGAATGTTGCTGTTTGAGTCCCCTTCTCCAATGTTATAGGTAAGGTGGATGTCCCATCATTACATAGATGCAGTGCATGGTTTTATGAACTTGACAAGAAGTACCATGAAAAAATATCTCTCACCTTTGCATGACCTCATTTTTTTCTTTCTTTTTGCTTCAAGATGTCAAGGAAAACAAAGTTATATGTGCAAAGTGGAAGAATTTTAGAAAATACATTTTCCTTCTTTATATTTGAATTTGTTAATGATACTTCTTGACAAAATTTTTGTATCTGTGTGTACTGATAATGGAAAATCCAGAATGGAATGTAACACTATTATGAAAACAATAGTTGCTACTCACCATACAGTGGAGATACTGAGTCACACACACACGAGTCTGTGGCTGCTCAGGCTAGACTGCAAGCAGCAGCACAGGATGGGAGAGGCATCCGTGTGGTGGAGGTGAGGAGGAAGCTGGGGCAGGGAGTTGGATAGCAAGGGAGGGGGCTGGTAAAGTGCTGTTTGTGGGAGCGTACAGGGATGAGGTTGAGAGAGGGTAGGGCAGCCAGTTGCAGTCAGGAGGTTAGGCAGAGCGTGGAGTTAGCTGAAAAGGAGAGAAGTAAAAAGACTGAGGGTGTGTTGGTGGAATAGAGGGCTGTGTAGTGCTCGAATGGGAACAGGAAAGGGGCTTGATGGCTAATGACAATGACTAATGAAGGTTTAGGCCAAGAGGGTTACAGGAATGTAGGATTTGTTGCAGGGAGATTTCCTACCTCCACAGTTTGGAAAAGCTGGTGTTGGTGGGAAGGATTCAGATGGCACAGGCTTGAAGCAGTCATTGATGTGAAGAAAATCATGTTGGGCGGCATGCTCAGCAACTGGGAGGTCCAGCTGTCTCGTGGCCATAGTTTGTCGGTGGCCATTCATGGGGATAGACAGCTTGTCGGTTGTCATGCACAAGTAGAATGCAGCAGAGTGGTTGCCACTTAGCTTGTAGTTCACATGACTGGTTTCAAAGGTAACCTTGCCTTTTATGCGATAGGTGATGCTTATGGCATTAGGGAGTAGATGGTGGTGGGACGAGGTGTGGGACAGGTCTTGCATCTAGGTCTATTACAGGGATATGAGCGATGGGACAAGAGGTTGGGAAGAGAATTTGTGTAGGGATATATGAGAATATTGTGTAGGTTCGGTGGGCAGCAAGAATACCACTGTGGAAGGGGTGGAAAGGATAGTGGGTAAGACATTCCTCATTTCAGAGTACGATGAGAAGTACTGAAAACCTGGCAGAGAATGTGATTCAGTTGCTGCAGTCCTGTTCCACCAATGCACTCTCAGTTTTTTTACTTCCCTTCTTTTACCCAACACCCTGCCCTCCGTCAAACCTCCTGGCTGCATCTAGCTGCCCTAACCTCTCTCCACCTCATCCCTGTACGCTCCCACAAGCATCACTTTACCGTCCCCAACACTTATCCTGCTATTCCTCCCGCTCCCATCCCAGCTCCCTTCTTCCCCCCACTACCTGGTTGCCTCTCCCATCATGTGCTGCTGCTTGCAGTCTGGCTTCAGCAGCCAAAGACTGTGGTCGTGTGTGTGTGTGTGTGTGTGTGTGTGTGTGTGTGTGTGTGTGTACATTGTCTGTTTCTGACTAACGTCTCATTGGCCGAACGCTCACTTCCTGACAGTCTTTTTGTTATGCCTATCTGTGATTCAGCATCTCTGCTGTATGGTGACTAGCAACTATCCTTTTCATAATATTGTATATACTGATATATATTTCAGAAGTTCTCTCATTGTTGCTTGCATTTTTCTTATGTTTTACTGAAGTATCTTTTTAATTTACGGCACCAGAATAAAGGTATTTCACTTCATTTGAGCACCCAAACTGTCTCTTTTAGTTCATTGCACTGAAAAGACACTAACTGTTTTCAGCTCTGATCTGTTTACAGTTCTGACCTACAGGTCAACCACAAATACTGTAGGAACATTTTTCAGTGGATGTGCCCTGTAGTGTTGAATGTGGACTGCAAGTGTAAGTAGCATTTTTGTTTTATTCTATGCCAATAAATGAAATTAGTTAGGATATTCTTGTTTGCACCTAAGATTGCTACCATGTATGTAAACACTTCAGAAAAAAATTAAGTCTACATAACCCCCCCCCCCCACCCACCCACCCCCTCTCCCAGGACTTTGAAATATGTTCTTTTGCGATGGAGTCGTCTTTAAACGAAGATAAGAATTACTAATTGCAATGCTAAATTCTATTCATTGTTATTTATACTTAATACTAGGACTGAAGAGTTACAGTGCACAAGATGAGGTCTCTACTGTTTCTTTGTGCAAAGTTATGATTAAAAAAAATCAAATTTAAAGCACAGAGTGAAAAAGTGGTTCTTTTCTTTTTTTTTTCTTTTTTTCCCCACAACATTTTTCATAAGAATTTTGAATGATGTATTCTACTTTTCATACATTATATCAAGGTAGTGGCCTACATACTAGATGCATAAAAAAATAGTTTTGTAAGTCAACTCATTACTGAGTAGTAGGTCCCTGAAAATAGGTAAACTGCTGCCTGACATATGACCAGGTACATACTCTTCAGTCTTCAAACCTGAATTTATCAAAAGTGGTTAGAGTTAGGATAGTGACATAATTGGCAGTTTTATTATTAAGAAGTGGGTATCCTTGTACCAAACATGACTAAATTCAGAAATGGTCATCTTATCACCCCATGTCAGAATGACCCACAGGTAGTTAGCAAGCTTCTACTTCTTTTTTTTCCCTTGATCTCCTTCTTGCCCTCCTCCTTGTTCTCCTTCTCTCCCTCTGCTTCTTCTTTCTGCATGTATTGCCTTTTATGCCCTCTTGGTTGAAATGGTTGACATTTCCACATTTTCTCCCTATCTTCTGAAAGATCTTTGCCCACTGGATAATAATTCATCATTAATTTTAATATTTTGTCATCTTCCATGGTCCATCCAATTATTCTTTTATTCCTTAATCTGCTCATTTCAGCTTTTCACTGCCACTGAGAGCCTCTTCGTCGAGCACATCATGTGGGGGCAGGTAAAGCGAACATACTGTTAGCATATGACGCACATATTAGTACATGTGTGTCATATGCTAACAGTATGTTCGCTTTACCTGCCCCCACATGATGTGCTCGACGAAGAGGCTCTCAGTGATCTTCTTACACAGCTCCCCCACCCCTTCATCCTCTGTGGTGATTTTAATGCACACAATATGCTTTGGGGCTATGTGAGTACTTGCCCCAGGGGTAGAGCAATCGAGAGGCTTCTTCTGTCTTCCAGTGCCTATTTGCTAAATACAGGTCAAAGCACGCATTTTTGCATTGCAACTGGGTCGTTCTCTGCCACTGATCTATCGCTTTGCTCTCCAGCCATCACCCACACTGCTGAATGGGAAGTGGTTGATGACTTACACGGCAGCGATCACTTCCCCATCTGGATTCACCTGCCACATGCAGTGGAACCGGAAAGGAAACCGCCTCAATGGGTGCTTAGTAGAGCCAACTGGGCACTGTATAGTCAGCTAGCCCAGTTTCAACATCGGGTCAGTGTCCAGGAATGGGTGGATCATATTACTGAAGTGATCCACCGCGCCAGTGAAGCGTCCATCCCACAGTCCACGGGACAACCAAAGCGGCAGCCTGTCCCTTGGTGGCGCGACGAATGCCGCTCTGCAATCAGGGCTAGGCGGGCAGCTCTGTGTAGGTTCAAATGCTGGCCAACTGTAGAGAACCTTACAGCCTTTCGGGTGGCGAGGGCAAAGTGTTGTTGGATTATATGAGAGAGCAAGAAGGGGTTGTGGCAGCAGTTCCTGAACACAATTAATCATTCTACACGAAGTTCCATTGTATGGGAGACCATCAGGAGGATTTCTGGGAGAGGTGGGAGGTGCCCTATGGCTGCTATAATGTGGAATGGTACTCTCCAAACGACCCCAAAAGATATTGCCCAGTCTATGGAGGCTCATTTTGCAGCTATTACTGCAACTGCCAGTCAGAATCCAGCTTTCCAGCCCCACAGAGTGGCTGCTGAGAGGAGCAGTTTTGACTTCTGCTCACCCAATACAGAAGAGTACAACTGCGCATTTTCCATGTGGAAACTGGATTCTGCATTGTGTGGGTCTCGTGATACGTCCCCTGGTCAGGATAGAATCAACTATAGCATGCTGCGGCACCTCACAGGGAGAAATAAAGAAATCCTCGTCCGACTTCTTGATCTTGTTTGGATGTCAGGTCACTTCCCCGACTCGTGGTGTGAAGCAATTTTAATTCCTCTTTTAAAACCTGGGAAGGACCGCACGTGCCCGGGTAGTTACTGTAGTGTTGCCCTCACTAGCTGCAGGGGAAAGACCTTGGAGCGGATGGTCAACCGCCGCCTTGTCTGGATGTTAGGATCCAGACAACTCCTTAGTCACTTTCAGTGTGGGTTCAGGAGGTATTGCTCCACCTTTGATAACCTGGCCCTCCTGGAGGCGGCTATACAACAGGCTTCCCTGTGCCAGCATCACCTGTTGGGAATATTTTTTGACATTGAAAAGGCATACGACACTACTTGGAGGCATCTTATCATCAGGCAGCTCCACAAATGGGGTTTTCATGGAGGTCTTCCCAATTTAATTCGGTCCTTCCTGTCACCACATTATTTTCGGTACCGAGTCAGAGACGTACTGTCTGGTTGCTTTGAACAAGAGAATGGTGTCCCTCAAGGTAGTGTTTTAAGTGTGACGGTCTGTGCCATTGCTATTAATAGTATTACATCTGTTGTGAAAAGTCGTGTGCAGTGTTCCTTGTTTATGGACGATTTCTCTGTATTTTGCTCTTCTTCAAGCCTTGCAACAACGACCCATCAGTTGCAACTCACTCTGCAACGTTTGGATGAATGGGCACAGAAGAGTGGTTTTAAGTTTTCAACTGATAAGTCAGTGTGTGTTCTTTTTAACCGTTCTCATTCCATTTTTGGCTTGCCTGCGTTGAGGATGCGGGACACCGTTCTGAATTTTAAAGACACGGTGAAGTTTCTGGGCCTCACTTTTGATTCTAAGCTTATGTGGCTGCCACACATTAAGGAACTGAAAAAACGGTCTCTTAAGGCGCTGTCTATTTTAAAATGTCTTAGTCACCACACATGGGGAGCAGACAGGACTTGTCTGCTCCGGTTTTACAGAGCCTTCGTGTGGTCCCGGCTTGATTATGGATGCATGGTGTATGGGTCTGCAAGACCCACTTATTTAAAGTTGTTGGATGTGGTGCACCATGAGGGGATTCGGTTGGCCACTGGGGCGTTCAGAACGAGCCCTATACCGAGCCTCTGTGCAGAGGCAGGTGAACTGCCACTTCACCTCTGGCGGCATCTACTAATGGTGCGCCAGGCTTATAAAACATTATCCACACCATACACGCTTGCATACCAGACTGTTGCTCGGCCTCCTATTGAAAGGCTTTTTCGCAACGAGCAACGAGGTCCTATGGGATTCGTGCAAAGGATTGCATTTTAGAGATGGGTGTGGCCGGTTTTAATGTTTCACGTTGAGGTTGGAGCAGATATCCACCTTAGCTCCTCCAGAGACCCAAACTGATTTTAGATTTGGCAAATTTTAAGAAAGATAGTACATCAGATTTTACTTTCAAATCTTTGTTTTTTAATATTTTAGATAGGCATCATGATTTTACAGTAGTCTACACTGATGGATCCCAACAGGGGGATTTTCTTGGCTGCTCAGTAGTGTTCCCCGAACGTGTCATCAGGATTCCCCTTCCCCAGGAATACACTGTTTTTTCCGCAGAACTTCACGCGATCCTGAAGGCATTGGAGCAGATACGGTGTACTCAGGTGAAACACTTTCTAATTTGCTCTGACTCACTGAGCGCATTACAGTCACTGCAGAACCTGTACCCAGCGGAGAAGTTGGAACAGCTGATTTACGACGAACTGTACATCCTCCAACGACAGAGCAAGCAAGTGTCCTTTTGCTGGGTGCCAGGGCATGTGGACATATGAGGAAATGAACAAGCTGATCGAGCTGCCAAGGACGCCTGCAGGTTACCGGAGGTGACACAATGTTCTATTCCTTTGCAAGGTGCTGTTTCTGTGCTGCGGCGGAAGTCTATGCAATTGTGGGAGGAGGAATGGCTGGCGGTGAGGGAAAATAAGCTGCAGGTGGTGAAACCCACCATCCAGCCGTGGTGTTCCTCCTGCTGGTCACCTGGGTGGGACGAAGTGACCCTTACACATCTTCGCGTAGGGCACTGTCCTCTTACGCATGCCTTCTTAGTACGGCGAGAGGAACCCCCGCTGTGTGATGCCTGTGGCGTACAAATCACTGTACGCCACATTTTAGTTGAGTGTGATTTATATTGTTCTGTCAGGGCGGAAGTTAATATTAGTGGGGATCTGCCCTCGATTTTAGCCGATGATGAGGCGAGTGTCAAGAAAGTTCTAAGGTACTGTGATGTTTCTGGGCTTCAGCCTAAAATTTTAGGTTGGAATTTTTAGTGCGTTGCCGAGTGGCTGACCACTCCTTTTTATTCTTGTAATAGGCCAGTTCCAAACATGTGCTATGTGTTTCATTTTAACGCCTTCCCCTAAGTTCTCTTGCAGTTCTCCTCTTTACATGCTGCTTTCTGTTTTGCTACTGTTGACGTGCACACTTCCTATGTAGACTGTCACCTTTAATTTTAGTCTTATTTTTGCACTTGCTGCATTTTAGTGACACTCGTCCGTTATTGTTTCCGTTCGGGCGCTAAAGACTACACTGTTGAGTGCCCATAACACCATATCCATCCATCCATTTTCACTGCCAGTTCCCCTTTGACGCCAGCATTCCTCCTGCTATTGAGTAGTGTGTAACGAACCACTCTTCTTAGCAGTTGCATTTCTTGTGTGCTTTATTCATTTCTTTTTGTAACAGACCATAACTCTCTTGCATATGTCATGGCTGGCAGGCTAGTGACATAGTTTTGTAGAACGTAATTAGGGTGTCCTTTTTTACTTTATTTCTGAGGGTTCTCTATATTGTTCTGTTAATGTAGTTAAATATTTCTACTTTCTTTTGTATGTCCATGTATGTCATAAATAAGTAACCAGTCTTTCCTAAGTAGGTTGAACATGTTTACTTGTTCTGTTTACTGATCATTTATTATTATTTTGCTGGGAATTAGCTCCTGCTGCCTGAAAGCCAAAACGTTTGTTTTCTTTGAAGAGAATAATAGATTACACAACTTACCTCTCGTGGATAAAATATAAGAGCTGCTTGGAGTGTGTTCTCAGTGTCAGCAGTCACACTGTGATCGTCAGCAAAGAGTATGTCATAGAATGATTCCTTTAGCTGAAGTCATAAGTATGAAAACTTGATTTACTTTTCCGTTGCCTCAGTACATCATCAATATAAATATTAAGAAAGGGACACAAACTGCATCCTTGTCTTACTCCCAAATTTATCTTGGTCTTATTTTTTCTTTTCTGCAGTGATGATTATTGACATACTTTCTTCTACCTTTATTACAGGCAGACATATTCTTCTTTTGTACATCATCTCCCATAGTTCATCTCTACAGCATTACTTTATCAAAAGCTTTCACATAGTTTATGTCTGTGCACAATTAAATTTCTGAAAGCCTGTTTGTTCTTCTAGAAAAATATTTTCAGCTGTTAGTGCTAGTCACCTTATTACTATTTAAGAATATATTTTATACACCTTATTTAGCAGAGACATTCTCGTGTCATTTTTGTAATTACTTCTGTGTCCTTTCTTGTAAATGTAGCCACCTACTTTTGTCTGCTGGAATCTTCTTATTGCAGCTGTTGTGTTGGAAAAGCTCCCAATAGTCATCTACCTGTTGTACCAGTACCAAAGGTACCTCCTCTGCAGAAAGTACGGGATCTATCATTGTTCATCCATTTGACTGCGAGTGGCATTTCAGTGGTAGTGTGGATGGGGACCAGGAAGGGCTCAAGGTGTTACCAATCTCCCCAACCAACAAGTGTGAGGTGCTATCTTTCACTGTAACTGAAACAGAGCCAGTGAGATTCACTTCACCTCTTGTGGGGAAATCTGTTTTGTACAACATCAAGAGGGGGCAGATGAAAAAGGACAGGGGTCTATTAATCATAGGCATTTCAAACGTATGGTGAATGATGACACATCTTAGGGAAATGGCAGCAAGGAACGGGAAAGGACACCAGGTGCACTCAGTGAGAAAGTCAGGGCTTCATTCAGTGTGTTGAAGAGACTGTTCCAGCAGCCACAGCCATTGACGGAACAGGAAGCAACAACTGCATATTGTGGTACATGCTGTAACAAATGATGCCTATCATCTGGACTCCAAGGTCATACACAGATCATTCCAGTGAGTAGCAGAGAAGATTGAGAAGACCAGCCTTGTGCATGGAGTTTCAACAATGCTCACAATTTGCAGCATTGTCCTCAGAACTGATTGTAGCCCCTTAGTTTTGAGTCGAGTTTAAGGACTGAACCAGAGACTTCAGAAGTTCTGTAACAAGCTAGGCTGTGACTTCATGGCCTTGCGCCATGGGATTGAGAACCGTAGGACCCCCTAAATGGGTCAGGTGTGCACTACACATCAGAGGCTGTTACCGAGGTAGCTGTCTACATGTGGGGTGCACAAAGGAATTTTTAGATTAGGAACCCTCCATATCAGATCCAGGTAATGATAGCTGTAGGAAACCCAAATGTATCAGTACAAGATCAAAAGAAATGCCTGTGGCATATGAGAGTATTAAAAACGTAGTGGTTAACTGCCGAAGCAGTCACAACACAGTGCCAGTGTGTCAAGTGTTCCTGAAAAGCAGTGAAGCTGGTTGAAACCTTCAATTGATAGCAGTGAGACTTTTGGGGAAAATTTGTGAGTATATCAAAGGGATAGGGTAATGGGAAATGGAGGTGGTATATTTAACATAGTAGTCAAGAAACACTAATCCACTGAGATAGGAATTGCACCTACATGTGAGATTGTTTGGACAACACTCAATATCAGGGATGGGCGTAAACTGGTAATTGGCTCTATCTGTCACCCACCAGACACATCTCCTGATGTAACGAGTAACTTTAGAGGGGAAAACATCAGTTCACTTGTATGTAAGTTTCCCCTATCATGCTGTAATCATTGGTGGATGCTTTAATCATCCAACAATTAATTAGGAAAATTACAGTTTTGCTAGTGGTGGGCATGGTAATAGATCCTGTGAAACATTACTAAATGCCTTTTGTGCAAACTACCTAGAACAGATAGTTCGGAACCCCACTCATGACGGAAGTATATTAGATGAATGGCAACCAATAGACCTGACTTCTTCAAGGATGTCCACCTCGAAACTAATATCAATCATTGTTACGTGCCTGTGGCAACAATGGTTACCAAAGTACAAAGGGTTACTGAGATGTTCATAAACTAGATAAAAAATCAGTGTGCAGTATTTCAATGAGTAACATGAAGCTTTCAGTACAAGATTAGAGAAACTATGGCTCAAGTCTAAGAGAATAGTTAACTATGCACTGGATAGATGTGTACCCAGTAGAATAGTTCAGATTGGAATGAACCATCCATGGTATATAGTCACTGTAAAGAAACTTCTAAAGAAACAGAGATTACTGCAAAATAGGTGTAAAACAAAGCATAGGGCTATAGATAGATGGATGCAGAATGAAACACATTTGATTGTCAAGAGGGCAATGCATGAAGCCTTCAGTGATGACCGTAGCAGAGTATTGTCAAATAATCTTTCACAAAACCCAAAGAAATTCTGGTTGTATGTAAAGGCTGTTAGTGGCACCTGAGTTAGTGTCCAGGACCTAGAGAATGAGTCAGAAACTGAAATTGAGGACAATAAATCAAAAGCTGAAATGCTTAACTCTGTTTTCAAATGTTCATTTACAAAGTAAAATCCAGGAGAATTGCTCCAATTCAATCCTCATTGAATTCAGTATTAGTGTCATTAATGTTGAGAAACAGCTGAAGTTGTAAAAAATTAAATAAAGCTCAAGGACCAAATGGAATCCCCATCAGATTCTGTATTGAATTTGTGGCAATGTTAGCTACTCGTCTAAGTACAATCTATCATAGATCCCTCGAACAAAAACCATGCACATTTCTTGGAGAAAGGCATAGGTCATACCAGTCTACAAGAAGGGTAGTAGAAGTGATCCACAAAACTAACATCCAATATCCTTTACATCAATTTGTTATAGAATCTTAGAACATATTCTGAGCTCAAATAGAATGAGGTGTGAAACTTCGTGGCAGATTAAAAATGTGTGCCGGACCGAGACTCGAACTTGGGACCTTTGCCTTTCGCGGGCAAGTGCTCTACCAACTGAGCTACCCAAGCACGACTCAGCTCTGTCCTCACAGCTTTACTTCTGCCAGTACCTCGTCTCCTAGCTTCCAAACTTAACAGAAGCTCTCCTGCGAACCTGCAGAACTAGCACTCCTGAAAGAAAGGATATTGCGGAGACATGGCTTAGCCACAGCCTGGGGGATGTTTCCAGAATGAGATTTGCACTCTTCAGTGGAGTGTGCGCTGATATGAAACTTCCTGGCAGATTAAAACTATGTGCCGGACCGAGACTCGAACTCAGGACCTTTGCCTATCGCGGGCAAGTGCTTTACCAACTGAGCTATCCAAGCACGACTCACGCCCCGTCCTCACAGCTTTACTTCTGCCAGTACCTCGTCTCCTACCTTCCAAACTTAACTTTCTTTCAGAAGTGCTAGTTCTGCAGGTTCGTCGGAGAGCTTCTGTTAAGTTTAGAAGGTAGGAGACGAGGTATTGGCAGAAGTAAAGCTGTGAGGATGGGGCATGAGTCGTGCTTGGGTAGCTCAGTTGGTAGATCACTTGCCCGCGAAAGGCAAAGGTCCTGAGTTCGAGTCTCGGTCCGGCACACAGTTTTGATCTGCCAGGAAGTTTCATATCAGTGCACACTCCGCTGCAGAGTGAAAATCTCATTCTAGAATGAGGTGTCTTGAATAGAGTGACCTCCTCCATGCCAAGCAGAATGCATGCTGACAACATCAATCATGTGAAACCCAACTTGCACTTTTCTCACATGACATACTGAAAGCTTTGCATCAAGGTAGTCAAGTGGATGCAGAATTTCTTGATTTCCAAAAAGCATTTGACTCAGTGCCAACAGCCTTGCTGCAGTGGTAACACCGGTTCCCATCAGATTACTGAAGTTAAGCGCTGTCAGGCTAGGCGAGCACTTGGATGGGTGACCATCTGGTGTGCCGAGCACTGTTGGCAAACGGGGTGCACTTAGCTCTTGTGAGGCAAACTGAGGAGCTGCTTGATTGAGAAGTAGTAGCTCTGGTCTCAGAAACTGACATACGGCCAGGAGAGCGGTGTGCTGACCACATGCGCTTCCATATTCACATCCAGTGACACCTGTGGGGTGAGGGTGACATGGCAGCCGGTCAGTACCATTGGGCCTTCGTCGCCTGTCGGGCAAAGTTTTCTTTTTATTATTATTATTTAATTCAGTACCACACCTACACTTATTGTCAAAAGTTCGATCATATGGGGTATCAAGTGAAATTTATAACTGGATTGAGGACTCTTTGGTAGGGAGCACACAGCAAGTTATCTCGAATGGTTAGTCGTCATCATGTGTAGAAATAACTTTTGGTGCACCCCAGGGAAATGTGTTGGGTCCCTTCCTGTTCATATATTTTATATTAATGACTTGGCAAACAATATAAATAGTAACCTCAGAGTTTTTGCAGATGATACATTTATCTATAATGAAGTACTGTCTGAAAGAAGCTGCATAAATATTCATTCAGATCTTGATAAGATTTCAAAGTGGTACAGAGATTGACAACTTGCTCTAAATGTTCAGAAATATACAATTGTTCACTTAAAAAAATGAAAAACGTAGTGTGCTATGACTATAATATCAGTGAGTCACAGATGGAATACGTCACCTCAATCAAATACATGGGCGAACACTTTTTAGGGATATGAAATGGACCTATCACAGAGGTTGAGTTGTGGGTAAAGCAGGTGATAGACTTCGATTTACTGGTAGAAGACTTGGGAAGTGCAATCAGTCTACAAAGGAGAATGCTTACAAATCACTTGTGTGACTGGTTCTAGAATATTGCTCAAGTTTGTGGGACCCGTATCAAATAGGACTAACAGGGGATATTGAACATGTACAGAGGACAGCACTTTTGGTCACGCAATTGTTTGACCCATGAGAGAATGTTACCGTGATGCTTAGACTCTTGAAGATAGAAGTAAACTATCCCAAGAAAGTCTACTAACAAAGTTTCAAGAACTGGCATTAAATGAATGGCTCTAGGAATATACTACAACCCCCTATGTATCTCTCATATATGTATCACGAGTACAAGATTAGAATAATTACAGCATGCACAGAGGAATTCAGTTAGTTGTTCTTCCCACACTCCATATGTGAATGGAATGGGAAGAAATGTAATAACTGATACTGTAGGACATACCCTCTGCCATGCACTTTGTGGTGGTTTGTAGAGTTTGGATGTAGATGTTGTCTGTTCCTCTTCTTCAAGTATATTTCCATACAGATTTTTGTTTACATTGTCTCCTGTTGTCCAGAGTTTCTTGTTGTAGTCCAGCCATTGTGTCTTACATATTACTTTTCTTGTAGCATCTTTTATGCTTTATCCAGGTTCGTTATCATTTTATACTCAAATTCCTGTACATCATAGCCACCATTTTCCACTTCTAAGATGAATATATTACAGTGTTATTGGTTAATTTTACAACACAGTTCATTTGCTTCTTTAGATAGTGTTTTCTGTCCCTCTCTATTTTTGGCTGTCCTTTTCCACAACCATTTACCGAGCAAGGTGACGCAGAGGTTAGCATGCTGGAACACGCATTCAGGAGGACGACAGTGCAAATCGCATCCGGTCATCCTGATTTAGGTTTTCCGTGATTTCCCTAAATCACTCCAGGCAAATGTCAAGATGGTTTCTTCGAAAGGGCACGGCCGACTTCCTTCCCTAATCCGATGGACCGACGACCTCGCTGTTTGGTCCCCTCCCCACAAATAAACCAACCGACTGCAACCATTTCTAATATGCCTCCTTAATCATCTTTGTCAGTCCATCTATATCATCATTCCAGTAGTTCATTCACATTTTGTTCTTTTGTTGACATTGATGTCCTAGAGTGCCATCAGCTGCCTGCTTATTGCAAGTTTACTATTTTATCACACAGATCATTCAGTTTCTTCTCATACAGTTTCTTGATGGAATTTTCTTTCAAAAATTGTTTTCCATTGCTTATTTTCATGGTTTTTAGAAGCCGTATTCTTTGTCCTTCATGCTTTGAGTTATATCCCTGCCATTGACAAATAATTGTCAGTGTACAGTCATTCTCCAGCATACTCTCGCATCTATAAACGTTACAACTATTTTCTGATAAGGAGTGAAATGGTTGAGGTGGTTTGTTTATCTCCACTGTTATAGAAGGGTGTTACTGCAGCATATTAAAATGTGTCAGGTAATATTTAATGCTCTGCATGTAGTGTCCATTGAAGTGAATCTAATGTGTCAATATTAGTAATTTAAACAGTGTAAAATTTGCACAATTCATATCTGCAGTAATGTATTTGTCTGATGATCATTTTACAATGAAGCCACATCTGTCAGCTTAAAACAAAGAAAACATAAGTCATACATACAGATATGTGTATATAAAGTGTGTTCAATGGTAGGTATAGTGTGTATTACCCCTGTGAGGAAGCAATCATTAAATGTGATTTGCCAGGGATTTCAATGTTTCATCATTTATGCCATAGGTATTTATCTCATTCTTGGCAGTTTAAGTTGTAACTATTTTTGTTCTACAGCTCTTTTCTTTGAAATAATGTCATTAAATAAATGATATTTCTGCTCATAAACTTTTATTTATACATCTTGTGTGGTATAACTTTTTATTAATAGCATTTGCTTTCCTCCCAATAGCATACATATAATAAGTGTTATTCCACTATTAGTAGTAGTGGTGGGTTTGTTATTGTAGCTGATGTTGGTAATGGTAGTGGCGGTGTGTATTACTTGACCTAGATCATGTTTTACAGTGATATTAGACACTCCCTTCTTATAACGATTTAAGAAAAATATACTTGTTGTATATCAAAGCACAAAAAGCGAAATAAATGTTATACCAATTAGATAGCTACAAAATTACAAAAGTTTCCTACAAATTAGATATATTTAATAATGCAAATATTAGAAATAATTTAGAAATCAATATCTAACTAACAGAATAGCCAAATGAAATTGAGGATTTTGGATGGGGATAAAATGCCAAAACCTATCAACCATATATGAAAAATATCAGAAACACCAACAAATTAATAAACCTCATATTAAATAAAACCTCCAAAACTCCACACTTAATTAGAATTATTATGTTAAAATAATTCGTGTAATGGAACCAAGCTCCACAATACTCATAAACAACATTATTGTCATTGGCTGGTACTGATATCCGAGTTTTCGTTTTTTTTTCCTCTATTTCCTTTACTGCATCACAGTTCAGGTGTAGAGATGCCTTTGATGGCATAATAGATCAATCCTGACATGAAACATAGTGCCACATAGATTTAACATAATAGAAAGTTGAGAATGTGGCAAGGACTAGCTAAATTTGCATTTCTCATTTTCCAGTTTTTGACATTCCTCCCCAAAATGTAAAATAGCAGCTGGAGTAAATATGTGCCCATAAGCAATATAGTACCAATAAACAGAAAATAATTAGTCAGTCCTGACATAAGTTTGGTATCATTATCTTCAGCTAACCCATACAGCTGAAATCAAGTACACAGGATGATGACGATGACGTTGGTGGTAATGCTGGTATTATTATTGTCACTTAACCTATATAGCTAATCTGAACTCCATGACACCCACGGAAACACGTAATACATTCATCACAAAATCCTATAAACTGAATAAAAATATTTGGAAAAATAAACACCAGGCTATGATTTCCCTTATTTTATTACAATATCATTTTGCTCTATGTGGGGTGAACATCAGCAAAATATTTTTGCATTCAAAGAAGAAAGTTGATGACAGAAATTTTGTGAAAAGATCTCACCACAGTGAGAAATGCCATCTGTACGTGCTTATCATAACTGTGACATTTTTGATAATACAAAATGACCTGTCCTTTTTTTGAATTTTTCCATGTCCTCTGTCAATCCTATCTTGTAGAAATTCCACAATGTACGGAAATATTCCAGAAGAGAGTGACCAAGTATAGTGTAAGCAGTCTCTTTAGTAGATATGTTGCATCTTCCATGTGTTCTGAAATAAAACACAATCTTTGGTTCGGCTTCCCTATAACATTTTCTACGTGATTGTTCCAGTTTAAGTTGTTTATAATTGTAATGCCAAGTTATTTAGCTGATTTGAAAGCCTTTAGATTTGTGTGATTTATCGTTAATCAAAATTGAACAGATTCCTTTTAGTACTCATGTGGATAACTTGAAAACTTTTATTGTTTAGAGCCGATTGCTGCTTTTCACACCACACAGATAACATGTCTAAATCATTGTGCAACTGGTTTTGATTTTCTGATAGCTTTACTAGACAGTAAATGACAGCATCATCTGCAAACAATCTAAAAGGACTGCTCACATAGTCTCCTAATTCATTTATATAGATTAGGAGCAACAGAAGTCCATAACACTTGCTTGGGGAAGGCTGAATGTAACTTTCTGTCTTAGTTGATGACTTTCCATCAGTTATACGAACTGTGACTTTCTGACAGGAAATCATGAATTCGTCACACAGCAGAGATGATACTCCATAGGCAAGCAATTCAGTTAGAAGCCATTTGTGAGGAATTGTGTCAAAAGCTTTCTAGAAATGTAGATATATGGAATCAATTTGAGATCTCCTGTTGATAGCATTCATTACTTCACATGACTAAAGAGCTAGTTGTGTTTCACAAGAATGGTATTTTCTGAATCCATGGTGACTATGTGTCAATGAATTGTTTTCTTCGAAGTAATGCATAATGTACACACACAGTATATATTCCACAATCCTACTGCAAATAGATTTCTTGTAAGTTACAAGCTCAGGGCCCTAGATTTAAAGAAAACAAATGCGATAACCAGTCTATAACCCCATCTCATTTGCACTGAACCCAACACAAGAACAGAAGAAGTAGGTCAACAGAATAGTATTGCAGATTGCAAGCCATGATTTTTCAAGCCACACACCCCTCACCCTTACGAATTGACCTCCATAAGCTGTCGTCCCAACACCACCACATGAACCCATTGCCGTCGACACTTCTCATAATCAGACAATACAACATACTTTAACAGAAACAAGGTAGTACTTGGCATTTCCTCATTCAACATGAAGCTGTTATAATTCACAGTAAGGTCCATGACAGGTTCACAAGGGCCACCTCTAGGTACAGTTAGAAATAATAACATATACAGCATCTTTCTGCACAGAAAAATTCAACACAAGACAACATCTCATCGAACAATACCTTTTCCTAAATGACCTTAAAGGTGGCTTTCAATTACACTTGTATTGTACATGCCAGAATATCACTATATCATGAACCAAAGCTGATGCCCAGTACCAAATGTTCCAGTTAACTTTACATTTTAATATGTTGTGGTAATGAGTTCTACTAAAACTCTGGTACCTCTTAATTCCTTGTCAGATGAGTGCATTTAGCAAGGTATTTCATCATTACTAAACTTTGTTTCTATGGAAGTACTTACCAGTAAGCCCTTCCTTCATTCCTAAACAGGAAATTTTTTAGCTATCCACATTCACATCAAGAGAATGCATGTAACAGTGTACCCTAATATTGCCATATATGAAAGTGACAGGCTCAAGGTGTCTCCAGGATCAATTGTATTACGCGTCTCACGTGTTGGTTAGATACTGTCAGATAATGGATTCAACAGTTTTGGATACTAGATAAATATGTATTTCATAATACATTTTTAAAACATCCTTCTGAAAGCTGTCAAATAGTGTGCTACTGGCTTCTTTGAGATGAGATTAAATGTTCTCCCAAGCATCTTCTGTTAAATTATAATTAATTTTTATGAAGCACATTTTCAGCATGATTGGAGAACACACCAGTTTTCAAATATCCTACACATGCTACAGAGAATATAATGTATGAATGTTTCTATTTGATCATCTGTAGTAATCATCTGGTCTATAAATATCTTATTAAAATTGATATTTGTCATTTTTGCTGTTACAGCAGAATATAGTAACATTTTCAAAATACATTATAATGATTATAAAAATTTCTTGATGTCAGCTGCAGTACAGCAGATAAATTGTTTTTATAAGCTGTGCAGTTGTAGTTGCAATTGTTGTCTATAAAAAAAAAGTTTGTGCAACTCCCATTATTGCAAAATTTAACCTGTATTTGGAAGAATAACTATTGTAACTATTTATAAATCATTTGAAACCCTTTCAGTGTCCTGAGATATTGTTGTGTAAACATCATGGCTCACTACAAAGGAGCAGCGAGTGAAGCTGGCAGAGCAATGCAGCTTATGAAGAAAAGAGAAAAAGCTCAACAAGAAATTGAATTTCGGAAAAAGAAGATTGAGGAAGATTTGAAAATATCCAATATTGAAAATAAATTTGCTGCTCATTATGATGCTGTTGAGCAGCAGCTTAAGGTGAGTACAACAGTATTATTATATTTTTTTTCTATTAGCACAACATAATAAATCAATAGAAGGAAAAAACTCAATTATATTTTGTTCCTGATTTCTGTATCTGAATTGTATGCTTATAAATGCAGCCATTTTTATATAATTGCCATTTAATATACAGTTTGATATCAGTGAATTTGTTGAGAGAGGAATGAGTCAAGGTTATAGCTCATATTCAGTCTTTATTCAACAAATGATAGTCAAACCAAGAAGAAATTTGTGGAGGTAATTAAAGTTCAGGCAGAAAAAATAAAACTTTGAGATTTGCTGTGATGATAAATGTCTGCCAGAGATGGCAAAGGACTTGGAAGATCAGTTGGACAGAAAATAAATTGTAAGATTAATATCAACAAAAGTAAAGCAGTGGTAATGGAATGTGGTTGAATTAAATATGGCAGTGCTGCTGGAATTATACTGCCTGACAACTAAAGTGAAACACCCAGAAGACATGATTGGATGTCAATGTAACTCCATATATTTTCACTCCTTTGGTGATTATGTAAATGATTAGAGCTACAGTTCACCATGATGAGTAGAACAACCAGCAGAGTACACTAGTTTCATTCAGGTTTAATGTTGTTGCAAGGCCTCATAGGGTATACAAGGGGCATGAACAGAGCCGTGTGTTGAGTGATGACTGTGAAGTAAATGGAGATTCCACATACTCATGTGAGACAGAGCTATCTGCACCTGACTGAGTTTGAAATTGACTCATTGTGTGTCTTCATTTGGCCAGTTGGTCAAATTGTGCAATATCCAGATTTGAGGGCCATTTAGATGTGACAGTGCCCCAGTGTTGGACTGCATGAAAAAGTGTGGGAATGCTTACTCATCATTAAGATTCCAGGCTACCACATGTGACCACCAAGGGAGAATTGCTGTAGTGTACATCAAGCACTTCAAAACCCTTTCACATCTTCACCTACTATCCAAGAACAAATAATGGACCCCCTGCAACTTTCTGTGTCATCTCACATCATTGGACAGGTACTAGTAGCTGCTGAATAAAGAATTTCAATCCCAAGTGTAGACTCCATTAACACCACAACACAGACTCCATTAACACCACAACACAAAAGGATAAGTTCAGATGGTGCTGTGACAAGCGTATATGGACTGCTGATGAATTGTGTTGCATGGTGTTCAGTGACAAATCATGGTTCTGCACTGCCCTTGATGATAATTGTCAACAGGTGTAGCTGCGACCTGGGAAGGGGTCCCAATCTTCCAATGTTTTGGAAAAACACAACAGCGTTACTCCTATTGTCAAGGTATGGGGGAGCCATCAGGCATGACTTCAGGTCATGGCTGGTAGTGATTGAGGAAGCTCCGACACTACATTGGTACATGACTGACATCCAGTGACCTCATGTGTTACTTCTCGTATGACAGTGTTGTGTTGTCATTTTTCAACAGGACAATGCTCATCCAAATACACCCTGGGACATCTGGGAAAAACCCAGAAATTTTTTCATCTTAGAAATATCTGGGAAAAACATAGCAATTTTTCATTGTTTAATTTCGGTTAAATTTTTTAATATTGACTGATAAGAACTGATACTCCAACAAATAGTTGTACTTTAGCTCAGTACTTCAGAAAAATACTGCAGCAGAAAAACATAAATGAGATAATAACATCAAAATATAACTTATGTCACAAAGAAAATGTGCCATACAACAACAAAATACAGTTACACAAGCATCTGCCGACAGCAATATTTCATAACAACAAACTACTTTCAATGCAAGGCCCATGTTTTGATGAGCTTGATGTCACAACTGTTTACATTTCTTACAAGTCCGGGAAAATATTGTGAATGGTGATTTGAGAAGTGTTACTTTCAAAGTAAATTTCCTTTTATGTATGATACATGTGAGAATGTGCAAATAATTTTTTAAATCATTGAGCATTATACTCTCATTCAAAACTTAACACTTAGGACCAACCATTTAGAAAAATTCTAAACCCAGAACATGAGCAGTTTTCGAGCTTAAAGATCAGTTTTCATATTTGTTTTCTTTAATAGATTACAAATTATGCAATAACGACAGCAGAAATTATAATTATCCTCCAAAGAAGGGCGGAGTGAGTTCTTGAGCAATTTTACACATAATTGGCTTTTCGTAGTCAAAATTGCCGACGGAACATATATTCAACCACATAAGCTACAAAATGTTCGGTGCATATCAGTGAAATTTATAACTGTGCTTGTCAGAAATATTCAGCTGCTGCAATTTAAGCTGTGCTCCGGAGAGTGATTTACTGGCCAGGTAACCATTGCAGTGTCTGGGGAGAGAACCCCCATTTGGCGTGGGTGGTACCATGATGGAAGATTCACACATGAAGCAAATTAAACTTCCTTTCGTAGGCAGCCACAAGGCCCCAACATAAAATGGAAAAGGTTATTACAGTGCAGAGACATATGACCCCACAATGTTTACTTCCCTGCCTATACCATGGGAAGAGGGACAAGCCAGATGTCTGGATGCAAAATACTAAAATACTTCATCCAATTCTTGGTCTGTACTGGGACTTACGGGGATACTTTTACTGCTATGGAACTATTTTTTTTTATTTTTTTTAATTGCAGAATTTCATACAGATTTGGGGAAGTTGAATCTCTGGGGAAAATGCAAAATGATTTGTTATTAATGAAAACTTCCTCTGCTGCCCAATCTACATCTCTTCAGGCATGCGATAGTCTAGGTGCCATAAATATGACTATTACCTCATACAAATCTGTGAACATGGTCTAAGGAGTCATCTTCCACAGAGATGGTACACTTGAAACAGACCAGGAACTCTGGATTAATGCCCAACGGCAAGGCATACATTTATTAGACGTGTACAAACAGGACCCAATGATAATTGTACATATACAGGTGCCTTTATCTTGGCCACTGTCCTCCCGGAGACGGTTATGGTCATGGTGTAAAGGTGTGATGTGAAACCATGTGTCCCACCACCTATGAGTTGCTTCAGATGTTTATGCTTTGGCCATAAGTCATCCTGTTGCACGGGGGACCCAAAATGTGGAGATTGTGGACGATAACTCCACATAGGTAGTCCTTGTGAACATCCACCTTTGTATTCCAGCTGTTTGGAACATCACTCTCCACATTCGCTAATTTGCCCAGTTTTCAAGAAAGAACAGAAGTTCCAGAAACACAAATATCTACTGAGATATGGAAGAAATATGAATATCTACATCCTGTGGAAATGACAATCAGTTACACTAACATAATTACCATTGACTCCCTACCTCTACCTTCCCCAAACCAGATCTCTACCACTATTGTCTCCTCCCATGGTAACCATGGTAGCTTCTTCAGGAACCACTTCCTGCACCTTGCCAAGAAAACACTCTTCATTGGTGTTTTACCCATGAGAGGATTCCTTCTCAGGATCCCTCTCCTCAGCAACCCCTGGCCTAGAGGCCGACGCAAACAATGGCTGAGGGAATCACAGCCTGTAGTTCCCAGGGCTGTTCGCTCTTCATCTGTCCCTATGCTCAATGTAGATAGCCCCTTGAATGAATGAACCTTGCCCACCAAAGGTTATGCAGGGAAAGAAGAAGAAGAAGAAATGGTCAAGGCTTTTCTGGTGCCCACGGTGATGCCAGATCCCCCCTTGAGGTCAGATTGTGAGCTGATGTTTGTGGATGTGGTTCCTTCGCCACTGGTGACAGGCAGTGATCCTGATCCTTTCACACTTAACGTGGCCACCAGCCATGTGATCATTCAGTGGAATTGTAATGCATACTGCTGTTACCTTTCGGAAGTACAACACCTAATTTCCTCTTATGTGGTTTGCATTGCACTCCAAGGAACACACTTCACTGTTGACCATTGTCCAATGCTCTGTGGTTGTCTTGCACTCTGTCAGAACCCCAGTGGTTCCGAGAGGTCATCTGGAGAGGCCTGTTGTTCGGTTCGTACAGATGTCGTCAGTGAATGGATTCTCCTCTGTACGTCATTGGGGGACGATAGCAGTGCAGGTGCAAACAACCTCAGTGATTACGATTTGCATCATTTACCTAACTCCAGGCAGGCCACTTACCTATGCAATTGATGACATTAATCCAACAAAAGTCTCCTCCTTTCCTCTTTCTTGGGAACTTCAACTCTCACCACCTCTCATGGGGGAGTACCACTTCATCTAGTAGGGGCATCCTAATTTACCAGCTTCTCATAGACCACAATCCGTATCTCTTCTATGATTGTTCTCCTACCCATTTCAGTGCCGCCCATGGCACCTTTTTAGCTGCTGTTCTGACAATCTCTTCCCCCAGTCCTATGGCTTAGCGACATTGGTGACTTCATGATGACCTTTGTGACAGTGATGAGTTTCCAATTATCCTGTCATTACCTTGCCACCACCAGACACACTGACTACCACATTAGACACTTCACAGAGCCAACTGGCTTTTGTTTGGCTCTACTTATTACATTTGCTGTCTCTCTGTCTGATTGTATTGATGAGATTGTGTAAAATGTCTCAGATGTAATCATCCACACTTCACGAACTGCTGATCACATTTGTACAGCTCCTCCACCCCTCCCCCCCCCCTCCCCCTCTCCTTCCCCCTTCCACTGTTAACCAGTGCTGTGGTGGACCAAAGTCATAGCAGTAGCTGTTCAGGGTCATTGACAAGCCCTGGACTGATTCAAATAACATCCTTTACGGACCAACCTTATCACTTTTAATGCTAGGGCCCACTATTTAATCAAACACAGTAAGAAGAAATTCTGGGAGCACTATGTCTTTTGTCTGGAGACATATGCTTCTTCATCTCAATTGCGGGCTGAGCTCCTTTGTCTTATGGGCCACCAATGTGCAACAGCTGTTCTGTGTCTTGTTGCACAGAGTGGTCTTCATTCCGATTCATTGTTTCTTGCAGAACACCTTGCAACCCACTTTGCTACAGCATCAGTGTCCTTTTCCTATCTGGCTACCTGTCTACTGCAGAAGCAAGAAGTTAAAGACATCACTTCATGTTTCACTCCCCACCAAGCTGAAACCTATAATGAACCTTTCAGACTGATAACTACTTCAGGCCCTTGCCTCATCCCACAATACAGTCACAAGCCCTGATTCAATTCACTGTCAGATGATTCACATGAATTTTCCCGAATGGCAACATCTCTTCAGGGTCTTCGACAAGCTCCAAGGTGCCTCCCCCTCATAATGATGAGGTAGCATAACTGTCCCAATCCTTAAGCCATGCTTGAAAGGTTGGTTGCCTGCAGATTATGCTAGATTCTCATGTCTCGGGGCTTTTTATCCCACTGTCAGAGTTGTTTCTGGGGGGTGGGGGGTCGATCCACACTCAGCCATCATCTGCTTAGGTTGAAAACAGCAATCCGAGACACCTTATCACAGTCTTTCATGATCTGCATAAGGTGTATGACACTGCTTGGTGACGTTACATTCTCTTCACACTCCATAACTGGGACTTCTGAGGCATCCCATCAATTTTTATTCATCAGTTTTTATCCCACTGGTTGTTCCTGGTTAGAGTTGGTACTTCACTCAGGTCCCCATGGATCCATGAGAAAGGTGTTCCAAAGTGCTGTGTGTTGAGTATCTTTCTTTTCCTCATCATCATTAATGAGCTAGTGACTTCTTTTGGGCCGCAGATCACACCTGTGGTGTGTGTCGAAGATTTTTGCCTTTGGTACAGCTCCCACTTCGTAGCCTCGGCTAAATGCCAGCTCCAATAAGCCATACAGCAGGGCTCTGCATGGGCTCTTTCCTATGGTTTTCAGTTCTCTCCAACAAAAACATGGGCCATGCACTTATGCCATTGTACCACAGTCCATCCTGACTCGGAACTCTACTTACATACCCAGCGTCTGGAAGTTGTAGCACAGCCTCCTTTTTGATAAAATGCTGACCTGTCTGCCCCGTATTTATCACCTGGAGATTAGCTGTATCTGGAAGCTTCCTTGTCCACCTATCTTGGGGTACGGATCATGCTACTCTTATTCATATTTACTGGGCCTTGGTTTCATCCCGACTGGTCTATGGTTGCCAGGTTTATAGCCTGATGGTTCCTGCAGCTTTAAAACTGTTAGACCCAGTCCACCACTGTGATGTGCATTTGGCCTTTTGGACTAACCTGGTGGACATGTCCTTGCCAAAGCTGGTATCTTCCCCTGTCAGATTCGACAGTGCCATCTCTTGGTCTCCTATGCAATCACTATTTGATAATTCTGTGATCATCCCATGTATACTGTTCTCTTTGCATATAATGGGGTGTCATTGTCCTGATACCCATTTTCAGGTGGGATTACCAGTTGGAATGTGCCTTACTTCCCTTTGCCAAGATTTCCATCTCTCCTCCCTGGTCCGTGCTCCCCGTGTTTTCTCACATACACGCCTTTGGATGGTGCCTAGACCAAAGATTAGGACCAATCACTTCCAGAGTCCTAAAGTCTCGGTTGCCCCCATAACCTTTCAGCATCTGTTTTGTCCTGTTCTTCAAGTGTTCTAGGATTCTCTTTAGTATGTTTCAATATGTACTAACTCAATGAGCACTCTTCAGGCTATTGACTGACACTATTCCACCATTTGGTCTCCCCATTCATGACCACCCCACTGACCTTCATCATGCTGCCTGCTCAGTTGTTTTTCCCAAGTCATGTGGGTATCCAGGTGATGAACTGTCTGACTGTTTGGTTGGAGGAGCACTTGCTCCCTGTTAGTGTTACCAACTTCTGTTGCAGATCTGCAGGTGTACTCGAGAACTGTGCTGAGTGGATGGAACATCTGGTGGGCTACTGCCCCATGCAATAAACTCCGCTCAATCAAGGAGACTACTGCAGCATGGTGCTCCTCCTTTGGCTTCTCCCAGAAGGAATCCACAGTCCTATGCCATCTCCCCATCAATCATACAAGGTTAACCCATAGTTTTCTTTTGTGTAATTAGCCACTCTACATTGTGGTTGTGGAGTCTTACTGACAGAAGCTTAAATCTTAGTGGAATGCCCTCTCCATTTGACCCTCTGTGCTAAGTATGGACTTGTTCATTCATTGCATCTAATATTGGTGGATAATTCATGGATGGTTGAACTGGTTCTCAGTTTTATGATATTTTAATCTGTCTCTGGAGCAGGGGCAGAGTGGTGGGGATGGGGCGTCTCCCACTATATGCTATCCTTTCATCCCTCTTTGACTCTCTCTTAATTGCTTTTAATTTAGATTAGGTTAGTGTCTTTTCTGCCGCACCCAGTTGTCTGTTCTGGGTGTTGCTCTTTGTTGAATAGTGGGTGTTCTTGATTGGAATGGATCAGGGGTGGGACAACTGTGGGTGGGACGTTTCCTGTCATATGCAGAGCCCCAGGGACCCCACCTGGTGACCTCGCATGTTCTTCATCATGCTTTTATTCTTTTGATGGTCAAAAAGAGGTCTGTTAGGTTTTTAACCTTCTTGCTTTTATTGTTATGAATCGCCTGACTAGATCTTATAATCTCATCGCTGGACATGTCTACTTGCTGATGCACCTCTCTTGGGTCGAGGAACTGATGACCCTGTTGTTTGGTCCCTTACCCCCACCCTCCCCCAACCAGCCAGCCAACCAACCGACCATCCTGCAGCACTGAGGAATCATCAGTCTGTTAGTGGTGGGAAGAGTGTGGCGGGGGATGGGGGAATTGCAGAGGGTGACACATTGTGAGGCATCAAGGCATTGTCAGTTTGTTAATAGAGTGAAGTTTACATTCATATATTAGACAAAATTGTCACCAAAGGCCTCCACTGAATTACTGTTAAAAATGTGAATTGTTGGGTGAAGGTATTGCTGGGTCTATGAGAGGCTTTCCTCCTAGTGAACTTTTCGACAATGCACTAGAATGAGTGTTGATTAAAATTCTGTGTGATTGCTGCGGGAAAGATACCAACTCCACCTCTGTTTTATCCAAATTACTAGGCATGAGGGTAGCTCATTATCAATCATTTGAAAGTTAGAAAGATCAATTTAAGATTTAATTCCATTCTTTGTCATACGTCTGAAGAAAGCCCATGTTAGGATGCAGCATTAAGACTATATTCCTTGTTCTTTATGATCTTTAAAGTTTAAAATTTGCCATACAAAATCCATATTGAAGTTCCCAAGGAAAACAGCATGATTCTCAAACACTACATGGCTGACTCCTACCTCTTCATCATGTAACTCAGCTGATGCCCCTTCTTGATGTCAGTGAAAAATTACAACATTAAGAAATTTGGAATTCTTGTTTTCCTTCAGCTCATCTCCTGTACAAGTCTACGGTCCCCAGCAATGTTTCATATAACTTACTGATGGCTGTCATAGTTTTACCAGAGACCTAACTGCTAACAGTAAAAAATATAAATTATGTTGCTACAGAGAATGCAAAGAATTTCAGCACCTTCAGCCACATATGTATTGATGTTCCTATTGTTCTGCAGACAATATCTGTTTTTTAATATAAAGTTCCTTTTAGAAACAATGCTATGTTCTAAAATATCACAAACACATAAGAAAAAGAAACCTTATTACTGTGGTTGTACACTAAAACATTCCGTATGTTAATACCCCCCCCCCCCCCCCCCCAAAAAAAAAAAAAAGTTAACAATCTGTTTTAGCTTCTAGCTTCAATTAGGAGATTTTCATCTGCTATAAAGCCTTGATGGCCTAAGGGAAATATTTAAAGACATGTCTGCTTGTGACTGTATATGTGTGGATGGATATGTGTGTGTGTGCGAGTGTATACCCGTCCTTTTTTCCCCCTAAGGTAAGTCTTTCCGCTCCCGGGACTGGAATGACTCCTTACCCTCTCCCTTAAAACCCACATCCTTTCGTCTTTCCCTCTCCTTCCCTCTTTCCTGATGAGGCAACAGTTTGTTGCGAAAGCTTGAATTTTGTGTGTATGTTTGTGTTCGTTTGTGTGTCTGTCGACCTGCCAGCACTTTCATTTGGTAAGTCACATCATCTTTGTTTTTAGGTGTATATATATATATAAGGATATTCATTAAAATAGATATACATAGTTGGCTTTAGTGTTTAAGAGACTGTAGATGTTTGTGTAAGTTGATTAGGTGTTTATCATATTTTGTTTACTTCTGTGTTCTCTGAGTAATGTGATGGCCTTTTCATTTTACTTCACAGAGTTCCACAATTGGTTTGGTTACACTAAACGAGATGAAGGCTAAGCAAGAAAACATTGTCAAAGAGCGAGAACGAAAACTGGCGCAGAAACAACTAGAAAAAGAACAAGAGAAACAAAGACAACTGGAAGCTAAACAAGCAGAAAAAAATAGACAGAAGCAACAGGTATGTTTATTACACTGTCTCCTTATTTTTAATACTTATGTATGCATTATAGATATTAGAAATATTAGACAGTGGAGCAGGTGAAGATAACCTTTCACAATATAAAAGAGCTGTTGAGTGATAGATAGCCACATGAATATGTCCTTGGATATGGTAACCCAGCCTAAAAATGTGCATCCTTCTTCAGAGCACATGGACATACATGTTCACAGTCAGCTACATTGTCACAGCAGTGCAGTGTTGTTTTTATTATTGCAGCTGTTGCAGATGAGATGAACAAGGGAGATGGAAAGGGACAGGAATCTGGCACTGGAGAGATCTCACCCTGATGTAGCTAAGCCTAGTAGAGTGTTCCATATGGTGAAAGTGTGAGGGAGAGGGCGAAGGATGAGAGAGAGAGAGAGAGAGAGAGAGAGAGAGAGAGAGAGAGAGAGAGAGAGAGAGAGAGAGGTTAGTTAGTGACCAGTGTGAATGAGAGTTCATACAATCATAGACCTATAAAATACACTAACGTGGGTGGAATTAGTGAAGAAGATATGCTAACAAGCTGATGGAAGAGATATGAAGGGACTGAGGACACAAGCAGAAATTATCGAAGTGCAAAACTAGTTCAGTTGAGGCTTCAGCAACTACAGAACAGAAAATGGGACAAATCCCACATACGCAATTCAGACAAGCTTGTGTTGGGAGGAATCATCCAGATGACACAGTTTATGAAGCACCCATTGAAACTGACCATGTTGTCTGTAGTGAAATATTCTGCCCCTGCATTCACTTCATTTCTCTTCCTTCTCTTTTTATCCATATACTTCTCACTCTGTGCACATCAGCTGTTGACTGTAGCTGGCACTGTGTTTACTATTGTACTATTTTTGACCGCCTACTCTCTCTGATGGCTCCCCATTCATCTTTGCCTCCTCTTATCCTCAAAACAGGCGGGTCTCTGTCACTCTGTGGTCTGAATGACCTTTCCATACTTTTTTTACCTCTGTCAAAATATCTTTCTCTACTCCTTGAGGGAGGAAAGTTCTGAAAGCTAGAATACAGTCACATACTTTTATGCATGTCTATTAGCAGTGTTAAATGTTTCGCCTCCTGAAGGTAAGAAATATCCAGCAATTCTGTCTCATAATTTTGAAAGATATATTTTATAGTCCATGGCCACAAACACACCCAATCTTATCACAGAGACAGGGATTATTGTCAATGATGCGATTGCAGTGACTCTGGAGATGAAAGACAAAAATCTCATCAAGAAAGCTGGGAGAATGTGTGTTTTGCTACAACTGATCACTAACATCACACTTAAAAGACGAACAGATAACATAGTTCAAATCCAATAAACACAACATGAATATTATCTTGGTAAATACATAAAAATGGTGTAATGAAGGATGGCAAGGACTCAACCTGCCTTGATGGTGCCATTAAGAGAATGTTGCAAAAATGGAAATCGTCACTTACCTGGAATGGGAGAAGATAACAGTCTGGTCATCCAGATACTTCTTATTGTGTATAAGCATTCACTGTGTAGCCATAAGCACAGATGTCATCGATCAAGTGAGATGATGCAGTGGTAAGACACTAGACATGTGTTTGGGTAGAAAGTGGTTCAAATCCCTACCAGGTCATCCATGTTTAGATTTCTATGATTTCTCTAAATCATTTAAGGGAAGTGCCAGGTTAGTTTCTTTTAAAGGGTACAGCTGATTGCATTCCCCAAGTCTGAGTTTCTGCTTCATCTCTAATGCCTCACTGTTGATAGTACATAAAACCCCTGTCCTCTTCCCTTCCTTTAGCTTCCTTAGACAGTGTGGGCACGTTGTTATTGACAGATGCTTTTCCAGGAAGCATAACCACCTCTGTCTTCAATTTTTGGAGCATCAACACAGAAAAGCCTTGGATATCTGTGTTTGGAGGATGCTCTTTCAAAATGCAATCGCTTGAGTGCCCATAGCTAAAGTCTAGGTCTGATACTACTTGTGGTTCTAATCCACAAATCTGGTAATCTTAATCATAGTTGAGTAGTCTTTATGCAGATAAACTTCTTTTGATAAATTGAAATTCTTTGTGCTCCACAACAAGAATAGAAAGACCTTTATTGAAGAAGTATCTTGGCATGGAACACAGGCCCGTGAACATATAAATGACTTGCACTAGCTAATCTTGTACAAACAACAACCATTTATGTAAAAACTTACACTTAACTGTTGGTGGCATGTCTTTTGGCAGCCATCAATTTACTGTTTAATTACTACCTGAAGGCTAAGATCTAAATCTATTTTATGTTTGTAACTGTACTTGATGTTTGCAAAAGTCATCATATTGATGACTCCACGCAAAAAATCTAAATAAATAAATAAATAAATAAATAAGTGTAGAAGTGTCTCATTTGCCTTGACTAAAAGAATGTTAGTCTGTGCAAATTTCATTGCCCACAGACACACTCTTTAACACTTTCCACTGACTTTTATATAGTCATCTTACACTAATCTGAAGCTGACCTAAAAGCCTAATATAACTATCCTGAGACACAATATAATCTGAATCCAACGTGTTTATCTGCTCCTCAGATCCCACCCATGATATCAATGTAATATATTGGTGGACTTTTATCCTATGGAGTGTTAATCCTCTGTAAAGTTGATATAAAATTTGAAACCTTCCATCCAGTTTGTTGGAGAACAGACAGATATTAAAGCCAAAGAAAAAAGACCAAAAACTGAAATATTAAATTCTTCATTGATGCCCACAAATGAGAGTGCTAATAGCAAATAGCAAGTTTAGCTCTCAACTTTGAAGCTGTATTTGTACCAGTGTAAGCAAGATCCAAAGGACTTATTACATAAATAGTTACTGTCACTGAGGCCAAGGTTCATTACTATACCCCAGAAAACCAAGCTGGCAGTTTTCCTTTCAAATAACATACCAAGCAAGGTGTAGCAGTGCTAAGGCACTGGACTTGCATTCAGGAAGAGTAGGTTTCGAACCCACATCTGGCTGTCCTAACTTGGGTTTACCATGGTTTCCAAGGTGAATGAATGCTGGGCTCTTTCCATTGAAAATGCTGTGACTTATTCCGTGTCCTGTCCTTGTCTCACCCACGGAGGAGGCTAGCGCAGTAGTTAGCACACTGAACTCGCAATGGGGGAGGGGACGGTTCAAACTTATTTCTCGCCTTCCTTATTTAGGTTTTCAGTGGTTTCCCTAAACCACTTACAGCAAATGCTGGAAATGCTGGGTTGTTTCCTTTGAAAGTGCATGGCCGCTTTCCTTCTCCATTCTTCTATAACCAAGTTTGTGCTCAGTCTCAAATGACATCATTGTCAGTGGGATGCTAAACAGTAACCCTCCTCATCATCCTTGCCTAACCCAGCCTAAATTTGTCTTTTGTAGATGTATAAATTGTATCTGTAATGTATTTTACGTGTCCTGTAGGTTGTGTTCAATGCTCAGAGGATAAACAAACAAACTCAAAAACAAACAATGAGTATCTGCCAGTGGATCTGCTCTGAAGAAAAAGAAGATGGTTCCAATGACTGGAAAAGATGTAATGACTATTTTTTTGGAATGCCATGGATCTTGTACACAAAAATTTCTTAGAGGAAGAAAAAAAAATTACTTGTCAATACTAGAGTGAGATACTTCACCACTTGAACAGCAATTGAAGTAAAGTCTTCCCCATTTGACAAAGAAGAAAGTGTTGTTCCACCATGACAAAACCCAGCACATTCATCAATAATTGCTTGAATTGCATTATGAGTTGCTGCCATCGTAAAATCCTGCTGTGGCAAAAATGATTACGGTATGCATTTAAATCATTGGCCACAAAATTCTGTGATTATTTTCTCACAGTGGCATCAAACATTGCATCCATTAATGAAAACTCAAATACAGATGTACACAATTTAATTAGGCAGAAATTTTGTGCAAAACCTAATGAGACTATCAGCTCATTATGAAATATTAATCTACCCACCCCACCTCATACAACATCACACCACCCTAGTCTGCCTGCTGAAATGCAATCGTGACATTATGTTTGTATATTCTGTCACTTTTCATTGTGTGGATAAAAATTCTGCATAACAAAGTAAAATGAGCAAAATTTCTTCAGAGTTTAAACTTGTTTCCTACTTGTCATATACTGCCAAAGTGTTGAGTTCTGCTGTATTCTGCTATTTATTCGTTTCAGGTCATGTCGTTCATCTTCTGGAATCATGCTGGGTGGGCCAGTGAGTGAATGCTTTTTTTAAAGATTAGGCAATTCTCCATCCCATCCATATAACGATAGCTCTTGGAATCCCAGATGTTGCAGTGTAAGATTGAAACAAATGCTCCCACATGCGAGAGTGTTAAAATCCTATTGGTTAACTGCCAAAGCAGGTGCAACAAAGTGGTAGAGTTTGAAACACCCCTGAAAAGCAGTGAGCTCACATAGTGCTAGGTACAGAAAGCTGGTTGAAACCTGAAATTGATAGCAGTGAAATTTTTGGGGTAAATTTAAGTGTATTTCGAAAGGATAGGCTAATGGGAAATGGAAGTGATGTATTGCCACAGTAGACAAGAAACTCAGATCCACTGAGATAAAAATTGAAGTTGCATGTGAGATTTTTTGGGCAAGTCTCAGTATCAGGGTTGGGTATAAAATGATAATTGGATCCTTCTGTCGTCAACCAGCCTCATTTCCTGATATAACTACAAACTTTACAGGAAATCTCAGTTCATAAATTATTCTTGGGACCGAGAGCTGGCTGAAACCCGCAATGGAAAGCTCTGAGATATTTTGTGAGCAGTGGAATGTATATTGGAAAGGCAGATTAGAGGCCATAGGAGGGGGAGTTTTCATTGCAGTTGACAAAAATACTGTCTCTAGTGAGGTCAAAGATGAGTGTGGGAGTGAAGTTTTCTTGTCACGTATAACAGATGTAGGTGAAACCAAGTTAATAGTTGGTTGTTTTTACCAGGCTCCTGATTCTGCTGTGACAGTTCTAGAGTCATTCAAAGAAAGTCTACTGTCAATAGTGTGTAAATACCAAATCATGCTGTTGGAGGTGACTTTAAGTTTAGACTGGGATATCTATGGATTTATCAGACAGACAGACATGCGAAATACTTTTGAAGACAGTTTTCTGAAAACTATTTTGAGCAGCTAGCTCGGCAGCTCACATGCAGTGGAAATATCTTAGACTTATAACAACAAATAGGACAGACCTTGTCAACAGTGTCAGTATATAAACGGAGATTAGCAATCAAGATGTCATTGTAGCAACTATGATTACGAAGTTAATAAATCAGCCAAGAAAGCTAGTAGAGTGTTTCTGCTAGCAGATAAGCAGTTATTAGCATCTCACTTACACAGTGAATTGGCATCACTTAGTTCCAGTAAGATGGATGTAGAGGAATTATGGGCAAAGATTAAGCAGATTGTAAATTGTGTTATGGAGAGTTACGCGCCTAGTAAGTGGATAAAGAATGGAAATGACCCACCATGCAGGGTGTATACGACTCGGGACAACCAGGAGAAACCCGGGAGTTTTTTCATCTGGGAGAAACCCGGGAAAAACCCGGGAATTGTGTACAATTTCGGAAATTTTTCATTGTTTTAGTTTTCAGTTAAATTTTTGTGATTTTGAGTGGTAAGAACCAATACTCTAACAAAGGATATTACTGTACCCCGCTACTGCAGAATAACACTGCAACAACAAAACATGAACGAGAGAGGCAAAAACCAGAAACGTAAATTAAACAAAGCACAGTGCTCATACAAGCATCTGCCAACAGCAAAATGTGTCAGAGGCTTTTGGGAGACTATTCAGTGCTTCATAACAACAAATTGCCTCCGATGAGCATGACGTGACAACTACTTAAATTAGATTCCTTTGAGCAGTTGCGGGCGGGCTCTTGTGCATGCGTAGTTGAATCGCGTATGAGAAGTACCTTCTCCCGCTTCTTGTTACAGAAGTGCGTCTTGGCACCACTACCTAATATTGCCCCGGTTCAGAAATATAGTAAATCCGGGCCTGATGCACAGAGCAGTCTGAGTTGTGGTGGGGAGTTGGGTCGTCTCCACGTGACCTGTGTTTACGTTCAGTGATTTTGTTGTTTCCTCTTCGTTAATTGCTCTCATGTTAAATGATAAAATGGATTTTCATGACCAGGAGGTATCAAATTAATTAAAATATGTTCGCATAATTACGGATGGCCAAAATATGTCATTAGTTTCAGATTTTATTTCCACCTTTCTGACAGTCAAGCATTAATCGCCTTGCAGAACAATGAAGTTATCTTTGTCGGTTTGCTAAAGAGATTTGGCTTTTATTAATCTTTTGTGCTGAGGTAGTCAGTTTATTTGATACGAACTGTTTAATTTCACACTGTTGGCTGGTTTCAACTGTTCGCTGATTTCAAGTGCACGTATGCCATAATAAAGAACCAAACATGAGATAATACAATAAAATTTATATCCGAATCTAGACATACGAATGTGCACTTTAAGCCAAATTATGCATTTTAGTATGGTTCATGAAATTCCAATGCTCTTGGAGTATCCTTTGATGTCTTGTTTCTTTTATGAAATAATGTAAGATCTTGTAATGTTTTACACGTACGAACATATGGCCTTCCTGCGTCATCGCGTGGTGACGACTGTTGTCTGGCTCTCTTGCAACTGCTGAAATGAACCTATTTCCAACAGGTAGCGGGAAAATATTGCGAACTGTGGTTTGAAAAGCGTTACATACATTAAAAGCAAATTTCCTTTTACGTGAGATGAACTATGTGCGAGAATGTACGATGAATTTCTTAAATAACAAAGCGTTTGACTCTCATTTAAAAATCAATTCTTTGAGGACAGCCGTTTAGAAGAATTTTGAGCTCAGAAGATCACACATTTACATCGTTATGAAAAATTTTACTGGCACATTTGTGTGATGTATTTTAAAGTGTATCACGTGCAGGAAAGATCGACATTATATGTGGAAACTTAGCTTCTCTTCCAGCTTATTAATCTTGGAGACCAATATTATATGTGAATGCTATGTATATTAATTTAAACCATTAACTTTTCTTATTTGTGTTTTCGCGCTACTTAAGAGTGATCTTGCTATTGGCTGACTACATCACGTGTCCTATGCTGTCATCAGTTGGCGAGATCACGTGACATGAGCTATGAGTGGCTTACAAAAGCACATCGCAATCTCGATTTCAATCCTTCGGAAAGTAACATGCGGTATTTGGTGGAATTTGAATTTATACCTTCGTAATAACGAAAATGTGCAGCCTACATATTGCTGGACATCAAAGGTGTTTCAAAACATGTTTTTTTTTTCCCCCTGAGTTTCGTTTTCTAAAGTGGCGGGAAATTCTACGTCGGTATATAAAACCATAAACATTCAAAGGATTGATGAGTTTTACAGTGCCAAGGAATAGTATACGGTCACTTAACATGGAAAAAGTGTATTTTCACCTGGGAGATAGTGTATTTTTAACCGGGAAATCTGGGAAAAAACTGGGAATTTTTTTTCCTTGTCCACATAGACACCCTGCCATGGTTTAATAATGAAATTCGAAGGATACTGGGGAAGCAGAGGTTGTTTCACTCGGTTAAAAAGGGAATGCCCAAATGATGACAAGTGAAGGTTAGTAGAGATTCATGTGTCTGTGAAAAGATCTATGCGCGGAGCATACAACTACCACCACCACTTCTGCTTAGCAGAAGATCTTGCTGAGAACCCGAGGAAATTCTTGTCTTACGTAAAATCGCTAAGCGGGTCTAAGGCTTTCATTCAGTCCCTTGGTGTCCAGTCTGATGTAGCAGTTGGAGATTGTTGTTGTTGTTGTTGTTGTTGTTGTTGTCGTTGTCGTGGTCTTCAGTCCTGAGACTGGTTTGATGCAGCTCTCCATGCTACTGTACCCTGTGCAAGCTTCTTCATCTCCCAGTACCTACTGCAACCTACATCCTTCTGAATCTGTTTAGTGTATTCATCTCTTGGTCTCCCTCTACAATCTTTACCCTCCACACTGCCCTCCAATACTAAATTGGTGATCCCTTGATGCCTCAGAATATGCCCCACCAACCGATCCCTTCTCCTAGTCAAGTTGTGCCACAAATTTCTCTTCTCTCCAATTCTATTCAATACCTCCTCAATAGTTATGTGATCTACCCATCTGATCTTCAGCATTCTTCTGTAGCACCGCATTTCGAAAGCGTCTGTTCTCTTCTTGTCCAAACTATTTATCATCCACGTTTCACTTCCATACATGGCTACACTCCAATACAAATACTTTCAGAAACGACTTCCTGACACTTAAATCTATACTCGATGTTAACAAATTTCTCTTCTTCAGAAACGCTTTCCTTGCCATTGACAGTCTACATTTTATATCCTCTCTACTTCGACCATCATCAGTTATTTTGCTCCCCAAATAGCAAAACTCATTTACTACTTTAAGCCTATCATTTCTTAATCTAATTTCGCATTCGGGAGGACGACGGTTCAATCCTGTCTCAGGCCATCCTGATTTAGGTTTTCTGTGATTTCCCTAAATCGTCTCAGGCAAATGCCGGGATGGTTCCTTTGAAAGGGCATGGCCGATTTCCTTCCCAATCCTTCCCTAACCCAAGCTTGCGCTCCGTCTCTAATGACCTCGTTGTCGACGGGACGTTAAACACTAACCACCACCATCCTAATCTAATTCCCGCAGCATCACCCGATTTAATTCGACTACATTCCATTATACTCATTTTGCTTCTGTTGATGTTCATCTTATATCCTCCTTTCAAGAGACTGTCCTTTCTGTTCAGCTGCTCTTCCAGGTCCGTTGAAGATAGCAAAATGAAAGCTGAAGTTTTAAATTGCACGTTCAAGAAATCATTCGCACAGGAGAACCATACAAATATACCATTATTTGACCATCGGACAGCCTTTCATATGGACGACACAATAATAAGCATCCCTAGTGTAGAGAAACAACTGAAATATTTGAAAGCAAATAAATCACCAGGTCCAGATGGAATCCCAGTTTGATTTTACAAAGAGTACTCTACGGCATTGGCCCCTTACCTCGTGTGCATTTATTGCAAATCTCTCACCCAGCACAGAGCTCCAAGTGACTGGAAAAAAGGTGCAGGTGACTCCAGTATATAAGAACGGTAAAAGAATGGGACCACAAAATTACAGACCAATATCCGTAACTTCGGTTCGCTGCAGAATCCTTGAACATATTCTCAGTTCAAATGTAATAAATTTTCTTGGGACTGAGAAGCTTATGTCCATGAATCAGCATGGTTTTAGAAAGCATCACTCAAGTGAATCTCAGCTTTCCCTTTTCTCACATGATTTACTGTGAACTATGGATGATGGACAATAGGCATATTCCATATTTCTAGATTTCCAGAGAGCATTTGACACAGTGTCCCATTGCAAGCTAATAATGAAGTATATGGAATAAGTTCTCAGATTTATGAGTTACTTGAAGACTTCTTAAGTAATAGAACCCAATATGTTGTCCTCAACGGTGACTGTTCATCGGAGACAAGGGTATCGTGAGGTATGCCCCAGGGAAGTGTGACAGGACGACTGCTGTTCTTTGTATACATAAATGATTTGGCTGACAGAGTGGGCAGCAATCTGTGGTTGTTTGCTGCTGGTGCCATGGTGTATACTAATCTGTTTTAATTGAGGGAATGTAGAAAGGTACAAGACAACTTAGACAAAATTTCCAGTTGGTGTGATGAATGGCAGCTAGTCCTAAATGTGAAAAAAAATGTAAGATAACGCAAGTGACTAGGAAGAACAAACCTGTAACGTTCAAATACAGTATTACTAGTGTCTTACTTAAAATAGTCAACTCGTTTAAATATCTGGGCGTAACACTGCAAAGTGATATGAAATGGAACAAGCATATAACTTGTTTAAATATCTGGGCGTAACATTGCAAAGTGATATGAAATGGAACAAGCATATGAGAACTGTGTTAGGGAAGGCAGATGGTCAGCTTCGGTTAATTGGGAGAATTTTAGGAGAGAGTGGTTCACGTGTGAAGGAGACCAAATATAGGATGCTGGTTGACCTATTCTTGAGTTTTGCTCGAGTGTTTGGAATCCATAACAGGTCGAATTTAAGAAAGACAAAACAGTTCAGAGGCAGGCTGCTAGATTTGTTACTGATAGGTTTGAACAACATTTAAGTGTTACAGAAATGCTTTGGGAACTCAGCTGTGAATCCAAGGGTGGAAGGCAACATTCTTTTCGAGAAACACTTTTGAGGAAATATAGAGAACCAGCAGTTGAATCTGACTGCCAAATGATTCTACTGCCGCCAGCATACATTGTGTGTAAGGACCACAAATGTAAGATATGACCCATAAAGGCTCATACAGAGGCACATAGAAAGGCATTTTTCCCTTTGCTCTATTTGCGTTTGGAACAGAAAAGGAAAAGACTATTAGTAGTATTAGTAGTAGTAGTAGTAGTAGTAGTAGTAGTACTCTCCACCACACACCGTAAGGTGGCTTGTGGAGTATCTGTGTAGATTTAGAAGTAGATGTAAATGTAGAAGTTTCCCAGTCACACTGTAATTATCAGTGGAGCTTTAATCATCCAACAATCAATGGGGAAAATTACAGTTTTGTTAGTGGTGTGCATGATAAGACATCCTGTGAAATATTGCAAAATGCCTTCTCTGGAAACTACCTAGCACAGATAGTTCAGAACCCCACCAATATATTAGATTGAATGGCAACTAATAGACCTGCCATCTTTGAACGTGTCCACATTGAAACTGGTATCACTGACCATGACACAGTTGTAGCTACAATGATTTCCAAAATATAAAGGACAACTAAAACAAGAAGCAAGATATGTATGTTCAGTAAACTAGATGAAATGATCGATAGTGTTATATCTCAGTAAGGAACTTTTTAACTTTCTGCATAGAGCTGCAGCATCTAGAGGAACTACAGCTCAAGTTAGTGGAATAATTGACCAAGAACTGCATAGATATGTACCCAGTAGAACAGTTCATGATGGGAGGGACCCTCCATGGCATACAGTCACTATGAAGAAACTTCTAAAGGAGCAGAGATTACTGCATAATAGGTGTAAAACAAAGAATAGGGCTGTAGATAGGTGGATGCTGAATGAAATGCATTTGGCTTTCAAGAGAGCTATGCATGAAGCCTTCAGTGACTACAGTGGCAGAATATTGTAAAATGATTTTTGACTTATCCTAAAGAAATTCTGGTTGTATGTAAAGGTTGTTAGTGGCACTAAAGTTAGTGTCCAGTCCCTAGCGAATGAGACAGGAACTGAAATTGAGGATAGGAGAGTAAAAGCTCAAATACTTAACTCCACTTTCAAATGTTCTTTTCCAAAGGAAGACTCAGGAAAATTTCCCCAATTTAATCCTTGTAGACTGAAAAGATGAATGAAATAGTATTAATGTCAATGGTGTTGAGAAACAGCTGAAATCATTAAAAGTGAACTAAGCTCCAGGACCTGATGGAATCCCCATCATATTCTATACTGAATTTCTGGTGAGTTAGCCCCTCTTCTAAATATAATGTATCAAAGATCCCTCGAACAAAAAACCATGCCCAGTTCTTGGAAAAAAGCACAGGTGACACCCATCTACAAGAAGGGTGGTAGAAGTTATCCGCAAAACTACCATCCAATATCCTTGACATCAGTTTGTTGTAGAATGTTAGAACATATCCTGAGCTCAAATATAATGAGGTATCTTGAACAGAGTGATCTCCTCCGTGCCAGCCAGCATGGATTCTGAAAACATTGATAATGTGAATCCCAACTCGTATTTCCCTCATATGACATACTGAAAGTGTTGGATCAAGAAAGTCAAATAGATGCAGTATATCATGTTTTCAGAAAAGCATTTGACTCAGTACAACACCTAACTTACTGACAAAAGTATGGTCATATGGCATTTCAAGTGAGTGGATTAAGGAGACTTTTTGTTAGGGAGCCTGCAGCATGTTATCTTGGATGGAGAGCCATTGTAACATGTACAAGTAACTTCAGGTATGTGTCAGGGAAGTGTGTTGGGGGTCCAGCTTTTCATGTTATATATTAGTGATCTTACACACAATATTAATAGTAACCTCAGGCTTTTTGCATATGATGCAGTTATCTATACTGAAGCATCGCCTGAAAGAAGCTGCATAAATATTGGCAGATCTTGGTAAGATATCAAAATGGTGCAAATATTGGCAACTTGGATTATATGTTCAAAAATGTAAAAATTGTGCATTTCACCGACGGCCACCCCAACCATACTGTCCCTCCCCCTGCCCACTGCAGCCTCCTCCTTACCCCACCCAGTCGCCAGTCCCATCATGCACTGGTCCTGCTTCTCGCAGTGTGGTTTCAGTTGCCTGAGACTGCAGTTGTTTATGCGAGTTGCATTTGTGTGTGTGTGTGTGTGTGTGTGTGTGTGTGTGTGTGTGTGTGTGTGTGTGTGTGTATGTGGTCTGTTGTTGACGAAGGCCTTAATGGCTGAAAGCTTTAATTGTGAGAGTCTTTTTGTTGTGCCTATCTGCGACTCAGCATCTCTGCTATATGGTGAGTAACAACTTTCCTTTTCACAGTATTGTTATGTTCCATCCTGGATTTTCCATTGTTTGAGAATTAGTGTACTGTGTGATACAGTGTTGGGCGGCATAATATCTGACCACGAATTTCCAAAAAGCTCAGGAAGTGAACTCCCATGGCAAGAGGGTTTCAATCGGGAAGCTGGCATAAAAACTGAAGCAGGAGTATAAAATGAATTTAAGGAAATGAAATCTGATGTTGAATCTGTTGTAGCACGATGGTTCCTGAAGTTCTGGCCTTGTCTGGTATTGAGGACCTGGCAGAAATGAGATGAATTTTGACCTAGTTTGGAGAGAGATATGTTTTATCCAGACAAAAAATTGATGTGATTCTATCTCTTTGTCTTTAATCTAGGATGTTATGGAAGTGAAGGTGACAGAGATTCACCAGACTAAGAGGACGAATGACAGTTCCATGATGAAAAAGCTGTCTCTTGATTGTCAAACGTGGGAGACAATTGTGATAATGTTCCATGAAGTAAGTCAAGCAGAAAAAGTACAAGCGAGAAATGGGTAGAATGTGATCAAATTTTTTGGGTACTGTAGTGGGTCAGAGAAGAACAAAGTAAGTCCTAAATCTGAGCAGTTCCAGTGGTGTAGGGCTACTGAGAGTGGATGACAGCACTTGCAGTCATGGGTACATGCGCAACTTGCTCCATTCTTGGCATTGCTATGACATAGGTGATCTACAGAGTGGAGGTCATGCCAAAAAGTGGTTTTGAAGCATGGGCAACCCTGGAGGAAGATAGAATTCCCATAGGTGCATGATCATTGGAAGAAGTCACAGACTGAGATTCATTGGAAGAATCCAAAGGAAATGCAATCCGAAAACAAAGGAAGTAGGTTACAGTACGCTTGTTCGCCCCCTGCTTGAATACTGCTCAGCAGTGTGGGATCCGTACCAGATAGGGTTGATAGAAGATATAGAGAAGATCCAACGAAGAGCAGCGCGCTTTGTTACAGGATTATTTAGTAATCGCGAAAGCGTTATGGAGATGATAGATAAACTCCAGTGGAAGACTCTGCAGGAGAGACGCTCAGTAGCTCGGTACGGGCTTTTGTCAAAGTTTCAAGAACATACCTTCAACGAAGAGTCAAGCAGTATATTGCTCCCTCCTACGTATATCTCGCGAAGAGACCATGAGGATAAAATCAGAGAGATTAGAGCCCACACAGAGGCATACCGACAATCCTTCTTTCCACGAACAATACGAGACTGGAAGAGAAGGGAGAACCGATAGAGGTACTCAAGGTACCCTCCACCACACACCGTCAGGTGGCTTGCAGAGTATAGATGTAGATGTAGATGTAGATGAAGATGAAGATTCATGTCCATCCCAACACTCTTTCTGACCTTCACTACACCGGACGCTGCACCTTCCCAATGCCCCCCCTTGCCGCCGCCCCCCCCCCCCCCCCCCTTTTGGTTGTAGGAAGTTGTTAACTATCTAACCAGTGTCAGTGATCTGTATATCCAAATACATGCTCCAAAGAAGGGGCCATATTTTGATTAAATATTTTTAGTGAAGTGATCTCTGAATCTGAAACATGATGTGTGTAATGTAAGTAACCTACTGCTGGCTATATTTACACTTCAAAAGTGCGTAATAAATTATATTCACTAATGAGAGTAATGCCTTCCTTTGGTAAGCTGGTGCACTGATTTCCAACTGATTTGGTTACTTACCACAATTTGAAGTATTCTGTTCTATTGGGTTACTCCTTATTTTATTGTACACTTGACATAGGAATTTATCGTGCTTCGAATCGGATCTGAAATCATTTTCATTTAGGTTGCTGGCCATCACATATCTGTGTATTTTCCTCTATTTGTGTTTTTATGTTTAGAATCAGAAGTATTTCAGAATTTAGAGCTGCAATACAAATTTATTTTGTTTATTATTGAGTCTTTCAACTCTTTTACAGTGCTGCCATTTTAGATTTCTGTTAATTTAAGACTATTATAGAATTTTCTTACTTTTATTAATTCATTATAATTTTTCAATCATCAAAGTAATGATACAGTAGACTTCTGTAATGGTACAGTGGCTTGGTTTTCTTTTGCTGTTAGGAATGGTTTTTTTTTATTCATTGTAAACTTAACTTGCTTGTATTCTTGTCACTTTTCAATTTGTCCCTTTTTCCTAAACTATTTAATGATGACGTGGTAATTGAATATTCGAGGCTGAATCAAGTATAGACTGGATTTTGTAAATTTGTTTTAGATTCAGAAAAATTCATATACATAAATATACTTTTTTATATAGTCTCCTTAATGGGAAACACATTTTTCTCAGCATATAGCAGTTTCTTGATCCTGTTTTCATAAAGTGATCATGGCCATGACAGCAGTGAGTTGCACATGAACACTTTGACAGTGCTATTGGTGTCAAATCTTTGTTGTCCAACTGCTTCCTTTAATGGTCCAAACAAATGAAAATCACAGTGCAATAGGTCCAAACTGTATGGAGGATGTTGTAGTGTGTTCCAGAATAATTCCTGAATGTTTTTTTGAGCATGGGCAGCTGTGTGGGATCGAGCATTGTCGTGAAGCATGATCACATTCCAGATTGGAAAAGCTTGCCTTTTCTGACTAGATGCACATTTTGTTTGGTCAAAAAGTTGAAAATAGGTTGCACAATGTTCATGGAGAAAATTGATCAGAATAACTCCTTTAAAATCAAAAAAGACTGTTGTAAGAACCTTCCGTGCTGAGAGAGAGTTTTTGGCAACATCAGTGAGCAGCAGACTCAACTGTTTCTCATCCTCGTAAAAACTGTTTGTGCCATGGGTACAAATGAGTCTTTCTTAGGGTGAACTTAGCCAAAAGTTTTTTCAAAATTTTGGCTGTTTTTGAGGCATCTGTTGTGAGAAACTTCGATTATATTTCATTGTACAACAGATGACGACACCTCTTGCTATGACATTGTGATTCTAAAGAAACAGTACAAAAGTGTTCTAGCTATGCAGAACAATCACTGAAAACAAAACCAACAATGATCAGATATCACATTGCTCTCCATATACAAATATGTGTGTAAACAAAAATTCTGATTTATGTTTGATTCACCCTCGTATGTAGCCTACCGTATATGTAATGTAAAGATAGTACATCAAGCATCCATTTTCAAACAACAGTTGAGAAAGGTGTATATGTGCTATCTGTAAACATTAAGCAGCTATCCATTGCTCCAACATGTTACATGCGTTTTTGAACTACATATTCTCATTTTCTTAGTTAAGGCTTATTTCATGTATTGACACAAAATGGGGGACTGTACAACATATCATTCCCGGACCAAGTCTGCGTGTTTCTGTGGCTATTGTGTATGCGAGAGAGAGAGGTTGTCTCCAGCTGGGAGGTATTGGGGCATCCTTTCCCTAATCCCCTCTAAATTAGTAGTGGTTTAGGCTTACAATGCCAGCTCGAGGTTACGTGATTTCCCGTCAATCATGCAGAAGAACTACAGATGGGGGGACTGTGTAACATATCATTCCCAGACCAAGTCTGTGGGAGCAGGAAATGACCAATGAAAATACCAACTCTCTACTTTTGATTCTGATTGGCTGAAAGGTCTAAATGTTCAATAATTTTGTGGAGCTATTTTGAGCTCATGAAGTCATGGAGTCAGCAAACAGCCATCATCAACATAGGTGGTTTCTTGTGCCCTGTGGGGCAGAGGTAGTGTTTAGTGTTCTAAAGTGCATTTCTGAAGTCAGAATTTGGTGATCCTGACCAGTTAACCAAAGGGTCCTTTTTTCCTCAATAGAAAGTGAACAAGCATCTGAAAATGCATTCCGATGAGCTGAAGGGGAATTGTGCCTAAGCACTTTCTGGTTTTCTAGGCAAGTGTTGCCATTAAGTGATTTAGACCATGCCCAATAGGCAGAACCCTTACATCAGATTGCAGAGCCTGTAGCTGGCCAAACAATGATGAATTAGTGAGTGAAGCAAACAAACTTGTATTCCTGTTTCTTGTGTAGTATTATCAGCAGTTGTTGTTCAGAGAAGTTTGAGTGTGAATTTGGGTTATTTCAGTTTATTCCTCCAAACCACCTTCCACTTCTTTACGACGTGACTCACTTGGAATTTGCAGCCACTTTTCTTTACACACTTTCAGCATAAATATATAACTTCCAATACGTCCCTTGTACAGTCGAATGTCAGAAACAAATTAAATTACAGTTAAAAAAAGGTGGCTCTGAAATCATAACTTCTTAACATAAATCAGAAAATAAGTCTTGCCTATAGCAAGGTTACGTCAAGAGTTTTCAAGAGTGCTTTTTCAGCTGTCTTTGTTTTAATAATGATAGTCAATGACCCAATAAGCACATGTGATGCGCAGTTGGTAGAATTCTATCATCCCACACTCATATCCAGAATTTAATGTGTTCGAGATGGTAGAAGGCTGAGTGGCTCTAGAATTTACACAGAAATTCTTGAATCACTACAAGAGCCAGTTGGAGACTGTGTAAGAACTGTAAACAGTGTACATATTTAAGTCCACTGGTCAGATCTTATAATCTTCCTGATAGTAGTCGGGTTGCTACATACCATTTGTCATTGACTTGGAACATTAAGGATCTTAACCCTGTCTTGGTAGTCAAAGCAGTGCTGTTAACCCTCATTTAGACTGATATCATAGTGTATCAGTGCAGAGAATTTATCTAGTTCAACCAATGAGCATTTCCAATTAAATCGGTGGAGCAATATGTTGCTTAAAATGTCTTAACCCCCACATTGCTAAGAGAATGTGGGTTTTCTTTGCGAGCATGATGATGATTTTATATGACACAGCAGAAGCTCCACACCATAGATAAAAGGAACAATCTGATGTATTACACAATAATCACTAACACTTAGTTTGTGTTGTTTGAGAAATATATTCATTAAGGTTAAACCAATATTCATTCAGGATTCACACATTCATTAGCCATGGCACAATAAGATTACAGAATCCTGTAAGATAAAATGTAAAGCAAATGATTTTGTGTTACCTTACATTGTGCATACTTATTTCTTCTTTATGTGTGTCAATGTTTGTAAATGTGTCAAAGTATATAAATAAACTGTAAAATCTTTGCTGACCTATAGAATTCATTTTATGTAAGCTTGTAAGCAGCACACCTTGCTGCAGCAGGGGTAAAAAGGGAACCAGTGGAAAAATGCTGCTGTCACAGCACGAAAAGGTGAATTTATCCCTCTTTATAAGACTCCAACAGAAAAGTGGGGAATCATCTGCCTCAGTCCTCATTTTACCATCCTCACCAAAAATTTTGTCATGTGAACATGATGGTTTGTTTTTTTGTGCTGAAAGATAGTTGCAGGGAAACAGTGATGATTGAAGAGAGAGGATACAGTGACAGTATGAGGAAAGAGAGAGAGGAGACAGTGATTGTCGGAGAGGGAAAGTGGCAGTGAAAGAGAAAGACAGATGGATGAAGACAATAGCAGTGGGAACTGAAGGGAGAGAGGAGATGTTGATAGTCAGAGAGAGACAGTGTCAATAAAAGAGAAAAAGAGATGGGTGCCAGATTGATGAACTGTAATTGAAGTGTAGGGAAGGGCTCATTTTGCACCGACATTTTAAACGCTTCACTGTAGAGGAAAATGATACCCTCCATCCAGAATTTTTGAGCTGCCAAGGTATGGTGGAGACAATGGTTGTGGGAAAGAAAGACAAAAAGAGACAGTGTGAGTGAGAGAAAATCCAGTGGGATATACTTTAAATCGAGGGAAGAAAAAGGGACTATATGGTACACAGACCATGGCTGCAAAGGGGAGATGCTGAGTGTGAAGGCTTCACTACAAAGAGATGCTGAGTGTGAAGGCTTCACTACAAAGAGAGACTGGGTAAAATGATTTGGAATGTTCTGTGTTAAAAGACTGCAAATACGAGGGCAGTTCAATAAGTAATGCAACACATTTTTTTCTGAAACAGGGGTTGTTTTATTCAGCATTGAAATACACGAGGTTATTCCCCAATCTTTTAGCTACACAACACTATTTTTCAACGTAATCTCCATTCAATGCTACGGCCTTACGCCACCTTGAAATGAGGGCCTGTATGCCTGCACGGTACCATTCCACTGGTCAATGTCGGAGCCAACGTCGTACTGCATCAATAACTTCTTCATCATCCATGTAGTGCTTCCCACGGATTGCGTCCTTCATTGGGCCAAACATATGGAAATCCGACGGTGCGAGATCGTGCCTGTAGGGTGCATGAGGAAGAACATCCACTGAAGTTTTGTGAGCTCCTCTCGGGTGCGAAGACTTGTGTGAGGTCTTGCATTGTCACAAAGAAGGAGAAGTTCGCTCAGATTTTTGTGCCTACGAACACACTGAAGTCGTTTCTTCAATTTCTGAAGAGTAGCACAATACACTTCAGAGTTGATCGTTCGACCATGGGGAAGGGCATCGAACAGAATAACCCCTTCAGCATCCCAGAAGACTGTAACCATGACTTTACCGGCTGAGGGTATGGCTTTAAACTTTTTCTTGGTAGGGGAGTGGGTGTGGCGCCACTCCATTGATTGCCGTTTTGTTTCAGGTTCGAAGTGATGAACCCATGTTTCATCGCCTGTAACAATCTTTGACAAGAAATTGTCACCCTCAGCCACATGACGAGCAAGCAATTCCGCACAGATGGTTCTCCTTTGCTCTTTATGGTGTTCGGTTAGACAACGAGGGACCCAGCGGGAACAAACCTTGGAATATCCCAACTGGTGAACAATTGTGACAGCACTACCAACAGAGGTGTCAAGTTGAGCACTGAGTTGTTTGATGGTGATCTGTCGATCATCTCGAACGAGTGTGTTCGCACGCTCCGCCATTGCAGGAGTCACAGCTGTGCACGGCCGGCCCGCATGCGGGAGATCAGGCAGTCTTGCTTGACCTTGCGGCGATGATGACACACGCTTTGCCCAATGACTCACCGTGCTTTTGTCCACTGCCAGATCACCGTAGACATTCTGCAAGCACCTATGAATATCTGAGATGCCCTGGTTTTCCGCCAAAAGAAACTCGATCACTGCCCGTTGTTTGCAACGCACATCCGTTACAGACGCCATTTTAACAGCTCCGTACAGCGCTGCCACCTGTCGGAAGTCAATGAAACTATACGAGACGAAGCGGGAATGTTTGAAAATATTCCACAAGAAATTTCTGGTTTTTTCAACCAAAATTGGCCGAGAAAAAAAGTGTGTTGCATTACTTATTGAACTGCCCTCGTATGTTCACATGCCAAAATTTTTTTGATCGATGTCTGTTAAAAAGAGGAACATATTGTCTTTTTTGTGCTCCAACAGGAGCAGTTTTCAGTTTGTCATTACTGATTTGATTCCGCTGTCCATTTTCTGCAGTAAACCTGTAGTTGAGACTTCTCTTTCTTCTCGTCCAGTCTTGGATAGTGTTCCATCTCTGAACATACCTCTTGTTGTGGTACTCTAGCTCCTAAAAACAAATAAACTGAAAGGACCCATGCATCAAATCAATGAAACTCTTCGCAAGCCTGTTAATGTTGTCAGCACATTATATTCTATATTATATCTACATCCATACTCTGCAAACCATTGCAAATAGTAGCCCACTTCTCAGTCCTCAAAGGGAGGAAGATGAACAACGTTAATAAACATATATCCACTTGCTCAAGGTTAGTACTGAATGATGAGGCACAGTTCCCTCACTCGCCATTTCTAACTGCAGGTAATGCAATAATCCCATTCAGACCACTTTGTAAACTGCCGCTCATACTTACACGCCCCATTTTTCCTTTATTTCAGGTACTCTCCTTTCACTTGTCCTGCTAAACACAAATTATTTTGTATTATTACAGTTGTTTCACTTACCTGTGGAGTCTCACTTTTAATATTTTACCTGGGTTTTCAATATTGGACCTTTTAAATATAAGATTATCTTATCTTTGAACATGCCACCAATGTTTACCGTACGCTGTCCAACTTATTTTTCGTCTCAGAACAATTGTAATTTGTCGTGCAGTTCATTATTTATTGCGTCACATCTATCATAATGACTGTGAAGAACAGTTGTTGTAATTTGTCATGTAGTTCATTATTTATTGTGTCTGTGGCAGTGATATTTTTCATGTCTAATGCAAAGTGAGATCAAAAGTGCGCCAGAGTTTTTTTTGGTCTTGTGTTGTTTTTTATCTTTGCCGTAAGACTATAGAATCTCCTAGTTTTTGTTACTTCTCTGTTGTTTTTAGTTTTGTTCTCAGTGTGAGTTTTTCACGAATAAATTGTACTCCGTTAACTCATTATACCGGACGGCTATGCAATTATTTGTTGTGGGCAAGTCCCCTACATAATTGGTGACCTCCGATTAAGGAACTTTAAATCTTTCGTTAGCTACGTCGAACATTAACTGCAGAAGCAATGACCGACGACGGCAAACGATACGGTTCGATAACGGAAGAAATTCATAGGCTTCAGAATGAGATAGAAACTTTACAGTTGCATATTTCGAAAGATATGAACTTAAAGCATATACCAGACCAAAGGAATGACGTTGGTTCAACAACCATGGCAGCACAACCACAGCAAGTAACAGCAACGGAAGTACCCGTTGGTTTCAACGCTTCACCAACTCAACGGTTGCAATTACGGACGCCCCCATTCATGCCTTCTCAGCCACACACATGGTTCGCAGTAATGGAAAATATATTTCTACAACAAAGAATATTCAGTGATCACGAGAAGTTCACCTTGGTGATAAGTAATTTGGACCATCAGACCTCGGTTTTGGTATCTGACATTATAGTGAACCCGCCCACTGAAGGAGCATACTGTAGACTGAAAGAAGAATTAATTTCTCGGTGTGTGAAGTCAGTCGACATCAGAGTCAAACAAGTACTATACCAAGAGAAACGGGGAGATAGGACCCCGTCAGAATACTGGCGTCATTTACGCAGCCTGGTAGATAGATCGACAGTCTCTGATAGACTGTTACTCCACGTATGGCAACAACAGCTACCAGTGCAAGTAAGAACTACACTAGCTATATACGACGAAAGATCAGTTGACAAGCTGCTGCTAGCTGCAGACAGAATCTACGAGACGCACGAGCCTACTGCAACAGTCGCAATGACGTCGACAGATGCCACATACGGTAACTACCATTACCAGCAAGACCAAACTGACGATATAACAGTAAACTGTGCCGCGGTCGCAACGCGACAAACAGCAAAAAGTTCAAACGAAATTAGAGATTTAAAAACTGCAATAGATGATTTGTGAGCGCAACTACGCATGCTACAACGACCACAAATTATCTTTAAGCGCAAGAGAGACCGGGCTGGGCGTGAAACACGAAGTCAACAAGAGGACGAGCGTAAGGTGTGTTGGTACCATATACGTTTTGGGAGAAATGCTACAAGATGTACATCACCATGCGCCTACTCGGACAACCAAGGTATGTACAGAAACAGTGCAGTGTTTTCATGTCAGCGACAACAGTCGCCAATACATATGCCTCCTGCTTCGAAAATATTGTATGTATCAGACGTACTTACGGGTACAAGGTTTTTGGTGGATACCGGGTCAGACATTAGTTCGCTTCCTGTCAGCCATGCGCCACACAACGAAAAAGACATACAGCCACGTTTGAAGGCAGTGAATGACTCGGTGATTAACACGTACGGATGTAAAGTGTGCAAGATTGATGTGGGTTTTTCCAAACAGTTTACCTGGTCTTTTGTGATAGCTGGTATATCAGAACCTATTTTGGGCACTGATTTTCTGGCACATTTCAAGTTGGCGGTCGACTTACAAGGAAAACGTTTGTTAAATCTGACCGACAACAGTGCAATATCAAGCACTAAAGGGCATACAACTTGTGAGAAGCTACAGGCGATTGGCAACTCTGTAGTCGAAGAGCTACATGACGAAGAAAAGATTCGGAGATGTTCTGACAGACAGACAAAATAAGTTAAACATAGTACGGTTCACTATATTCGTACCACGCCAGGACAGCCAGTTTCACAACGAGCACGTAGAATCGCACCAGAGAGAGTGACAGAAACAAAGGCGAAATTCGAGGAAATGTTACAGGCAGGAATAATTCGCCGGTCAGACAGTCCGTGGTCTTCACCCCTACACTTAGTATGTAAGAAAGATGGATCATGGAGACCGTGTGGGGATTACCGAGCATTAAACTCAAGAACCGTTCCAGATAGATACCCAGTACCTAATATACAGGACTTCACATGTGCTTTGGCCGGCGCGAAAATTTTTAGCGTCCTCGATTGCAAGAAAGCATACAACCAGATACCGGTGGCTCCAAGAGATGTTCAGAAGACAGCAGTGATTACACCATTTGGATTATTCAAGTTTTTATTTATGCCTTTTGGCCTTAAGAACGCAGCACAGACTTGGCAGCGATTTATCAACGAGGTGATAAAGGAATTAACATTTTGCTTTGCTTATCTTGATGACATTTTGGTTTTCTCTCCGGATAGTCAAACACATGAACAGAATCTGTGTCAACTTCGCAAGCGTCTATCTCACTACGGGGTCGTTTTAAACGAAAATAAATGCGTCATGCACAAGAACCAAGTCACTTTCCTCGGCCATACTGTGTCATCAGAAGGTATATTGCCTCTGCCAGAGAAGATCGCGGCGATACAGGCCCTTCCGAAACCGACAACCTACCAAGAGCTATGACGATACATGGGATTAATAAATTTTTATAGATGTCACCTACCAGCAACGGCTGCGGTGCAAGCACCACTCACTGATGCACTCAAGGGACACGACGCCAAAGGTCGACGAATAGTTAAGTGGACACAAGAAATGGACAAAGCATTTAATGATCTTCAAGCAAGCCTCAGCAAAGCAGTGTTGCTCGCTCACCCAGTTCACTACGCACAATTAGCTATTGTTGTAGACGCGAGCCAGTCAGCAATAGGGGCGGCGCTGCACCAGCGGGTAGAACGGCAATGGCAACCACTACGGTTTTTCTCTAAAAAGTTACAGACTGCACAACAGAAGTGGAGCACGTATGGCAGAGAATTGTTCGCGATCTACGAAGCAATTCGATACTTCCGCCCACAAATAGAGGCTAGACCGGTGACTGTGTTTACAGACTACAAACCCATAACATCGGCTTTTAAAAACACCAGTGATAAATGCTCACCAAGACAGTTCCGTTATATTGAGTTCATAAGTCAGTTCACGGCAGATATACGCCATTTAAGAGGCGCAGAAAATTTAGTGGCTGACTATTTTTCACGTATTTGCGGGATTTCAGAAATTATAGACTATGATAAACTTGCAGTGGAACAGACCAAGGATGCAGAGCTACGACAGCTGTTAAACGACCCGTCTACAGGTCTGAAGTTCGAGCAAATTCTGGTGCCTAACTCCAAGCAGAAGCTGTGGTGTGACTTTTCTCAGGGCAGACCAAGACCATTCATTTCAGAAATATTGCGCAAGACGGCATTCGACAGTGTCCACACACTATCGCACCCAGGAGCCAACGCTACAATAAAGCTGCTGACAGACCGCTATGTGTGGCCTTCTATGAAAAGAGACGCGCGCCTTTGGGTACGTTCCTGCATTCCTTGTCAACAGAGTAAAGTAGGACGACATGTGCGTGCTGATATTGGAGATTTTAAAGGTACCTCTGCTAGATTCGCACACGTTCACGTAGACCTGGTTGGACCTCTCCCACAGTCAGAGGGTTACAGATATTTGTTTACGGCCATAGATAGGTGCACAAGATGGGCAGAAGCAACTCCAATAGTCGATATTTCAGCCGAAACTACTGCTAAGACGTTTCTGTGTATGTGGGTTGCCCGTTTTGGATGCCCCCTTCATGTCACAACTGACCAAGGACGTCAGTTCGAATCTACGTTGTTCCTCAAGCTATCCAAAATGTGCGGTTTCCAACGCCACCACACGACTGCCTATCACCCTGCCAGTAATGGTATGGTCGAACGATGGCACAGAATACTCAAAGCAGCATTGATGTGTCATCAAGAGAGATGGACGGAAGCATTACCATTAGTGTTGTTAGGCCTGCGGACAGCTCACAAACCCGATATTGGTGCATCAGTTGCCGAGATGGTTTACGGCGAGCCGCTACGGATTCCTGCAGATTATTTAGTACCAAACTTACTACCTGGATCAGAGGGCCTCACACACTGGGTACAGCAGCTAAAACGTCACTGCACAAATATACGTTGCCCCCCACCTTCTCGCCATGGTAACCGTAAGGTGTTTGTACACAAGGACTTGTACAATTGCTCTCACGTAATGTTGCGAACAGACTCAGTCAAATCGCCTTTACAACCACCATATACGGGCCCATTTCAGGTGCTGAGTAGAAATAAGCATACCGTGGACATAATGTACAATGGTGTTCCGACAAAGGTATCGATTGAACGTGTCAAGCCAGCATGGGTTTTACGCTCTCCGACCTCTGACACCACGCCTGTGCATCAACACATGATGGACACAGAGCATACCCAAACACCGCTCAGTACATCGTCCGAGACAGGTGAATCACCACCACAAACAACAACGTCACCGCCCCCGAGACATCCGACGCACACCAGAGCTGGACGTCAAATAAAATTCAAGTATCGAGATATCCCTAGGGCTCCGCACTTTAAGGGGGGGGGGGGCTGTGTGGCAGTGATATTTTTCATGTCTAATGCAAAGTGAGATCAAAAGTGCGCGAGAGTTTTTTTGGTCATGTGTTGTTTTTTATCTTTGCCGTAAGACTATAGAATCTCCTAGTTTTTGTTACTTCTCTGTTGTTTTTAGTTTTGTTCTCAGTGTGAGTTTTTCACGAATAAATTGTACTCCGTTAACTCATTATACCGGACGGCTATGCAATTATTTGTTGTAGGCAAGTCGCCTACATGTCACATCTATTGTGATAATTTTGAAAAGAGATAACTTTTAAATATAAAGTTTTTGGAAAAAGGAAACATTTGTTGGAAAGAGGGGAGAAATGAGGACTTCTAAGTAAGCTATGTTGTAGAAACAGAAAGATATTTGTGCACTGAAAATTTCATATGTGCATGATTTTAATTAGTGACAAATAAGGAATACTCATTTAAATAAAATATTTCTGTAGAATCCAAACATAGTATCATCATTAGTAGTCCGAAAACTATCCCACAAATAATAAATTTTAATGAAATAAAGCATGAATAAGAAATAAATTATTTTGTGCAACCATTATATATATGCTCTTAATAAAACAAAATCAAACAAAAGAAAAAAATTATATTAACATCACACGCGGTAGAACAAGTAATATGACCCCACCTTGCTCTGTTACAACATTTACAGGTATACAGATAGTACAAAATTTTCTTTGATCATACAATACAGGTTTTCATGGTTGGTATGTACATCCTCTGTGATTTAAAATTTATAGGCATTCGGAAAGTCATTGTGCCTATTGTTTCATCTCATTCTGTGAGAGACATCCCCTGAGGCTATAAAGGCATAGTTAGTTAATTCTCAAATGAGATCAACTTTAACATCATAGATAAATCACCAGTAGCAGGTCCCAATCTGCGAGCAAGGAACTAGCAAATTTGACCCTCTAGTTCTGCTGTTTTATCAAGGTCCAATTATTGTAGTGCTAGATTGTACAGGGGGGCCTTAGAAATTCAAAAAGACAAAAACAACTTTAATAGAAAAGAAAGAGGACTGAAATTAAAGAAGTTGAGGTTTATAGTGCTAAATAAAGATAAACAGATTTTTATGCATCTTTTTATGTAGAGTAATTAAAGCCCTAAAAGTTCCTTTATGTATATTTATATATAGCTTCATAGGATGACTCTGACTTCATCTGCTTTTGATTGGAAGCTTGTTAACAACTAGATTAAGCAGCAGTGCTTTTATGAGCACCACTCATACATCTACACACAGACTGTGTCAGTTTGCAGCTGCATAATGGTGATGACTGTAATCAGTGTTCTTTATGTTTGTGGACAGTAAATCATTGGCTACATTTTATGTGCAATGTAAACTATTTGATTATTTGTGTTGTCTCTGAACTTCAAACAAATGATAGATATAGCTGTTCTTTGGAGTTTTACAATTACACAGTCTAATTAACTAATTATGTTGTGTTGAGTAAATTGTATTTTCACGTATCATTTGGGAATCATTCACCAGAATGACCACGTTGCACACTGGAAAAATGGAATTATGCACTAGAATGATAAAATGCTTCTTACCGAAGTTTCGCCCCCCAACTGTGCCATGCAGAGCTATTCGTGAACAATCATGTCACATAATCAATACCTTCCATGACAAACTTACAGAATTGTGCAAGCACTGGCCTAACAGCAAGAGACTTGGCCCTTTTCTGATTTCAGTGAAAGTCCCACCCTTCTGGTCGAATAATTCAGTATTGTGGTTCACCCATCTTGAGAGCCAATTTGTCGTAGAATACAACACCTTGGACAAAACTAAATATAATTACGTGGTGGCTGTACTGAATGAGCAAGTGGCTATGGAAGTACAAGGTATCCAAGCTTCACAGCAAATGCTGAAATACACATCTCTGTTACGCATGCACTAGTAATTCACTTGTCTCAGTCAGAAACTAAACAATGTGAAAAATTGCTCCAAACTGAAGAACTTGGTGACCAAATGCAATCTCCAACTACTTGCTCATCTTTGCACGCTAGCAGGCAATGCAGTTAATGGTGATACTCTGTGAAATATATGCTTGTAGTGCTTGCCTGCTCATGCACAGATAATACCTGCAGTTTGCAGTGATGACCTTGACCCATTCACTCAAATACCAGTTGGATAAACTTCAGTCTCTGACGTGAAGTTCTACAGAGATTCATTGTTGTCATTGTGCTATAAGTGATTGTTGGTGTAGATTTCTTACCATTTTACAACCTCCTCCCAGATTTTTGCAATCGACACCTGCTTGGCTTACAACACAGTTATCTAATTGAGGACATCTATGTCATACTGGCATCAAAGTGGTTACATTTGATTCAACATACTTTAACTTGCTTCATTAATGTCCTGAAATCACATGTTCATCACCTTCTGCAGTACTTGGAGCACACTATACAGTACATGACATTTTCGCCATGCATGCATGACCTCATCATTTGCATCCAGAGAAGCTCAGGATCGTAAAGCAAGAGTTCTCTTTCACGTTAGCGTAAGGGATCTGCTGCTCTCTGTAGTAGCTGGTCTCACCACACCATATTGTTCCTAAGTAGAGCAACGGGTAGTGCCCTTCTGGTAACTCTCATCTGCTTAATGCTAGAACAATATGTGATCATTATCCTGTGCCACATATTGAAGACTTTGCTATGCACATTTGTTGCATGACTGTTTTCTCCACGATTGGCATAATTTGTGCTTTTTATCATATACCTGTTGCACCAGGAGGTATACCCAAAACTACTGTTTGCACTCCATTCAGATTTTACGAATTTGTGCAAATGACATTCAGACTGAAATGCCGCCCACACTTTCCAGTGCTCAATATATTAAATAACTAGAGACTTAAGAGTTCTTTTACATGTACATTGATAATCTGCTTGTAATGTTGCTCAGTGCATCTAGCACACCTACAGCAGTTGTTCACTAGTCTGTCAGAACATGGTTTAGTGACTAACCCACAGAATTGGAATGACAGAAGTAAAATTTTTAGGGGTACCTTATCAATGCAGAAGGGATTCTGCCACCTCAAAACAGAATGGAAGCTATTTATCAATTTCCCCAGCCCACTATAATAGAAGAATTATGTGGTTTCTTTGGTTTGACAAGCTTCTACAGACGTTTCGTGTGGGATCATGTGTTGTCGGAAGCACCTCTGAATGAAATCCTAAAAAGGTCGCCTGAACCTGAAGACACTCTACAGTGGACTGATGAAAAGAAAGCATCATTGACCAGAGTGACAGCTGCTATTGCAGAGGCTGTGTTGATAGCTCATCCTCCTTCTTAGCACCTCTCGCAGTTATGGTGGCTACATCATCAACTGCAGTTTTAGCTTTTTTACAACATGTACAACATGACTGGTGACCTCTAGCTTTGTACAGTAAAAAGTTATCACCGTCAATATATGACTCCAAGGTAAATGCAACATATGCTTCAATCAAAAAGTTTAGGAACATGCTTTCAGTCTTATCGGAGACCATAAGCCACACTTGTCCCCATTCTGTCAGAAGCCAGACAAGGCATCACCACACCAGTTATGGCTCTTGGACTTCATTGCACAATTTACTACAGACATTAGATATGTTTATGCTTAGCAGAATGGACCAACAGATACACTTTCCGCATTGACAGAATTATGTATCAACATTACAGTGCAATCATTCATTTCAGCAGATTTCCACAAGTAACCAATTTCCCTTTTTCACAAACTCTCTTATCCAGGAATCAGGTCTGCTTTACAACTAGTGATAAAGGCGTTTGTTTGGCCAAATGTTGAGAAAGATTGCAAAGCATTTGTCTGCCAGTGCAATGCCTGTCAGCCCAACAAAATAACTCAACATGCTACAGCTCTGCTGGGTACTTTCACCCCGCTAAGTCAACAAATTGAACATGTCCAAATCAATATTATTGGAACTTTACCACCATCAGAAGAATACCAATACCACCTAACAGTGAAAATTTGTTTCTGCTGCTGGCCTGAAGTCTACCCAGTAAAAGACACAGCAGCAGCAACTACAGCCACAACATTCTTTTATAAGTGGATTCCACACTTTTATGTTCATTCCACGCTTTGATGTTCCCCTCCATCACTACCAATCAGGGCAAACAGTTTGAGTCATATCTCTTTAAAGCACTTTCAACATTGCTTGGCATGAACCGTATTCAGACCTTTGCCTGTCTCCCTACTGCTGATGGTTCCATGGAATGACTCTGTCTGCAATTAAAGGCCTCATTCAGATATCATGCCACAGAGAACTGGCCTGACAATTCCCTATTGTCCTTTTAGGCTTCCGAGCAACTTTAAAAGATGATCTCATTGCAACAACAGGTAAATTAGTATATGGACAAACACTCTAACTGTCTGGAGAATTCTTAACTGATATGTCAAACAGTACTATTGAAGCCTCTGACTTTGCACATCATCTATGCTAGCAGAGTTGCATGCTCTGTCCAGCTGTTTCTAAAGACCATTTTATTCAGCAACCACTGATTTTCAGTAACTTACAATCTCACTAAGAGGTTTTTGTCTGACACTGTGCCATTCAAAAAGTCACCAACCACCCTACATTGGTCCATACACATTTTCGGCTTGCTACAATAGAACACTCAGTGTTGACATCGATGGTTCTTCCGTCATGACATCCATTGACAGACTTAAGCCAGCCAGCCTTTACCCCCAGCTGAGACTCACACCGGTCAAGATACAGCAGCTAAGACCAAGACACTATTTTTATTTGTGATTCTGAAAGAGCCCTGGACACACCCATTCTTCCACTACCACAGTCTGTGTTTTGAGTAAACCTCCAGTCCCAACTCTATTTGGGGCATTGCAAACATTGCACCCCAAACATCATTGACACTAGGGTGGGAGTGATGTGAATGGTAAATTGTCTGCTATACATTATGTGCAATGTCAGCTCTTTGAGTATTCATGTTGTCTCTGAGCTTCAAACAAATGATAGATGTAGATGCTGTTTAGAGTTTTATGATTATGTGAAGTAATTAACTATTTACATTGCAGCAAATTTTGTGTTGCGGGCATCCACAGCTGTATAATTGAACCATGATGAATAAGACCACTTGAGCTGTATGATAAATCTTTTGAAGTGATATTATTCATCATGGCTTTACTATTTATGTTGTGTTCAATAATTTGTATTTTCACTTGACATGTTCCACATGGAATTTGTGTCATTATAAGTGTGTGTGTGTGTGTGTGTGTGTGTGTGTGTGTGTGTGTGTGTGTGTGTGTGTGTGTGTGTGTGTGTGTGTGTGTGTTTTAAATGAAAGAAAGTGATGATACCCAAGAGCAGTTGTCCTATTACAATGAAAAGTATTGTCCAAGTTGTCAAAATTAACACTACATCCAAAAGGCCATTATTATTTGCAACGATTTATTTTCTCAGTCTACAATTGACATAATACAGTCCCATTGCATTACACAGGATATTCAGGCGCAGTCCAGTGATTAGATACAGTGTACCGTTGTCTTATAATTAATAGCAGTCTTGTACTTAAAGTGAAAATTGTTTCCATCATTCTGATTTAAACAGTCCAGTCTTAGTTGGAATGTCTTTATAGCTTTGTATTTAGTGACCTGAGCTGTTGAAGCTAGCAGTTGGGTCAGCTCAATTAGCAATAAATTGGGTGGCTTGCTTGCCTCAGCCATACAAATAGCCACACATAGTTGCAACCACAGTGGTTAGGTATTTATGGAGAGCCTAGACTAACCAGTGCTTCCTGAAAAGAGACAGCAAGCTTTTCAGTAGTTGCAAGGCCAACATTCTGGATGATTGACTGATCTAGCCTTGTAACAAGAGCCATCAAGGTCTTACAGAGCTGCAACTGCAAATAGCTGAAAGCAAGGGCAAACTGCAGCTATTATATTTTTCTCTCAAGGGCGTGCAGCTCAATTACATGATTAAGTGATAATGGCATCACATTGGGTAAAATATTCTGGAGGTAAAATAGTCCCCCATGTGGATCTCTGTGCATTAATTGCTCAGAGGAATGTTGTCATCAGGAAAGACAAACCCAACATTCACCAGGGTAGGTCATGGAATGTTGAATCCCTTAATCAGGTAAGCTGGTTAGAGAATTTAGAAAGGGAAATGGATAAGCTAAAGTTATATTTAGTAGGCGTAAGCACAGTGTGACAGCAGGAAGAACAGGACTTCTTAACTGGACAGTAAAGGCTTTTAAATACAAAATCCAATAGATGTAATACAGGTGTGGGTCTAATAATGAATAAGAAAATAGGAATGTGGGTAAGCAACACAGACACAAAACCAACACCCGCAGTAGTAGTACAAGTTTATATTCTAACCAGCTCCGCATATGAAGAAAAAATTGAAAGGTTGTATGTTTAAATAAATGAAATTACTCAGTTAAGGGAGAAGAAAGTATAATTGTGATGTGGGACTGGAATTCGATAGTATGAAAAGGAAGAGAAGGTTAAATAGCAGTAGAATACGGACTGGGGAAAGAAATTATTGAAGAAACTGTCAGGCAGGATTTTGCACACAGCACAGTTTAATCATCTCTTAACACTTGATTAAGAATCGTGAGAGAAGTTTGTACATGGGGAAGAGTGCTAGAGAAAGGTTTCAGGTTAGTTGTATAATGATAAGACAGATTTTGGAATCTTAAATTGTAAGAAGTTTCCAGAGGCAGGTATGGACTCTGGCCATAATTTATTAGTTATAGATTATAGATAAAACTGGAGAAACTGCAAAATGATAGGAAAATAAGGAGTGGGACCTGCATGATTTGAAAGAAGCAAAATTTTCAAGGGGGACATTAAATGATTGGCTACAACAGGTGAAAGGAATACAGTAGAAGACAAATATGCACTTTTGAGAGGTGAAATAGTGAAGGCAGCAGAGGATCACATAGGTAAAAAGACTGTCCTAACAGAAACCTTTGGATATCGAAGAAGGCACTAAATTTAATTGGTGAAAGGAAAAAATATAAAACAGCAGCAAATGAAGCAGGTGAAAAGGGGATAAAACAAATAAAAAATGAGATTGACAGTAAGTACAAAATGGCTAGAGGGCAAACACAAGGCTATATAAGCATATATAACTAGTGGAAAGATGGATATTGCCAATAGGAAATTAAAGCGACCTTTGGAGAAAAGAGAATCAGCTGTATGAATAGCAATAACTCAGATGGAAGACCAATAATAAGAAAGAAGGGAAAGCTGAAAGATGTAAGGAATATAGAGAGGGGCTATACAAGGAAAATGAACTTAATGGCAACATTATAGGAAGGGAATAGGGAGTAGATGAAGATGAGGTGGATGATATGATACTGCGAGAAGAATTTGTCAAGGCAATGAAAGACCCAAGTGGAAACAGCGTCCCTGGAGTAGACAATGTTCCCTCGAATTATTAAGAACCCTAAGGTTTTCCTTTGGCATTGCAGTTCTGCCAGGGGCAGAAAAAGACTTAGACAAGCAGTTGAATGTAATGGAAAGTGTCTTGAAAGGAGGGCATAAGATGAATATCAGCAAAATCAAAGCAAGGGTAATGAAATGTACTCAAACTGAATCAGGCAGTGCTGAGGGAATTAGAATGGGAAATGAGACACTAAAAGTAGTAGATGAGTTTTGCTATTTGTGCAGCAAAATAACTGAAGATGACCAAAGTAGAGAGATATAAAACACAGTTGGGCTATAGCAAGGAAAGCATTTCTGAAAAAAGAGAGATTTATTAATGTATGTATAAATTTAAGCATTAGGAACGCTGTTCTGAAGGTATTTTTCTGGAGTGTAGCCTTATATGGAAGTGTGGACAATAAGCAGTTCAGGCAATAAGGGAATAGAACCGTTTGAGATGAGGTGCTAAAGAAGATTGCTGAAGATTGGATGAGTAGCTTCAATAACAGATGAAGAGCTAGTGAATAGGAAAAAAATTATATTCTTCTGCTGTTTACTGAATCAAAAAAAGAAATTTATGCCACAACTTGACTAAAAGAAGAGATCAATTGTTATGACACATCCTGAGACATCAAGGAATTGTAAATTCAGTAATGAAAGGAAAGGTGTGGGGTAAAAATTGCAGAGGGGGACCAAGAGATGAATACAGTAATCAGATCAAATGGATGTAGGTTACAGTAGTTATTTGGAATTGAAGAGGCTTGCATGAGATAGAATATGTGGAGAGCCACATCAAACCCATTTTCAGACTGAAACCAACAACAACAACAAACAAGAAAAAATTGCATCCTGATAATCATTGTAAGTATTGTGTAGAGATATGGTATCTGTCTGAGGAAGTATCTCACGGGAAATTCATGTGTCCAATCCTCCAGTACTGCTATTATCTCTCAGATGCATATAGTTGGACTGACTGATGAAACTGAGGAAGTTGATGGAAGAGTGAATTAGCTTGACATCTTCATCTCTTAGGCTGGGATTAGAGTACTAGAGAGATGGAAATTTGTACATTGTTCCCAACCAGCATTCATTATACCATTTATTTAGGACTTAACTAATGTTACAAGTTCATCTCTTATTCTAAAATAAGATCAGTTGTTGCTAAGCCATGACAGTTGTGACATTTGAGAATGAAAGGCATATTTGTGAAGCTCCCCCCCCCCCCCCCCTCTCTCTCTCTCTCTCTCTCTCTCTCTCTCTCTCTCTCTCCCTCTCCCTCTCCCTCTCTCTCCCTCCCACCCCCTCCCCCTCCCTCACACTCTCTCTATCCATCACCGTCTTTTCCAGTGAATCATGTTTTCCCGTAATGTGCCCAAAGTACATCAGTTTTTGTTTCATCCAAGGAACAGTCTGGTTTTATTTGCTGTGATACTGATCTATTCATTCTCTTTGTGATCCATGGAACTGTAAGGAGTTTCCTCCAGTGCCACAAGTCAAAAGTGTGTACTCTGTGCCATCCGCCCCTTTTGTATGGTCCTTGTCTCACATCTGTATATCACAACTGGAGAAATCATAGCCCTGACTATACAGATCTTTGTTGTTGAAATTGTGGCTCTACTCCTTAAAACACTATGAAGGTTGGACATTGCCTTTCTGTCAAATAAACAAGCATCTCTTGAGTTCGTGGCTGCAGTCACCATCAGCAGAAATCTGGGAGCTGAGATAACTGAACATGGAACTGCCTCCATTGTTTCTCCTCCTGTATGTCATAAAATGGTAGGTGTAGTTGCCATAATTTTTGTTTTTGTGACATTCAGCATTAGACTAACTTTTGGACTTTCTTCTCCATCTTTAGCAAGAGAATATTGAATTCTTCTTCACTTTCTACCCTCAGTATGGTATCATCTGCATATCTAAAGTTATTTATATTTATCCTACTTATTTTAATTCCAATTTTTTGTTCATTAACTTGTGAAAATGTGCAGCCTTGCCATACTCCTTTCTGAATCTCACTGTGGCTTCTTTGTTAGAGATATGTCATAACTGAATAGTGTAATGGTGGCTGTTTGGAGATAATTTATGTCAAGTTTCCAAATTTAGCCAGTTGAGGGACCCACTTTCAAGTTCAGTGTTTTGATGTATAATATCCTACAAGACAGATTTCAGTCAACTATGATGGGATATTTTATAAACAGTCAGTTGTGCAGATCCTAATAATGTACTGTCCTCCCTTAAAAATGAATTCTGCAGATATTGAAATTTTAAAATTTCATATGTTAGAATACGAACAGGTCTGTGAATGGAATAAGTACAAAAAAGAAAAAGCAGGCAAGAGATATCGGTATGAGATACTGTGCATGTACTCCATGTTAAGGATTCCACAGTGGTAATGTATTTGGTGAAGGAGCTTGATTTTAGAATTTATGTTGCAGTTTACATTAGTCATTTGACTTCAGTGTAAGGACTTATTTATTTTTAAAACGAATAAGTTAGTCATAATAATTATACATGAGACAATGTGAATACTGTCATGCTTATGCTCAAAAGAATGAAATTGTGTGTAGTAGAGAGTATTTACGAATTTCCGTGGTTGCCTCTAAGACTAGGAATGACGTAATTTCTCACTGAAAAACTTGTCTGATCCTACTTCTCAAACTCTACTGGCTTGCTACAAAAAAACATGACTAAATCAGGGTAGGCAACCTTTTTTACCTCATGCTCACTTTTGTACCTCTTCTAGCAGTAACATTTTTAACCTTCCACCAGTTCTACAGTAATTGTGACTTATAAAGTAAGAAAATAACTTTATGTTGTCAAATTTATAAAGCAGAGTTGGAGAAAGTTAAAGCATGTAATAATAATTACTTACCAAAGACTTCCTGTCAGAATTTTATGAAAACCTTGTGACGAGACTGAGTGATAGCCATGGCAGACATCAGATGATGAGCTGATCTCTTGGCAGGCCTCAACAGGGTTTATGCACTGGCGCTGCCAGGGACACAGTCAAATGCCTTCTCCTTACTCTGCAGCCAGGAACGCCATTAAATGTCGTCCCTTACTCCAGCATAGAATCATGTGACTTTAACAATGTCAGTGTTTCTTGCTTTCTTTGTTTATTCGTTCACTTGGTTACTCAGCAGAAGACTTGATTTCATATGCTTTCGTGTTAGCGAGCACATTATTTTTTTCTTATTGTTGTGTTGAATGTGAAGACTTGGTGTTCAACAAAATAAATTGTTATTCCAAGCCACACATTCGTTCGCATCAAATTCTTGATGTGACTAGAACACAATATTGAGTTCACAAGTCTGACAACTGGCAGGTTTGTGACACTGATGACCTTGATGTGATCACAGCTGGAGAAAATAACCGAGCAGTATGGAAGAATTGCAGCAAACATCCAAGAACTGGAAGTTATTGAAGTGACAGACACACCAGCAATATCAAGATTTGCAGTGCAGCTATCCCCGTTTTGGCCACACAACCCAGAACTATGGTTCATGCAAGTGAAAGCAAGATTCCTCTGTGCTGTAGTAACCACTGATTCCACTAAATTTGCAGTTGTAGGTTAGTCAGCTGGACCACTGCTATAAAACTGAGGTTCAAGGTGTTATAGCTTCACCTCCGTATACAGACTTGTATGCGAAGCGAAAGACCAAGTTAATTCAAAGAGTGTCCACATCACAATGGAACAAATGTGGCAGTTTCTCATGCGCGATGCCGTAGTGAACCTGGCGGACCAAATTCCAGACACATTCATCCCAACCTTCTGCCATGGAACTATGATGGCATGTAATAGCACCTGGGTGGTAACTCGATTATGACAAGCCTATTAAATGAGGTACATGTGCTGAGCAAGCAGATGGGAAAACTACTCTCCTACCAGAATACTCGAGGACAATTCTGCAGAAGACCGAGAAGTCATTCCCCCACAAGCTCCCCAGCAGCCAACAGTTCAACTTGTGTTGGAACCACAAGAAGTTTGCAGGCAAGGCACACAACTGTACCTCACTGTGTACCTACATCAGTGGTAAACTACAGGTGGAATGTAAATGACATGCAGAAGCAATTGCTTTCGATAGTCAGGCATTGTCCTTGTGACTTTTTATCACAGATTGCAAGACAGGATGCAAGTTTTTGGTGGACCTGGTTTCCATCCTAAGTGTTTTGCCGCAGACCCGGTTATACAAATTCCAACCAGCCACCTTGTTTTGTCTTTCCATGGCTAATAAGTCAACCATTGCGACATATGGAATGTAGCACACTGAGTTGGACATGGGACTGCAATTTGCCTTGGCATGGAATTTCACTGTATCTGATGTAACCAAACCTATAGTCAGAACTGATTTTTAATCCATTATCGGCTGCTGACAGAAGTCACCAACACTCTTCTAATAGACAATGTCACTGGACTATCTGCCGATGGGTTCTGTCATAGCAATGCAGTATCAGGTGCCAAATTGATCCACTCACAGGGTGACTGGTTTGCCAAACTTCTAGAACAGTTTCTAGGTATCATGAGACCTCCTGGGGCACCACAAAAGGTATGTCACAAAACTGTACATTATATCAAGACTATCACAGGTCCTGCGACTTTTCGTGCCTGCTCTGTGTGTCAACCCTAATTGATATATGGTTGCATAGGTGGAATTTAACACCATGTTGAAGGAAGGCATCATTCGCCTGCCTAGTGGACTTTCGTCATCAATCCTACATTTATTACCAAACAAGAACGATGCACGGTGACCGTGTGGTGATTACCATATTTACTCGAATGTAAGCCGCACTCGAATCTAAGCCGCACCTGAAAAATGAGACTCGAAATAAAGGGAAAAAAATTTCCCGAATCTAAGCCGGACCTGAAATTTGAGACTCGAAATTCAAGGGGAGAGAAAAGTTTTAGGCCGCACCTCGAAATCGAAACAAAGTTGGTCCATTGTAATATGAGACACAATTTAGGTCGAATGAATGACGATACAGCTACAGTAGTTTGGTTCGAGTCGTAAGCTTAGCAGTTAAGCTTTACCAGGTAGCCATTGCTAGGCGTCAGGCGCTCCGTCAGTATTTATACGGGTACCCTTCCTTTTTCACGTGCTTCGTCGGGTTTGAATCGATTGCGTATTTTGCTTTGATCTGATAATTGCCGTTTTCTTTGTTATAGGTGTTTACGCCACTCAAAGCTGAAAATGCATTACTGTACTGTGTCATGCACTGTTTGTCGCATTCTGATATTGCGTCTTTACGGCCCGTCGCCGCTCGCGGCATGGCTTGCTTTTGTGCGCGCTATCGCCGCTTACAATTAAAAAAAAGAGAGAGGAATCGTCTCATTAGCGAAACAATGGCAAGAGACTGCTATTTGTTGTTACTTACACTGCTGCTTTCTTTGATAATGATCAACAAGAACCAAATAATATGCTGCTTATGATAGAAAATGTTCTGAACGAGAGTTAGGCGAATTTTTTCTCCGTTTGAAAATCTTTGCGGCCGCTCCTTTAGTACATCAAATTCTGCACAGAAATTAGTCATCTTAGATTTAAAAATCTAGTCAGTTGCCGTGCTTCATTTCTGACTGTATCACTATTAGGCATAAAAATAATACGAATATAAACATGACACGGTACGTATATTCTTCCGCGTTTGCTGTTGTCTCGCTCTAGTTTCGTAGTTTATTAGGCAGACAGGATTTAAATGAGATAGCAGCAAACACGAAAGAATACATGGCAAAATGTTTATATTCGTATTATTCTTATGGTGAAGAGAATAGTGCATGTGATTCACATTTCATCAGGTTCCTATTAGCAACCATCTCTTCTCACAGGTAGGAAAAAATTCAGAACGTAGAGTTGGCCATATTGACCAACATCCCAAACAGTCTTGCCAGTCGTATTTTCGTAGTACATTGAAATTCTGCTACATTCGAAGATGAACAATACGGAATTTGTATTTACTTCGTTGGATAATGTATGAAAATGGTCGAAACTCGGGACGTAGAAAAAAAAAGCTCGTCTTCCACCTTTTTCTTTTTTTAAATTTATTTATTGACGCAGAGGTTTTGGCGCCAGTATTTATCTTTGTGTCTACAAAGCATGCCTTTGTAGCGCTACATATATTCGACGGCAGAAGTTAGTTGTGGCGGCTCCTACTAACATTTTTTCAGAACTTCCGCTTGCTTTGCACTGGATTCTAAGCCGCAGGCGGTTTTTTGGATTACAAAAACAGGAAAAAAAGGTGCGGCTTAGATTCGAGTAAATACGATACTGCACCCTGAGTACTAGGACAGTACTGGATTGCTATCCTGTTCCTCTATTGAGAGAGTGTAATTACACAATATGTGGGAAAAAAGTGTCATACACAACTATTTCTGTAGCTGAAAGAGATATACCAAAAACGGCTATTATAACGGCATTTGGCCTATTTGAGATCATGTTTATGATGTTCAGATTGAGAAATGCATCCCATGGCAAAGGTTTAGAGATTCCGTTTTACAAGGCTTGCAGTATTGCTTTGTACATCTTGATGATATATTCATTTTTTCAGCAACTCCATAGGAACATGAACTGCATCAGACTGAGGTATTTAAGTGCCTTGACACATACGGAATGGTGCTGAACACCTCAGTTTGTGTTTTTGGCCAGGTGGTGATTACCTTTTTGGGCTACCTCATATCAGCGGTCATAACACTGTCATTACAGGAGAAAGTTGAAGCTATTTTAAGTATTCCACAGCTGGAAGCTGCTAAAGAACTGAAGATTTCTTGGAGTTCTTAACCTTTATCAACATCACCTACCTGATGCGGCAGAACTCCAACAACCTCCTACAACAACTTCAGCTGGTCCTAATGTTCAAGGAAAAATGCTGGTGCAGTGGACAGAGGCAGAGGAAAACACATTCAAAGCAGCTAAGTAAAGTATAGCAGATGCAGCCCTCCTTGCACATCCGGCTTTAGAAACACCTCTCTCACTTGTAGTAGACACTAATCAATCAGCATTTTGTGCAGCATTGCTACAATATGTAGACAAGGCCTGGCAGCCTCTCATGTTCTTTTCTTCAAACCTCTCTCCAGCTCAGTAACAGTGGAGTGCATATGATCATGAAATGTTAGCAGTTTATGGGTCCATTAAATATTTTCGTACACAGTTGGAAGCAAGAGATTTCATCATGTATATAGACCATAAATCCAAAACCTTTGCCTTTCGGCTAAATAATGACAAATGTGCTGTGAGGTAATACAATCAACTGGAATTCATAGCGCAATTCACCACTGATGTGAGGCTCATATAAGGAACTGACAATGTAGTGACAGACAGCCTGTCCTGTGTGAGCAGTATCATGAAGACAGTTGACTTTATGTATATAGCCCAGGTGGAATATTCTGACCGAGAACTTCAGGATTTTTTTTAAAAGATACCACATCTAGTCTTCAACTTAAGCCTGTCAATGTTTCAGCCTCGAGTGCCAAGTTGTACTGTGAGTTTTTGAATGGGAAAACTCATGTGTTCATTCCTTTGGCTATATGCAAGCAAGTCTTTGAAACTTTACATAACTTACACCACCCCAGCCTGAAGGCAACAATTAAACTAATAGCTAGCCGTTTTGTGTGGTCTGGAATACAAAAGGGCTGTTGAACTTGGGCTTGTGCATGTGTACAGTGCAAGCACCACCATGTCATGTTGCAGTTGGAAATTTTCCAGACACGACAGCACAATTTGTATCCATTCATATTGATATTGCAGATCCACTGCCTCCTTCAGAGGCTACTGAGAGTAATAGATGATTTTGTGTGCTGGCCAGAAGTGAATAACATTTCTGCTGAAATGCTAGCCACTGCATTTGTGTCACGCTAGATCTCTCACTTTGGTTGTTCGCTCCACATAATGTCAGATGAAGGATGGCACTTTGAATCTGATTTATTTCTCCAGCTGTGTACATTTTCCAGCACAGTGCACCACCACACAACAATAAGTTACCACCCTGCCAGGAACAAAATAGTTGTGCCATGAATCATAATGGACATCCATCTTAACATTGATTTTGCTCAACCTATGCAACATGTGTAAACCGGAGCTGGACATCTCACCAGCAGAGCTAGTATATGGGGAAGTCGTACATCTTTGTGGCGCATTCATCAATCCGTGTGCATTTTTGATGGACGATGCAAGAACTCCGGAATTCATCGCCCACCTCAGAGAAAGGATGACGCGTATCTGGCAGCAATCAGCATCATGCCATGGTGCTCTGCAACCCTTCGTACATCAAGAGTTTTGGTACTGTATGCACATAATATTACGAAGGGATGACATCAAGCCACCACTATGCCATATTATACTGCTCTTCTTTACATCCTTAACAGAGGTGTGAAAACATTTGAAATTGTTGTAAACAGCAAGATAAACCTGTCTGAATTGCAAGAGTGATGCCTGTATTTGTCATACAAGAACCTTCATCCCTGCATCTCCCATACAACCAGGTGAAGTCTCCATCCATCACCAAGCAGCCTCCACCAGAACCTTCTCGGACTCTGACTCAATGTCAAATGTGTTCAGGATGACATGTGCACTTTCTGGCAGGCATAATCTGTATCACTTCAGGTAGGGGGTTACCTTCATAGTCTCGGATGTTATTGAAATTAGCACATGTTAAAATTCAGGAGTAAGTAAGAAACATACATTTTTTTGTTTTCTGCAAAAAAAAAAAAAAAATTAAAATTAAAAAAATTCCTGCCCCGAGATACAGGTCTCCAAAGATGACACTATGAACACCAGTTTGATGATGCGAATTTCAGAAATTTTTTTATAATGCTGTATATCTGTAACAGTTCTAGATACTTTGTTAGAGTTTTTTTTTATTTGAAAGGTAATTGCTTTATGATAACAGTGGTATCCTCCATTTGGACATATCTGTCAAAGTTCTTTTACTTTCATCTTTTGAATTTGTTTTTATAATTTACAGATTTTTTAAATTTTATTTTTTTAAATGTCAATCCAGAAAAGTTAGATTTTTGTCTGTTTATTATTACCAAGTTCTCTGTAAAGGAAAGCTTGCACTTTTAAGTTGGGCAGATTTTATTTTAAAAAATCAGTTTTCTTAACTTTCAAGGATAATGTATGTCTTCACTGAAGTTGTTTCTTACTAATTTCTTTGTTACAGTGTTTATTTCTATTGTCTTTGTTGCAGTTATTTCTTATCACTTTCATTGTTGCAGATATTTCTTGCACTTTTTTGTACTTTCTTGTCAGTTTCTTTGTTGTGGTTGTTCATTGCAGGTTTCTGTATGGTAGTTGTTCAGTGCTAATTTTTTACTGAAGAGGCTTATAAGAAACCTGAGACCATCCAGTGAGTTCTGTGTTTTGTGGGGAATTTGCCAGTTGACACAGTTGCAGTGTGTTTTGTGAAAAGGACTGTTCGAAATGTCTTCTGACAGCGGCCGCAGGAGAGTGAAGTGTGCTGACTATTTGCATATCTGTAAAAGAGTGATATATAAGACAAACAGAAAAACAGACCTTTTTCAGGTTGGGAATAAGTGTTCTCATTTGAAGACTCTGTTTCAAAGTAAAGTTGTTTACAATGACAACATTTTGTGTTCTAAACTTTTTGACAGAATAACTACAATGGTAGTATCTGAACGAGGTGAAGCTTCCCATGGTGCAGACGATGCAGATTTTGCATGAATAGAGGAAGAATTAAATACCCTGAATCAGTCAACTACAGAGATAGGTGTTGATCCTGTTAAGAAACTGTGGTCAGTGAAGTTAGTCATAAGCTCTATGGATCAAAAAAGCACAGAGAAATTACTAAAGCTATGGATGAATACACTACAGCAAAACTGACCACACTCTTCAAAGTAGAAATTCCATCTTCAGAAGAAAATGAACTAAAGCACTCTTGCACCTCTTGCGAGGAATGTTTCACAAATATCAATTCAGCTGTTGAATATTGTGCATCCTACAGTGAAAAGGTGCAAGTTTTAACTTTTATTCAAGAGACATTTTCAAAGAAAACAATTTTGAACCACATTCTGTCAGTATCAAAATACATGGTAGACAAATCAAGAAATGTGAGGTCTGTAGAAGGAGCCTTTAGAAGACCAAATCCCTATTATGGTCATCCTGTAGAAGCACCTCAAGTTCAAATAGTGCAGTCATTTTATCTGGAAGATAAATGGAAGTGTTCTCTCCCGAGTGCCTACAAAAAAGACACTATAACTGTAACAGTTGAAGATCAAAAAGTTGTGAAAGGGAATAGGTACATGACTCACAGTATTAAAGAAAATTTTGCAATTTATAAGAGCAACTATGCTTCACACATTGGAAGAGAGAAATTTTATGCACTATGACCTAAGTGGGTAGTTCCACACCCACCTAGAGATGTCTGCTTATGTGTGTACTTTGCGAATTTTGAACTTTGTGTGGTAACTTTGAAGAACTTACTACTGGTTCACGTGGCATATGACACCTTGGTTGAGCGTGTGAAGTCATTAGTAGTCTGTGAGGTAAAGTGAGAGACTTGTTTGTTTCAAGAATGTGGAGACTGCCCTGGAAAGGGATGACTGTCTTTACAGACACTTGGCCTGGAAGATGTAGCAGATAGCTGTGCAGAAATTGCAAATGCAACATGGGAGGAAAATAAACTAATTAAGAAAACTGTTGCCTTTGAAAGTTTCATTGATGTGTACAGGCTGAACAACTATGTTTAGTGCTTCACTGTGATTTTGCTGAGAATTGGTCTGTAATTCTCCCACAATAAGTACAAGGGTATCATTGGAGTAATAGCCAGGTTTCAGTTTTTACAGGAGTGACATATTTTCAAAACAAGACCGCAAGTGTTGCAGTTATAAGGACATGACACAGCACGTGGTTTGCTAGCAATGTGCAAAATTCTTCAACTGCAAACAGGGGCAGAGAAGATCATCATTATTTCTGAGGGTGTTCTTAGTCATTTTAAAACTGGTTAGCAGCTGCTTGAATTGAGTAAGTCACTTGTGCCAACTGACTGGGTATACAGAGCTACTGGTCAGGGGAAGGGGCCTTGTGATGGTGTAAGTCATAGAAGACCTGCTGAAGCTCTATGCTACAAACCATAATCTTTCCAAACCAAATACAGCTGCGATTCAGAATGCTGAGGATTTTATGACAGTCGTGGAACCTTACACATCCACAACCCTCATTCTTTTGTCTAAAGAGGAAATGAACCGCGCGACTGCTACGGTCACAGGTTCGAATCCTGCCTCGGGTGTGGATGTGTGTGATGTCCTTAGGTTAGTTAGGTTTAAGTAGTTCTAAGTTCTAGGGAACTGATGACCACAGATGTTAAGTCCCATAGTTCTCAGAGCCATTTTTGAGTTTGCATATCCAACAACTCACATATGTGTCACAACATAATGGAAATATGTTAAACTACCAACTCCCTGCTGCCCACTGTGAAATCTGGAATGCCCACTAGTGTTGGTAAGGACCAGGTTGACTACCACTGCTCTAAATAATGTCGACGAAGTGTTTGGCAATGGACATCCGTGTTCATATTTAAATAATACTTTGAAGTGAAGAAAACTACAGAAAGTGTAAAGTACAGTGGCTGAAATGGGATTTTTGGTGCATATCTCCAGATTATAAGTCAAGTTTTTTATCATTTCGCTATGTACCAGTATTTTGATAGAGGGGAGAACTTAGCAAAGTAAAAAAGTATAGTAGAAAATGGTTAATTTGATCCTTACGCTTTTAAAATGTACTTGAGCTCAATGGTATTGGCTCTAGAGGTATAATGAATTTGATCTTGTTTTCATGAGTAGGTTACAGGTGCTGGTAGTATGTAACAATAATAGGGGATTATTGAAACTATAGCTTGTGAAGCTTGGAGTATAAATGAAAGTTACTTGTGCTTCTACTTGAAAGTTAGGTTACATTTCGTAGACTTTGAAGCTAACGTTATAGTGACTGAGATACTGTGTAATAATAGCAATGTGTGTATTTGTTTCAGATTCAGTCCTTGTCCTTCAGTCTTGAGGAAGAAGAGGAAAATGATGATGATGATTTAGGCCACACCAGTGACTCAGCCGAAGAGAAGTTTGAGCCTCCTGTGAAAAAGAAAATCAGAAAAAATCCTGATGTTGATACAAGTTTTTTGCCAGACCGTGAAAGAGAAGATGAAGAGAACAGATTACGAGAAGAGCTCAGGCAGGTATATTACTATGGTATATATGTTCATTGTGCACAAAGAATAATTTTAGAGCCACCAGTGTGCTATTGCTGGTGTGAACTGTTGTAATGAAATGCAAATGCAGCATTTTGTTGTGGACAGCAAACATACAGATTAGAGAGTAAAGTACAACCATGAAATACAATAGTTTATACAAGTAAAATACGTAAAGTATCTGAGAGTATGTTGGCTAGGCCCTATGGAGAGGATGGCTGATGACAAAATCCATAAGCGAGGAATGAAAACCAGATTGCTTTCCACCACAAGGAAAGGCCAACCCAAGAGCCAGGTGCCTGGACAGTGTGTTGATTATTTTACCAAGATGGAAATCTAAGGATGGAAGGGGGAAAAAACAGAGAACAGAGATGCACAGAGACAAATTTTTGAGGTGTCCGATGACCATCAAGAGCTGTAGTGCCAAAGAAGAAGAAGAAATGTATAACTGCTTATGTAAACTGTTGTAATGAAATACCAATGCTGACATTTTGTTATGGACAGCAAATCTACAGGTTCGTGAGACATATAAGGCCTAGGGCATAGTGTTAATGTCCCATGCATCATGGCTGTAATGGCAGTTGACATGATCTAGAGAGCAAACAGTTTTAAGAGAATGACATGTTTGTTATGTAAATCATTGAAATAATACCTATACAGCAGACGAATATGTGTTAAAGTCTGTATTTTCTGTGGAATGGCATTTTTAGGGGATCAGAACATGAACTATAGACTGATGAAGTAAAACTATTGCCCACCACAATATTTCGTGCCAACTGATGGCGTTGTGGGCACATGATGCTGTAAGGAAAGTGTATAAACATTGCAGATATGAATGAGGAATCATTCAAGTGATGATACAGGTCACAAGTGGTGAAATCCACTGTCATAAGCAACTCTGACAAAGGCCATATTCTTACAGCCTGGCACCTGGGAATGAGTATCTCAGAATCAGTGAAGCTGGTCAGCTGTTTCCGTTCTACCGTCTTGAGCATCTGTGGAAAATGGTAGAAGTATGGCGAAACCACAGATAAGTGGCAAGGTGTTATATGTCCAACCATGTGGATGTCGGAGGCTTGCCCATTCTGTAAAGCAGGATAGCAGGTGATCTGTGGCAGATCTGACAATAGAGTTCAGGCACAAGCATTCTAAAGTACACCATTCAGTGCATACTGTTAAACATGGTGCCTTGCGACAGACAATGCCTGTGTGTTCCCATGTTGACCCAATGACTTGATCAGTTGTGATTGAAGTGGGCACAGGAATAGCAAGATTCGACCACAGATAAATGTGAACATGCCATCTAGCAGGATGAATCTTGTTTGTTGTTGCACCATGTCAGTGTTTGTGTCTATATATGCATTCATCCAGATGAACAGCCACTTGAAACATATTCCACACCAAAAACACAGTTGATGGGGGCAGTATTATGCTGTGGATTCCATGGAATCTGTGATAGTAATCAAAGGCACCATGATAATAGTGGATTATGTGAACGTTAATGTGGACCACCTGCATCCTTTCATGCTTGATGTCTTCCCTGATGGTGATAGAATTTTCCAGGAGGATAACTGTCAGAGTCACAAGGCCAGAATTGTGCTACAGTCATTTGAGGCGTATGATAGTAAACGCACCTTCATGTCTTGCTCATCAAATTTGTGTAATCAGCACAAACTCTAAAAGAAAATTTAATAATCCTGTGTTCATATTACATTTGTTGCTTGAAATAGTGTTTCTTTCCAAGTAGAAATAAATCTCTACTGATCCAATGTTTCCGTAGTTGTTGTCACCAATGTGATTTAAAGTAATGAAATGGTAAAGAGTTTAATGTCCTATGGTTTTATAATTCTCTTTAGGTTTAGTTTTGAAAGGAATTGGCTACTGTCCACTGTTATTCCACTCTAGGAGTGATGGCTGTTGTTTTCAAAGGTGCTTCATGCAGACTAACTAGTTTTTTAATGCTAGTCGGTTTAAGTATTTCATGCCTGAAATGTGTTACAATGCATTAATATACTCTACTTAAAAGTAATTATTCATGGCTACTGCCCAGTTGTCACTTGGTTAATACTTGGGTGGTTACACAATTAGGCAGAATCTAGAAGCTAATTTTGTAGTAGTACATCCTGGATGGCACATTCCACTGATGTGCATGGGACATTCTTACACCTTGGAATTAAATTTAATCCTTTCTTAATATTTATAGTGTTAAACTGAAGTCTGTATTACTTCTAGATCTGTCAATGACTCAATATCCAAGGCAAAATGCTGCATCCTCCCTAACAGTAAGTCTTTAAACCATTCATAAATTATGTCTGATATTCAGTATGATCATAGTTTTGTTAATAAGTGTTGATATGTTAATGAGTCACACTTTCCAGAAGACAAGAAGTGCTGCATGTGCATGATGGCCTTGGTCCATGGCTTTCAGGATGCCCTGTTAGAAGAATACAAGATCAGTTTCACATGAAACCTGTTTCTGAAATCAAAGCAACCATTCTGTTCAGTGTGCCTCATTATGTTTAACATATGTACTAAGCTTCTCCAATAGATGGATGCCAACAATGTTGGATAGTAGTTTTGTGTGTCATTTTAGCTACACTTCTTGTAGATGTGTGGGACCTATGCTTTCATCCAAGTAGTAGGTTAAGTTTTTTGTTCAAGTACCTGTGATATATTATTGTTAAGAGAGGGACAAATTCTGCATAGAGTCTGATAGTAATTTCATCATGCCAAGGGACCTTGTTCAGTTGTAGTAATTTCAGCTGTTTTTCAATGTAACTGCATCACTCCTCTTTGTAGTGGAACCAGAATTAAAGTGGGGCAGCTTTCCTTGGTCTTCCATTGTAAAGAAACATTTGAAAATTCATTTCTGTTTCTGTTTTGTCACCCTCAGTTTCAGATCCTGTATAATACATGAGTTCTGCACACTAACACTTTTAATATATTCCTGGCTTTTCTTTTGGAGTTGTAACAAGTCTTTTGATAACATTCTGCTACCATAGTCATTGAAGGCTTTACACATTGCTGTTTTGATATCCATACTCTTTCCATTTATCATCTCTGTACGTTGAACTCTTTGTTTTGTTTTACACATAATATGTAGTAGTTGTGTTTCTTTATAAGTTTATTTACGGAAACTATACCGTAGTGGCTGTCTTCTGTCTTGATCTTTTACGTTGTCATCATCATCATCATCATCATCATGTACAATGATGACTTCAGTCTTAAGACACATTTGATACAGCTCTCCATGACAGTCTGTGCTGTGAAAGCCTCTTCATCTGCAATAACTATCACAATCTTCATCTATTTAAACCTGCTTGCTGCTGCGCATGGAAATTCTTACACCTTCAGGCTGTGGTCTCCTGCTACAATTTTTATCCTCCACACTTCCTTCCATGACAAATTTACAATTCCTTGGTGCCACAGGATGCATCATGTCAACCAATCCCTTCTTTCAGTCAAGATGTGCCATCAGTTTCTTTTTTCCCCAATTTGATTCAGTACTTCTTAATTTTTTACTCACTCTTCCCATCTAATCTCCAGCATTCTTCTATAGCACCCATTTCAGAAGCTTTTACTCTTTTCTTGTCTGAACTACTTGTTACTCACATTTCATTTCCATAAAAGACTACACTCCAGCCAAATACCTTCAGAAAAGACTTCCTCAAACTTAAATTTATAGTAGATGTTAACAAATTCCTCTTTTCCAGAAATGCTTTTCTTGCTATTGTCACTCTTTCATTTTGTATCCTCTCTCCTTCAACCATCATCGGGTATTTTGCTTCCCAAATAGCAAAACTCATGCACTACTTTTAGCATCTCATTTCCTACTCTTATTCCCACAGTATCAACTGATTTAATTTGACTACATTCCATTACTCTTCTATCACTTTTGTTGATGTTCATCTCAAAACATCTTTTCAAAACACTATGCATTCCGTTCAGCTGCTCTCACAAATCATTTTCTCTCTGTAACAGAATCACAGTGTCATCAGCTAACCGTAAAGTTTTTATTTCCTCTCTGTGAACTTCAGTTCCCGTTCTAAATTTCTCTTTGCGTTCCTTTGCTGCTTGCCCAATCAACAGATTGAATAACATCAGGGAGAGGTTACAACCTTGTCACACTCCCTTCTCCACTACAGCTTTACTTTCTTGCTGTTCTACTTTTATAACTGCAGTCTGGTTTCTGTACAAATTGTAAATAACAGTTCACTCCCTATACTTCATCCTTGCTACTTTCAAAATTTTTCAAGGAGTATAGTCCAGTCAGCATTGCCAAAAGCTTTCTCTGAATCTACAAATGCTAGAAACATTGGTTTGGCTTTCTACAACTTATCTTCTAAGACAAATTATAGGGTCAGTACTGCTTCATCTGTTGCTGTATTTCTCTGGAACCAAAACTGATGTTCCCGTATGTTAGCTTCTATCACCTATTACATTCTTCTGTAATTAATCCTTGTCAGTATTTTGTCACCATGGCTTATATTAAACTGATGTTTCAGTAGTATTCACACCTATCTTCTTTGGATCTGGAATTACTATAGTCTTCGTGAAGTCTGAGGGTATTTTGCCTATCTTGTAAGTCTTGCATGTCAAGTGAAATTATTTTGTCATTGCTGCTCAGAGGACCTTAGTAGTTCGGAGGGATTGTCATATACACCAGAAACCATGTTTCACTTATGTCTTTCAGTTCTAAGTCATATTCTCCTTGCAGTATCTTCATCTACTTCTTCTTCTCTAACATTGTCCTCTAGTTGATCTCCATCATGTAGACCCACTGTATATTCAATCCACCTTTCAGCTTTCCCTACTTTGTCTGACTTACCTCTTGATATTCATATAGCTGCTTGTCTTTTTCTCCAAATATCTCTTTGATTTTCCTGTAGGCTACATTTATCTTTTGCCCAGTTATACATGCCTCTACAGCCACACATTTGCCCTCTATTCCTGCAGAGCTGTTTTGCACTTTCTGTTAATCTCATGTTGTAGTTGTCTGTATTTCCTTTCACATGCTTAATTTTCTGAATTTTTATATTTTCTTATTTCACAAATTAAATTCAATATCATCAGAAATTTTGAATAGGACTTGTCTTTTTAACTTAGTCATCTGTTACATTCCACATTTCATTTCTCAAAGCTACCCATTCATCTTCTGCTGTATTACTTTCCCTTGCTGTAGCCCAAAATGGTGAAATGCTCTCTCTGAAATTCTCAGCAACCTCTGGTTTCTTTAATTTATCCAGATTCTGTCTTCCTTAATTTCCTATGTTTTTGTTATTTCTTCAACTTTTAAATTTGGCAACCAATGGATTACAGTCAGAGGCCATATCTGTTACTGGAAATGTCTAACAGTTTAAAATTTGGTCTCCAATCCACAGCCTTACCATTATGCAATCTATGTGATATCTTCTAGTGTCCCCAATTGTCACCCACATATACAGCCTTCTTTCATACTACTTAAACCATATGTTAGCAATGATTATATTATCCTCTGTGCAAAATACTACCAGGCAGGTTCTACGATCAAATTCCACCTCCTCACCGTAATTAAATTTTCCTCCCCCGTAATTATTTCAATAATTTCATTTATCTAATCACACATTCTTTCAGTTTTTTCATCATCTGTGGAACTAGTTGGTATATGAACTTGTATTGATGTGGTGGTTGTTGACTTCATATCTGTCTTGGCTACTATAATGTGTTCACTATGCTGTTCACAGTAGTTTACGCACATTCCTATTTTGTAATTCATTATTCAACCTACTCCTGCATTATCCCTATTTGATTTAATGGTGGAATCCTGTACTGACATGATCAGAAGTCCTGTTCTTCCTGTTACCACACTTCACTAATTCTCACAGTATCTAGTTTCAGCTTATCTTCTACTTCTCTTAAATTCTCTGACCTACCTATTTGATTAAGGGATCAAACATTACACCTCCCTCCCCTCCCAATCTTTAGAATGCCAGTTTTGTTTTTCCTAATGATGACATATTCCTGGTTAGCCCCATCTGTAGATCTGAATGGGGGATTATTTTACCTCTGGAATATTTTATTGAAGAGGAAGCCAACATCATTAAGCCATATATTCAAGCTGCAGGCCCCTATGGAGATGTGTAACAGCTGTAGCTTGCCCTTGCTTTTAGCAGGTTCCAGTGCAGTAAGGCCACATAGGCTCTTCTTACAAGACCAGATCAGTCAGTCATCCGGACTGTTGTCCCTGCGACTACTGAAAAGGCAGCTGCCCCTCATGAAGAACCATTGGTTAGTCTAGCCTCTCCATAGATATATCTCATTTGTGGTTGAACATATGGTGCTGTTATCTGCATCATTGAAAAAACACGCCACCCCACCTGAGCAAGATCCATGGTTTTGGAGGGGAATCTATTATAGTAGGCATGTATTTGTCAAATGCGTGATCAACTGTTTGTCTAAACTGGAGCTGTAGTTCCTGTTCATGTGCCTGTCCAGAGCAAAATTTGTATAGTTCCTCTTTGAGATGTAATACTGGTGTCTCTTTATGTAGTTACTAAATATATATAGAGCAGATGTTGAGTCGCAGGCAGGCACGACAAAAAAAAACTGCTAAACATTTGAGGTTTTGGCCAAAAGGCCTCATTCTAAAGTAGACAACACACACATTGACACAAGCACAACTCACACATGACCACTGTATCTGGCCACTGAGGTCTCGGTGGCTAGAGAGAGTAGTCGAACGTGGATGCACACGCACGTGTGTGTGTGTGTGTGTGTGTGTGTGTGTGTGTGTGTGTGTTTTGTTTGCTTTAGAAGAAGGTCATTTGGCCAAAAACTCATATGTTTAACAGTTTTTTTTTTTAACATCTCCTCTAAGTAGTGGTTAGCAATCTATTCTTTTCATAATTTTTTCATTATTCCGTCATGGATTTTCCATTGTTTGATTTAATTAACATGTACATCTTTCTACTAGTTTTATTTGTCATTTGTACTTTGCCAGTCATTTGGCTGTGGCTACATCGTGATCAGTGATAATTGTTTCAGTATGAGCATCCTCAAAGAGGTCAAATCTATTTGTTGCCATTAGATCTAATATTTCTCTGTGATGAGTGGAATTTCAAACTATCCATTTCAAATAGTTTTCAGAGAAAACATTGAGTATTGTTTGTCTGTATGTCTTGTTGTGCCCACCACCTACAAAACTGTAATCATAGCAATTCACTGTTGGATAATTAGAGGCTACTACGATTATGATGGTGTGTTAAGCCCTTCCTTAGCTTTTATATTCAATGCATTCTCTTTTTATCTTTTGCTGCCTCGTATCATTATATTTTTACTGGATTCCGTTGAATTTCATTCTGTTTGTCTGAATTATGATTTATGAAATGAATTGATATTTGTATGTGGAATTCCTTTCCAGTGAAATTTTTGGTTCCAGACTGTCTCCCTTACAATTAGATAATGCAGTTGTTTTTTGCCAGTTATATCCTTGGCTACATTTGTACTTCAGCTTATGACTGACTTTCTTTACCTCGTTTTCTATTCATATTGTGCAACTGTTTTCATAAGAAAATTGTATTTCATACTTTCAGTCTTCATCACTTGTTACATAGCAGAAAGGTATCTCAAACCTAGGACCTTGTGATTTTGGGTTTAATTTGGAAAGAAATATATTCTAAAAATGTTCTCGGCAGCTGCTTTATAATTATGTAATTAATTTTTAATGAGAAAGTATCTTTAACCTCGTGTTGTTGAAACCAAACAATTCTGTATAATTGTGATAAGCACTAATATGTTTTCTTTAACTCCCAGGAATGGGCAGCCAAACAATCATCCCTGAAGGAGGAAGAAATAGAAATAACATTCAGTTACTGGGATGGCTCAGGTCATAGGAGAACAGTACGGATGAAAAAAGGTTTGACATTTTGTTACAGTTGCTACAGTGTATAAGAAATGTATCAAGAACATTGATTTAGTGAACAATGTGAGATAAAACTATTAATTGTGGTGAATTATATTATTACAGTTTGCTATAGTTCTTATCTTAAGTCTGATTAAAAGATTTGTTATTGCCCAAGTTCATAACAGTACCTGCAACTGTTCAACTGATACACTCAAATTACTGACAAAAATGTTGAAACACATTATTGAAGCTAATTTAATCTCACACATAATGACATTCCCTTAGATTAGATTAGATTAGATTAATACTTGTTCCATAGATCATGAATACGACACTTCATAATGATGTGGAACGTGCCAGGTTAATAAAAGATGTCTGTACAAGATATTACATTACACAAAATATTGCATGACACTAATGTTTAAGTTGTTTTTTTTTCCCTTAATTTATATCTAAAAATTCAGCCAGTGAGTAGAAGGAGTTGTCATCTAGAAATTCTTTTAATTTATTTTTAAATGTTGGTTGGCTATCTGTCAGGCTTTTGATGCTGTTTGGTAGGTGACCAAAGACTTTTGTGGCAGCATAATTTACCTCTTTCTGTGCCAAAGTCAGATTTAACCCTGCATAGTGAAGATCATTCTTTCTCCTGGTGTTATAGCTATGCACACTGCTATTACTTTTGAACTGGGTTGGATTATTAACAACAAATTTCATAAGTGAATATATATTCTGTGAGGTTACTGTCAGGATCCCTAGATCCTTAAATAGATGTCTGCAGGATGACCGTGGGTGGGCTCCAGCAATTATTCTGATTACACGTTTTTGAGCAATGAATACTTTTCTACTCAATGATGAATTACCCCAGAATATAATGCCATACGAAAGCAGTGAATGAAAGTAGGCATAGTAAGCTAATTTACTGAGATTCTTATCACCAAAATTTGCAATAACCCTAATAGCATACGTAGCTGAACTCAGACGTTTCAGCAGACCATCAATGTGTTGCTTCCAGTTTAACCTCTCATCAATGGACACACCTAAAAATTTTGAAAATTCTATCTTAGCTACAGACTTCTGTTCAAAGTCTATATTTATTACTGGAGTTGTGCCATTTACTGTACGGAACTGTAGATGCTGTGTTTTATCAAAATTTAAAGAGAGTCCGTTTGCTGAGAACCACTTAATAATTTTGTGAAAAACATAATTTACAATTACATCACTGAGTTCTTGGTTTTTGGATGTTATTACTATACTTGTATCATCAGCAAAAAGAACTAACTTTGCATCTTCATCAATGTGGAATGGTAAGTCATTAATGTATATCAAGAACAGTAAAGGACCAAGACCGAACCCTGTGGGACCCCGTACTTGATTAGCCCCCCCCCCCCCCCCCCCCCTCCCCCCAGTTTGAGGAATCAGCTTTTGTTTTAACATTACATGAACCACGTATTTCAACTTTCTGCATTCTTCCAGTTAAGTATGAATTAAACCATTTGTGCACTGCCCCCCTCAAACCATAATGATGTAGCTTATCTAAAAGAATTCCACGATTTACACAATCAAAGGCCTTTGAGAGATCACAAAAAATACCAATGGGTGATGTCCGGTTATTCAGAGCATTTAATATTTGATCAGTGAAATCGTATATAGCATTTTCTGTTGAAAAGCTTTTCTGAAAACCAAACTGACATTTTGTTAGTACTTTATTTTTACAAATATGGGAGGCTACTCTTGAACACATTACTTTCTCAAAAATTTTTGATAGAGCTGTCAGAAGAGAGATTGGGCGGTAGTTGTTGACATCCGACGTATCCCTCTTTTTATGCAATGGTTTTACAATGGCATATTTCAGTCTATTGGGGAAAACCCCCTGCTCCAAAGAGCTATTACATACGTGGCTGAGAATGCTACTTATCTGTGGGGAACAAGCTTTAAGTACCTTGCTGGAAATGCCATCAATTCCGTAAGAAATATTTATATGAACAGATCTGTCAGAGATTCTGATTGCAAATTTGACAGTGTATGCAAAGAGAAAAATTGTATTTCAGTCACTAACAGTACTTAGCAAGCAACAACAACAACAACAACAACAATAATAATAATGTGGAGAGCATAAAATATAAGTAATGTAAAAGAGTCAATACAGTTAAACAATCAAAATGAGACTGGAAAGAAAGAGACTTGAATAAAGATTTAATGAAGCAGAATATGAGAAGTAAATAATGTAGCAGAAGGGACTTGAGTTAGCTGCGTAAATATGTAATACTATCTTTCCAATTGGAATACTGAATACAGAAATCATTAAAAATCAAGAAAATAGTGTTTTTTGCATCTACATCTACATCTACATCCATACTCCACAAGCCACCCGACGGTGTGTGGCGGAGGGTACCTTGAGTACATCTATCAGTTCTCCCTTCTATTCCAGTCTCGTATTGTTCGTGGAAAGAAGGATTGTCGGTATGCCTCTGTGTGGGCTCTAATCTCTCTGATTTTATCCTCATGGTCTCTTCGCGAGATATACGTAGGAGGGAGCAATATACTTCTTGACTCTTCGGTGAAGGTATGTTCTCGAAACTTTGACGAAAGCCCGTACCGAGCTACTGAGCGTCTCTCCTGCAGAGTCTTCCACTGGAGTTTATCTATCATCTCCGTAACGCTTTCGCGATTACTAAATGATCCTGTAACAAAGCGCGCTGCTCTCCGTTGGATCTTCTCTATATCTTCTATCAACCCTATCTGGTACGGATCCCACACTGCTGAGCAGTATTCAAGCAGTGGGCGAACAAGCATACTGTAACCTGCTTCCTTTGTTTTCGGATTGCATTTCCTTAGGATTCTTCCAATGAATCTCAGTCTGGCATCTGCTTTACCGACGATCAACATTATATGATCATTCCATTTTAAATCACTCCTAATGCGTACTCCCAGATAATTTATGGTATTAACTGCTTCCAGTTGCTGACCTGCTATTTTGTAGCTGAATGATAAAGGATCTATCTTTCTGTGTATTCACAGCACATTACACTTGTCTACATTGAGATTCAATTGCCATTCCCTGCACCATGCATCAATTCGCTGCAGATCCTCCTGCATTTCAGTACAATTTTCCATTGTTACAACCTCTCGATACACCACAGTATATGCAGATAAAACCTTCATAAGTTGAAGGAGTCAGAGGTTGTTGAGAGTTTCAGAGGGCGCTGTACATGCTGAAGGGAATGAGACAGGGTTGTAGACTGTCCCTAGTGTTGTTCAATATGTACACTGCAGATGACAGAGTGATTATGTCAGTGACAGCAAAGGACTTGGAATAGCAGCTTAACAGGATGGATAGCATATTGAAAAGGAATTATTAGATAGACATCAATAAAAGTAATACAAGGATAATGGAATGTAGTTGAATTAAATCAGACAAAAACTTAGGGATTTAGTTTAGAAAACAAGGTACTACAAGTAGTAGACGAGTTTTGTTATTTGGACAGCAAAATAATTGATGATAACTGAAGTAAAGAGGGTATCAAATGCAGACTGACAATATCAAGAAAAACATTTCTTTAAAAGAGGAATTTGTTAGCATCTAATATCAGTGTAAGTGTTAGAAATTTTTTTCTGGAGATATTTGTGTGGACTGTAGCCTTGTATGGAAGTGAAATATGAACAATAATCAGTTCTGGTAAGGGGATAATAGGAACTCTTGAAATGCAGTGCTGTAGAAGAAAGCTGAAGATTAGATGGGATAAATCAAATAAAAAATGAAGAGGTAGTATACTGAATTGGGGAAAAAAGAAATTTATGGCATATCTTGACCAAAAGAAGGGATTGGTTGATGGGACACATTCTGAGGCATCAAGGAATTGTAAATTTGGTCATAGAAGGAAGTGTAAGGGGTAAAAATTGTAGGAGACCAAGGCCTGAATGCAGTAATTGTAAGCAAGTTCATGCAGATATAGGTTGTGGTACTTATGCAGGGATGAAGGGGCTTTCACACAATGGACTAGCATGGAGAACTGCATCAAACCAGTCTTTGGGCTGAAGACGACAACAACAAAAACTGACATCAAATTATATGTACCCCCTTGCAGGGGTTATGTTAGACATACAATGTGGACTACTTAAAAAGAAAACTAAAAGCATTCTTCTGGTGATCTTAAAACCAAGGAACAGTATTTGCATAGTAGGCAAATCCTTAACTAATGTTTAATGAAATTTGCAGCACACAATATCACTAGGCTTCCACAAGGAGTTGAAGGCTATTAGTAACAAACCAAAGGTTTTAAACCAAGGCTGATAGCTTTTCTCCAGACAAATACTTTCTTTTTTCCTGCAGGAATACTTCAGGCCTATGTAACAATAGTGTGAAAAGAAAAGTTGCTACTGACTGTATAATGGAGATTCTGAGTCGCAGACAGCCACAACAAAAAGACTGTCACAAATATAGCTTTCGGCCAGTAAGGCCTTTGTCAAAATTAGACAACAAACACACACATACACACTCACACAAACACAACTCACACACGACTGCAGTTTCAGGCAACTGAGACCACAGTTGCCCGAGACTGCAGTCATGTGTGTATGAGTTGGGTTTGCATGAGTATGTATGTATGTGTTTGTCGTCTAATTTTGATGAAGGTCGTACTGGCCGAAAGCTACATTTGTGAAGCCTTTATGTTGTGCCTATCTGTGACTCAGCACCTCTGCTATATGGTGGGTAGCAACTTTCCTTTTCACCATGTTGTTACATTCCATCCTGGATTTTCCATTGTTTGATTCAGGCCTGTGTAATTGATTTTTGTTAACTCACTAAAATGAATTGAAAAGTAGGCAGCACTGTTCATTTCTTTTCAGCCATACTCCATGTCAAAGATGTTTTTCATGCCATGATTGGGGGAACAGTGCACTTAATCTAATCCAAAAAGGATTGCTTACATAATACAGCCATCATAATTTTGGTTTCCCATGATTTTACCAAAATATTCCAGGCAAATATCAGGATGGTGTTTCCTGATAAGCTGTGGCTAACAACTGCCTCTTTCCTTGCCCGATATGAAGAGGATTTCATAGTTCTATCCTTTATTGTACTACTTTGTTATCTTTTAATAAGTTATGAATCTATTATGACATTGTATCACTGGTTGAGAGCTCTAATTTTATAAAGACTACATTAGCTCTCTGCTCACAACAAACTTCAAAACTTTTATTACTGAAGGGTTGCTGGTAAAGTTCTTGTGAAGAAGTTACGGTCCGTGTTCATACTGAATGTTTTCCTTGATGTTTAATTGGTGTACTGCGACATTTTGGCTGTTTAGCCATTCTGAAGTGAAATGTTTGACCTGTTAACTATGTATATTTTGGGTTACAGTTATATAATTTCGTGGTCAGCTTGTAGTTGGCCAGGCTTGAGAGCTGCAGCCATCATATTTTATTCTTCCAGTAGCACACAGATAAGCCATTTACAATTGTGAAGGAGTCCTGAACTGTGTGCAGCGCAGTGATTTGGCTGTTTGTTACTGTCTGTACTGAACCAAATATGATGGCTACAGCCCTCAAGCCCAGCCACCCATGGCTACCCATGAAACTTTGATTGTAACCCAAAACAGATATACTTAACAAGGTTAAACATTTTGCCTGAGATTGGCTACACAACCAAAACATCAAAGGGCGCCAAATAAAATAGAAATAAAAAACAGCAAATGTAGGAAATGTATTTCTTTCAAAAATGTTATCATTTTACGACCAAATTTTTTCCCCAGGTTGTTTGATTTTCTCACCAGTTGAGAGTGTCAACAGTCTTAGGCTAGAGACCTGAATTCATGCCAGATAAATTCACAGCTGAGCATTTCTCTTTCATATTTTCTTCAGTAAGGTATCTTATGGTTACAGAACCTCGTGCACTGTCTCTTGCTATCAGTCTCACATGCCTAAGTGTGACTGCTTGGTATTTAGTAATTTAATGGTGTTTCTTGTGTAACCCAATGTGTAAATGGAAATATGCAAATTAAACCTCAACTAGTCTAAGATTTGCTGTCACTTATCATACCTTTTATGTCTGTGCCCTGAGTTTTATGCTATTTCTGACCTCTTTTCTTTTGCTTGTATACCAGGATTGCTATGCCTCCTGCTCTTTCCTGGATTTACTACAGTGTCTTGTCAGTATAGTTGCCATCAATAGCAACCAGTATTACATTACATTGTGTGCTCTGTGATCAAGTATAGGCACAGCAGCTGACTTCAGTCCTCTGTAACTAGCATATATAAATGCTGCAAGCTGTTGTGCAGTGCATGGTAGAGAGCAAATTATATCAGTATTAGCCCTGTACTATACCATTTGCATTTGAAGTGGATGAAAAATGACATACTGTATGCCCCATAAATTCTCTTATCTTACAGGAGGTCTGTCCAATCTGACATGCTGAAACCTGTCCAGAAATTATTTGTACAGGAAGAGCACACACACACACACACACACACACACACACACACACTGTCAAAACTTTAGATGCTAAGACTCACTGCAAGCATTTAAAAACGATGTTGAAAACTGCCAAATTTGTAGCTTGCTAGGTGGTTGGAAGGATGTACACCCTTTCCATAGCTGCAACAGTGTATACGCAACACAGTGGGTGCATAGCTCTGGTTGTGGCACAATGTAAACAGGTAACTTGGCACAATGTGATCATAATTTTATTTCAGTTTCCCTGACAGTTTCTCTGGCACTGTTGTTCACAGCTACTGTTTGCTGGAATTTGCAATTCACTTGATATCCATAATAATCAGCAGTTGCCTTTGCAGGTCGATAAGTGTTAACAATGGAGATAAAATTGAATTAATTTTCCTTCTGATTTCTTCATATATGCTAGCTAATAGCATTTGCTTTGCGTAGATTGCAGACTTTCAGAGTAATGTGGAATCCAAGTAATGTTTTCAATCTTGCAGAGATTAAATATGAAGCGTGTGGTATGCAGTTGAAATCATCTACTTCTACAGAAGACCTAGTTACTTATTAGTTGATTTCTTGGACAGTCTTTCAAATTATGTCTAACATTTTGTTAGAAATTATGGAAACATTAGAAGAAACAGTAAATAACAAATGATATAGTGAATTGTGGTTTGAACGATGAATGTTGTGGTAATTAATGTCCAAAACAAAATCTCAGTGTCTCTCTAGTCTGCAGAAAATATAGGTGTTAATAGCTTTCAGTGACACAGAAAATTCTATAAGTTTTTTGGTTAATGAAGGAGGGAGAAAACGCTTAAAGTCAAGCAGTGCCAAAAGCCAGTTCCGTTTTGTAAAACTTGAAAGTGAATTGTATAAAAGGCACAAAGCATTACATGGCATACAAAATATACACCAAAATGGAACTCTCAGAATTGTTGAAGAAAAATTACTTGAAAAATTTAGAACTGCTTCTGAGAATCTACGCACTGTTACCCAGAGCGATCTACATGAGTGGGCCGTGTGAAATGCAAGTGAGAATAACATTACTGATTTGAAGGTTTCTTTGACCTAGTTAAACAGATTCAGGAAATTATATGGAAAATGAAGTTGCAAAATTACGAAGTTTACTTCAAGTAAATGTGTAGAGATGTCTTTAATAGGTAATTCTGTAAATTTGTAGTTTACATAAAGACAAAGCTTCTTGTTACCCCCTAAAATACTGTTGTATAAAGCCAAGAACTGTGCAAGAACTGCATGCAAACTGCACTTTGTCTGAAGTGGAAGAAAGACGAAGTGGTTTGCGCACTCATATACAACGATGTCAGTGATAAGTATCAGTGGGTTACTTTTTCTGCAGCTTTATGAGTCTCTTCAGGAATGTCGAGGTAAATTAAGACAAAAATTTTAAAAAATGACTGTTTGGTTGCAAAAATGCATAAAAATGGAAGAGGATAATTTTCTGCATTACATCCAGAACTACTTCTTGCCAGTTACAACAAATAATTTGTTGGACTCTTGGCCTGGACGTAACATGACATCTGTCTTAAGAAGGTACAAAAAGATTCACCTACTTGATAATGAAATTTTTTGACACTTTAAAGCGTTTTTTTAGAAAATTATTGGACAGTATAATTTCTGATAATTCTTTGTTATTTTAGGTTTATCAGCAGAATAGTGTGGTTAAACTTCAGTCATTTGTGAATTGTGAATTTGCATCAACAGGTTTTATGAATTTGCTAAGTTATGCCTAGCATGCAGTGCAATATGCAGAACAATGGCTGTGACCATTTCTTACTCCATCCCACTTCTGTCTAAATAAAACTAATAATTACTGTGATGTGCCTAAATGTATTAATGTTTCTTTTGTGAGGTGTACCTGCTGTAAAGAAAGTGTTTGTTTTCATCATCCAGTACACACTTCCCATTTTTTGAAGACTTCTGGAAATAATCAAGGAACTATCTCATTGTTAGTAAAATATACTGTATTCAAAACTTATCATAAGAGATGGCTACAGATATTGTTATGAAATATTTCTTGATAACATATTAAAGTCCTGATTGATGGAAGTACACTGCCTTGATTTTCTTTCCTCTGCTAGTCACTTTTGTAACAATTACATCTGCAATAGTTTAGATGACAATATGAAGTGCAAGTTATTTAAAAAATTAATGATTTGAGACATTTTTGGTGAGGTTTAAGTGCTTAAAATTCACATGTGTGCACTTTGAAATTTGAGTTGCATGACATTCGATTCTCCTCAAGGCTCCGAATAGTGTACCAGGCAGGAAGGGCTGCACGAACCACTGTTATAAATGGTTCTTCATGTTGCAAAAATGAGTAACTTTAATGTTTTTTAAAAAACGATACTTGAAGTGCCCTTAGCAGCTAAAATTTTGACAGTGCATTTCTTTCAGTATATTCTTCTTGTATGAAAAATTTAAGTTAGGTAATGACGTATCAGATAGGACCATTATCTTGTTATGATACGATACGATATGGTATAGTAGTTATTGCAATGCCTGTGTTATTTGATTACAATGCAAAGTTCCTTTGGACATGTATGCAAGTTCAGAGGAACACGCACTGAAGCGACTACATGTACTGCATTATATATAATGGATATACAAGTACAGGTTGTAGAAGTATGTTTGATGGCATATGGAAGTTTGGTCTGACTGTGAGTCATGCACAGATAGCCAAATGGTAAGGCGACTGCTTGCGATAAGCGGGAAATGCAGGTTCGAGTCCCAGTCCGGCAGAAATTTTCATTGTCGTCATTCCATCCTACAGCTGGTGGTTGCCCTTATTTGCAATTGCGAATACATTTAATGTATTTTATAATGCAGTGCCTGTTCCTTTAAACATGCATGCATGTCCAAAGGAACTTTGCATCATAATCAGAATAACACAGGCACTGCAATACCATATTTTTCTGCCGATACCAGGCAAGTGACTTTAAAGTACAACGTCTGGCCTGTATGGGAATATACATGATGGACGAGTACAGGTTGTAGATGCATGTTTGATGACATAAGGAAGTTTGGTCTTGCTGTGAGTCATGCACAGATAGCCAAATGGTAAGGCGACTGCTCATGATAAGCAGGAAATCCAGGTTTGAGTACCGGACCGGCACAAATTTTCATTGTTATCATTCCATTCTACAGCTGGTAGTTGCCCTTATTAGCAGTTGTGAATATGTTTAATGTATTCCATTGTTATTCTCATGATCCTTACATGATATATGTGACAAATATAATAGAATTATTGTACAGTCTAGCTCAAATGCCAGTTGCGTAAATTTTCAGAACATAATTTTACAACATCACTTATGACCAAATGATTTGTATTTAAATTCTCTAGGCACCCCCCTTTCACTTTCATTTGAGGTTACCAACCTATTAACAATTATAGCAGCATGTGTCAATTATTTTGTCATCTGGTAGGCCCATATGGTAATAATGGTGCAGCACTATAGTGTAGGCTGCACTAGCATATTGCACATGCTGTCCTTAAAAGTTACACTACATATTCCCAAAATCCTTTCAACAAATAAGTTTCCATTCACCTTCCTAACACTGATTTCATGTGCTGATTGAATTTCATATAAAAATTCTAAATATGTATGCTATTTCTTATCAGCATTCAGCAAAAATATTGATACAAATCAGATACATAATTAGCAATTGCTTCTGTGATAAAAACTTTATTTTTTTAATTATTGGTTCGTTTTGAGTAGTTATCTAATTTCTTTGTGTTATGTAACAAAGGCATTTCATTAAAGAAGTATTGAAAGACATTAAAATGAACTATGGATGAAAATTTTCTTTTGAATAATTTGTCCAGTGCTGTAACACTCATTTTGAATAACTGCCACAGGTAGCTTGTATTTTAGGTGGATGTCTAATAACAGTGTTGTGAAACAAGCAATAGACAAAATATTAATGCTTTTATTTCAAACATATGTTCGTGCATGTGTAAATAGCTGACACATTCCATTAGCACAAGTTTCAAACTCAAAGCTCAGATGTAATACGAAATGTGACTGAAACATTAATGAAAAGGTAAGAAACATTGGATTAATGTAGATAATGGTGCTATTTTCACACAAGATGAGGGCATAAGACTGACTTCAGCTGTTGTGTGAATGAGAATGATAGGTAAGCTGTTAGAGAGGGTAAGCATATATGAGGACCAATTTGAAATTAATGCCTCCTATTTTTTCTCCTTCATTAAGTTGGTGATGTAGTTATCATTAATTTTGTAACACTTCGGAGACCAAGCCAAAGCAAAAACTTGACTCATTTCATGTGAGAACAATGTATGAACGTCTCACGACCTGCCTCTTGCCTGGTGCTGCATTCTGTTGTCAATTTCTAGAATTAGTTTGAAAGAAATGTTAGTAAATGTTACAGCTGCTGTTGTGAATGGATGAGCCAGTATGATCACATTGATATAATTTTGTTCATGTACTCATTAGGTTTCGCAGTTTGCTGAAGTTCTACTACAGGCATGTCATGTTTATTGAGTGACCAAGAAATTCTGAAATTCAGGACAAAGAAATTGCTCAATAATTCACCTTGCATCAATTTCTTGAAAGGATGATTATACTTTCTGTCATTATTTAAAAATTTGTTATCTATCAAAGAACTAAAGTAATATTTAAAATTAACCTTGAAGCTCAGCCCTTAAAAAATATGTTTTACTCTTGAAAATACTTCAGTTAAAAAGGTGCCAGAAACATTTTAAATAATTGTATAAATGGCAAAAGGCATCTTCTAGAAGCCTGAACTCTCCTTCAGAAAATATTTACAAGCTGCAGAGCACCAAACATTCACCATTTTTAAACCATGAATTCGGCACGCTTTTGCAAACCATTTTCTGTAGCCTGTGCCAAAGCCAGCATCCTACGTCAACTGGTGGGAGCACTATACAAGTTCAGAAAACAGATGGCATTGACGTGTTCTGTGATTGAGTTCCTTACTGCAGAAGGTGAAATGCCATGTTATATTCATGAAAGGCTGAAGATGATGTATGGAGATGCTACAGTGGATGTCATCATGTAGACAGTGTTCATTGCTGTAGAGAAGTAGAACGGCAAATGCCGTTGACTGATGCAACACGGAGCAACTAGCCAGCAACTACAGTGACGTTGCACAACATCCAACATGTCAACTGAATCATACACAGTGAGTGCTGGCTAACAACAGATGAAATATATCACTTGTTATCCATTGGTAGAAGCAGTGTGATGGCCATTATTGAAAACTAGGCTACTCCAAGATTTGTGTATGTTGGATATAAGGACCATGACTTTTACTGCGCAGGTATACATACTCTTGTTTCAAGGTGGAAAAAAAACTTTGGATGAAGATGGTGATTATATTGAAAAGTGACAAATTAATTGTTAATGTTATAGCTGTTATCCTACAGCATTTACTTTTCTTGTAAAGTAAAAAGAAAGAAAAAAAGGAGTCATTACTTTCTGACCAACCCTCGTAGTAGGTACAAAGTGAACAATATTGATGAAGAGAGATATTTGATATATTTTCAAATCCTAGTATCATGTCCTATCTTTTATTTGCCATTCCAGTTTATTCACTAAGTTCTGAATTACTCTAACATTTTTGCGATATTGCTGGTGTGACATGTCAAAGTAGCTACTTTATTGCAGGGAATTCTATATACCAGTTTCTACAGAGATGCTTGGAGTTGCTTCGCAAGGAATTCAGTGAGTTAAAGACGGTTACTGCTGATCAACTGATGTATGTGAAAGAGGATCTGATTTTACCTCATCACTACACATTTTATGATTTCATTGTTACAAAGGTATGTACATTAAATATATAAATTGTTCTTTCAATGATTAGTAAATATGAATATAAATAAACATAAGTTGTTTTCCACGTTACAGAAGGTTTTTTCAGTGTAGATGTGAAGCCCTTTCATAAGACGCTATCAGTGTATCTTCTGAGCAATTTTCTATTTTAATTCTGCTTGCCAAAGAAATTGAACTAGAAAAGACAAAAGGTGTAGTTTGAGAGAAATTTGAGTGATCTGAATCAGAGATCCGTCTTCAGTGGATGAAGAAATGAAACCAAAGGAAGGAAAAGGAAATAGATGTTTTGAAATTCAAAGCCACCAAATGTAGGTGTTGTAATTGCCTAAAGTTATTTGGAGCTCATAGTCCTATAGATGTAAGTTAGGGGCTATTTATTTATTTATTCATCCATCCATCCATTCCTGCAGCCTTCGCAGACAACTTCAGTAGAGAGAGAGAGTACATGCACGCATGCACGTGGATAGTGCTAATGAACTCGCACTGTTGATTGTTTGAATTATTCTTAGATTTCTTTATACAGTTTACTCCTGATTAATTGGGGTAACATGGGAGGGGGAAGGGGGGGTGGGATGCCTGAATCAAAAAACATAAATAATCAAGATATTTTCAAACATGTATTCAGAACAATGTCTGTTGGATGAGTAGCAGCAGCAGAGTTGGTGATCCATGTCTGAGCATGCTCAGTTGCGGCGCAGTCGTCTTCCACTGCCAGTCTGACTTTGCATCCGCTAGCTCAAGTGTTTGGCAACCCACACTGCCAGTCCCCGTGTATGTGATGCATCTTTTTTTTTAACACAAATAATCCATACCTGAATAATCAGAAGAACATTGTATCACTTTATACATACATGTATATTAAGAGGAAATCAGTTACTTTGAAAAAAAAAATAGATATGAAATAAAAAGAAAAAAATACTGTTCTGCCTCATGCAGTAATCAGCTGCTGTTTTACTCTTAACCCTTTCCACTGCGTAATGCAGGCACAAATTGTCCCTGTGCACTCTAAATAAATTTCCGCTGCCTGGGCCACAGAAGATTGTGCTAGTCTCTTTGTGGAAACAATGAGGCCCCTGATCAACAATTAGGGTGTACATTAAAACAAAAATTGCACTTTTAGGCAAATATATTTACATAAGTATTGCAATACAAATTTTTTCATTGTGTGATAGTTTTTGAAACTCTTCAGGGTGGACTGTTTCCATCATCATTTCGATCTAATAGTTTAGAAATAAGTCAGTCATCAGCAGAATCATTGTCAATGTCATTTCCATTTACACATTCCTCTAAAAGCTCCACAATCTCTTCCTCAGAAATGACTGTGCGTGAAGAACTAGCAATTTCCCACCTACCAAATTGACATAATAATTACATCCTCTCTCTCAACACAACTGCTACAGTCCAACACTGAGTTAATGCGGGCTTCCCCAGATGGCAGTACTATGCAGCAATGGTACCTAGTATGGTCAGTTTAAAGAATGGAGCATACGAGAGCTACAAAAAATTGTGTTGAATGAGACTTGACATCATAGTGGAAAACAAAATTTGCAATGTCAAGTGCCACACGCCATTGGAAAGGAAAGGGTTAATACCACAAACAAAACAGTCCTGAGCTCTGATATTCCGATAAATTATAAAAGTGGCTAATAAGACACTTTTAATTTTTTTGCTTTATAAAATAACATTCCAACCTGAACCCGTCAAAGGGAGATGGGGGGAGGGTGGGGGTGGGGTGAGGTGGGGGGGAGGGCTGTTTTATATGGAAATTATTTTTATTTCAAGTATTGTGATTGTAATGGGACAGTTCATTGTTAATTAACTTCTGTTATTAAACACAAATAGTGTTAGGGAGAGAAGCTGGTAAGTATAAGAATCCCTGGGTGCATGTATAGGCTTTTGCAAGATGTTCAGTTATTAAATTACACAATGTTCTTGCTACATATTTCTGTAGAATAAATACTTTTTTGATATTGTGTTACTCCAGAATATTATGCCATAGGATGGTATTGAATGGAAAGATGCAAAGCATTCTCATCGGCAGGTCAAAACATGATAAAGTAGATACTCCACCATTTAAGGCTAAAACTGATTAAAAAATGTTTTAAAACATATAGATGTGTGTGTTCTACCACCCATCAAGGTAATTTGTCTGTGAAACAGTACATTTGCTTACAATCTGTGTTCGAAGGCTAACATAATGTTTCCACACACAGTAGTTACAAAATCATATTTCCCAAAACAGCTCATCTCTCATTGTTCATCAAAGAGTAAAGGTCAAATTTAAATTAAGTGATTACAATACAGTGAAATGGAACAACTTGTAACAAAGATCTGGCTAATACAATCAGTCAGACGCACACTGCACTCAAACTCTTATGGGAATCGGTGAAATAGAGCAAGTAATGAGGATAATGGGCAAGGGATCCTACATTAGCAATGTGTGGACAGGTAGAGAATTTGAATCTGATGGGAGGCATGCTGGGGTAGTCCATGCAGTTTGTGATGACCACTGTGTCCGGAAGGCACAGTAGTCAGCGCGCCTGCCTAGTAAGTGGAATACCCGAATTTGAATCCCTGTCCTGCACAAACTTCCAGCTTTCTTCATTGATTTAAGTCAATGCCCACTGGCAGCTAATGTCATTAATTCCTTTGTATGTTGATAGCTTTTGGAGCCAGTGGCTCGTTTTTCTGGCAGAAGCATGGAAGGGGGAGGAAGAGGGGTGAAGTAAAAGGACTGGAGAGGTTTAGGAAAGTGGGTAGAGTTCTGAAAAGTTAGCCAGAACTCTGGATCAGGGGAGACTTACCAGATGGTACGAGAAGGAATGGTGACTTTTCCGAACTCTGCCCCTTTCCTTAAACCTGTCTAGTCCTTTTCTTTCATCCCTCTTCAATCTTCTTCAATCGTGCTGCTGGAAGGAGCCACTGTCTCCGAAAACTTGCATTCATAAAACCTTTCTTTATATAAGTATTCCCCAATGGCTGCTTGGTGAATATCTATCCAATTACATTATATTGTCAAAAATGGATTATTTTCGTTATAATATGAAATTATGTAACATGTCCACATGTTTGCCCTGTGAAGTATCCATACTGTTCCATGCTGTAGAGTGGTTCTATCAAGTCAGCACAGGATTTCAGTAGTTTGGGTGAAATAAGATCATGGGTGGAAGAGTTACTGCTTTTGATAAATCTAAAGCTTTTTTTGATGTCTCTAATAGCTGATTTGGCAAAACTGCCTGATGGAGAATGCAATAGCTATGTAAATAAGTCTCCTTTTGATAGCTCATTTTTTGTCCATGTTTTGACTTATTGTTAGGAAGAATTAACTCAATTAAGTGAGCAATTGCTTTTTTCTTGGGATTTTGATTTTTTTGTACATAATGTGTGGTTTTACTTTTTTAATGATATGATGGACAATTTTGCAACCCTACTCATAGTGCAAATTCAAGTATTAGTTAGAGCTATCCTCTGTATTAAATAAAACTTTTTGTTGCCACTAGACAGCTCAATTCCATATTTTGCCTATCATTTCTCTTGCCTTCCACTGTTGTCATCCCTGATCCTTTATAGTGGAAAACTAGATTTGTAGTATTGTTTGAAGATTTTTATGAAATCATTAAACTCCACATCTGCTGTGTATCCTTCGTAAATTTCCACCCCTTGTTCATCCTGTAAATTCTCTCTGAATAGAGACAGACTGAGTCACCATTTGCAATTTATATTTTTGTCTTCGTGGCCAAATCTAATTGACAAGGATGGCCAAATTCAATTATTACATTCTCACTCTGGCAAAGAATGTTGTGCGTAGCAACAAACAACCAAATAAAGGTGGGTTATATGTAGTTGTGCAGGCAATGCATGTGTCACTAACAGACATTAGTTTGAAAAATGCAACACGTAATAAGATTAAAAAATTCATCTGTGCAGTAAAAAAGTGGTTGTGCTAGCTGTCATAGTGTTTTGATCAAGAAAATGGAAATTTTGTACTATGTTGACTATCTTTTAGCTACCTTTGTAATAAGGGTCTCAAGGCGTATTTCCTGACAGGCTTAAACATGCTGTAGTAATACACCCATCTATAAAACTCCTCTGACCACAGACCTACTTCACTTTACCAGGTATTTTGAATTTTGTTGTCTATACTAACTCATTTTCCTGTGAATATCTTGTTAACTGCCTGTCTGTTTGCTTTCATGGAAGATTCTCCACAAAGAACGGCCCGCAAATGAAGTCCTGATAGAACAAAAAAAAAGGCCAATAATCCTGTATTTTGTGATGTTGCTAAAGCCTTTAAACAGGTATATCACAAAATTCTACTTTGTGTGATACGTCATTAATGGCATCTCTCTTTCTTAGATAGAATCATCATACCAAAAAGCAGAGACACCTCGTTGACAGACTGTGTCACAGGCATGAAACTGTCCTCACAAGGGGGAACATAAAATGTGAGGTCCCTCAGGGATTGGTACGGAGCCCATCCTTATTCTTAACCTACATAATTACCCTCCAATAACTTAAAAGATTGGTTCAGAAACTGTAAAATTTACAAATGATGCAAACGTGTCTCAATTCAACATAAGCAGACACAGCTCATATTATAGCTGAGCAAAGCTACAAGTGGTTAACATAGACTCATGCTATTTCAAATCGGCAATAATGACCCTTTAGCACCAGAAGTAAACATCCTGAACTAAATGGAACCCACTGTATTAAAGTCCATGGGATGCAGTTGGTTAACAATTTAAAATAACCAACACATAGATAAACTAATTGTGACTTACGCATCTCATGACCCACATTTGCAATTCCCAACTCAAATTACCAGATCATCATGTATGAATTCATCCACTGATGTGGCAGTTTGGAAGATTAAAGTTTTCTTTGTTTCTTGTATTGCCATATCCTCCTGAGTCCTGACATATATTTTGAATATTTTAAAAAGAAAATACATGAACCATATAGGAACAAATTCAATGCAAGTATAGTATACTATACTTCAGATTCCAGTAAATTCTAAGCTATTCATTAATTTTAATGAGTAAATTAATGGATGTTGTTAAGGATGTTTCCCATTTATAACAATATATGAAAAGGATAGTTGCTACTCACCATATAGCAGAGATGCTGAATCACAGGAAGGCACAACAAAAAGGCTGTCAGAAAGTTAGCTCTTGGTCAACGAGGCCTTTGTCAAATGTAGACAACATACACACACGCACAAACTCACGCAAACACAATTACCACACACATGACAACAGTCTCTGGCAGCTAGAGCCAGACTACAAGCAGCAGAGCATTATGGGAGAGGCAACTGGGCGAGGGTAAGGAGGAGACTGTGGTGGGGAGGGGGAGGGATAGCAGGGTAGGGGTCAGGGATGGTAAAGTGCTGCTGGGAGTGTGCAGGGACAAGGTGGAGAGTGGAGCAGCTAGGTGCAGTCGGGTGCACCTCCCATAACACTAACATCCCCAACGCCCATGGCCTTACCGATATTGAACACTGCCTTTCTCAATGCCCAATAGATTCCGAACCAACCACCTCCTTCCTAGTTGCCATACCAATTATATCCTCACCCACAATTACTTCTCCTTTGAAGGCATTATCTATAAACAAATCTGGGGTATGGCTATGGGCACCCACATGGCACCATCCTATGCCAACCTATTCATTGGCCATCCAGAGAAATCCTTCCTAAATACCAAGAATCCCAAATCTCTCACCTGGTTAAGATTTATTGATGACATCTTGGTGATCTGGATTGAGCGTGAGGACACTCTATGCACATTCCTCCAGAACCTCAACACCTTCACCTGTTCCTACTCAACCCATCAAGCCACCTTCCTTGATGTTGACCTCCACCTCAAAGATGGCTATATCAGTACCTCTGTGTATATCAAACCTACCAGCCACCAGCAGTACCTCCACTTTTGACAGTTACCATCCATTCTATACCAAAAAGTGCCTTCCATATAGCCTAGCCACCCATGGCCATTGAATCTGTAGTGAAGAGAGATCCCTCTTCAAGTATACCGTGGGTCTCACTTGAGGCCTTTACAGGTAGTAGTTACCCTTCCAACCAAAAACAGATCTCCCATGCCTTATCTTTGCATTCAAAGACCCATCGTTTGGGCGCAGAGGAGCGTTCCCCTCGTGACTCAGTATGACCCAGGACTGGAGCAACTGAATTACATTCTCCAACAGGATTTCGACTACCTCTCACCGTACCCTGAAATGAGAAATGTGCTGCCCACTATCCTTCCCACCCCTCCCACAGTGGTATTCCACCACCCACCGAACTTACACAATATCCTTGTCCATCCATACACAATCCTTGCCTCCCAGCCCCTTTTCTCATGGCTCATATCCCTGTAATAGACCTAGATGCAAGACCTGTCCCATACATCCTCCCACCCCACCACCACCACCACCACCTACTCCAGTCCTGTCACAGACATCACCTATCCCATCAAAGATAGAGCTACTTGTGAAACCAGTCATATGGTCTACAAGCTAAGCTGCAACCACTGTGCTACATTCCACATGGACATGGCAATCATAAAGCTGTCTGTTCCCATGAATGGCGACTGACAAACTGTGGCCAAGAAACAGCTGGACCACCCTGTTACTGAGTACACTGCCCAACATGTTGTCCTTCATTTCAGTGACTGCCTCACAGCCTGTGCCATTTGGATCCTCCCCTCCAACACCAGCTTTTCAGAATTACACAGGTGGGAACTCTCCCTGCAATATATCCTATGTTCCTGTAACCCTCCTGGCCTCAACCTTCATTAGTCAGTGTCCTTACCCACCCGGACCCTGTTGCCATTCCAGCATTACACAGCCCTCTGTTCCACCAATGCACCCATAGTCTTTTTATTTCTGTCCTTTTCTGCAACCCCACCCCTCTCCCTGCCCTCCATCTAACCTCCCGACTGCACCTAGATCCCTCATTCTCCACCTCGTCCCTGCACGCTCTCAGCAGCACTTTACAGTCCCTGACCCTTACCCTGCTATCCCTCCCCCTCCCCATCGTTGCCTCCTCCTTACTCCCACCCAGTGACCTCTCCCAAATGCCCTGCTGCTCGCAGTCTGGCTCTAACTGTCAGAGACTGTCATCATGTTTGTGTTAATTGCATGTGCATGTTGTTGTCTGCCTTTGATAGAGGCCTTGTTGGCCTATAGCTAACTTTCCAACAGTCTTTTTGTTGTGCCTTCCTGCAACTCAGCATTTCCTCTATATGGCGAGTAGCAACTATTCTTTTCATTTATTGTTACATTCCATCCTGGTTTTTCCATTGCTCAATTTATAACAGTAGGAAATAATTCTGCCATCATCTAGAAGGAATATAGTAGTTTTTTATTACTTTATAGCAGTTGAAAAATTGCAAAGTTCAAAGCAAAACCTCCACAAGTACGCATACATGCACATACTAATTATTATGAAAGGCAGCAAAGCAGTTCTGCTCTGCATTTAAGCATAAAAATGCTTCACAAGTTGAACATCTAGCCCTATAAATCTTTTTAAAATTCTCTCTACGACATTTTTGAAAAGTTTTTGTTGCAGTTGTCTTAGGTATGTGCTATGTTTGCTTTTGGGTTTCTGAAGATGGCACCAATCCTGGTTTACTTCTTTTAGATGACCAGGCTCACGTTCTTCTTGGCTTGCCTAAAATCACTTATCTTGGTCCAAAAAGGTATCCGGTATTCAGGAACACACAGTTTCAATAAATTGCCAGCAACCATTAAAAATGAAGGCTTTCACGACCGGATGACATATCTTCTGGTAAATCTTCCGGGATGTAAGGTCGTGGTCCATGAAACTCTTCAGCTCCTAAGAGTTTCATGGACCACGACCTTACATCTCGGAAGATTTACCAGAAGATAAACCATTAAAAACTTGGTTTCAGATAAAGTGCAGTTTAAACAGAGTTTGAAAGACTTTGTGATTGGAAACTCCTTCTACTCTATAGATGAACATCTTAACAGGGACTGTTAGACCAGCTTAAGTAAAACTGTCTGTTAGATTTAGTTTTGACAGTACTGGCCACAACAGTCGAGATTGGGTATCTTCTGTATGATAAATTTATTAAAGGCACATAACTACGTTTCGTTCTGACAGTGTATTAATTCTGTAAAAATTAGCAGTTCCGATTTATTGTACTATGTTGACATATTGACAACCTCCTGACAAATGATAAGGGAAGTGAGTATTATACGCAGATGTTCTATGTTTTTTATGTTATACTTTGTGACATGTTCCACACCCACAAGAGCTATTTCATTCTTGGGTCTGTGGAACGAAAACTGAATCTAATCTTGCATTTTTACTTTGAATCTCGGGTTGCCCTTCATCACCTAGTTTGTTATTTCTGTCGTCCAGGTATCATCTTAAAGGCTCTCAGTTGCAGAATCTTCATTTTTCTGATTCTCTTTGCAACATCTGCAATATGGCATATAGCTCCTATTGTCCATTTCATGATCATTGCACACACTGGGCAGTGGAAATTAACTCTATCTGTCTTATCCACACCACCCTTGTTGAGATTATAATTTTTAATTACAGTGGGATTCTGAATATGCAAATATTTTCTTTCTTTCTTGACCCATCTTCAGCATGTGTCACTGGATTCAATACCTTGTCCATCCATTTTTTAATTGACAACTTTTGATCTTTTCTTACCAGCATCTCACTGGACCCTTGTCCTTTCTGTAGACCTCTATCTGACTTGAACCGGCCTTGCATAATGGTCCCTGAAGATCCAAAGTCTTTCTCAAATAACAAATCAGCTAGTTTTACAGTTGTAAAAAAATCTGTTGTAAATTATGTAGCCAGGCTGTAATGATCTTGTGAGCAGCAAGGCAGAAGCATTGCTGATGCCACACATAAGCAACTCCTGAAGAAATTATGTTTTGCCTTTGTATCAAACAAAACCACACCCTGTTCCGTTAGGACTGACCAAGACGAACACTTTAATTCCAACTGGATTTTGTTTCCCTCTGACATACAGTTTGAAATCACTGTGGCCTTGAAATGATACCATCATTTCATCAACAGAAATGTGGAGAGACCTAGGTTGTAGAAAACAGTGTCCTTGACTTTTTTCAGGAGTGGACACACTTCCCACAGTTAGTCATTTTGTCTCTCGTTTTGGGGTATTTAGTTGTCAAGTACAACGTTTAGAGATTTTCTTAACTAAAAATATTTATCCCTAGCCTCAGCTGTAACACATACTTCCCATTGTTTTTGCCAATACATCCTTATTATAGATATTGCAAGTAGTTTCAGTAAAATACTCATTACCTCTTCTGGAGTTGTTTAAAAGACTTACCATACAGCAGGGTATATGTCTGATTTGTTTCCTCTGAAGTGAGATTAAATAGAGAGAAATCTATATACTGTGAACAGTAATCAAAACATGCCCCTTCTTGAACGATGATCTGTGGATAAGGATGGAAACTTTGATGATTTTGTTTTGTGAAATGTATCCTCCTTCAAAACTCCCTGTTGTTTATTACTTCTGTAGCATCCTAGAAAATTATAGCAAATGTAACATGTTTCTGCCAAGATGCATGTTGACAAAAATATCTGTCACTGCAACTAAATGCATAACTGAGACATTGCCATGGGAAAGGTTGTAACTGCCAAAAATTCTAATTTTGAAGTTGAAGGTAGTATTTGATGATGCCAATGCCACAGAGAAGGTACGGTATTATGTCTAGATATAATCAAACTTAACTGAAAACATATTCGCTAGATAGTGTAAGTTGTAAGTGCAGAGCTATTGGCATGAGCAAGGTAGTATTTCCTTTTACAGTGCCTTGACAACAGTGTGTGTGTAGACCTGTTGGTAATGAGCAATAGTGTTTGTTGTGATACAGGTTTGTGTTTATAAATCAGTATGCTGCCAAAACCTCATCTGTTTACAATGGTAAGTTGATATTAGTGACTCTACTAATACTTTACTGTTTCATGTGTATTTAACCAAACTCGCTTATGCACATAATTCTTTCCTAGGTAACATCTAAGTGCCATTATAAGTGATGTGAATTCACTTAAGAGGGTATAAGAAAATTCATAAAGAATTTTGGAAACAGACATCTGATACACAAGGATCATCTCTCACGGGTCTCATTAATATTCAGAGAGGGCCTGATGGAAAAGTACTATGATCCAGCATTAAGTAGGAGGCAGGTTTGTGTCACATATTGCTTACCCGCCGACAGTAGCCAAGTGCAGATTTGCAGCAGATCTTATTAAAAATATGTTCGGGCTGTCATGCAAACGTGTGTATACTGTAATAGAGAACAAGAAAAAAAGGAGTGCAAATATTTGAAGACTACTGGGGTAAAAATCCTTACTATCTGTGTTGAATGTTCAGGCATTTTACCACAAAATTTTTCCATAAAATACAAATAACAGTAATTCTGACAATAAGGAGTGATTTTGTTTGTTTAATATACATATTGTGGGATTTCATAGACAAAAACCTGCCATATTTTTCAAATGTATATGTTACACAAAGCATGAGTGTATGTCTACAATTCCACCCGGTGGACTTGTGTCGAGGTCCGGTGACCCAGCCATTCTGTGGATGGTTTTTAGGTGGTTTTCCATCTGCCTCTGGGAATGCGGGCTGGTTCCCCTTATTCCGCCTCAGTTACACTATGTCCGCAACTGCTGTGCAAACAAGTTCTCCACGTACGTTTACACCACCATTACTCTACCTCGCAAACATTGGGGTTACACTCGTCTGGGGTGAGACATTCCATGGGGGGATCCAACGGGGGCCGAACTGCACAATAACCCTGAAAGAGTGGTTCAGTGTGGGACGGCGAAGGGATGAAGTGGACTGTGGTAGTTGTTGTGGGGTTGTGGACCACTGCGGCTGTGGCGGGGACAGAGCCTCTGTCGTTTCTAGGCCCCTGGTTAACATACAATACTAATACTTTGATGCAGAAAGGAGTACAGTATTCAGCTATAAAACTTCGATGATGTGCTATTTGAAATAAAATGTTTGGCAGGCGGCAAACTATTTTCAAACGAAGGTTAAAGTTGTTTGCCCTTAAGCACACCTTCTATACTGTAGAGGTATTCTTGAAAAAATGTGCGCACACAAGTACGTGTGTGTGTGTGTGTGTGTGTGTGTGTGTGTGTGTGTGTGTGTGTGTGGTTTATGTATAAGTATTGTAATTCACTCTTTGATTTTTCGTTCAGTTGACATGTTCTACATCATAATGATTATTGTGAATATGATATACTAAACATGGAACTAACTCACTCTTCACTTAGGCAAGAAATATTCGTTTCCCAGAAGTAAGTAATTGAAATCATGTGTGGTGTTCACACACATGTATTTGTGGTGTATGCAGGGCTGTGCCCTAGCATATTCAGCCACCCCACCTTATTCAGCCATCAGGCACCATACTTACAGGGATATTTTGTGGCTCAGGTGCGGCCCCACCCTCATGTTGGAGGATGTTTATCAATAGAAGAATCACTGATATGTTTACTGCCAATCCTCTTGCAGCCGCTGGGAGTGCCACCTGCGCCTATATGTGGCACAGAGGTCACAATACACAGTACTGCAGTCGCAGGCACCTAATTGTCTCTGCACAGTCACCTGCACGTATGAAACAGGCATGTACTCTTCCACGGACGCCATTTTAGATTGGCATTCCACCCTTCAAGAGTCAATTACACTCCAGACTCCACTAACCAACAGCCACTACAAGTCTCTGATACGGACTCAGTGCCTGCTGCTGCCACTGCCCATGATAGTGTTGTCTTGCTCTCACTATGAGCCCAATATGAGACTGCACTTCCTTCAGACACTCCTGAGTGCACTGCTTCGCAGTATCTGCATGTGACTGGCCACAAGCTCATCGCCTTGTGGGACCATGTCATTATGGCATCTTGCTGTCATTTATCATCGCTGCTCCTCACCACATTGACATTTATGGACTTCATCCTAGTGTGCACCTGTTAAACACTGCCAAGGACTGACATTTTTGTTTTCATGTTGTGTGGACTTTGGTTGTCAGATGCTGTTTGCAATTTAATTATGTTGTTATTGCAAAGTGTGTGTCTCAGTACTGTCGGTCACACCCCTTGGTTAAAGGGTATACTACAGTATTGCAGATAAGTGTGTAAGAAAATGGAAATATTAACCACAGCCTCACACAACATTTATTCACTGGTGAAATTTGTTGTCAACAATTCAAGGTAGTTTGAGAACAATAAAGGTACCCACAGATATACACTCCTGGAAATTGAAATAAGAACACCGTGAATTCATTGTCCCAGGAAGGGGAAACTTTATTGACACATTCCTGGGGTCAGATACATCACATGATCACACTGACAGAACCACAGGCACATAGACACAGGCAACAGAGCATGCACAATGTCGGCACTAGTACAGTGTATATCCACCTTTCGCAGCAATGCAGGCTGCTATTCTCCCATGGAGACGATCGTAGAGATGCTGGATGTAGTCCTGTGGAACGGCTTGCCATGCCATTTCCACCTGGCGCCTCAGTTGGACCAGCGTTCGTGCTGGACGTGCAGACCGCGTGAGACGACGCTTCATCCAGTCCCAAACATGCTCAATGGGGGACAGATCCGGAGATCTTGCTGGCCAGGGTAGTTGACTTACACCTTCTAGAGCACGTTGGGTGGCACAGGATACATGCGGACGTGCATTGTCCTGTTGGAATAGCAAGTTCCCTTGCCGGTCTAGGAATGGTAGAACGATGGGTTCGATGACGGTTTGGATGTACCGTGCACTATTCAGTGTCCCCTCGACGATCACCAGTGGTGTATGGCCAGTGTAGGAGATCGCTCCCCACACCATGATGCCGGATGTTGGCCCTGTGTGCCTCGGTCGTATGCAGTCCTTATTGTGGCGCTCACCTGCACGGCGCCAAACACGCATACGACCATCATTGGCACCAAGGCAGAAGCGACTCTCATCGCTGAAGACGACACGTCTCCATTCGTCCCTCCATTCACGGCTGTCGCGACACCACTGGAGGCGGGCTGCACGATGTTGGGGCGTGAGCGGAAGACGGCCTAACGGTGTGCGGGACCGTAGCCCAGCTTCATGGAGATGGTTGCGAATGGTCCTCGCCGATACCCCAGGAGCAACAGTGTCCCTAATTTGCTGGGAAGTGGCGGTGCGGTCCCCTACGGCACTGCGTAGGATCCTACGATCTTGGCGTGCATCCGTGCGTCGCTGCGGTCCGGTCCCAGGTCGACGGGCACATGCACCTTTCGCCGACCACTGGCGACAATATCGATGTACTGTGGAGACCTCACACCCCACGTGTTGAGCAATTCGGCGGTACGTCCACCCGGCCTCCCGCATGCCCACTATACGCCCTCGCTCAAAGTCCGTCAACTGCACATACGGTTCACGTCCACGCTGTCGCGGCATGCTACCAGTGTTAAAGACTGCGATGGAGCTCCGTATGCCACGGCAAACTGGCTGACACTGACGGTGGCGGTGCACAAATGCTGCGCAGCTAGCGCCATTCGACGGCCAACACCGCGGTTCCTGGTGTGTCCGCTGTGCCGTGCGTGTGATCATTGCTTGTACAGCCCTCTCGCAGTGTCCGGAGCAAGTATGGTGGGTCTGACACACCGGTGTCAATGTGTTTTTTTTTCCATTTCCAGGAGTGTAGTACAAGAAGTAAAAATCGTCTGCAGTTCCTGCTAGGGAATGTAACTGTGTCACAGAAAGGACTGAAGTCCGTAATTGTAAAACTCTGACAATCTGCCTTGGGAAATAAAATGTTTGATTGACAGCAGAATTTTAGTGTCCAACAGTGATTCAGATTCCCCGCCCAGCACGAGAATCATTGTGGGCAACAGTTAAGAGATTCTCAGGCTATATACTCCAGCCACAGCGTGCTCCTATGCAAGGTACTGCCAAGCAAGTATGTCACATGTCAGTCAGTCTCTCACTAGTGATTGAAGCCTTTAGTTATGCTCTATTGAACAGTATAGTTTGGACTTTGCCTGTACTATGTGTTGTGACTCGCCGATCATTCAAAGCGCCGCCGCACAATTATGCGCGTCCTCTACATGCGGCGCTGTCTGCCAGCCATGCAGCAGCTGCGCCACCTAAGCGGCCAGCCGAGCAGCGGCCGCTAGACTGGGACTCAGTGCTTATTCGAATGCTAACGTCTACACATGTCTTGGTTGTCAACTTACTCTGTGACTTATATGTGTTGGGTCGTTCTGAAATATATGTGTTAAACTTGACGTTATAACAATTGGCGACGAGGATGGGATTTTTCCTTTTCACCGTTGACCCACAGGGTTCCATGGCTACTGTCGAGCAACTATTGCAAAATCTCCTTGAACAGCAAACGCTTCTAACAGCGGCGATTTGCAATTTCGTCACAGCATCAAATGCGGGGCGTTTCTCGTCGTTGGCTATACCTCCTTTTCCTCCTTACGACGAGATGGCGGAAGACTAGTCTGATTATGAAAAACGTCTTCGACAGCACTTCTTGGCATTTCATGTCACGGACGAACAACCATGTAAGTCTCTGTTCCTTTCCTGGATTTCACCTCAAATGTATTGATTGTTGTCGCAATTGGCTCCTTTGAAGGATCCTGCGTCTTTGTCCTTTGCTGAAATGTGCTCTTCTGTCTGTCTATTTTCAAAATCAAACGCATGTGGTAGCCTCTCGTGTTGCCTTTTATCGTTGTCAAAAACGGCCACATCAATCCTATCGCGCTTGGGCTGCTGAACTTCACGGCCTCAGTCGAAAGTGTCAATTTGTAACTGACGTTCACAAAGAATCCTATGCCGATTGCATGGTATGGGATGCTATTATCCGGTCGGCGCCCGACAAAGAAGTTCGGCAACATGCCCTTCAGTTGGCGAATCCGACTCTAGATGAAGTTCTCTCCATTGCACAGTCTTTTGAAATATCTCGCGCCGCTGGGGCACAAATAGAGGCGTGGGGTGATGTCGGGGAAATACAACCTCTGTGCGCTGTTGACGACGCGTGCGGAGTGTCCCCGCCGGCCGACGTAGCCGTAGTGCGCTCCCACGCGCAGCCTTGGCCTAGTCGTAAACAACCCGCTAAGAAACTGCAGCAAAACCCCCGGCAACTTCCTTCATGTCCGTGGTGTTTTACGAAACATTCACGCGAGGATTGTCCCCGACGTTGGGCTGTGTGTCACAATTGCAAAAAGAAAGGTCATGTGTCTTCCGTTTGCAAATCCGACCGCATACATGATGTTCATGAACATGACACTGATTCTGATTCTGAGTTGTCTGTCAATTGCACTTCTTCCCTTTCAGGGAAGTTATTCCTCACTGTCCAAATCCTTGGTCGAGATGTTCGCATGCAAGTGGATACCGGTTCTGCTGCCACTATAATTAATTCTCAGAAGTATCTTCAGTTGGGTTCTCCACTCCTGTCACCTATCACTCGGCAATTACGGATGTACAATAAACAGAAGATTTCTCTCTTGGGACAGTTTAATGCTGAGGTATCTTACAAATCCGTCGTTTGCACTGTTCCCATATTTGTGGTCGACCAGAGCAACACAGAAAATCTTTTTGGTTTCGATGCCTTTCACGTTTTTGGGTTCTCCATAGATGACTCTGTCAATATTGTCTCTGATGGTTCGGAACAACCCATTGCTTATGCCTCCAAAACGCTCATGGATGCCCAACAAAAGTATTCTCAAATTGAGAAAGAAGCTTTGGCCATTATTTATGCTCTTCATAAGTTTGGTGTTTTTCTCTATGGCTCAAAATTTCATCTTGTTACGGATCACAAACCACTTGTTTCCTTGTTTCATCCATCTACGTCACTTCCCGACAAGGCTGCACACCGCCTCCAGCGTTGGGCTCTTTACTTGTCTCGTTTCAATTATGAGATTCATTTCCGGCCAATGGCTCAACATGCAAATGCTGATGCTCTGTCTCGCCTTCCTGATCAGGCATTCGATAGGGACGAACTTTTGTGTTTCCACCTGGATGTTGCCGAGCAGCGGGTTGTGGACGGGTTCCCCATCACTGGGGACAGGCTGGCGGCTGCTACGGGTTCTGACCCTACCCTCTCCCGGGTTTTATGCTGTATTCAGAAGGGTTGGCCAGATCGCCCGTCCGCTAAGACTTCTGATCCATTGCGGAACGACTACGCTTTGCGCTACCGCCTCATGGCTAGGGATGGTGTTATCCTCCTCTCCACTGACAATGCTTCGCCGCGTGTTGTTGTACCTGCGTCTTTGCGTGCATCGGTCTTGCGCCTCCTTCACCAAGGGCACTGGGGTGTGTCTCGCACAAAATCTCTGGCGTGCCGTCATGTATACTGGCCTGGCATCAACTCTGAAATAGCACACATGGTCGCTGCCTGCGGCCCTTGTGCGTCACAGGCTGCTGCCCCGAAGTCGTCTTTGTCACCGTGGCCTTTACCTGAGAAGTCCTGGGAGCGCATTCATGCTGACTTTGCGGGACCCTTTTTAGGTACTTATTGGCTCCTTGTAATTGACGCCTACTCTAACTTTCCTTTCATTGTCTGTTGCACGTCGCCTACCACCGCGGAAACCACCAGTGCTCTCGCCCGCATTTTTTCTTTGGAAGGCCTCCCCTCTACTCTTGTTACTGATAATGGTCACAATTTGCCTCTTCCGAATTTGCAGATTTTTGTGCTCGTCACGGCGTTACGCATGTCACGGCCCCGACGTTCCATCCACAATCCAACGGTGAGGCTGAACGACTGGTCCGCACATTTAAGGCTCAGATGCGGAAACGTCTGACTTCTTCTGCTGCTGATGATGCGCTTCTGCAGTTTCTGGCGTCTTACCGTTTCACCCCCATGGGCGACCACAGCCCGGCTGAGCTCTTACATGGCCGACAGCCCGGCACGCTACTTCATCTTCTGTGGCCTTCCACCTCACCACCGCGGGTGCCTTCACTTGGCTGGTTCACCGCCGACGACCTCGTCTGGGTACGGGGATATGGCAGGCGGCCAAAATGGAGCCCGGGCCGCATCTTAAGACACCGTGGCAGACACCTGTATGAAATCCAGACAGACACGGGTGTTGCAGTGCGTCATTCAGACCAGCTTCGGCCTCGTGTGCCAGCAACGCCTGTTCCGAATGCCGCTACACCACCTTTGGCTCTACCTGACGCTCGGGATCTTGGCATCTCTCAATACTCACAATGCAGCCCTCTCACCGTCATCGCGATGCCAGCACAGGAACGGACAGCACCAGGAGACGTGCCCATGCAGGAACTGGATGACCATCCTCTGTCAGAGCAAATCTACTCGCCTCCTCCTCCAACAAACGCCGACACATCGCCCATGTCTCCTGTCATATCAACTGGACTTGCCGCAACGGGCAGATTGGTGCATGGGGCCCCAGCAGATTCAACCCCTACGTCTCCTGTCATCTCGACCCGTTATCATCGGGGACACTTCCGTCTGTACGGGAAGCCTCCTCCTCTAGACTTTACGGCGAGTCAAACAACGCCTATGGACGTTAGCCACCTCCAGGACACCTCCATCAAGACCAGTGCAACAATTTCAAAGGGGGGGAAAGTGTTGTGACTCGCCGATCATTCAAAGCGCCGCCACGCAATTACGCGCGTCCTCTACGTGCGGCGCTGTCTGCCAGCCATGCAGCAGCTGCGCCACCTAAGCGGCCAGCCGAGCAGCGACCGCTAGACTGGGACTCAGTGCTTATTCGAATGCTAATGTGTACACATGTCTTGCTTGTCAACTTACTCTGTGACTTATATGTGTTGTGTCGTTCTGAAATGTATGTGTTAAACTTGACGTTATAACACTATGTTTGTGATCTGGATTGCTCTCTGGACAGTTCCATATGGTCTGGATTTGTTTTTGGTTAGCCATTTGCATCAGGAACTCCACAGTCTTCAACCTCTGGAACCACCTGTTGTTCCACCGATCCTTGCATTACCTCTAGTGCAACTGAACATAACATGTTCCATCTATGCAGAGTAGGATACAAAAGTGGCAACAAATACTTTCTCACTTTGCAACTATCCCTCTGAGTCATGGATCCTGAGTTTCTTAAGTTGTGGCAATAGTAGTTGCAGCTACAACTGCAACAACAATTGGGAGCTTCAGAGCAGCAGCACGAACAGCAGTGGGACTACCACCAGCAACAGCAGAAATTGCTTTTACAACTGCTGCGAAACCACCAACAGACTCCAGCAGCAATGTCCTCAACAAGAGAAACAAGAGTTGGGAGCTCTACATCACATTGTATGTCAGCTCATTCATCCATGATGTTGTTATACACCTTGATTCTGTTAGAGAAGTTAGTGTGAAGACTTTGTGAGTTATCTGATCCCATCCTGAGTGATGTGCTAAAACTTGCCAAACCTCAGGAAGTAACTGCATCAGTGCAAGCTATGTTTCACGATTCTTCAAGTGTCGACATTGTTAGAAGTATTAGTCACTGTTGTGCTCTATGATCAACTGATGACTTCCAATCAACTTGATCATCGAGTTACCAAGCACTCGTTCGTCCAGTAGGCAAGTGACACAAGATTCAGTGGTTAGTGCAGTAATTGGCGATCCATCACCCTCATCTTCACTAGATGCACAAAAACATCAGCACTTTGTCTGCCATCAGCATGTCCCAAAGGCAAAGTGAGTGTCAGCTCATACAGCAGTTTCCTCTCCATCATTGTCAAAGGGTCCCTCAAAAGTTCATGGCATCAAGTAGCATCTAAATTGCAGCCCACGAATTTACTGCCATTTCTGCAGCACCTGTTTTGTATGCTGGAAACTGAGGCATCTAGCAAGTGTCTGCCCTGGCGAGTGTGCAACAACCACCTCAGGTGTCAACATGTGGTGACCATAGTAGCAGCAAGTGGGATGCAGAGTTCATGTTGCAACTGAACATTAATAGAGCAACGGCAGCTTTTCAGTTGAGCACAGGTTGGTCAATGAGGAAACTTTTTGGCTCAATGGTTCCCCATAGCTGACGTCCCCTCAGCGCAAATTTCTGATGTACGGTGGCCAGTCGATCCCATTGGGGGGTCAGATTGCAGTCCAAACTAAGTATAAAAAAGTAGCTTGGCAATTAGCCCTGCTAGTAGTCAACTCTTGGATGACAACTGACATTTTTGACTTAGACACTTTTGCGCTTTTTGATTTTCAAATTCAGGTCCAGGAGAATCTAGTTTCTGCCATGTTACCTTTCAGAGAACTTGATACATTATGTGCGCAATATAAACAATTTTTTGAACATGCTTTAAGTTGTGAAACAGGGTTCCAGGCCCACAGATCTTTAAAGTGATCTACAGTGCCTGAGTTTCATAGAGTTCATCCAGTGTCTTTCACCATGTGCAAGCAAGTAAAACCTGAACTAGATAGGTTGCTGAGTATGGGAGTTATATTCCCAGTACTGTCTAGCCAGTTGGCTATGACCATGGTCATAGTTAAGAAACCAAATGGATCACATCGTATTTGTTGTAATTTGAAGACCACCAGTAACATTCAAATAAATGTTGATCTATGTCCCATTCATAGGCCAAAGGTATTTTTGACCATATTGGCTGGGGGCCATAATTTTTCAAAGATCTCACTGACGCCTACTTTCAGTTGCCTGTAGATGAATAGGTGAAGCAGTTTTTTGTGATTAATATGCCATTTGGCATGTATCCCTATAACATGTTGGCATTTGGGGTCACAAGCACTGCCATGTTATTTCAGATCCTTGAGCAACTCATCACTATGCTCAACTGTGTTAATTATTTAGATGATTTGCTCATTACCAGGGCCGTGCAGGAGAAACACTTGTGGAACCTGCAGATGCTGTTTCAGCAGCTCCAAGCCTATTGTCTGAATTGTCGCCTTGACAAATGCAATTTCTCTGAGCCAAGTGTAATGTATTTGGCATATGTCTTAAGTAAACAAGTAACCACACCCACACAGGATCTTGTGGATGCAATCACTAACTTATCAGCTCCTAAGAACCTCGGAGAACTCCAGTCATTCCTGGGCACAGTCAGTTATTAGGCAAAATTTGTCTCTGATGCAGCCCAGATTTCTCATTAGCCTGATCATTTGCTAAAAAAAGCTATTAAATTTTATAGTCAGAAATATGCCAGAAAGCTTTCGTGCATCTTAAAAAGTGCCTTAGATCGGCCCCTTGTTTAGCAGTGGTCCATCCCAGCAAATGTTTAAAGCTTGTCACTGATGTGTCAGATTGTGGCATTGGTGCCAGGCTGTCCGACAAATCCACCAATGGCACAGAACAGCTCATTGTGTTTCTGCACAGAGGACTTATTCACAAATTGAGAAAGCTAGCTATCACATACAGCAGGAAGTTTCTTGTATATCTCTCTGGTATTGAGTACCACCTGATCACTGACCACAAAACCCTTGTTTCACTTTTGGCCCCCATTTAAAACTTCCTGATAGTACAGTGCAGTGGCTGCAACAGTGGGCATTGTTCCCGTGTAACTACAAGATCCATTATTGCCCTACCATGCAGCGCTCAAACACAGAAGCCTTTTCTGCAGTGTGGATCAGATGCAGAGTTTGTCAGACATGAAACACTGTGCGTTGCCTTAGACTCCAGCCAGCTAAACATCCTTGATGAATTCCCCATCATGGCACTCAAAGGAGCAGCAGAAACAGGCTGTAATCACTACTCTGCAGGGTGTTGTCTGCTGTATGTTGCGATTGGCCAGGGCAACTGCCTAAGGGCACTCCGATCTGGCAGGGTGTTTTTCATTACGGTACGGGCTTAATGTCATCAGTGTTGTATTGTTCGCTACAGATGATTCTGGATGCCGGATGGTAGCTCCAATGCCCCGCTCCCAAACGCTCCACCGCACTGCACATTGAGGATTGTGCAGAGTTCAGGCAGTAATGCAGTGTCATCTGTACTGGCCTGGTATTGCCCTGAGCTATAGAACACACCATCCAGAATTGCTTGACCTGTGCCCACACTCCATCAGCCCCCACCCCAGGGTGACCACACTTTACAAATAGTGCATGTTGCCTTGTGTGGACCATTTTGGGCAACAATGTGACTGCTAGTTGTCAGGCCCTCTCTAACTGTCCCTATGTGGCATGAGTGGCTACCATCATCACAGGAGCTACCACCCAGTCCTATTCATCAGATTTCCACCCTGATTTCCAACAAAGTCTCTCAGTTCACAGCATCTGCATTTCCGGATTTTTGTCGACACAGTAGTAGTGTGCATCTGACCAATGCACCTTTCCATCCTGCATCTAATTCGGGAGCTGAGTGGACAGTCAGGACCTTCAAAATGCAGATGCGCAAAATAATGATGACAGCCAACTCTGGGATCAGCTTCCTTGCCACCCACCAGTCCATCCCCATATATGGACATAGCCCAGCCAAAATTTTGCCCAGGAGCAGATCCTGCAACCGTCTTTGTCCTGCTGCATCTGGCTCCGAGTCCATCTTCCCGCGCACACAGCCATATTCCCAGGTGGACTCCTACATCTGGGCTCATACTTTTGTCTGTTCCTCTTTGTAGACCCAAAGTGTCATTGGCAGCAAGGGATGGTAAATGTTTGAGGTTTCAGTCACCCAGGAACATCTAGTAGATGCAATGAAATCAGCTCTGGCCGCTACAAGTCAGTTTGCCCACCCACTTCCCAGCTACCGACTGAGCAAGATCTACATAATGATGCCCCAGACACATCTGCCCAACAGCCTGCCTGCTACTACTGCAAGCTCATCTGTCATCTTCGGCATTGATAGTGATTCGACAGTGACCATTGATGGGAGCCAGTGGAGGTGGAACCACTTCCACCCTCTAGGCCACTTTTGGCTCCCACCAACACCAATGCTCTTGTCACCACACAATTGATAGAGGTGGTGATCTTTCAGACTAAGATGCCCAAGGAGGCCGAACATTTCCATCTCCTACATGACCTCCACCCACTCCCTTGCTGGCAGGGCCAAGCTGAGCCCCAGAACCCATTGATCAGTTGGTGATCCCACTGCCTGAACCAGCATCCAACATGGTAATCTTGTCAATAACCTTCTACAGAAGTCTTTTATGGGGCTTCCAGCATCTCTCTCTCTCTCTCTCTCTCTCTCTCTCTCTCTCTCTCTCTCTCTCTCTCTCCATTTCCTCAACATAGTCAATATGGGCCAGGCCATTTCTGACTCTGTGTACCAATTAATGATGAGAGGTAAAGTACCCAGCAGTGATTTGGCTTCCCCACCCAGCTTTAGTATTGATATGGAGAACAGGTAAGAGATACTCAGGCTATATACTCCAGCTGCAGCTTACTCCTGCTTGAGGTGCCACCACATTAAGCATGTCACATGGAGTCACATACTGATGCGAGACTGCCTGAAAATACTACAATCTGACACACGTCAGTCTGTCTTTCACTGGTCTTTGAAGCCTTTAGCTTTATGGAATTGAACAGTAGAGTTTTGACCTCGCCTGTACTACATTTTTGGTTTTCGTTGCTCCTTAGACTGTTGTATATGCTTAACACGACTTCAACATTTTCCGGACTTGTTTTGAGATAGCCAATCATTTCATGAACTTTGCCGTCATTGACCTTGGCAGCCAATTGTTGTTCCACAAGTCTCTGCATTACTGCCAGAATTAGTGATCTTATATTGTGTTCTACCTACACAGAGTAGGATAGGAAAAGAAATGTCTTTGAACAATGTAGGAAAAGAGAGACTGCTGCTTATCATAAAGAAGACACATCAACTTTCAGGCAGGCACAACTAAAAGACACTCACATAAAGCTTTCAGCCACAGCCTTTGTCAGTAAAAGACACACACACAAGCAAGAACACGTCACACACACAACTGCTAACTCTAGCATATCAGGCTGGAATGCAGCATCAGATGTGATGCAAGCAGCAATCTGTAGGGGGCAGGAAAGGGGAAGGGATAGTAGTGTGTGGCTGAGGAAGAGGAAGCTCTTCATATTCCAGTCCCATCACAGGTTTATCCTACCCCATCAGGGGCTGGGCCACCTGTGAAAGCAGCCATGTCATTTACCAGCTACAGCTTTTTATGTCGGTATGATTACCAACCAGCTGTCCACTAAGACGAACAGCCACTGCCAGACTCTGGCACAACATGCAGCTGAACATAACACACTTGATTTCAGTGGCTGCTTCACTGCCTGAGCCATCTGGACCTTTCCCTCCACCACCATTTTTTTGTGAATTGTGCAGATGGGAGTTATCCGTACAACACATTCTCCGCTCCCATAATTATCCCTGCCTCAACATACCGTCTCCACATCCTCCACCCAACAGTTTCCACCCCCTCTGTTCTATCATCTCCTCCCCATACTCATCTCCCACCGTATTTATTCGCTGCCCCCTGCCGATGCACCCACCTGTCTTTCTCCACTCCTCTCCTCTTTTGCTCCATTTTTTTCCCTCACCTCCTTGCCCCACAACCTCATGATGCAGCACCTGTTGGCAGTCTAGTCTCTGCACACTTCACCAGACAGCATCCGTCTCTCCCCCCACCTGTACAGACTATCCTTCACCTTTCCCTTACTATTCCCCTTACCATTCCCATTCCCCTTTCCCTTTCCCACCCATACACTACCATCCTTTCCCCTTCCCTGCCCCCTCCACATTGCTGCTTGCATCCCACGTGATGTTGCATTCCAGACCGAGATGCCGGAGTTGGTGGTTGTGTGTGCATGAGGTGTACTTGCTGTGTGTGTCTGTGTGTGTGTGTTTTACTGATGAAGGCTGTAGCCAAAAGCTTTATGTGAGTGTCTCTTAATTGTGCCTGTCTGCAATTTGACGTTTCTTCTTTACAGTAAGTAGCAATCTGCCTTTTCCTACCTGAAGTTTACATTGTTTAAATGTCTTTGAATGCAGGTGAAAGTTATTTCTCTTTATAACTCCATGTGTAAGAGGAATTCCTAGATGGAAATAAGTAGACAGTTGCCAACTGTAAATAGTCAACATGTAGCCTTATACATACAAACTGTCTTAGTTGCCTCTGCAATCAATTGCCTAACTGACACATTCCACAGTATAACATTTATCAAGAATGTGAATATGTTAGTGAAAAGTCCTAGGTGGAATATAATTTAAGGACTAAGGTTAACAACTTACCACATAGTTGTGATGAATTGATGACAGGAACATAAACAAGAGTCTTGTTAGATTCAGCTGTTTTTGCCATAAAAATGATTGCCAACTTTGGAAACACAGAAATAGTAATCAAGAGTCATGTTTATGTAGCTGTTGACAGTGCCTCAACTATTCTGTGAGTTGTTCCTGTCCCTTCTTAAAGTATTTATCATCAATATAAACTACAAAAATTTTAGAGTTACACGGTTTAAAATTTATCTATATATATTTAGCTACCTGGCAGCCAGATCAATTGCGCTAATAAAAAAAGAATTCATGCAGGTCATGAGTTCCTCCATTGGTTTTTCAGCTTGTAATAGCCTCTCCTTGCAAATCCATAGTCACCCCCAAAGTTCATTGGCTTTATAGGGATCTGTATTGGACAAATTCTCAATCTTTTTTCCTGCTAGATGGCAGAGTATTGAAGTTTTCATTTTGCATAAACATATTATGATCATTGAATGAAATTTTGAACAGACAGACATCAAACATTCATTTCTGAAAATTATTTCTAGTACCTTAATAATCTGAATTTATGTTCCCTCTTGTGAATTATATTACCTATAATCTGATTTTAAATAGATGTGTCATTATCAGTTGTGAATATTGCACAAAGATATGCATAATTTAAGTGATAAAATTTAATGATTCCTTGCAAAACTGGTAAAATATAACATCTGCTGTGAACAGATTTCTCCTGTTGCTCATCATTTTTATGTGATAATTCAGTTTTACTTTCCTTCATATTTTTAGCCAATAGAAGGGGTCATTCACGTGCTTGTCACTGTCTTGCTAAATGACAACTGTTTCAGTGTTTTCCAAGGTTGCATCTTGCTAAAGTTGCATCTGATGTGTTACTCAAATATCACTACTGCTAATGATTATCTTTTGGTGTCTACATACTTGGAATTGTGCCACAACAATTGACACTTTGCTGCTGCCTTCTTCCGTCAGCATTGTCAGATAGTTTGTCTGTCAAAATATTGTAGTTTCAGGGACACCGCATGACACACTGTCTGACTGTATTGGGGAATCCTTAAGCAGCCATACTGGAATACATTTCCATGTACCAAGAGGAAAATGTTAATATTATTCCACTGAATCTACATTACCCAAGTAGATGATTCACAATTAGGAGTACTGGTCCTCCTCTGTAGCTAAGTGTTCCTTGGTGAGTGGACCAGAGAGGCCTGCAATCAGCCTTGTGATTTCAATTCAGGAGTACTTGTGTGAGCATTATCTGCTCCAAGGTGGGAAAAATAATGCCTTTGGCAGAGGATGACATGATGAGTGGTCGGTACCCCATAAGGGCTATGACAAGAAGTTAGTTTTAATTTCTTGTAGCTCAGTTTACAAAGTGTAGGTCTGAATTACACATGTAGTGTGTTGTTTTGTTGATTCTGCTATGGCATTTATTATATCCAGATTCTTTCTATGGAAATGGGGAATGAAGTGCGTAATTTTAATTTTTAAAATCTCTCATACCACAGTTAATGGTTTAGTGTTTGACATAGGTTATAATAATAATAATTATTATTATTATTATTATTATTATTATTATTAGTGTGCTTTTGTAATGTGTTAATTCATATTTTTTGTTGAACACAGTTTTTTTCCTTTCATAGTGAGCTTATTTCTTTTGTTTTTCTACTGTAGGTATAATGTAATAAATGATGATGAAGATGGATTATTATTATTATTATTATTATTTTTATTATCATCATCATTATTATTATTATTATTATTATTATTATCATCATCATCATCATCCATTATGCTTGCAATCAGTTGTTGTTCTCTAGTTACATTTGCTAAATTTCACTATCTGTAGTTAGTGCAAAATAACGTGTCACTACCTGGTATATATTTTTATTTTATTATTATTCCTATAGTTTGTTAAAAGAATCTTGCAGCACACTCAAGGAAGATGACATTGCTTGCATTACACATCCAATACATTTTTGATTTTTGCTGCTGTACGACTTTGGTGATACATTTGGAAAATAATTGTGAACAGGATCCCATGTAGGCATTGTTGTACTAGGACAGAATACTAGCTCATGCCATATGCCATCAAAGGGTAATTTTATTAAAGCACGTATTCAGAGGCATTTTGTTAGTTTGCTCAGGAATTTATTTTGTAACATTTTTGACCGAGTTCTTCACTTAAATGAGAGTCCGGTCATTCTAAAGTGGATCTAAACAAATCCATCTGCAAACATAACTTCATTTTGAAATTCAGCAAGCCATTCAGTGAGCATCTCTTCATTTTTTGGGCATCTTTAATTATGCAAATTGAGGGGAGTTGAATTAGCTCGACGTGATATGTATTATCACAATGACAAGGTATGATGTGTTCACTTCCTGTTCTTAATTTTCTTATGTGGTGCTGTGTACTTTCAGTTGCTTTCTGGACTTACAGTAGAAGCAGGGAGGGGTGTGAACATGAGACTGGTGCCATGTTGCTAGGCCTGGTGAAACAAGCTGCCACCCCCGGGAGGGGGTGGGGGGGGGGGCCTCTGGCCTTTGGCAGAAACGAAAAGAATGGCAGGTGGACTGCCCAGGGGGATGAAGGTCGCTTGGGCAGATAGAGCACTAATGGACAAGCCGTTGTTCATTTTGATGGTCATTGGGTGGCTGAGATAAAAATGCCTTCGTTCCAAAAATCAGATTTCTGCCAATGGGCAATAGATGCTGGGAGTTTGTGACGTGACGTACTTGAGGAGATAAACATCTCCTAGCATTCCTTTAAAAAAAAAACTCAAAAACAACTCAGACCTGCTTTACAGACGGACACTGTAGCAGAGTCGGCTACCAACCAAGTAGCAAGCTTTTTGTATTTTCACAGGACCTGCAGTGTGAGGCCAGCTGATGTTAGTGTGACATCATGTGGCCATAACACATGGCAGCAAACTTTTTAGAAAATAGGAGGAATGAATTTGATTCTTTGACCTATGGGTGTTTTGGCATTTTTGGGCGTAAAATCTTGCCTGTGAGACAATTACACCATTGGGCAGCGCTGTCCACTATTTACAAGTTTGATGGATGCATAGTGTTGGTGGGAAGACAGCATCAAGCTTCATTTTTAGAGACATGAAAAAGTTAGTCAATTGGAAAGATGTGGATGAGGAGACTCGTCACTGGGCCGCAGAAGAGAGGAGTCGATTGAGAGCCATGGATGCTAAATTGCAGCTACAGTCCAAGGTTACTTTTCTCTACTTTGTTTAAAGTTCAGAGAAGATTATGGTAAACATCGCTTACAGCTCCGGCATATCAGGGCAACTGAGTGTGTTGTGGTTCACTTGCGAGACAGCTGCCAGTGGCTGTTGTCTCGGCACTTCCTCAGTTCTGTTGGATCTTTGTGTGTTAGTTGCAGACAAGTCACCAAGATTGTCATAGTCATGCTACTGTGCCTGTCTCACAGAATTAGGTCTCAGATTTTATGCAACTCTGGCGCTTTCAGTACTTTTGCCTACTCATAGCATTAGTTAGCAGGATGTATAGCGGGGAACATCTCTGTAATGTTTTTGATAATAAACCATAGTGTTATTTAAATATTGAGTTCATTATCTTAACCATTTCCTTTAAATGATAATATTTGTCGCTAGATTCTTTGCTAGGATCGATCAGTTAATATGTTACTAAATCTGTTGTACAAACTAAATTTAGCACTCGGTCCAAAGGATGTCGCTGATTCTTGATTAATCTCAGATTCAGATGGATGGCACATTTTTCTTTCATAATCAGGTTTTGTGATTTCCTCACAAACTGTACTTCACAAAAAATGTACAGTGAGCTTAAGACTTGTTGTCATAGTTTGTGAAGCAACAAGCAAATACATGCAGTTTCAGGAAATGAAATCGAAGTCTGTGTTTGACCTAATATTACTTTTGAAATTGTAAAGTTTTTACTGTGCATTAATTGCGATTGTTATGCCAAAACCTTTAAAGGCACAGTTGTAATTTTGGAATACTTTGAAGTAAGAAAAATATATTGTTTTAATCAATTTTACGTATTTTATGAGTTTCTTTTGTTTTCCAGGCACGTGGTAAAAGTGGCCCTTTGTTTACATTTGACGTGCACGATGATGTCAGACTAGTGAATGATGCAAGTGTCGAGAAGGAAGAATCACATGCAGGCAAGGTTTTGTTAAGGAGCTGGTATGAAAGAAACAAACACATTTTTCCAGCTAGCCGCTGGGAACCATATGATCCAACAAAAAGTTACGACAAATACACAGTCTCGGATAGAAATACAAAGAAATGAAAAGCACTGTTTTTAAAACATAGACAAGACAATCAAAAGTTAAATGTATTGTACATTTAAGAAGTGATTGGTCAGACTTTCTGTATGGTAAATTTTTCAAGAGATCATTGCTTTATTTATGTAAAATATGTGTAAGATAAAAACTGTGTACAATACATTTAGTGTAACTAACAATTGCAGTATATCATGTACTGTTCTCTCTCTTATTGGCTCACTGTCAAAGATTACATGATGTGTTAATTAAAATAATGCTGAATAGTGCTAAACTCTCATCTTTAACTGCCAGCGATGATAGCATATTCTGCACTTACCATCAGGTGTCCCACACAAGGATACGGGATAGTTCTGGAGGAGTCACAGTTTGTTACAGTCTCTCTCCATCCTCCTCTTTCCTAAAATTTTAACTTCTTGTCATCCACACTTTAGATGTGTCACATATGTATACAATTATAATAATACTACACTACTGGCCATTAAAACTGCTACACCAAGAAGAAATGCAGATGATAAACAGGTATTCATTGGACAAATATATTATACTAGAACTGACATGTGATTACATTTTCAGGCAATTTGGGTACATTGATCCTGAGAAATCAGTACCCAGAACAACCACCTCTGGCCGTAATAACGACTTTGATACTCCTGGGCATTGGGTCAAACAGACCTTGGATGGCGTGTACAGGTACAGCTTTCCATGCAGCTTCAACACGATACCACAGTTCATCAAGAGAAGTGACTGGCATATGGTGATGAGCCAGTTGCTCGGCTACCATTGACCAGACGTTTTCAATTGGTGAGAGATCTGGAGAATGTGCTGGCCAGGGCAGCAGTCGAACATTTTCTGTATCCAGAAAGGCCCATACAGGACCTGAAACATGCAGTCATGTATTATCGTGCTGAAATGTAGGGTTTAGCAGGTATCGAATGATGGGTAGAGGCACGGGTAGTAACACAACTGAAATGTAACGTCCACTGTTCAAAGTGCCGTCAATGAGAACAAGAGGTGACAGAGACGAGTAGCCAATGGCACCCCATACCATCACGCCGGGTGATATGCCAGTATGGCAATGACGGATACACGCTTCCAATGTGCGTTCACCGCGATGTCGCCAAACACGGATGTGACCATCATGATGCTGTAAACAGAACCTGGATTCATCCGAAAAAATGACGTTTTGCCATTCGTGCACCCAGGTTCGTCGTTGAGTACACCATTGCAGGCACTCCTGTCTGTGATGCAGCATCAAGGGTAACCGCAGCCATGGTCTCCGAGCTGATAGTCCATGCTGCTGCAAACGTCATCGAACTGTTCGTGCAGATGGTTGTTGTGTTGCAAACGTACCCATCTGTTGACTCAGTAATTGAGATGTGGCTGCACGATCCGTTACAGCCATGCGGATAAGATGCCTGTCATCTCGACTGCTAGTGATATGAGGCCATTGGGATCCAGCACGGCATTCCGTATTACCCTCCTGAACCCACAGATTCAATATTCTGCTTACAGTCATTGGATTTTGACCAACGCAAGCAGGAATGTTGCAATACGATAAACCGCAATCGCGATAGGCTACAATCCGACCTTTATCAAAGTCGGAAACGTGATGGTACGCATTTCTCCTCCTCACACGAGGCATCACAACGACGTTTCACCAGGCAACGCCGGTCAACTGCTGTTTGTGTATGAGAAATTGGTTGGAAACTTTCCTCATGTCAGCACATTGTAGGTGTCGCCACCGGTGCCAACCTTGTGTGAATGCTCTGAAAAGCTAATCATTTGTATATCAGAGCATCTGCTTCCTGTCGGTTAAATTTCGCGTCTGAAGCACATCATCTTCGTGGTGTAGCAATTTTAATGGCCAGTAGTGTAACTGTGTGTGTGTGTGTGTGTGTGTGTGTGTGTGTGTGTGTGTGTGTGTGTGTGTGACTCCAGACTTTAGTAGGAATCTTAACGGACATAGGTTTTTCCTCCTCCTAAATGAAACCCCACCCCAAATGTGTAATGAACACTCTATTGAGATTCAAGTTTACAATTCTTACTTCACACAAAAGACGGAGCATCTTCATTAAACATCCTGCCACGGTGGCATCCGAAACAAGAGAAGTATTTCATAAAGGAAAACTGTTGACAGATGCACATTAAATTAAACTGAAATTACTGAGATAACATTGATTCTATACCACAAAGCAGTGTAATCTTGTCAGGTTTATCTTCCTATAAATCATGAGAAATAGAGAGGAACAATTAAAAAATTACAGTACTTCAGGTATCCCAGTTTAGGTACACTACATAGGTAAGCATGTAAATGAGGGGAATGCTGTTTCTGTCAGTCATTTCTGCCCCTACTAGGGAAAGTGAAGCTTTCTGTAATGTTTTCGTGAATGGAGGCCACTCCCATTCCTGTTTTGCCTGTCTACCTGTGGACTTTTGAACCATGTCAGATTTATCAGCAGCAGGTACAGTCAGCCTGTGAACGAACACCTTTACCTGGCCGGAATGTTTTCCATAAGTAGTCAGGACACAAGCCCATCTATATGAGCAAGAAACTGATAATTTTTTTATACTTCCTTGCCATTTTTCAGATTTACTTTCCATATTACTTCATTCTCCAAAAGTTAGCTGAAACATTAGGAAGGTGATACCTGGCAAAATACAAACACTTTTTTGGGGTGGGGGGGGGGGTCATGACTTCATAACTATCCCCTTTGGATCAGTATCTTGAGGTGTTACATCAAATAGGTATCATGTTATCAATAACTTACCCCCCTTACTCCTAACCCCTCCATTATTCTATGTAGTTGATCTCATGTACGCATATCACCAGTGGTGCCACCCACGGTCTGAAAATGGACTAAAAATACTGAAACTAGTCACCAGTAATGAAATAAAACATCATTTGGATCATGACTGAATATTTTCATTATTGAAAAATGAATTGCACATGTATACTGATCGGCTTGTGGAGAAGCTTTGTTTTAACAAAACTAAAAATTAATGCAAAACTACCTTGTCCAAAATGTCAAGAAACAATTTAAAAAAATGAGTATATGACCTCTGAAGAAGAAGCAAAGCAGAAGTAGTAGGCATATGTGCAATTTCATATTTTTTTGCCTCCAGATATGCCATAGATGATGCACACTAACAAATTGTTCATTGCTTCCATAATTTTACCATATTTTTTGATAATGAGATTAGAAAATACAAATTCTTGTAATTGACAATTGCTTCAAATCTCTTCAAGCACTTTGTCTTGTTTTGTTGGTGATGTACTTTGCTATTCATGAAGTGGATGACTTTGGAAGCTGCTACAAGGTCGCCAGGGGGCATGTGGCATAGAGGGTTAAGATTCATCACTTACTTTCACTGTACAGTTAGTGGCTCAATTAAAATTGTAGTCAAAGGAGATGATAAGGTACAGCTTTTGCAGCAAAATCTGAACTCATTTTGAAAGCAGCTGCTGTTTGTGAAAGTGAACGCTGCACAGCTATGCACACACCACCTTGCTGCAGTAAACATTCTCTTATTACCATACTCATAGCAGAGGTAAGTAGCTCACAACATGAAATATGAGAGTAGGGGGAGCTTATCCATGAAGCTACTTTCTCAAGTTCAGGAAAGTTTGCTTTACTATCTCTGTGTGATCTCTTAAGTGAGAATTATTCAGAATATTTCATTGAGATGAATGTAGCATGGTGAATAAGTCCCACATCTTCAAATCACTATTATGACAACAGAGTTGCAAACAATGCTCACAACGTTGCAGTCATGACTATGCTAGTGGCAAGAAAATGCATTTTTGTTGCTGCTTGATTAGATCTGGACATACAGTCTAATGCAAGACACTGTGCTCCCCAAATTTCAGATATGCGGTGTGGCCAGCTGTCTAAAAAGTGTGAGAAACTGAATGAGTTATCACATTGAATACTATTCCCATTTCTGTGACTCAGGTCATGGTCATAACTCACAGCATTGTCTTATCTGTTTTATAATGTATGTCTCTTCTTTTTTAGTAGTAATTCTCCACGAAGCATTTTCACTAACTTTTTTTCTTAACTAACTGAGAAAATATTTGTCTTCTTGTATTATTCTTCATTTTTCATTGCATTGTAGGCAGTCCCCTTTATAAATGGCATGGTACATCACAAAGGCATCAGTTACAATGCAGCCATAATGAGACTGAGAGACTAGAGTGTGAGTGATTGAACTGATCAAAAATGGAAACTGCTTCACATCAGATGCTGGACAAAAGTGTGGAGTATTGAAAAGAATGGCTAGGCACTGGTGGAAAGAATATCAGCAAAGTTGCTATATTGTGCGGAAAGGAAGAAATGGCTGGCCCTGTGTGCTTATTGAAGCAGATGATCAATATTTCTTGAAGCACATACATGCTAATCCATTCCTCAATTGCCATGTGCTGAGAGTGCTTCGTTAGTTTTCTGGCAGCAGCAGACTGTTACAAGACAACTGAAAGACATCACTCAATATCACTGGAGAGCAGCTATGAATAAACCTCTGATTGACTATCAGAAGACTGACTGCATGGCTTTTGCTGTGGTGTATATCGACTTTGACTACAGCAGGGTCATCTTTTTGGCTGGAGAAGTATCTTCTTCATTTAACAATGCCCCTTTTCAGGTGTGATATAAAAGTTATTGTGTAAAGTTATTTCAGTAGCAATTTTTTTCCTGGAAATGGCTTTACATTCATCTACGTCTACATCAATACGCCACAGCCACTGTACAGTGTGTGGCAGAGGGTACCCTGTACCACTACTTGTTATTTCTCCTCCTGTTCCACTCACAAATAGAATGAGGGAAAAACGACTGTCTGTACGCCTCCATATGAGCTCCAATTTATCTTATCTTATCTTCGTGATCCTTACGTACAATGTAAGTTTTTTGGCAGTGGAATCATTCAACAGTCAGCTTCAAATGCCGATTTTCTAAATTTTCTCAGTAGTGTTTCTCAAAAAGAATGTCGCCTTCCCTCCAGGGACTCCCATTTGTTCCCAAAGCATCTCCACAACACTGACGTGTTGTTTGAACCTACCAGTAATGAATCTGCCTCTGAATTGCAGCAATGTCTTCTTTCAATCCGACCTGGTACAATCCCAAACACTCAAGCAGTACTCAAGAATAGGTCGCACCAGTGTCCTACGTGAACTCTCCTTTTCATGTGAACCACTCTTTCCTAAAATTCTCCCAATAAACCGAAGCCAACCACTTGCCTTCCCTACCTTCACATGCTTATTCCACCTTATATCGCTCTGCAACATTATGCCTAGATATTTAAAAAGCTTGACTGTGTCAAGCAGGACTCAAGTAATACTCTATCCAAACATTACAGGTTTCATCTCCTTACTCATCTGCATTAACTTACATTTTTCCCATTTAGGACTAGCTGCCCTTCATAACACCAACTGGATTTTTTGTCTAAGTTGTTTTGTATCTTGCTACAGTCACTCAATTTCGACACCTTACCGTACACCACGGTATCATCCACAGACTGTTGCCCAGTCTGTGCACTAAATCATTTGTGTGTATAGAGAACAACAGTGATCCTGTTACACTTTCCTGGGGCACTCTTGACAATACTCGTGGTTCTGGTGAACACTTGCCTTCAAGGACAGCATACTCGGTTCTATTATTTAACAAGTCTTCAGCCACCCATATATCTGTGAACTTCTTCCATATGCTTGTGCCTTTGTTAAGAGCCTGCAGTGGGGTACCATGTCAATTCTTTCCAGAAATCTAAAAATGTGGAATATGCCTGTTGCGCTTCATTCATAGCTCTCAGTATATCAAGTGAGAAAACAGCAAGCTGAGTTTCGCACAGACCTAAAACCATGCTGATTCGTGACATAAGCTTGTGAGTCCCAAAAAAGTTTGTTATATTTGAATGGTGAATATTTTCAAGGATTCTGCAGCAAACAGACGTTAGGGATATTGGTCTGTAATTTTGCGAGTCTGTTCTTTTACCTTTCTTATATACTGGAGTTACATGTGTTTTCCCAGTCACTTGGGACTTTGTGTTGGGCGAGAAATCTATGTTAAATGCAAGCTAGGTAAGGGGCCAACGCCGTAGAGTACACTTTGTAAAATTGAATTGGGATTCCATCTGGACCTGGTGATTTATTTGCTTTCAAGTTTTGCATTTGCTTCTCTACGCAAGGTTGCTTATCACTATGTCATCCATACGGGAGTCAGTCCGATGGTCAAAATGATGGTATGTTTGTACAATTCTTCTGTGTGAGTGATTTCTTGAACATGAAATTAAAAATTTCAGCTTTCCTTTTGCTATCTTCAACTGCCACACCAGACTGGTGAACAAAGCTTTTCTAACCTACGCTTGTCATCATTTGGGCATTTCGTTTTGACCCAAGAGAGCCACAACCTCTGCTTCCTCAGCATCCTTCAAATTTTGTGTTTAAATCATAGTGGGTCATTTCCATCCCTTATCCACTAATCCACATGTAACTCTCCATAACACAATTTACAATCCGCTTAATCTTTGCCCATAATTCCTCTACATCTGTCTTACTGGAACTAAGTGATGCCAATTCAGTGTCCAAGTGAGATTCTAATAATTGCTTATGTTCTCTGTCTCGCAGAAACACTCTCCTAGCCATCTTGATTAATTTATTAACTTTCATAATCAGTTGCTATAATGACATCATGATCATTAATCCTGTCTCTATATGGACATTGCAGTAAGATCCGGCCTATTTGTAACTTCAAGGTCTTATAAGATATTTCCATTGTGTGTAGGCTGCCGAGCTAGCTGCTCAAGACCATTTTCAGAAAATGTGTTCAAAAGTATTTCACATGACTGCACCCCTGCAATGTATCCATAGACATCCAAGTCTATAATTGGCAATGATGAATTCTTCTCAGGTTATCAGCTGAGTGGTGGCATCGTCTTGTCACAACATTTCGATGAGTTTCGTACCTATCATCTTCTGGCAAAGTGTCAGAATGCTGTGTTCTGCATATCTATATAGCTGCTTTGCTGTGATCCACTTCTGTAGGCCAGCCAATCGTGTTCCTCTGGAAGGGGGTACCTCGTCGGTGGTGGTGGTTGGGCCCACAGCGCAGCCTGGCATCGAGACCTGGTGGCTATCGAATCTATCTGCAGATGCCGCTGCCTTCAGATCGGAGCGTTCCTGACGTATTTTGTCAATTGTGGGATCCCACGCTGCACTGAGCTGAAAACCGCTATCACTGTTTACTAGATTGTTTTGATGATGTATCTCCACTGCCTCTTTGAAGATCGAGTCCTAGAAACTGTTGGCGCTGCACAACTTCTTCGTTTTTTCGAATTCGAAGGTGTCCCCCTCGATAATGTTATGTTCTGCTACTGCGGACATGTTTGTCTGGCCTAGTCGTACATTCCTGATGTGTTCAGTACAGCGTTGGGAGATACATCGTTGTGTCTGCCCGATATATTCCATCCCACATTCGCACTCAGTACTGTAAATGCCCGGTGTCTGCAACCCCATCTGGTCTTTGGTTGAGCCAAGTATATCTTTGACTTTTTTCAGTGTGTGAAAGATGGTCATTATTTCGTGCTTCTTTAATATTCGTGCGATCTTGGCTGTCGGTGGTCCAGCAAACGGCAGAAATGCCACACGTTTTGCTTTGTCTTCTTCTGGTTTCTCCTCCCGCATCTTGTCTGCAAGCAAGGCATGTCGTATTTGTGTCTCGGTGTAGCCGTTCTTTCAGAAGATTTCCTGCAGATGTGCTATCTCACGCGGCAAGCTCTTGCTGTCACAGATCGACCTGGCTCTTTGTACTACAGTGTTCAGTACTGAGTTATGTTGTGCTGGATGTTGGCAGCACCGAACATTGAGATATAAGTCCATGTGCATCTTCTTCCTGTAGACCGTGTGGCCCAACGTACCATCCAGATTTTTCTTGGTCAAAATATCCAAGAAGGGAAGACAGCCATTCTCTTCTACCTCCGTGGTGAATATGATGCTGTCATGTATACCACTGAGATGGTGTAGGAACTCCTGTAGTTTTTCCTTGCCATCTGCGGGAAACCTTCCAAAAGAACGACTATACCAAGACACAAATAAGACATGCCTTGTGTGCAGACAAGAGGCGGGAGGAGAAACCAGAAGAAGACAAAGCAAAACGTGTGGCGTTTCTGTCGTTCACTGGACCACCAACAGCCAAGATCATAAGAATATTAAAGAAGCATGAAGTAACAACCATCTTTCGCGCACTGAAAAAAGTCAAAGATATACTTGGCTCAACCAAGGACCAGCTGGCATTGCAGATGCTGGGCATTTACACTATTGAGTGCAAATGTGGGATGGAATATATCGGGCAGACACAACGATGTATCTCCCAGTGCTGTACTGAACACATCAGGAATATATGACTAGGACAGACAAACAAGTCCGCAGTAGCAGAACATAGCATTATCGAGGGGGACACCTTCGAATTCGAAGAGAACAAAGAAACTGTGGAGTGCCGACGGTTTCTGGGACTCAATATTCAAAGAGGCATTGGAGATACATCTGCACAACAATTTAGTAAACGGGGATAGTGGTTTCCAGCTCAGTGCAGTGTGGAATCCCATAATTGACAAAATGCATCAGGAACGCTCCGATCTGAAGGCAGCAGCATCCGCAGACAGATTGGATAGCCACCGGGTCTCGATGCTGGGCCGCACTGTGGCCCCCCCCCCCCCCCGCACCACCACTGACATGTTACCCCCTTCAGGAGGAATGTGATTGGCCAGCCTACAGAAGCAGATGACAGCCCTACGTGAAGAATACAGAAAAGAATAAACACCTAACTTGGCACTCTGTAGACTTATATCAGCCCAGAGCTGGAGCCTGATTGAAAGTTCAAAATAATTGGTATAAATGGTTTTATATATCATGTTTTCATTAGTTTGATCCATTATCTGTTAAATAAATAGAACCACTGAATGTATGAGTAATTGTTTTGACAAGCAAATGGTTTGGTTTTTGTTAGGTGTATTGCCCACAGTGAGAACTCTTCCATCCAAATAGTCTCCACAGAAGGCAAAAGTATCATGGAACGTACATCAGAAAGACAGGTTAGAGACCATAGGAAGGAGATTGTTTGTTGCAGTTGACAAAAATATTATCTCTATTGAGGTCGAAGTTGAGTGTGAAAGTGAAATTATCTGGTTGCATATAACAGGTCTAGGTGAAACGAAGTTAGTTGTTAGATCAGATTACCGGCTACCCCGTTCGGCTGTGACAGTTCTAGAGTAATTCAATGAATGTCTATAGTGAGTAGTGTGTAAGTACCCAGATCATGCATTACTAGTTGGGGACAACTTTAACCTGCTGAGTATAGGATTTACTTGTGTTCACTGTAAGTGGTACAGAAAAACAGTTGCGCGAAGTACTTATGAACATGCGTTCTGAAAACCACCCTGAGCAGCTAGTTCTGCAGTGCACATGCAATGGAACTGTGTTAGACCTTGCAGCTACAAATAGGCTGGACCTTATTGACAATGTCAGTATAGAAACAGGGATTAGCAATCATGATGTTATTATAGCAACTATAGTTATGAAACTTAATAAATCAGTTAAGAAGGCTAGAAGAGTGGTTCTTCTATAAAGGTCAGATAACCAGTTGCTAGCATCTCAGTTTGACAGTGAACTGACATCACTTAGCTCCAGTAAGATGGACACAGAGGAATTCTGGGCAAAGTGTAAGAAGTTTTGTAAATCATGGTCTGGAGAAATATGTGCCAAGTAAGTGCAATAAGGATGGAAAATACCCACCATGATTTAATAACTAAATTTGGAAAATGTTGAGGAAGCAGAGGCTGTTGCTCTCTTGATTCAAAAAATGATGACAAGCAATGGGTATTGAGATTCGTGCATCTGTGAAAAGATCTATGCATGAAGCACATAATTACTATCACTGTCAAACTTTAGCAAAAGATCTGGCAGAGAACCTGAGAAAATTCTGGTCCTATGTAAAATGCTAACTGGGTCTAAGGCTTCCATCAAGTCACTGGTTGACCAGTCTGGTGTGGCAATGGAAGATAGCAAATGGCAGTGGAAGATAGCAAAACAAAAGCTGAAGTTTTAAATTTGACGTTCAAGAAATCATTCACACAGGAGAATCATACAAACGTACTGTAATTTGACCATTGAACAGAGTCCTGTATCGAAGACTTAGTAACGTACCCTACAGCATTGCCCCATTACTTAGCCTACATTCATCACAAATCTCTCACCTAGCACGAAGTCCCAAGCTACTGGAAAAAAGCACAGGTGACTCCTGTGTACAAGAAGGGCAAAATTACCTAACTTTGGTTTGCTGCAGAATTCTTGAACATATTCTCAGTCTTAAATAAAACAGATTTCCTTGACACTGAGAAACCTAAGTCCGCAACTTAGAACAATTTTAGAAAGCATTGCTCATATGAAACTCTGCTTGTCCTTTTTTCACATGATATACTGCAAGGGCATGATATACTGAAGGGCAACAGCCAGATTCCATATTTCTAGATTTTGGGAAAGCATTTGACAAGGTGCCCCATTGTAGGGTGTTAAAAACAGTATAAGCATATGGAATAGGTTCACAGACATCCAAGTGCCTCGAAGACTTCTTAAGTTATAGAACTGAGTATGTTGAGCTCAATAGCAAGTGTTCATCAGAGACAATGGTATCATCTGGAGTGCCTCAGGGAAATGCGATAGGATCTCTATTATTCTCTATATACATAAATGAATTGGTGGACAGGGTGGGCCGCAGTCTGTGGTTGTTTACTGAGGATGCTGTGGTGTATGGTAAGGTGTTGTAGTTGAGTCACTGTAGGAATACGCTAGATGTCTTAAACAAAATTTCTAGTTAGTGTGATGAATGACAGCTAGCTCTAAATGTATAAAAATGTACGTTAATGCAAGTGAGTAGGAAAAACAAACCCATAATGTTCAGATACAGTATTAGTAGTGTCCGGCTTGGCACTGTCGTGTCGTTTAAATATCTGTGCGTAATGTTGCAGAGCAGTATGAAATGGAACAAGCACGTAAGGGATGTGGTAGGAAAGGTGAATGGTCGACTTCGGTTTATTCGGAGAATTCAAGGAATGGAGGCATGTAGGCAGTGTTTCCTTCGTTCTACTTGTGAGTGGAACAGGAAAGGAAATGACTAGTAGTGGTTCTGGGTACCTTCTGCCACTTGCCATAAGGTGGACTCCGGAGTATCAATGTAGATGTAGAGTTCTCTATTAGAATATGAAGCTGTATCTCATTTTGTGGAGTAGGTCATCTGTGGAGAATAAATGAAAATCTCAACATGAGGCCTATATTAACATACTCTATTCAAGTATCAAGAGTGCTGAAATGATGCACCCACAGGGTGAGATATGTTTTCTGCAGGTATGAACACTCGAAAATGTAGAGCAGTTAGGAGTACTTGTTTTTCCAAAGATTTACGCATTACTTTCTTAAACTATTCGCCTTGTCAGAGCAACTATTCTTCTCTATCATCTCTATTCTTTTGATCTTTCCATCTTTTCAAAATATTGGCATCATGTTGTACTGCCGATATCTGCAAAGTACAGCTGTTTCAAACATCTGTTTTTCTCTGTAACTCTATCTACTCCTGAAAAAGCTGAACGGCTGTGCTTGATTGCTTTTAGGGACACCTGTTTTTATTTCTTTATTTTTTGATCTTTTTGTTATTTTTCCTCATTATCATTACGTTTGTGTTATTCTTTCACTCTGACTGCCACCCCCCTTTTTTTTTTTTCATTGTTTTAAAACCTGCAATATTTTATTAATTTTTTTCTAAATCTGGAACTGTTGGCAAGTCATTAGGAAATTCGATGCAGTGTATCTTTTCACTGTTGAATTTACGTATTGTCATTTATATTGATTATTCATTGTAGATTTGAAGCAGATATGTAGACAAAACTTGCCACTTGAAAAAGTCAATCATTTCCTAAATCTGGACAGCAGTGGAAGGAGCAGAGTTCCCATTGTCAGCATGCTGCATTATTGGTTCTAAACCAGATGTTGGAGTTGGATCAAGGTTGTGCATTAGGCTTCTGCGTTTACCATTGTTCCTCATCAGATAAAGTCCACTAGCAAAATGCCACACCTTTTCCAGAAGACAGTTATCATGATCTTGCACTGTGACATTGTTTGTTTGAGTTTGACCTTGACATAAAGGTTGAGTGTTACCATTCCATTGACTGTTGCTTGGATTCAGAGGTGAAATAGGATACCCATGTTTCATATTCTTTGTCAATGGGACTCAGTATGTTATCCCCTTGTTTGACATAATGAGTCAAAAAGTGAGTGAACTGGCCAGTCTCTTTCGTTTGTGGTCTCCTGTAAAGAGTTTGAGTACCCATCATCACAATTTGCTGAAGTTTAGGTTTTCACACAATTTTATACAGTAAAAACCTAGGCACTTGAGGAAAATCCACTGAGAGAGTAGTTATTGTGAATCTTCTGTCCACTTGAATTTTCATGTTAATTGCAGTCACCAAATCTCTGGAATCATATATGGTCGACATGAGCATTCTTCATCGTGAACATTTCCACAACCGCATTTGAACTCTCTTACCCATTTTCTCACTTTACGTTTGTTCAATGCATTATCGTCATACACCTCAGAAAACTAATGATGAATGTGCGCAACTCACATGTTTCTTGCACTAAAAAATGTATCACAGACCGTATCTGTCACAAGGCAAGTGATTCAATTTTTGAACAGTTCAAAGATGCATAATTCAGTGTACAGCTAAGCTAGTAACTGCAACTGGTGCCTGCTTGTTCGCAAAGGATACTAGGAGGTACCATTCATGTTTGTTGCAATGTGCACACTCACTATGGCACCATAAACAAAGTAGTCTTTAAAACATCCATTGTGTTACATGAGTGTTTTCGTTTACACATTTAGATTACATTTTTAAAACAGTCCATGGCAGTTTTTGTAAGAAAATAGAAAGATCATCACCCAGAGAAGTGATCTACCACTGAACCAGCCTACAGAATACCCTTGTCTATCTCTACTCCCATTCCCACACCCCATGAGTCATTCCCTTGCAACAGACTCTGGTGCAAGACCTTCCCATACATCTGCCCACCAGCTCTTACCACAGTCCAGTAACAAGCACCTCCTACCCAATAAAAGGCAGGTCCAGGCTCAGGTGCAAGACCTGTCCCATACATCTGCCCACCACCACTTACCACAGTCCAGTCACAGGCACCTCCTACCCAATAAAAAGCAGGGCCATGTGTGAAAGCAGACATGTTGTATAACAGCTACACTACAATTACTATACAGCATCATATGTGGGCATGACAAGTAACCAACCCTGTCCACCTGCATGAATGGCCACCACCAAACTGTGGCAAACTGCAAACTTTGACCATTCAGTTGCCAAACATGATGCACATCACAACACAACACTAATGACTTCAAAAACCACTTCACTACATGGGCCATTTGGATACTCCCTTCCAGTAGAAGTTTCTCTGAACTACACAGGTGGGAACTGCCTCTCCAGCATATCCTGCACTCTTGCTATCCCCCTTCCTAAATCTTCGCTAACTTGTTTCCCACTGCCACATCTTACACCTTACTCCTAATACCTCACCTTTTCCCTTCTATCTTCTGTCCACGCCACTTCTTTACCATCCAGATTGTGTAGTGCCTTCTCTCACCATTCCACCCCCCACCCCCCCACACACACACATGTGGGCACTCTCTCCCTCCCCTTCCCCCTGCCCCTCCACTTTTTTCACCCCATCTCTCCCCCTGCCCCCTTCCCTCTCTCCTCCTTTTTAACACCACCTCTCCTGCCTTTCCTCCCTTCCCCCTCCTCCCTTTTCCACCCCCTCTACCCCTTTGTCCCCTTCCCTCTCCCCCTTTTTTCCACCCCTCTCCTCATTTTTACCACCCCTCTCCCCCTTTTTACCACCCCTCTCCCCCTTTTTACCTCTCCATCTTCACCACCACCTTCCTCTCCTCTCCTCCTCTCCCTCCCCCCTCCCTCTCTCTATCCCATGTATACACTACCCTCTGAACTCCTTTCGTCTTGTTGTGCAGCTGCTGAGTCATTTGGCAAAATACCTGCCTCGCACTATCCTCCTACCCTCTCTCTGTCTCATGTGTCCTTCCCTATCCCCTCCTCACATCCACCTATCAGGCAACTACTTTCGATAATCAGCATTCAGTAATCAGTCTCACTGCTACCAGAAACTTGGAAGCTTGTGTGTGTGTGTGTGTGTGTGTGTGTGTGTGTGTGTGTGTGTGTGTGTGTATGTGTGTGTACACTCCTGCTAGAAAAAAAGCAAGAGCTCAAAGCATGTGTTAACTGTGTGCTGTTATGTGTTTGTGTGTGCAACGCACCAGTTCTCTATAGGTAAGAGGTTGCCTTTCCCTTATTTTACATATGCATTCGCAATTGCAATAGTTATTGTATCTTAAAAAGTTGTGGCTGGGACAGTGAAGGGAAGTCCTAATTCTCCATTCTTTAAGTATTGTTACATGTTGTTCTCTGATTATTTTGGTAAATATGTTTGAGGGGTAGCTCAGGCCCTTTGGAGGTAATGCCATGTCATGTTCTTTTGAGAAACAGCACTTTGGATGTTCCCAGAAGTAAATGTCCAAATAAAGTTGCATGTCACATTCAGTAGGGATTTCTCTCCCTTGAGCAGTCTTGGATACTACCTCACCAATAAAATATGTATGCCCTCTTGGCGAAATAATATAGGGAAAAGTCCAAGAAGTGTATACCAAGTACAAGTTCAAGGTGTTGGTATTAGCAATCCCTGATCATGGCAGAGGAACAGCTTCCCTGACTTCGTCATTATCTGTTGTACTTAGCATCAATCTCTGAGCTTTTTTAATGAAAAAGATACTGGAATAATTATCAGGCAATCATCTGCTTTGGTAAATGTTGGAAAAATCAAAAAGATTACAAAAGATACAAAATACCATTCCTTATTACATGAATCTATGACCAATAAAGAGCTTAAAAATATAAAAATAGGTTAATGTATGATGATCTACAACTGGCAGCACTTCTGTAACAATTTGTGAAGTTTGCATTTCTGCCCTCATTTGGTTTGCTCTATGCTGCACAGTCAATTGAAATACCCTCTTCCTTACTTGACTTACTCATCTGTTCTTCAGCATTTTTCTCTTCTTGTTTGAATTGCGCACCGCCGCCATTTCACTTACATACAAGGATACACTATAGACAGATACCTTCAGCAAAGACTTCCTAACACTAGTTTATATTTGATGCTAACAAATTCTTTTGTTTTTCAGAAATGCTTTTCTTACAACTACAAGTTAGCATTTTATATCCTCTCTGCTTTTGCTATCATCAGTTATTTTGCTGCCCATATAGTAAACCTCATCTTCTCCTTTCCTAAATTAACTCTCTGCAATCTACAACCCTGTCTCACTTCCATATTAACTAGTTCTTCCTTTTCATGCCCTTTGACTTACATAAATTCAGTCTGCTTTCCATACAAGTTGTAAAAAATCTCTTGCTCTCTGTATTTTTCCATGCTTTCTTCAGAATTTCAGAGTGTGATCCATTCAACACTGACAAAAGCTTTCTCTAAATCTACAAATGTAAGACTGATTTTGTTTACCCTATCTTCTTAGATAAATCATAAGGTAAGTATTGTCTCGCATGCTCCTATATTTCTGGAGCCCAAACTGACTATCTCCGGGATCAGCTTTTACAAAGTTTTTCCATCTCTGCCATTTGCATATTAATTTCCTATAAGTGCCCTCAGAACATTACATTTTGTGGACAAAATCTACACTCCTGGAAATGGAAAAAAGAACACATTGACACCGGTGTGTCAGACCAACCATACTTGCTCCGGACACTGCGAGAGGGCTGTACAAGCAATGATCACACGCACGGCACAGCGGACACACCAAGAACCGCGGTGTTGGCTGTCGAATGGCGCTAGCTGTGCAGCGTTTGTGCACCGCCGCCGTCAGTGTCAGCCAGTTTGCCGTGGCATACGGAGCTCCATCGCAGTCTTTAACACTGGTAGCATGCCGCGACAGCGTGGACGTGAACCGTATGTGCAGTTGACGGACTTTGAGCGAGGGCGTATAGTGGGCATGCGGGAGGCCGGGTGGACATACCGCCGAATTGCTCAACACGTGGGGCGTGAGGTCTCCACAGTACATCGATGTTGTCACCAGTGGTCGGCGGAAGGTGCACGTGCCCGTCGACCTGGGACCGGACCGCAGCGACGCACGGATGCACGCCAAAACCGTAAGATCCTACGCAGTGCCGTAGGGGACCGCACCGCCACTTCCCAGCAAATTAGGGACACTGTTGCTCCTGGGGTATCGGCGAGGACCATTCGCAACCGTCTCCATGAAGCTGGGCTACGGTCCCGCACACCGTTAGGCCGTCTTCCGCTCACGCCCCAACATCGTGCAGCCCGCCTCCAGTGGTGTCGCGACAGGCGTGAATGGAGGGACGAATGGAGACGTGTCGTCTTCAGCGATGAGAGTCGCTTCTGCCTTGGTGCCAATGATGGTCGTATGCGTGTTTGGCACCGTGCAGGTGAGCGCCACAATCAGGACTGCATACGACCGAGGCACACAGGGCCAACACCCTGCATCATGGTGTGGGGAGCGATCTCCTACACTGGCCGTACACCACTGGTGATCGTCGAGGGGACACTGAATAGTGCACGGTACATCCAAACCGTCATCGAACCCATCGTTCTACCATTCCTAGACCGGCAAGGGAACTTGCTGTTCCAACAGGACAATGCACGTCCGCATGTATCTCGTGCTACCCAACGTGCTCTAGAAGGTGTAAGTCAACTACCCTGGCCAGCAAGATCTCCGGATCTGTCCCCCATTGAGCATGTTTGGGACTGGATGAAGCGTCGTCTCACGCGGTCTGCACATCCAGCACGAACGCTGGTCCAACTGAGGCGCCAGGTGGAAATGGCATGGCAAGCCATTCCACAGGACTACATCCAGCATCTCTACGATCGTCTCCATGGGAGAATAGCAGCCTGCATTGCTGCGAAAGGTGGATATACACTGTACTAGTGCCGACATTGTGCATGCTCTGTTGCCTGTGTCTATGTGCCTGTGGTTCTGTCAGTGTGATCTTGTGATGTATCTGACCCCAGGAATGTGTCAATAAAGTTTCCCCTTCCTGGGACAATGAATTCACGGTGTTCTTATTTCAATTTCCAGGAGTGTACAAATAGTGTTTGTACAAAATAACTTGGTCCATACTCGTACATATGGTGTGGTAGGGGAGGGTAAAATGGTAATGCTGCAAGTTCCACTGCAAGTGGCCACCATGTGGTAAGGGTGGTGTAGTACAACACCTGAGGTCAACAAAAAAGCATAATGTGGACACTACATCTAGCGAGTCTGTAAATGATTGTACTAACAGGATAGGGCAGTGTGACCATTAATCTGCAATCTTTCTCACACGATTTTAAAGAAAGTATTTGGCTGGAGGGGGATATTCTTTCACAACTTATACTGCCATTGGTCATGATGAACTGCTTATCTTTTCATTAACGCTCATAGCTATTGTGATACTTCAAAATTAAGTAATCCAGCCCATGAAGTTCAAATAATTTACAGTGAAAAATAGGAATTGCTGTGAGTTTAGATTTGTCGCATGTTGGATGATACGTTGATGCATGTGCAGCTAACATATTGAATTTTTCTTTGAACTTTGGAGCAGATCCACAGGGTGCCCTTAAGTCAGTTGTCACTAGCTATCCTTAAACTGTGTTGTGTCTAACATAATGGTAATCAGTTGTAACCTTCACTTGTGTATAGTACCCATATGTTGGTTGACACTAGCAGTTTGAGATGATGTTGATTGTTGTTATGTTAGAAACAATGAATAGAAAATGAACACCAAAACAGTGGCTATTTGTTTTGCAAATATTGTAGAAACATGGCTGTAATTACAGTTATGTTTGTGATTCATTAGTGAAACAATTCATTTCATTAACACCACTGATGTTATTTTATTTCAATAAAACAAAACACATTTGGTGTCAAAAATATGCATTATCTTGGAATCGCAAGACAGATTTAAAATACCTTCACTGATTTTGGAAATAACCTCTTAAAAATGTAGGCCTCTTGAAAGAAGTGTATATGGCGGGGAAGAATTGTGTAAACCATCATTGTAGGTGACCACCAGTAAAATGTGGTATATCTATTATTTTACTCATATTTTGTGATTTTTCTTTCGAGAAATACGTGGGTACATAGCACACAAACCACCAGCGACTGACACAATTTTCTTTTTCTTGTCATCCATACTTTTTAACATATAAACTGCTTTTGAAGTGCCAAAATGTACTAGAACAAATAAAATGTCTGTAAAACACCACACTGTACAACATACTTGCGGTGAGGCAGTCGCAATTCCTGAAATCCATCGCCCATGGCCTCTGGCATGCTGAGGAGCACCACAGTCCTAGGTTCAAGGATAAACCATGAAAATCCACTGCATTACACCACACACAGACAGACCGCCTGTGGGCCGGTTGGTGAGACTAGATCCAACAGGCAGGACCTGCACATTAGTAGGAACAGAATGGCTTCAAATCAGCAGGCCCGCAGAAACAGCCTGCGCTTTTGGCCCATCACAGAAATCCACTCTTGTGGCCAGCTATTCACAAGCCACAGAGAGCATGTTGATGAAATGACAGGGAGTATACATGAACTAGGAAAAAAAAAATCCCGGATTTCCCAGTTAAAAATAGTTTTTTACCAGGTGGAAATACATGTTTTCCTTGTTAAGTGACAGTATTCCTTCCCTCAGAACTGTAAAACTTATCAATCCTTTGAATGGTTAAGATTTTATATACCGATGTAGAGCTTTCCTGCACTTTATAAAAAAAACATGTTTTTGAAAGATCTTTGATGTGCAACAACATGTACGCTGCATACTTTCATATTACGATATGCTGCATATTTTCGTATTACGAAAGTATAAATTCGAATTCAACCAAAAACAGTATGTCAGTTTCTAAAGCATTGAAAACGAGATTTCGATGCCCTCTTGTAAGCCAATCATAGCTCATGTCAAGTGAACTTGCCAGCCGATGACAGCACATATTCAGAGCATAGGGCATGTGATGAAGTCAGCCAATAGCAGGATCACTGTTAAGTAGCACAAACACACAAATAGGAAAAGTTAATGGTTTAAATTGATATACATGGTGTAGCTACAAGAAACGCTAGTCAAACGCTCTGTGGTTTAAGAAATTCACCACACATTTACACATGTAACATAATTCATCTGGCATAAAAGGAAATTTACTTTAAAAGTAATGCTTTTCAAACTACGATTCGCAATACCTGTTAGAAATAGGTTCGTTTCAGCAGTTGCCAGAGAGCGCTAGAAAACAGGCGTTACTACGCGAGCGCAGCTACAATGATGTAGGAAGTCTGTATATTCATACATATAAAGCATTGATAGATCTTACATTATGTCATAAAAGAAACAAGACATCAGAATTTCGTAAACCATACTAAAATGCATAATTCGGCTTAAACTGCATATTTGTATGTCCAGATTCTCAATGATTTCATTGTGGTTTTCAGGATATAAATTTTCTTGGAACTTCATTTCAAATAAGATGACTGTCTCAATGGAAAAGATTAATACCACCCAAATTTCTTTAGCAAACCAACAAAAATAACTTCATTGTTCTGCAAGGCAATTAATACATGACTGCCAAAGACATGAAAATAAGAAAACTTTAACTAACAACATAATTTAGCCTTCTGTAATCATTTGAATGTGTTTTAATTCACTTGATGGCTTCCAGTCACAGAAATCTGTTTCATGTTCATCTGACATGAGAGCTGTAAAGGAAGAGGAAACAGCAAAATCACTACATATAAACAGTGGTCAAGTGGGAATTCCCCTCTGCAATTCAGACTGATCTGTGCATGCGTGAATCTGGCAGAGCTTGGGCGCATGAGAAAAATTGTTCTTGTTGTTACAGCCGATATAGCTAACAGGCACACTTTGGCCAGAAGTGGGAGAAGGTACTGCTCATACACGACTCAATTGCACATGAGCCTGATGGCAACTGCTCAAATGAATCCAATGTAAGCAATAGTGACATCTTGCTTATAATTTGTTGTTGTGAAGTTTAGCACAGTCTTCGTCCTAAGCCTTTGACACATTTTGCTGTTGGCAGATGCTTGTGTGTGCACTGTGTTTTGTTGTTGCAAGTGGCGCATTTCCTGTGCAACTCGAGTTTTATTTCTTTTTTTTTTTCTCTCTTTCTTCTTTGTTTTATTGCTGCAGTATTATTCTGCAGTAGCGGGATATAGTAATACGAGCTGTGCTTGGAAAGTTTTAAGAATGAATCCGCTGCTGCTTACTGGTTTGGCGGGCAGGTACACGGAGGATGGGGAGTGAGTCATTGTCTTGTGCTTCAATGCCATCTGAGAAGAAACTACATTTCCTTTATGCAGTTCATTGTGGCAGCTGGTTGAGTGCGGGTCTGTTAGGGCTTCTTGCCAGACAAAAAAATGAAGCAATGAACTTGTGTGAAATTTTGTTTTAAAACCGGGAAATCAGCTTCTGAGACTTATGAACCATTAAAAACAGATTTCCGAGATAATTGTATGAGCCAGTCAAATATTTTTGTGTGGTTCAACAGATTTAAAAATGAGTGCGAATCATTTGAAGATGAACCATGGTCCGGCCATCCTTCCACCTCAAAAACGAATGAAAATGTTGTGAAAGTTCGCAACTTAGTGTGCTCTGATTGTAGACTTATAGTTAGGGAGATGGCTAATGAACTTATTTTAAGTTTCTATGCAATTCAGTCAATTTTAACTGAAGATCTGAACATGTGTCGAGTGTCCGCAAAATTCCTTCCAAAAGTGTTGTCAAGTAACCAGAGACAATACCGACTTGAAGTGTGACAAGAACTGATTAATTGGACTAAAAATGACCCAGATTTGTTAAATAGTGTAATTACAGGCGACATATCATGGGTATATAGATATGATCCTGAAAACAAAGTGCCGTCTTTGCAGTGGAAGACTCCAGGTTCACCACGTCCAAAAAAAACCACGGCAATGTAGGCCGAAGGTGAAGACAATGTTGGTGATTTTTTTCGATTCTGCTGGTATTGTGCATCATGAAATTGCCCCTAGAGGACAGACAATTAACCAGGAATACTACAAACGTGTCCTTGAGCGTTTGCGCGAAAAGGTGCAGAAGAAAAGGCCTGCATTGTGGAAAGACATGAGTTGGGTGCTGCACCATGACAATGCTCCGGCTCATCGTGCCTTCTCCATCGTTGAATTTTTGACCAACTTCTAAATTCCTGTGCTTCCACAACTGCCATATTCCCCTGCTTTGGCCCCTGCGGACTTCTACCTGTTTCCTAAACTGAAATTTTCACCAAAAGGGTAGCGATTTGACTCGACAGAAGACTTCCAGGCAAATATGGAAAGCATCCTTAACACACTTAAGGAAAAAAATTTCCACAAATGTTTCCAAAAGTGGAAACACCGTTGGAGTTGGTGTGTTCAGTCAGAAGGGGACTATTTTGAAGGAGGTGCATCACAGTAGCATGTAAGTACCACCGTTGTACAATTACAACCTATTCTTAAAACTTTCCAATCACATCTCGTATTCTTTGTTAGAGAGTCAGTTCTTATCAGTCAAAATTAGAAAAATTGAACTGAAAATAAAAGCAATTTCTGGAATTCTTAAAAATTCCCAGATTTTTCCTGATTCTCTTTCAGGTGAAAATATTCCCAGCTTTTTCCTGGTTGCCCCAGGGCATATACATCCTGAATGAGACCACGGTTATCAATCATGCAACAGATAACTTGTTCAAATACTCTGAGAATCAGTAATAATGAGGATAGGTAGCAACTCACTGTAAAGATGATTGTTGAGCCGCAGACAGGCATGTAGAAAAGACAATCGCACTCTCTCAACCAAATTTTCAGCCATAGCATTTTTTCAGAAAATGAGAGCACACATTCACACAATCGTTCAGACAAAACTCGTGCACACTTGACCACTGTCTCCAGCTGCTGCGTGTACAGTCTGTGTGAATCAGATCCAAACAAACAACTCAAGCCTCCCTGCCTCTCATCAGCAGCAGCTAGGCTAGTGGTTAGAAGTGGTGGCAGCATTGACTGCAAGCTGATGGAGTGGTAGGAAGGAGAGAAGCAGTAGTAATGAGGGAGTAGGGAAGCGACGCGTGTGTTCTACTGCACCCAGCCAGCGACGATGCATAACATCACAGCAAACAAACCATTTCACCTACTGAGACAAAAACGAGATTTTTCCAATTTTTTTTTTTTCTTTCTTCAAATTTCCCTGATAGGCCTATATCCCTGATTTTCCTGGCATGTTTGATATTCCCTGATTTCCAGAACCTGTGGCAACCCTGTTGTTACTATAGAAGAGAACTTTGATGCTGTCATCCAATGTTTTGCGTAACCATCAACTAAATCACAAAGAAAAGCATCCAAGGGGTGTGGAATAGCAAGAAGAGACGTAGAGAGGATTCAGAGACCTACTTTATTTCAAGACCTAAATGGAGAGGATACAGTCGGGTGTGTAGTAGAGATGGGCAAAACTGTTCTTTCCAGAGATCGGATCAGAACTGTTCACTCCCTGAAATGAACTAGCTCTTTTTCATGACTCACCACTCATTCACAATAGAAAATAAATGGAAGGCACATTGCCCTTTAAACTTGGTTTATTCCAGTACTATACCTGTATTTTGATCTTATTTGATCCTATTTTGAAGTAACACAGATAATGAGTAAAAATTTTGTATTGTTTATTGAAATTTCCACGATATGACAAAGTTTTTGATTATTGATTTATTTTGCACTATCGTGGTTTTTTGGGTGATCGGAAAATGTTGTAACTTGAGATTTACATTAACAATATATTTGGCTATAATGTATTAAAATTTCATTAACCTCGTACAAATACATCGCAAGCCATATATTTTTAAAGTGAACGTTTCCTTCCGAAGATGCCTAAAATCGCAAAATCCATACCAGAATAAGAAAAAAATATATAAATTTGACTGTAAGACTAAAGTGCTGCATATAGCCTTAGGCAGAATAAAACAAGGAAAATATTGGTGTATCACATTTTGCGATACGTTTATGTTTGCTCGTAATTAAAGCGTAAATTCGAGTGCCCATAATAAAAATCCTATAGTAAGAGGAGTCGTCAGGAACCTAATCTGATCAGTTTAAACAAATAAAAATAAAATAAAAACAAATGATGTATACATAACATATTAACGTAATATACATAGCGGTATTACTACGAAGAACAATATCCAGTAGAGACGAACTCCGATGCAGAAGCGCTGAGTCAAGCAGGTCGAGCCGCGAGCTGTTTTACTGCGTGAGCTAAGACCGTAGAGACCAGAGTGACACCTGAGTTGCTTTGCTCAACGCTCTGGCTAGAGTCGAGAACGGTGGGGTGAGCGTTGAGCGGGCGAGTTCCGAGGGGGGGGGTGCGGTGAATGGCCACCAGTCACCCGCTCCGAGACAAATCGTCCGTTCCTTTGCGAGCAGGTTGTTGCAAGTAGTTCTTATGTTCTCCGCTAGGAGGCTCTCTGTCCTGTTGCTCGCATCAAGTGTCCAGAGGGCAGGACGTACGACTGAAACGATCGCCGACAGAGTGCGATGCTAAGTTAAGCTGCGCCAGACACTGCACGCAGCAGAGGATGCACAGAGACGGCACAGCATATGTGAAACACAAAATCCAATGGGGCACTGCACAATGCAGGCAGCCAAGGTAAGAAGCAGGGAAGAGGCCGGCGCCGGCTGTGTTGTGTGGCGTGCACTGTGCTCTGACCAGCAGAGGCGCCGCTGATATGCTCTCTCTCTCTCTCTCTCTCTCTCTCTCTCTCTCTCTGCGCCGTGGGAAACGTTTGGAGCTACCGTTCTTTTTTTCTGAATCACTGATTGTTCACTCCTTTGAAAGATTCAACTCTATGAATCAGAGTTCAGGAGCGGATCCCCCATCTCTAGTGTATAGAACAGTGTGAGTTGTACAAAATCAGACAAGAAACCGATTCCAAGATTTATGAAAGGATTCTTTGGATCGACAAAGCGCCTCTTAAATGTGGTTCACATTGAGACAACACAATATGCAATATGACAAGCTTCAATAACACTCGTTTTCTCACTGCTGTGATCAACAAACAAGACAGCATGAATCACTTTTCTGCTTCGAATTGCAATCATGAGCTGTCTTCTGAAGAAGACTTTATTATGATTTATCATTATTTAAAGCCCTGTAAACAAAAAACGTATTGCCAATAATACATTTGAAAACCCACTTGTGCGAAATGAGGCTCCGGCTTTAATGAATCAACCCAACAGACTAGAAACAGTATTCATGACAGTTTGGAAGCAAATACTCCAGAGATTTAAAGGGTAAATCTGAAATTGCAAAGTGTATATATTGATACTAAAATAGTGAATGAATTATATGAATCACTTGTATGATTTATTGCATCTATTCGTGGCATGTTCGACTGTTATGAAAATAAATCCATTGACTATGAATGCACCTATAAAAGATCACGTTACGCAAACTTCATGATGACGAAGAAGCGGACTGTGAAGAAGTTTTTCTGACAGGGAGGGAAAAATTTAGAGTCGAAACATATCTTCCAGAACTCGACAACTTGTACGCCGAATTAGGGAGGAGGAAGCAGCAAAACTCCAAGCGTCATATGATAGATTTAGAGACTTCCTTCCTTAGCGAATGTGTACATTTCGCGGAACTTTTGAAATATTCTGAGATCAGCGATATACCAATCGAAATGAGTAATTTTTTACGAACACAGAGGTTACAGTCCGTGTTTCCAAATGTTGACATTGCTCTTAGAATACTTCTATGTATGGTACTTACAAATTGTTCAGCAGAACGCTCGTTTTCAGCTCTTAAAAGACTGAAATCGTATTTACGTTCTACGTTGTCTGAGGAGAGACTGAACGCCTTGTCAATTCTTCAGATCGAAACTGACCTCCTAACTGATAACCGACTGAACTATGAAAATATGATCAACGAGTTTTCTGGCGTCAACGCCAGACGCAAACTTTGCCGACTGGTGAGTTTGTTTATTTATTCATATTAGTTTTAAAAATTTAAGATTATAATGTGATTTTTATTGCCACTTAGAGCACAGTAACTGGATTCCAAACTACGTATTATCTGTTTATTTTACAATTGCCGATGGCAACACGCGGTACCAAACCTCGTTTACATTCAGACGTCACCGAAGGTGCCCGGCAGTACTAGACAATACCCGAATGACCAGGACACTCAGCGCAGTACAGTCAAGTCATACTGATACTGTAGTATATTACAACTGATGCGGATTCTTGGCGTCTACTGAAATGTATAGTTATCGCGGAAATATACGTTATTGGAGAGAATGCTCAGATGAAAAAGTGTTAATAAATAACTTAGTTTAGTTCTGTCGATAAATACTTTTAGCTTTGCTAACACCGTTGGAAAGAGCTGTGGTAAGAGCAGTAGCTGCAGTACAAAACTGTTCAGCCCTTACATGGATTAAAGATATTGTGTACACGTATTATGCAGCATCTAGCTACACAGACCCTAATGCTTTACACGTTAACTATTAGATTATAAAACAAATTTGATTTTTCCACACTAAAGTGCGTGTTATTTATGACGGCGGCCGAGTTTAGATTCGTTCTGCGCATCTGACGTCACAAAACAGTCAGCCAATGAACAGAGAACGACGTTGCCAGAGCTCGACTGCAATGCAGAGCACGGACGAGTGTCTTTAGTTTTAGAAACGTTCAGTCATAAATAAAGTAATTGAACAAAAGCAATGTCTTGATAGCAGACTTTCTTTTATAGAAAGTTTTGAAAAAAGCATTCTTTATCCCAATTGCTTCATATTCTATTAATTAATTAAACCAAACAAGCAATAAGCCTCCTAATTCAGGCGATAGCAAGGAAAGGTGTTTGTATCATTCTCACTAACCGCTTTTTCGCAATAAAGAACAGCGGTTATTGTTATTTCCTATTGCACTTCGACGAAACGTGAGTAATTCATAGTCATACCAACAGTGTTTGTCGGTATTTTGCGTTACATTTTAAAGTCCTCCGGGAGAAGCATGGAATGACGAGCTGCGTTAGCGTAATGGTTAAAGTGTGTGTGGCTACTAAGTGAAAGATTCTGAGTTCAAACCTTGTTCAGTGCTTAATATTTTCTTTATTTTAAAACAATATCGAAGTGTCTTACTTCATGAATTTTATTCGTTTGAATGTAATTTTTTGAAATTTCCAGTGGCAACAAAAATCGATCATATGGAAAGTATATGCTATGGACTTTTACCTCCGCAAACTCTTCAAAATTTCGTTCAGGGGTTTACTACATCTAATGCTGCACAATAACTACGTTGAACATCGAAACAAACTTAAGTCATTTATTGGGGGAAGGTATCAGTCAAGAAGAAGTGTAAAGATCAAATTTTTGGGCCAAATAGTTTTTATGAAATCGAATGATAAAGTGTATCTGCACAGGCGAGCAATACAATGATGACAAAATCGCGCACACCGCGGAATGTGGGGAGCACGTCTCTGTAGCAGCGAAAGGGTTAATGCGGCCGTGGTGGCTTTATTTCATAAACTGCGCGCTCCCCCCTAAACGTAAGTTTTGTATTGTATTGTATTGTATTTTTATTGATCCAGGCAATCATAGTATTGTACAGCTGTACATATGATATTGGATAGGTCAAGAGAGCTTTTTACAAGTAATTTTTACAAATTGATTTTTACATTATTTTGTAGCAAGGAAATTATCTATCTTAAACAAAGCAGTTAATACAAATCATAGAACTGTAAGGTTGTACATACGATATTGGACAGGTCAAGGGAACATATTTACAAGTAATATTTAATAAATTGATTTTACATTATTTTGCAATGAGGAAGTTAGCTATCTTTAACAAAACAGTAAATACAAATGTTGTATGGTAAAACACAAACAGCCAATACAAATGTAATAGTAAAGTAGTCCAGTGTATTTCATAGACATGCACAGTATATAATAATCCAGTATATTTCATAGACATGCACAGTATATAATTTTCAGACCTAATTGAACATTTCTCATATTGTTTACATTTTTAACCCCTTTCAAAAAAATGATCAACTGCATAAAAACAATGGTCCGAGAGATATTTTTTTAACTTATGTGAGGCTCTTGGGTTCTTTGTTGCTTTGATTTCATTGGGTAAATTATTATACATTTGTCGGGTACAGCTAAACTGGTGGCTGTCCGACCTTTGCTTAACGTGATTCGGAAGAATGAAGACCTTCAGTTGGGTAACAATAACTTTATTGCGAACGCGTATCTTGCGACGCCCGGCATGTATGGACAGATCGGAGCTATAAAATTTGCTTCCGGCCTAAGCAGAGTATCCTTAATCCTCGGAAAACTTCCGTAATTAGGAGAGGAAACAGTACTCGTCCACACAAGTCAGGAGGCAAGGAACTACTAATAACTCAATAAAACAAGGAATAATAACAATAAACCGAACGTATATAAAAGATAGAAAACACAGCGCCTCTAGAGGCTGGGCGCGGAACTACACCAACGTCGCGTAGAGTAATTGCTACAGCACCACTGCACAGACACACGCGCACAGCACACACACACACGGCGAGCTTGAATTAGCGCGCTGCAGCGTCGCTACATCAGCCCCCCGGGCGGAAGCGGAGCGTCGGCGTCGAGATACCGCGCCGGAAAGTGCACCCGACGTCCAGAACGGGTCGTCCTCGTCGGAGGAGGAGGAGGAACAACGTCAGGAGGTGGATGTTGTGCTGCGTTGGGCGGCGGATGTTGAAGAGCCGGCGCCGGAGATGTGGCGTCAGTGTCTGGAACAGCGGTAGGTGAATGCCTGCGACGAGGTGCCGCTAGTGGGGTGTCAGGAAAAACATACGCAGGTTTAACCCGATTCAACGCGACATTCGTAGCTTTGCCGTTCACTAGGATATCCATGGTGTGGGCACCGCGCCGTAGCACTTCATATGGACCAGAATAAGGAGCTTGTAGAGGCGGTTTGACGCCCTCAGTGCGGAGCATGACGTGACGACATTGTTCCAGGTCCTGGTGCACGAAAGTGGGCGGCTTGCCATGACGTGTGGCTTTCGGAGGGCGAATCTTTGATACATGGTCCCTCAATCGTCGCAAGAAATCCGGCTGGCCAGTAGACACTGTCTCTGTGGCATCAGCGTCTACAAAGTCACCAGGAAGGCGCAGTGTTTCTCCATAAACCAGTTCTGCCGCTGACGACCCCAGGTCTGGTTTGAAAGTCGTCCTTAAGCCTAACAAGACCACCGGTAGTGCGGTTGTCCAGGTTTCTTCGTGGCACATCAGCGCGGCCTTCAAACAACGGTGCCAGCGTTCGATCATTCCGTTGCTTGCTGGGTGATAACTTGTGGTCTTATGGTGGGTGTAACCACAAAACTTGGCCAGCTGTGAGAACAGGTCTGATTCAAATTGCCGTCCGCGGTCAGTGGTAATATGTAGTGGGCATCCAAATCTTGCCAACCAAGTCATTGCAAAAGCGGAAGCTAATGTGTCTGCTGTGATATTATCCACCGGCACTGCTTCCGGCCAACGTGTAAAACGGTCGATCATTGTAAACAGATATCTTTGCCCGTTCGAAGGTGGAAGTGGTCCGACTACATCTAAATGAACGTGGGCAAAGCGGGCGGTGGTATCCGGAAAATCGCCGATCGGTGCGTGTACATGGCGGTTAATCTTGCAGCGTTGGCACTGAAGACAAGACTGGACCCACTCGCGGCAGTCTTTTTGCATGCCTGGCCACACAAAACGTTGCGATACTAGGCGGAATGTCGGGCGTACCCCGGGATGGCACAATCCATGTACTATATCAAAGGCTTGTCTTCTAAAAGCCGGCGTCAGAAAGGGACGAGGTCGGCCGCGAGAAACGTCGCAGTATAGCTGTGTATCTTCCCCCGGAACATCAACGAGTTTCAGTTGCACTGCGGAAGCCGTGTCTTTGACATAGGCAAGGAGTTCTTCGTCGTCTCTCTGTGCCTGTGCCAGTGCAGGAAAGTCTATGGTACTGGAAACACTGCTGATCCGTGAAAGGCAATCCGCAGCAATGTTGTCGATCCCAGAAATATGTCTAATGTCGGTAGTAAACTGGGCCACGAACTCAAGGTGACGAAATTGACGGGGAGAGCAGTTGACACTATTCCGACGGAAGGCGAACGTGAGTGGCTTGTGGTCTGTATATATCGTGAAAGTTCGCGCTTCCACCTGGGGGCGAAAATATTTCACTGCCTAGTATACTGCCAGGAGCTCACGGTCATATGTGCTCCATTTTGTCTGTGCAGGCGAAAGCTTGTGGGAATAATACGCCAGTGGCTGCCATGCGTTGTCGGACCATTGTTGTAACGCGGCACCGATCGCCGTCTGGCTCGCATCTACAACAATTGCTAATGGCGCGTCGAGTCGTGGGTGTGCGAGAAGCGCCGCGTCGGCCATGCTCCTCTTTGTTGCCTCAAACGCAGAACACATGTCCTCTGTCCACTGTATCAGAGACTTGCTATTTACTTTAGGGCCCGATAATGCCGCCGTCAAAGGTTCCTGCAGCTCCGCAGCGTGAGGAAGGTGTCGTCGATAAAAATTGAGCATCCCCAAAAAACGACGTAATTCTTTGATCGTAGTTGGTCGGGGTAGCTGCAAGATAGCGTCCACCTTCTCGGACAGAGGAAGAGAGCCTTCAGCAGAAATCTTATGGCCAAGAAATGTCACCTCTGACTGCCCAAAAACACACTTGTCCACGTTCAAGACGACACCGTAACGCTCCAACCGCTCGAAAATCTCTCGCAGATGTTGTCGGTGTCGATCGTGGTCAGCAGAGAACACTAACACATCGTCCAGGTAGGCGAAACAGAACGGCAGCCCCTGGAGAACCGAGTCTATAAACCTTTGCCAGGTCTGAGCGGCATTGCGTAAACCGAAAGTCATAAATTTGCTTTCAAACAAACCGAAAGGCGTTATTATTGCAGTCTTTGGAATGTCGTCATTGGCCACCGGAATCTGTGTATACGCTTTAGCGCAGTCCAGAACTGTGAACACCGTGGCACCATGTAGAGCGTGATTATAATCCCTCAGTAACGGAACGGGATATCTGTCCGGCACTGTTCGCGCGTTAAGCGCACGGTAGTCACCGCATGGGCGCCAAGCTCCACCCTTCTTCGGAACAAGATGTAATGCGGAGGACCACGGGCTCTTAGATGGCCGCATTATGCCCTCGCGAATCATGGCGTCAAATTCTGCCTTCGCTATCTTCAATCGGTCCGGAGCGAGACGCCTAGGTCGGCATGCTACTGGGGGACCGTCCGTCGTTTGAATGTGATGCACCGTGTCATGTGGTATGAACCTGGGAGCGCCGGGCGGCCTGGTCAAGTTCGGATAGTTAAGCAGTAATTCAGTGTACTCACCCTCCGTAGCATGGACCAACTTGGCACTGTGCGTTGCGGTGTCGCGACGGAAACCCGTGACTGCTAAGCCAGTGACGCTGTCCACCAAGCGTGCGTTCGCGACGTCCGGCAGCAGGTGGTAGTGTGCGAGAAGATCAGCCCCGACGATCGCCTCCGTGACGTCAGCCACTGTAAAATTCCACCTGTACGCGCGACGTAGGCCGAGATTAAGCTCCATCCTCTGTGTGCCATATGTTGCGATGGAAGAATTGTTGGCAGCCGTCAGACGGAAGGCAGTTGGCGGCCGGCAACGATGTATGGCTGTTCGTGGTATGATACTCAGGTCCGACCCCGTGTCTATTAAAAACTTAACGCCGGAACTCCTATCGGTAACGAACAGGCGCTTGGAGGATAACTGGCAGCCGGTTGCGCCTATTGTCGACCGCCGGTGGCGTTTGGGTGCGAGCATGGCGATGTGCACTTCCTTGCCTGATCGCCGAATCGTCGGTGGTACCAGCACAACGGTACCTCGCCTTGCGGAGTGGTAGTACCGCCGGAAGATCTGCTTCTCGAACGCCGCCGTCTGTATCGGCTTCTTCTATTATTGTCGTCGTCACGTGCCAGCAGCGCACTGACCTGGGTGCACAAAAGCTCAACCTTGGCAGCGAGAGAATCATGGTCGGCTCGTGCTACAGACGCGGTACTGTTTGCACTGTTGTCCAACGCCGCGACTGCGCTGACCGGAGCCGGTGTGATCGCATCCTGTATCCGGTCTGCTAGCTGCGCCACGTCATCCAGCGGCATGTCCGTTTGTGAGGCGATTATGGCTTTTATTTGCGGCGGCAACCTACTGCTCCACAGTGTTCTGAGCAGACTGTCTGGCACAGTAACGGTGTCAACTTTGCTGCGTAGATGTCGCAGGTATTGAGAAGGCTTCCTGTCGCCAATTTCTTCCTGTGTCAGAACCTGACGTATCCGGTCCTCTTGTGACGCGGCCACCCGTCGAATCATCTCTGATTTTAGCCTGGCATAAGCTCCAGCCTCGGGCGGTGCTGTGATTATGTCCTGCACCTCGGCTGCATAACGTTGGTCGAGTTGGCTCACAATCAGCGCAAATTTAGTTGCTTCGACCGTTATTCCAGCGCAGCTAAAACTTGCCTCTGCCTGCGCGAACCAGAGTACCGGATTGTCGGGCCAGAACGGCGGCAAACGGACTGCAATCCGGGAGACGGCCTGCTGTTCGGTCATTATGTGCTCGTTACTTACGTAGCTCACGGCTGCTTCTCCTTAATCACGTCGGTCTCTGCTTGAATCACGTCGGGGTCACCACTTGTCGGGTACAGCTAAACTGGTGGCTGTCCGACCTTTGCTTAACGTGATTCGGAAGAATGAAGACCTTCAGTTGGGTAACAATAACTTTATTGCGAACGCGTATCTTGCGACGCCCGGCATGTATGGACAGATCGGAGCTATAAAATTTGCTTCCGGCCTAAGCAGAGTATCCTTAATCCTCGGAAAACTTCCGTAATTAGGAGAGGAAACAGTACTCGTCCACACAAGTCAGGAGGCAAGGAACTACTAATAACTCAATAAAACAAGGAATAATAACAATAAACCGAACGTATATAAAAGATAGAAAACACAGCGCCTCTAGAGGCTGGGCGCGGAACTACACCAACGTCGCGTAGAGTAATTGCTACAGCACCACTGCACTGACACACGCGCACAGCACACACACACACGGCGAGCTTGAATTAGCGCGCTGCAGCGTCGCTACACATTTGTATCCCAACATTTAAAACACTTTTTTGGTAGCAGGTAGTTCTGGACTGAATCATGTGTAGGTCAGATTGCTGCCTTGTTGCATAGTTATGAATATCTCCATTGAATTTTAGTGTGCAGTCATTGTTTAACAGGTATGACTTGACAAATGAGACGATATTATAAATGTAAGCAGAGGGCAGTGTCATAATGCCATTTGTTTTGAAATGTTGTCTGCATGATTCGTTATGTCTTAGATTACATATTATGCGTATTGCCTGTTTTTGCATTTTGAAAATATATCTACCTCCAGGTGAGTTCCCCCAAAATATGATTCCGTACTGTAATGTAGAATGGAAGTAAGCATAATATACATGTATGAGAACAGATTTTGTGACTGATTTTTTGAGTATTCTTAAAATGTAACACACAGTTGAGAGCTTTTTGAGATATAATTTGTGTGAGTCTCCCACTTAAGATTTCCTTCAAGCCATATGCCAAGAAACTTGACAGAGTCCACACACATAAGCTCTTGGTTGTTTAGAATCACATCAGGCATTTCTTGTTTTTGGGATGAGAGTCTGAAGTTGATGTACGTTGTTTTCTGTATGTTTATAATCAGTTTGTTCTCGTTGAACCATTTGCTGAGTGACGACATAAGCGGTTTAATTTTTAGGTTGAGGTCCTCTGTATCAGTACCTGTTATTGGTATACTTGTGTCATCGCCAAATAGTGTGGTATGTCCTGTAGCAAGCTTCGTGCTTATATCATCAATGTATAGCAGAAACAGTATGGGTTCCAGGATTGAGCCTTGTGGCACACCATATCTAATGCGCATTGTGTCAGAGGAGTGGACAGTAGATCGATGGGTGGTTGTATTCTTTTTTTCAAAATTAATTTCAACTTTTTGAAATCTGTTTGACAGGTAAGATTCTAACCATTTGTTTGCAATTCCTCTTATACCTTTATTTGCTAACTTCTTAAGGAGTATGGTATGTTCAATTACATCAAAGGCTTTGGATAAATCTAAAAAGATACCAGTAGCGATTTCCTTATTATCCAGTGCTTTTAAGGTTTTGTTGAGATACTCATAAATAGCTGTGGTAGTTGTCTTTTGCTTTCTAAAACCATGCTGGTGTCTTGTCAAATGGGATAGTTTATTAGTAAAGTCTTCCAATCTGGTGTAAAATAATTTTTCAAATATTTTTGAGAATGAGCTGAGTTGTGCTATGGGCTTGTAATTGGCTACATCATTTTTAGAGCCCTTTTTGTGAAGTGGGGTAATATTAGAAGTCTTTAGTAGGTCAGGGAAAACTCCATTTGTAAAGGATGCATTTATTATGTGGGTTAGGGGTTCTACAATGTATTCTCCACATTTCTTTACAATTAAATCAGGCATGTTGTCACTACCACTGGAGTACTTATTCTTTAGTCCTTTTATAGCTGTAAGTACTTCAGTATTGGAGACTTTGTGAAGAAACATTGATGCCTGTACTGGTATGGTTTCTATTAGTGTTTGGTGTTGAGTATTTGGTCTGCAGCAGTTGTTCTTTATCAGGTTTTCTGCTATTTTGCTAAAATAGTCATTAAAACCATTTACTATTTTTTGGGGATCTGATGTGACTTCATCATTTAGGTTTAGTTTTAATGTTTTGTTTATAGCCTGCTGCTTACTGTTTGTTTCATTTTTTACAACTGTCCACAAGCCTTTCATTTTATTGTTAGATTCCTTTATAAATTTATCATTGTATAATTTTTTTGCTTGTTGGATAACTTTTCTGTAGATTGCAAAATAGGTCTTACAATATGACCTAAACTGATCATCGATGTCATGGTGTTTCATGTGATTTTTTAAGTCACGCTTTTTTTGGCTGGAAATCCTTATCCCTTTTGTTACCCATGAGTTTGTGTGTTTGTTTCCGATTTTCCTGGATTTCAGTGGAAACGCAATATTGAAGTGGTGGAGAAATGTTTCATGGAAGGAATTAAATATGTAGTTTACATCATTTTCTTTATAGACCTCTGCCCAGTTTTCAGCCGTTAACAGCCTTATATTATCATCATTAAATTGCCTTTGCATTTTGGTTATTCTACATCTACATCTACATTTATACTCCGCAAGCCACCCAACGGTGTGTGGTGGAGGGCACTTTACGTGCCACTGTCATTACCTCCCTTTCCTGTTCCAGTCGCGTATGGTTCGCGGGAAGAACGACTGTCTGAAAGCCTCCGTGCGCGCTCTAATCTCTCTAATTTTACATTCGTGATCTCCTTGGGAGGTATAAGTAGGGGGAAGCAATATATTCGATACCTCATCCAGAAACGCACCCTCTCGAAACTTGGCGAGCAAGCTACACCGCGATGCAGAGCGCCTCTCTTGCAGAGTCTGCCACTTGAGTTTGTTAAACATCTCCGTAACGCTATCACGGTTACCAAATAACCCTGTGACGAAACGCGCCGCTCTTCTTTGGATCTTCTCTATCTGCTCCGTCAACCCGATCTGGTACGGATCCCACACTGACGCGCAATACTCAAGTATAGGTCGAACGAGTGTTTTGTAAGCCACCTCCTTTGTTGATGGACTACATTTTCTAAGGACTCTCTCAATGAATATCAACCTGGTACCCGCCTTACCAACAATTAATTTTATATGATCATTCCACTTCAAATCGTTCCGCACGCATACTCCCAGATATTTTACAGAAGCAACTGCTACCAGTGTTTGTTCTGCTATCATATAATCATACAGTAAAGGATCCTTCTTTCTATGTATTCGCAATACATTACATTTGTCTATGTTAAGGGTCAGTTGCCACTCCCTGCACCAAGTGCCTATCCGCTGCAGATCTTCCTGCATTTCGCTACAATTTTCTAATGCTGCAACTTCTCTGTACATTACAGCATCATCCGCGAAAAGCCGCATGGAACTTCCGACACTATCTACTAGGTCATTTATATATATTGTGTAAAGCAGTGGTCTCATAACACTCCCCTGTGGCACGCCAGAGGTTACTTTAACGTCTGTAGACGTCTCTCCATTGATAACAACATGCTGTGTTCTGTTTGCTAAAAACTCTTCAATCCAGCCACACAGCTGGTCTGATATTCCGTAGGGTCTTACTTTGTTTATCAGGCGAACTGTATCGAACGCCTTCCGGAAGTCAAGGAAAATAGCATCTACCTGGGAGCCTGTATCTAATATTTTCTGGGTCTCATGAACAAAAAGCGAGTTGGGTCTCACACGATCGCTGTTTCCGGAATCCATGTTGATTCCTACATAGTAGATTCTGGGTTTCCAAAAACGACATGATACGTGAGCAAAAAACATGTTCTAAAATTCTACAACAGATCGACGTCAGAGATATAGGCCTATAGTTTTGCGCATCTGCTCGACGACCCTTCTTGAAGACTGGGACTACTTGTGCTCTTTTCCAATCATTTGGAACCTTCCGTTCCTCTAGAGACTTGCGGTACACGGCTGTTAGAAGGGGGGCAAGTTCTTTCGCGTACTCTGTGTAGAATCGAATTGGTATCCCGTCAGGTCCAGTGGCCTTTCCTCTGTTGAGTGATTCCAGTTGCTTTTCTATTCCTTGGATACTTATTTCGATGTCAGCCATTTTTTCGTTTGTGCGAGTATTTAGAGAAGGAACTGCAGTGCGGTCTTCCTCTGTGAAACAGCTTTGGAAAAAGGTGTTTAGTATTTCAGCTTTACGTGTGTCATCCTCTGTTTCAATGCCTTCATCATCCCGGAGTGTCTGGATATGCTGTTTCGATCCACTTACTGATTTAACGTAAGACCAGAACTTCCTAGGATTTTCTGTCAAGTCGGTACATAGAATTTTACTTTCGAATTCCCTGAACGCTTCACGCATAGCCCTCCTTACGCTAACTTTGACATCGTTTAGCTTCTGTTTGTCTGAGAGGTTTTGGCTGCGTTTAAACTTGGAGTGAAGCTCTCTTTGCTTTCGCAGTAGTTTGCTAACTTTGTTGTTGTACCACGGTGGGTTTTTCCCGTCCCTCACAGTTTTACTCGGCACGTACCTGTCTAAAACGCATTTTACGATTGCCCTGAACTTTTTCCATAAACACTCAACATTGTCAGTGTCGGAACAGAAATTTTCATTTTGATCTATTAGCTAGTCTGAAATCTGCCTTCTATTACTCTTGCTAAACAGATAAACCTTCCTCCCTTTTTTTATATTCCTATTTACTTCCATATTCAGGGATGCTGCAACGGCCTTATGATCACTGATTCCCTGTTCTGCGCTTACAGAGTCGAAAAGTTCGGGTCTGTTTGTTATCAGTAGGTCCAAGATGTTATCTCCACGAGTCGGTTCTCTGCTTAATTGCTCGAGGTAATTTTCGGATATTGCACTCAGTATAATGTCACTCGATGCTCTGTCCCTACCACCCTTCCTAAACATCTGACTGTCCCAGTCTATATCTGGTAAATTGAAATCTCCACCTAAGACTATAACATGCTGAGAAAATTTATGTGAAATGTATTCCAAATTTTCTCTCAGTTGTTCTGCCACTAATGCTGCTGAGTCAGGAGGTCGGTAAAAGGAGCCAATTATTAACCTAGCTCGGTTGTTGAGTGTAACCTCCACCCATAATAATTCGCAGGAACTATTCACTTCTACTTCACTACAGGATAAACTACTACTATCAGCGATGAACACTCCACCACCGGTTGCATGCAATCTATCCTTTCTAAACACCGTCTGTACCTTTGTAAAAATTTCGGCAGAATTTATCTCTGGCTTCAGTCAGCTTTCTGTACCTATAATGATTTCAGCTTCGGTGCTTTCTATCAGCGCTTGAAGTTCCGGTACTTTACCAATGCAGCTTCGACAGTTTACAATTACAATACCGATTGCTGCTTGGTCCCCGCATGTTCTGACTTTGCCCCGCACCCGTTGAGGCTGTTGCCCTTTCTGTACTTGCCCAAGGCCATCTAACCTAAAAAACCGCCCAGCCCACACCACACAACCCCTGCTACCCGTGTAGCCGCTTGTTGCGTGTAGTGGACTCCTGACCTACCCAGCGGAACCCGAAACACCACCACCCTATGGCGCAAGTCGAGGAATCTGCAGCCCACACGGTCGCAGAACCGTCTCAGCCTCTGATTCAGACCCTCCACTCGGCTCTGTACCAAAGGTCCACAGTCAGTCCTGTTGACGATGCTGCAGATGGTGAGCTCTGCTTTCATCCCGCTAGCGAGACTGGCAGTCTTGACCAAATCAGATAGCCGCCGGAAGCCAGAGAGGATTTCCTCCGATCCATAGCGACACACATCATTGGTGCCGACATGAGCGACCACCTGCAGATGGGTGCACCCTGTACCCTTCATGGCATCCGGAAGGACCCTTTCCACATCTGGAATGACTCCCCCCGGTATGCACACGGAGTGCACATTGGTTTTCTTCCCCTCTCTTGCTGCCATATCCCTAAGGGGCCCCATTACGCGCCTGACGTTGGAGCTCCCAACTACCAGTAAGCCCACCCTCTGCGACCGCCCGGATCTTGCAGACTGAGGGGCAACCTCTGGAACAGGACAAGCAGCCATGTCAGGCCGAAGATCAGTATCAGCCTGAGACAGAGCCTGAAATTGGTTCGTCAGACAAACTAGAGAGGCCTTCCGTTCAGCCCTCCGGAATGTCTTTCGCCCCCTGCCACACCTTGAGACGACCTCCCACTCTACCACAGGTGAGGGATCAGCCTCAATGCGGGCAGTATCCCGTGCAACCACAGTCGTAGTCCGATCCGGGGATGCGTTGGACGAGCTGGCCGTCTCCGACAAACCCCCATCCGGACCCCCACAGTGATGGCCATTGGCAACAGCCTCAAGCTGTGTGATCGAAGCCAACACTGCCTGAAGCTGGGAGCGAAGGGATGCCAACTCAGCCTGCATCCGAACACAGCAGTTGCAGTCCCTATCCATGCTAAAAACTGTTGTGCAATGAACGTCTGAACTAATCTACAGAGAGCGCAAACAAATCGACACAAAATTTAAATGGTTATTAAAATACAAGATTGCCTAGTAAATGCAGTAATGCTGCTACTTGCGCACTGCTGACACACTGCTCGGCGGCGGAAGGAGACTACGCGATTTTACACTATTTGGATACTAAAACGCGATGCTACAACTCTCAAATACTATAATACGCCCGAAATTTATGAATTAAACACTGCAAGTACCAAAAACACGCAAAGAAATTAAGAATTAAACTATGTAACAAATGAATGAGCTAGGAGTATACGACTTGCTGCTGCAGCTGCTTATCCAACGGCGGCAGGGAGCACACTGACTGTGACCAACCGACACTGGCCGTTCAAAACAAAAACAGAAGACAGACGACTACGCGAATTTACACTATTCAGGTACTAAAACGCGATGCTACAACTCTCAAATACTATAATACGCCCGAAATTTATGAATTAAACAATGCAAGTACCAAAAACACGCAAAGAAATTAAGAATTAAACTATGTAACAAATGAGTGAGCTAGGAGTATACGACTTGCTGCTGCAGCTGCTTATCCAACGGCGGCAGGGATATTGTCCTATGTAATTTTAATTCGCTGTTAGTATTTGGGATTCATGGTCACTGTAACCTGTGCTGATGACTTCGATTGAGTGGTGTAGTTTGTCTGCGTTTATGAAAATCTGATCTAGAGCTGTTTTTGAATTTTTTGTGATCCTGGTTGGTGTGTGTACAGTTGGGGATAGGTTGAATGAATTTGTAATATTCAACAATTCATCTTTGATTTTTCCAGGTTTGAGGAAGTCAATATTAAAGTCTCCACTTATTAATAGATTTTTGTTTAGTGAGTGAATATTTGTGAGTAGTGCTTCGAGGGAGTGTTTGAAGGTTTGGATGTTCCCATCAGGGGCTCTATATACATTCAGTATCCATAGGTTATAGTCGGTTAATATAATTAAGGAGAATTCAAACTCTGTTTCTATTTGCATATTATTGTACTTTGTGAGGCTTTTGTATCTTAAATATTTTTTGACATAGATTGCTGTACCACCTCCCTTACTTTTGTTCTGACAAGAATAACCAGCTAGAGTAAATTCGCCAAGTGGCGTTTTTTAATTTTGTCTTCTTTTAACCAGTGTTCAGTAATACAGAGAACATCTAAGTGTGGCTTTGTTTTTAGGAAGAGATCTATTTCTAGTAACTTATTAAACATTGACTGCACATTATGGTGTAATATTTTAAAGGATAATAGTGACTGTTTCCCAATGGAATGATTTTTGACACCACTCACCAGGTTTTCTTGTAGTTTTGGTTCATGAAGATTTTGCTCTGCACCTGTTTTCCTTTGGTTTGCTGCTAGCAGGGATCTACTGGTGTTCTTGCCCATAAAAATCCTGGCTGTAGGCTGGAGGTCTGCGTTTTCGTGTTGAAGATCTTGTCACAGTTTCCAGTGGTACTGATTTGGAGTGTGGCTGTACATTTTTTGCTGTTTCCACTTGGATGTCGTGGGCTGACTGATTTGTGGCACTTGACGAGATATTTGCATAGGATGTTGGTGGTGACTTAGTGCTGACTGTGGATACCTTCTTCTTTTGTAAAACTGTTTTCCTTGATGACCCTGACTGACAATTCACTTTTGTTGTTGTTACTGATGGCTCTTCAGCTCCTGGTGTTGCTGTTGGTTCAGCTGCAGTATTGCTCATTCTTCTGAGATTGTCCACCAAATTAGCTTCATTTGACCACAAATATGTTTAATGTCCTGGTGTAACACGTTTTATGGCACTTCTTGTTACCAGTGGGCTTTTGATGGCATTCAGCAGATTAACACACAGTTTCTTTTTCCCATTTTTATGTAAGTGAAACCTATGCCTGGTGAAGTCTTTCCATTGGAGGAAGCTATTTACATCTAAAACTCTGATGTGTTTACTGTAAGATGCCTTCTGCATCAAGTAACTGTTCATTTGGTAGATCTTGCAGTTTTCATTTGGCATGTCATATCTATACGGTATTGTACATAGAATTAGTTGTGTGTGACTAGTTTTTGCGATCGTTTCATCTAGTGATGTCATAAAACCACGTTTTGATCCATTAATATCGTTTGCACCAGCTGAGACGACAACATAATCATTTTGTCCTAGACTAGACGTTTTGTTTTGTATATTGCATGTTGTTTCTTTGAATATAGCATTTGGCTTTATCAAAGACGTAAATTTATAGCTGGTTGTTGAAATTTCGTTGAGTACTTTTGCACAGTTCCTACCGTGACTATCTGAAAGTAACAGTACCTGTTTTTTGTTATTTGTAAGCTGACTCATGTTCGTGTTGGTTTTCAACTTACTGCAGTCATTTTTCTTAACCATTTTTAAATTACACGAGAAGTGTTCAGAAGCACTTTGTAGGTTACCTGTATTTACTGTTTCACATTTTTCATGTTCACTCTTACCTTTGTTTACTGTTTCACATTTTTCATGTTCACTCTTCTTCAATGGAGCGTCATTTCTTTTGTTAGTACAAATATTTAAAACAACATCATTGTACAAATTTCGAACTTTTTCCTTATGTGGCGGTTCAGAAAGGTTTTTGATCATGCTTTCCAGTAGCAGAGCATGTTGTCTTGTGGCTTGAAGTTCTTTCTGCAGTGTTTCTAATACATTGGTTTCGCGATTTTCACGATACATTCCAGTCACATCTAGATAACCGTTGCACTTTGTTGCACAAGCACACAATATGTTTTCGAGATTTACTTTCGCAAAGCAGTGTGGATGATACCACATATGCATCACTGGGCAAGTTCTAATACCGCGTTTTACTATTTTATCACACGATATGCACTTTGTAGACGCTAAATACTCATAGTTTACCGAGCGATTTATTACTACATCAGCGCGCGCCGCCATCTTGAGTTCATGCCGAACTATACTATGGCGCTGCTTCTCTTGGCGCGTACAACTGGCAACGCAGCAATCTCCTGCGTCTAGGCGGGCATGCGCGAACCGCCAAGATAAAATAATTGAACTATAGTCTATAAAAATTATGTAATAGCAAACCCAGTTCCGTGTTTGTTCGTCTGTATTTATTTATTAATTCGTGCGCCAAAATCTCTATTTCATTTTCATTTCTTATGCTTTCCTATAGATTTATTTGTTCATACCGAACGTGTTTCTTTTATCTGCTACACATTCAAGTTACTAGATCGTTAAACGACAGTTTAATCCTAATTTTGAACTCATCTCTCTAAAAATACGTATTAATTTCTAATGTATGACACGTTCGCTTCAGTTTTTAGATAGTCACACAACATTTTTTTATTTTATTTTTCAACGGTTTCGGGTAAAAGAACATATTAACCCATAACTTCCCAGCGCGTCCATATTGTTGACTAGTTTTGTTTTTACTTCATTGTTGGCTTACAATTATTTTTAGCGTTGCGGTCACATATTGTTTTCAGGGAGGGTTTGAATTTTACGTACATTGTGTTACCACTTACACTGTGATTGTGACAGCCTGTATTTCAGGGAGTGCTTTGACGTCCACAATGGAGCATGTTGATGTAAAGTAAGTAATGTTTCGTAAAGAACTTCTTCATTCTGGCATGTGAAACTGCTTGCAGTATATCTAAATATGTTTATAGAGATTTTCGTTTGAGAAAAGTTGTTATCCATCGATTCACTTCCTGTTTATGAAGTGATTCTTTCAGCCATGTCCATATGGACACGCTGGGCAGTTGCAGGGTCAAAAATGATTTCGTTTCTTTTTCTCTTTTCATATCATAACAGAGGTCTGGCAGAATCTTTAGAGCCTGGTTTAACTGTGCAGGATGTTTTAGACAGGAGTGGATAGGATGGATAAAAACATTGCCATGTGCAGAATAAACATTCGAAATAAGAAGTGGCACTGGGCTTTACTTTCTTCGCTGATTGACGTATCTGTACATTATGCGTGACAGCTGGGGAAAGGAACGGGAGCTAGGACTACTCAACCTGGATTCAGAAGAGAAACTGTAAAAGTTTACCTAAAAAGATATATGAATCCTGTAAAAGGAGCAGGCAGGCCATCTATCAGTCCTATGTGTGGATGCAAATTGCGTGTTCCAAGTGATATCAGATATGATGGTATAAAGCACTATATCAAGAAAACTGAGAAGAAGAGAAGATGTGTAGGTTTGTACTGCGAACAGAAATCATCAGCTGTTCGCTCAAAATGTGGGAAATGTGATATAGGAGTGTGTATAGAATGCTTTGAAGAGTACCATGAAAGTCAGTTAAACAAATGAGTGAATTGTTTTGTGTATGGTGTTATAAATTGGTTTGTAAGAATTATTTTGTTCAAATTATGCCTTACTTGTATTAAAAATCTGATTAATAAAACATATCTTCAAATGTATTTCAATATCACAGAAAATATTTCAGATATGCATCTGAGTGCCCAGCATCTCCATATGGACACGTTATGTTACAGACAAACTAAGACAGAGAAGAGTCAAATAATAGCTTATATGCACTACTTAGATGCACAAGAAGTCAAAAAATTGAAAATAAATTTAAATATCCAATTCTGAAAAATTCGGACAGTTAAGGGTTAAAAGTGAATGTATAACAAATATCTGTTGCCTCCTTCACGCCCTGATGAATTTTTGGGCTATAAAGGAAAAGTTATTTTCCTTGTGTTCGTTTCTGTTGTCTTTACACAGAAGAATATGTTAACACAATGCAGTTCTATGCGCTGCCGTACACCAAGTACAGTTCAGGAACCGTAATACATTTTGATGGAGCGCGACTAGACCGCTGACGCGTTCTTGAGAACAACGAATAGCAGAGCACGGAAACAGCTCACAGCACTCCCACCCAAAATGGCAATTGTAAAGCGATCCCATAATAGTTATTATTTGAAACATGTTTTTTTTGGAGGAGGAGGGGGGGGGCGGCGGCATATGATTTGTGCACCTAGGGGCGAAAAATTTTTAAATCCGCCACTGACTGCTGCCGGAAACAACGGTGACCGTGGAATGTTCAGCTAATCAGCTGTCGTGAGCGTCTTCTGGTTTACTGTCAGATGTCCCTTTTCTGGTGTTCAGAGATCTTTTCAAAGTAGAAGGTAAATTATGCGAACAGGTCACAAGAGAGTCAGAAAACTACCTTGTCGATCGCTGGGATTGGAAAGAGTTCCTGTAATGCATTTTACTGCAATACTGTCTCAGCTGCCCAGTGACGTCCCTCCACGCTAGAGAGGGCTAATACAACATTTGCCGTCTCGTTGCTAGACCAGAAGGCGGAAAACAGTGTGGAAGATACTGTCTTTTCTTATGGTACTACGGTAAGTGAACTCTAGTGCTCAACAGTTCGTGATTTTGTGCTGTTGAAGTGCTCCATATATTTTTTTCTTGCTCATTGTTGTACCTGGTTGCTGGTACCTATTGCGGTGTGGCGGTGTTTTTCAGTTTTCCGTGTGCAAGCCGTAAACTAGAAATTCACCTACCTCAGAATGGCGTTTGCTCGATGTCCCTTCACTCGGCAACATAGATACTTACAAGATGATGTAAAAGCACTGTTCATAAAAAACACCATCTAATATCTACAATTACTGAGGCCGCACAACTCTAATAATGAAATAAAGTTCTACAAAAAAATAAAATAAAAATAAGCTGTCATAAAAAATTATCAGGCGATAAGCTAATGGATTGGTTTCTGGAAAATAAAATCCGAAATTTCCACACAAAAATGTTTATTTTTTCGTATAACCAAAGAAACGGTACTATTCAGTCCACATTTAAACTATTGGTTATTTTCGTCAAGTTCACAATTCATACACTCATTTCACATGCACAGCAGCCAGAAATCTGTCCAAATCCGACCCGAACTAAACAACATTCGCACAGTCATTAATTTCACCACTAATATGAGTTATTACGTTCGGTCCTTCTTATGGATTTCAAAACAGGAACTGCTCGCCAAAAATGCTCAGTCGTTGAATACTGAAACATGCCACACGGATACTACGAAGGCCAAATTTTCACACGTGAATATCGTTCCAACAAAACAGTTATAAAACTTCGAAACTTCACAAAACTGTCCGTAAACGCAACTGTTATTACGGCCACACAATCTGGACGCGAGAAAGCCTATTATTTCTTCATTTTACACATTATTTTGACTGACACTAGTAACATGACAGTTCGCGTTCAAAGCTAGCGAGCGACTTCCCTTCTTGTGGCCTCACTCCCAGTATAACTATCAGGTAACGAGCGGGAACCGTCTCAATTCTGATTGGCTAACCATACTCGGTGCTAATCAGCATACTCGCTCATGAACATACTCACGCCAAAACTGGCCTGCACCAATCCTTATACGCAGATGCATTTACATGAATCTACATACAAATATTTAAGTAATGTTTAATAAATGAAAAGGCAATAATTATGAAAATATTCTTTAGATACAGATAATACTCCAGCTGGCTTTCTGGCTGCTCTGTTACAATAGCAATCACACCTAGACATACGTCATCAGCAAAGTGTGTAAATTCCCTATGAACATTTTCACACGACAGACTTGTGTAACTCTTGCAGGTTACTTAAGACGATATATAACGTAATATTAGTCTGACGAATGTCCCACATACACATTCATTCACTCACAACAATGTTAGACACAATAATTTTGTCTGATTTTTATACTACAAAAACCAACAATTATTAAAGTTTTAATATGAAATTCTCAATCAATTAATTCTGCACACTGAGAGTTCTGTTTATATTTTCCAGTTATACAAAAATATAAACTATATTTCCAAACTGAATTTAGTTCCCTAAGTGTCTGTTTGACTTTTTAGCAATTTTTTTCTATATCTGTAACTATGATAGTTTGTATGTTGGAATTTTGATAAATGTTCTGAATGACAAAAGGTAGTGAACCAATTTTGAAAATGATTGAATAATGTGTAATATAGTTTATTTACGTTCATGGGTAGCATGAATATACTGCTGCTTGAAGAGACACGCTGGAGTGTTCACATGCTGCAGTAGCAGCAGGTGTACGTGACTCATTGACAGGACACAACTTGCAGTTGCCTTCACAGCCTCCGTCTCCAATACTGCGGGCTGTATAGCAACGAATGTTATTGTGCATTAACTCGCGATGTTACACTATGTTTGTGCTTAGGCCTAATCAGGTACAAAAATCCTCTGAATCGTTGCAGTGATGCACTTTATCGAAGCATTTAATGCCATTCTCAGGTTCTTGAAACATGGATCGATATACAGGGTGTCCCAGGGATATGACAAGAACAATCATTCGAAGCAAGAAAAAAAGTCTAGTAAACATGGTTTATAAAATGTGTACCGTAAACTGTGGTGGCTTTGACTCAGTTTTTATGTCATTTATTTCATAAAATATGTTCGAGTACCATAAATTTTATTGTGTTGCAAACATTTTCCATAGTTAAGAAAGATGTAACAGAACACATAACGCCCATTTTCAGAACTACAGCTATTTCACAACTGTAAGTGTTTAATTTTCATAAATGTGAGACAATTTCACCTCCACATGACGTGACATTGGTTCAAGATATGAAATACATTACATAATAGGTAGAAAGACAAGTTAGTTAATGTCATCCTACTGTTACTATGCAGTGATGAATACGTTTGATAAAAATAGTTATTTTTATGAAAATCAACATTTTAATAGATTTTTTTTTATTTTTACACACGCATTGAAATTAGAAAACTTTCTCTCAGAACAAAATTACTTCAAACAGAAAACATACATAAAGTGCCTTGATGAATGTACTCACTGAACTCTGGAACCACAGAGAGAGTTTTTCTCTTGGACAAAACCGGCTGCAGAGTTTCAGAGTTCTTAACGTTTTCTATTCAGACTGCAAGGTGTTTCAGTTCTCAGACCAATGCCAGTTATACTTCCTTAACTCCAACTGTTGGACCGTCTGCTGTTATTCAAACAATCTTACCTGGATATGGTGATTCACCATATTTAATGATGATAAATCATCAATCCCACATAAATACTTTAGTGATTTAGGGTCATTTGATTCAGAACATGTTTGTAGCTCCATGCCTGACTCTTAGAGGACCATATCTACATCTTTGCCACCATCTGATAAGGATTTTTCATGAGGTGTAGAACACTTCAGTCGTGGATTGGGTATGTCGGTCTTTAGTTTGAGTTGTTTAATTTGTGGCAGCTGGACAACATCTGTAATGGTGACGGTCTTTCTGGCATGGACGTTGATCTATTTCATTCTCTGCTTAGACCGATCACTCTCAACTATTTCATTTCTATGAGTAATCAATGAATCCATGAAAGCTCCTCCAATGAGCTCAGAATTTGCTTCAAGTCAGTAGCCAAAAGCTATGTTTCTTACCTGCAACGTCAATTTGGATCTCAGTTTGCTATTGTATTTGATGGGTATCCATGTGAGGGAGACAAATGTAGCACAAAGAGTGCTGAGAGGATTCGTAGGTCCAAAAAACATTCTTCGGTTGACGTTGTGGTTGAGTCAGAGTTGGTGAACCAAGTTCCTCAGGACAAGTTCTTGTACAACGAACGAAACAAGATGCGTTTGATCATACTTCTTAAAAGGGACTTTCTGGAGTGTTGCGTTGAAGTGCACCAGCCACAAGAAGATGCTGGTGTTATGATTGTAACATCTGTCATTTCAAGAACCAAAGATTTTGGAAGTGTTCTCATTGTAGGACAAGATGTTGACCTGCTTGTGCTCATGACCGGTTTGGGGCAAGGCATTGAAAACTTATTTTTCTTAAAGCTAGGAAGAGGAAATGCAGAAGACAAGTGGTTTTCCACAGCATCTTACAAGTTTGACAGTGAATATATTCTGTTCACTTACACCTTCAGCGGATGTGATACAACATCCGCTTTTTTTGGTCAAGGAAAGATTAAGTGCTGCAATATTGTTGCGAAAAATGAACACCTAACCTCAGTGCTTTGCACGTTCAATAAACTACATGCTACCCGTGAAGAAATAATAACAGCAACAAAACGGGTTACTACCGCATTGTATAGTGGAGGTGTCAGCAGTTCCCTTACACTAGACCATTTGCGGTACCAGCTATTTGCCAAGTCTGCCACAAAAAGCAAACTGAATCTTGCACGGTTGCCACCTACACTAGATGCTGCACATCATCATTCATTGCGGACTTACCAACAAGTCCAAAGTTGGATGGGAAACTGGAAACCTCCTGAGAAATGGGGCTGGAATCACAGTGACCACGGTCCAATACCCGTTATAATGAGCCAGCACCTGAAGCACATCTTCACATTGTTTCATGCTCATGCAAGCTGAACTGTGGCAGAGCGTGCTCCTGCAGAAAAGCGGGTTTGAAATTTTCTTCAATTTGCAAGAAATGTATTGGGGTCAACTTTGAAAACGTGCAAAAATTTTTATATGAAGACAGTGAAGAAGATGTTATGGAGGATGTTGAGGAAACCGCTGACGAAATCAACGAACTTGCTGAGGCTGACTCGCTGTTTAAAGAAGAGGTCAATCTTGGATCAACTCTAGGTACAGACCCTGAATCCGTAACTCAAGGTATTTCTGGTGACACTGAGGAACCTGGCCCATCAAAACGTTGAAAGCGATGCTCATATCTGTCTCAAGTGCGCTAATGTGCGATATTACAAGTATTACAAACCCAGAACTGTCAACATTTTTAGTAACTGACAATGCATTTTAATTGTAATAAAGCTACTTATTTTTAATGTCAACTGTGTGGCTTTTATACACAAGAATAATTACCTACCTAATTAGGTTGCCTATTGCAGCTAATAATAGTTCAGTTTCCTGAGACAATTTATTGTGTGTGTGTGTGTGTGTGTGTGTGTGTGTGTGTGTGTGTGTGTGTGTGTGTGTGTCTATGTCTCTTAATGATGCATTTTTATGTTTATAATTTTACAAATACTAGGGCTGAGGTGGCCCATAGTGAACTTCAGGTAGTGATGAAAGAATCACAATAGTTGCGTGCCCAGCAATCCTCATGTTGCATACAGAGAAATTGAATACTTGAAAGTGTGGTGGTAAATTCCAACATATAACATGATGTATAATGTATTTATACTACACAAAAAGAAACTGAAAAAATAGTGTTCAAAAATAAGGTATCTTGCCACTATGCTCAAATTTTGAAAAACTGGTATTTTTTGAGGCGCTGTAGCGCCTTAGATATTGGGAGTAGAAAAAAATGACAATTATCAAATCTGTAGAGAATTTTGTTCTCTTTAAAAAAGAAAATAGACGTTAAAGCGATAGGAGCAAATGAAACTGAGATATTTTGAAAAAACGGAAAAAAGGCCCAAATTTTACAAGTTTTTTGACTGCAGAAAGTTTTCTCAACCGAAATTTTGTTGGCAAAACTCGGTTTTCTAATATTTCCAACCATATGAACGAGTTGAAAAAATAAAATCTTCTACCCCACCTTTTGCAAGGTATTTCTGCAATTTGACTGGACTAGTGGTAAAATATGCGTTTGAGATATTTAGCTCCCTGTTTTACAATTGCCCACTTAACACTTAATTCCAGGGATATGTGACACATCTGTCTCGTCATAGATAAAAATTTTGCTGGGAAGGTCCCCCAAAACCTCTTTACATAGATGCACTAAGTATGCGCTAATGGTTTGTTCTGACGCACCAGGCATCACTCTCTTTATATTTTGTGTAAACCTCATAGACAATTCAGTATGATTTAATCAAATCAAAGCTTGGTGCATTGTTCTTACATTTATTAACAGTTACCCCTCTACGTTGTAAGTAGCGTCTCACAATTGATCTAAAATCACTTTCATCTGCAAGAAACATCTGGTAACTTGATGAGGTAGATAACAAACGATGAGCCCCTTTATCATTAAAAATTTGTTGACAGCCTAGTTTCTTGTTGTGAATGTCTTTTAATTAGTTTTTCATGGTAGTGATGGCAACTTTGTACGTAACTGATGCTTTTTTTGGCTCAGTTGTTTTCTGTCAAAAATCTTCTACAGCTTTGTTCAATGTTACTTTGTCGTAATTTTTGTAGGGCCGATTACCCTCAGATCGAATATAATTGTGTGACATCACGAAAGTCACTGTAGGCGCAAAACGAAATCATCTCAGTTAATACGCCAAAGATCAAGTTAATATAACCTTAAGCTTAATTAGGAAATTTGGCTGAGATCAAGGCACCCCAAAGTGCTGCCAAAACGCTGCCATCTACATTTTTCGATATACACTCCTGGAAATTGAAATAAGAACACCGTGAATTCATTGTCCCAGGAAGGGGAAACTTTATTGACACATTCCTGGGGTCAGATACATCACATGATCACACTGACAGAACCACAGGCACATAGACACAGGCAACAGAGCATGCACAATGTCGGCACTAGTACAGTGTATATCCACCTTTCGCAGCAATGCAGGCTGCTATTCTCCTATGGAGACGATCGTAGAGATGCTGGATGTAGTCCTGTGGAACGGCTTGCCATGCCATTTCCACCTGGCGCCTCAGTTGGACCAGCGTTCGTGCTGGACGTGCAGACCGCGTGAGACGACGCTTCATCCAGTCCCAAACATGCTCAATGGGGGACAGATCCGGAGATCTTGCTGGCCACGGTAGTTGACTTACACCTTCTAGAGCACGTTGGGTGTCACGGCATACATGCGGATGTGCATTGTCCTGTTGGAACAGCAAGTTCCCTTGCCGGTCTAGGAATGGTAGAACGATGGGTTCGATGACGGTTTGGATGTACCGTGCACTATTCAGTGTCCCCTCGACGATCACCAGTGGTGTACTGCCAGTGTAGGAGATCGCTCCCCACACCATGATGCCGGGTGTTGGCCCTGTGTGCCTCGGTCGTATGCAGTCCTGACTGTGGCGCTCACCTGCACGGCGCCAAACACGCATACGACCATCATTGGCACCAAGGCAGAAGCGACTCTCATCGCTGAAGACGACACGTCTCCATTCGTCCCTCCATTCACGCTTGTCGCGACACCACTGGAGGCGGGCTGCACGATGTTGGGGCGTGAGCGGAAGACGGCCTAACGGTGTGCGGGACCGTAGCCCAGCTTCATGGAGACGGTTGCGAATGGTCCTCGCCGATACCCCAGGAGCAACAGTGTCCCTAATTTGCTGGGAAGTGGCGGTGCGGTCCCCTACGGCACTGCGTAGCATCCTACGGTCTTGGCGTGCATCCGTGCGTCGCTGCGGTCCGGTCCCAGGTCGACGGGCACGTGCACCTTCCGCCGACCACTGGCGACAACATCGATGTACTGTGGAGACCTCACGCCCCACGTGTTGAGCAATTCGGCGGTACGTCCACCCGGCCTCCCGCATGCCCACTATACGCCCTCGCTCAAAGTCCGTCAACTGCACATACGGTTCACGTCCACGCTGTCGCGGCATGCTACCAGTGTTAAAGACTGCGATGGAGCTCCGTATGCCACGGCAAACTGGCTGACACTGACGGCGGCGGTGCACAAATGCTGCGCAGCTAGCGCCATTCGACGGCCAACACCGCGGTTCCTGGTGTGTCCGCTGTGCCGTGCGTGTGATCATTGCTTGTACAGCCCTCTCGCAGTGTCCGGAGCAAGTATGGTGGGTCTGACACACCGGTGTCAATGTGTTCTTTTTTCCATTTCCAGGAGTGTATATCATTTAATTTCGACTTACAATGCATACTTATGATGTTTTCTCAAGCGCATATATATTATGGAATAAAAACTGCTACTTAGCGCTTTCAACAAAGATGCCTAACCAACTGTTACAGCGGAAAGTCAGAGGCCAACATAAAGCACTATAAATCGTAAACAGTAAACCGCAGTAGGTTCAACAATACAAACATGGCGGGTTGCCTCAACATTTCCCATTCGAACCACTAGCCCTACCTATAGAATACGAAGGAAATAACATCAACTACTCCTGTTGGACAACAGATAGCATCATTTTCATCTTTTACTGACTGATGGGACAAAGTCACCTGGTAATCAAAGTCAGCACAGTTTATGGTATCTTAAGAGCTATGTACACTTCTTTATCTTCGATATTGTGAAACAGATTTCTTCTGCTGCAAACTCTTTGCTTTCCATATTTTGAGAAGAGGCAGATGGAGCACCAAAAGAAAAGAATTATGTGGTAAACATGGGTTCTAAAATGCGTACCTTAAGAGCTAGGAGCACACGTTCAGTATAAGAGATGTGGTTTCATTTTGTGTCCTCTGTGTAAATATAATCGTGCAGAATGGTGTCACGTGCGTCAGCATTACTCCATTCATCACGAAATTCACATACTCACGAAACTCTCGATTTTTCCAACGGAAACGAATTTGATTCGGTGCGTCAGTTCGTGGTCAAGACGGGGCAACATGTTAGAATGAGAAATAACAGTTCAAAATTACTCTGCCCCTATCCCCGAAATGGTGTTTGCAGACTCAGAGGAGCAAAGAAGCGTCATCAGAAGCTGCTGGGTACCAACAAAATTGGCGGTCACTGCCCAGCCAGCATGGACGTCACTTGTCGTTCAACAGGTAGGATTACTTTTTTTCGCGTTTACAAGGCACACATCAGTCATCGTTCAGAGCTAGGCCGCTTAACCTCGTAAAGTTTAAGGGGAAAAGGGAGGAAACTACTAGAAAAATTTTAGTAAAAATTGTTTTCTATGAAATCCTGAATCCCATGAGAGTCTATTATTACAGACGACAAACTGTAATGTCAGTAAGTATGCTGGGCGGGGTCTGGAAAAAAGTGTGTCACTGATGATGTCATCTATGCAGTTATGGGATTCCTCTCCCCCTCGCCCCCCCCCCCCTCCCACCACCCCTCGGCCTCTCCAGGCCGTGTAGATGACGCCGCCATAGGCCAGGCAGCAGCCATCAGCCAGCATCTCACCTGCAACATGTGGCACTGAGTGCCTCACATGTTGAGTCAACAGTCTGGGCCTGACTATCTAGTACCCTCTCACCAAGATGCCAGAGCCAAGTGATTCACATTCTACCTACATTACAATGGCACCATGCCAATTGAACACATGACCGTCCACAAGCTTTCTCATGTATTCCTAAGACTACACCATTTTACTCTTAAACGTAGACAAATTTTAGAACAAGAATGCATCCTGCTGTGTTAGAGGAAGGGAATGTATTGGTTCCAAAATTCCATAGCTGGCGTAACGTACATGGTCTTTGCAGACACAGACGTCGCACTGTTCCACATAAACATCAAATCACACTGTGCTGTGACTCCGCAGGCTAGCTGACCACATTGTCTCCTGCTTTTTCCATTGAGTCACGTCAGCATTGGCGCATGGCAACAAAGTGTGTAGGAATACTGCACACATACTACTGATCTGATTACTGGACATGGAGTGGAGCATAGAAATTTCGATTCCCCATGCTAGTAATCTGTCGTGACAGCACTGCAGGCACAGCACATACGACCTAAGTTAAAATAACGTGAAACATCAGGCACAAGTTTGCTATGCTTAAACAGTCTCCATCAACCTTCTGACATGCGAGTTTAAACAATTCCCCATCTACACTAGCCACCATAAGTTCAAAATGATTGAGAAAATCCACTTACATGAAGTTTAAGATGACAGGAAGTCTGCTGGCTGTCAGAACTATAGGACACATGTCATAACTTTAAAACTGAATAGTCCATTGATGCAACCTGTATGATTGTCACTATCACATTTAGTAGAAATAGGATTTGGACAATTGTCTCTTCATTTAAACAAACACCATACTGTGGTGGGGGAGGGGGGCTGGCGTAGGAAGGGCTCTTCCAGTAAGTTCACCACCTGCTGACTGTCTGAAAACCCTCACTGGGACTGCCACGGTCATGCTCTGCCATGGAGAGCAGACCAGGAGAGGCACACTGCCTCGCCAATGCCGCATCGCGCTTCTTGCTGTCGAGGGATGGAGTCTGCTGCCACAAACCTCAGACAATTACACTCCACATGTCACATTCATAACTGACCGTCATATACTCCAGTGGAGTGCAAGGTCCTGCGTATCTGCCGCTTTCACCTCCCCAGTACGAGTTCAGAGCAGCAGGCGCCACGTCATACAGTGAGAAGTGTAACTGACATAGATCGCCTTCTGCGCTATACAGACAGGGGCGCCGACTTATAAAAAATGTTGGGGGGCGACTTATAAAAAATGATGGGGGGGTCTTGCCCCGGGAAATTTTCTAAATTTTAGATGAAAAATTGTGAGTTTTAAAGTTTTTTTAAGCATTTTAGAGTCATATGATCAACATTAGAACCCCGAAAACTGGACTCTCGATAACTCGACACTCCAGGAAACTCGACAAGCCGGACACATTTTTTGGTTTTGAAAAAAGAAACAAAACATAAACACGCATGGTATTTTCGTAAAAAGCTAATTTAATTTACAGTAGTAATCATGCTATAGACTATTACAGAGCAGTGAATGTATAGCTCTGAAAAGACTGAAATTATATTTAAATAACTCCTAAACTATCTTTAAAAGAATAGAACATAAATTAATGCTGTTGCACAGTAATAGAACTTTGATTAATAAGTGAAATAGCTAATTTAAGCTTACTCTGAATAAGGCCCAGGGTTCATTAAATAAAAACAATTTCTCAAAGTTAATGCTTTAATACAGTTAATAAAGTTAATACAGTATGCCTAATACTTTCAGTCAAAAAGTATATAAATAGTGGGTTTTAATTGGGCCTTACACTCTAAAAACATTTTAAGTATTTGAAAATAACTAATACAGTACTATAGTAATACTGTATAGTAATACAGTACTAAACTAGTATTAATATTTCCAAACTGAAAATTTAACATTGTGTATGTATTTAATTCTCTATTTTATAAAGATTTTTAATATTGCTCTAAATGCCATTATTAGGGCTAGAGTGTCTTTAGAAAGGCGCAAATGTCGACCGTCTGACTGGATTACTGATTATTGAAGTCGTTAATGACTGGTCGGATATCTAATTCATCCAAAACATCTCATTGGGCATGAAGAACAGCCAAATTGTTCAATCGCTTCTGCCCATTGTTGATCGGAGATATGACTTCAGACGTCTAAGGGCGCTAAATGACCGTTCTGCTGTTGCTGTCGCGATTGGAAATACTTGGAGAAGCTTAATGGACTTCACTACTTCACATAACATTTCTGCAACTGCAAGCTCTTGTGTAATGTTCTTTCTTACATCACACATGTTTTTTAAGACCAGTTGTTTTTATTAGCGAAATCGGCTAACACATTCAAGAGTAAGAAGTGTAAGTGCAAAAAAATGGTTCAAATGGCTCTGAGCACTATGGGACTTAACATCTGTGGTCATCAGTCCCCTAGAACTTAGAACTACCTAAACCTAACTAACCTAAGGACATCACACACATCCATGCCCGAGGCAGGATTCGAAAATGCGACCGTTGCGGTCACGCGGTTCCAGACTGAAGCGCCTTTAACCGCACGGCCACACCGGCCGGCTAGTGTAAGTGCAGTCTCTCAATGTCTAGGTCATTTTTGAAAAACTCAGTTGATTTTTTCCAAATTTGTTTCACCTCTGTTTACTAAAAGCAAGCACTCTTGTTCAACTGCAATGACCTGTGTGAGTCCAGTTGGAGCAAACCGCTCAGTAATGCAAGATTGCACAAACTTCAATGTAAATAACTGTAGTATTCCTTTGGGGTTTTGAAAGCGTGCGGTGAACTGGCTTCATTGTTTTCATACTTCTTTGGTATACTTCGATTTCGAGGAATCGAAGGATCATCAGCTTGTGAAGGTTTTTCTTTTAAACACAATGCCCAAAAGTGCCTGCACATTTGTAACCTGCCTCTGTTTTGTCCTTTGCAGAAGATGTTTCAAAAAACTCTAGAAGTTCTTCAAAGTTTTTCAATATTCTCAAGATACTAGAAGGTCGCAGTCCATCGAGATGGGCAAAGGGGTCGTAGACCAGCTTGGTCGTTGGCGCTCTCACAGTGTGTGCTTCTGAAAAGTCCCATCCTTTTGTTGGATTCCCTTACGGTGTTTATTAAGTTCTTGGCTAAAATTATAATATCCCTCATAGACGTAAGATGGCGCAGGCTGTCTACAACTGCCAAGTCTAAACTGTGAGCAGTGCAATGCACATAATGTGCTTTTGGCTGTATATCCAAAACTAACTTTTTTAGTCCTTTGAACTTACCTCTCATATTCGAGGCACCACCATAGAACTGTCTTCTTAAGATATCCATTGATAAATCAAGACGAGTAAAAACGTCTTTTAAATACTAAACAGATTTTGTGATTCAGAGTTGGGGGTCTCATATAAGTCAATAAAGTCTTCGTTGATGATTAAGGAATCATCAACAGTATGAATACAGAATAACACTTGTTCGTGAATCGAAGAATCACTTGTTTCGTCAACGATAATAGAAAAATGTTCAGTCTTCTTGAGTGAAGCCAATACATTTCTCAACGCAGACTTTCCCAGTAGATCAATGATCTCGTTTTGAATATCGTGGGACGTCCACTTATACCCCGAATGCCCTAAGCAATCTTTAAACTCAAGTATGTCATTCTTCCAGAGTTCCAACAATTGAAAAAAAATTGAGTTTACATTTTCGTGCCCTCTAATTGCTAGTCTTTGTCGACACAGAAATTGCATGGTAGTAAAAATTGTCTCAAGAGCTAAACGGCCTTTCTTCACATCACTATCTAACTGTTCATTCAATTGGGAGGCCACACTCCGGGTAGCGATAGAATTTAGTTTCACAACACCTTCTTTATGCGTAAACATATTTTCATAAAGACGGAATTTTTCCAAAGCCTTTTTCCAGTTAGAAAAGTAAATGCATATTCTTTTTTTGAAGAAAATTGTAATAGATTTTTAGCATCTGCCTCTTCGCAGGTTTTGCAAAAAACTTTTTCGGTAGATGCTTCATATTCTAGCCATGTATATTTGATCAACCAAGACTTCTGAAATGACCTCCCCCTACCGGATTGTCCAGGTTTGGACAGTTCTCGCCTGAAGACGACGAAGTAATTGACGACACAATAATTGTTTGAGGTTGACTAGCAGTATAATCAACTTGCAAGCGCGCCTTTTTGGTAACAAATTTATCTATTGCAAACTTAATTCACAATACACTAAGAGACTAAAGTAAACGAATAAAATATAGTCATATAATATAGTCCACTAGACACTAAAGTCGGAAAATTAAACACGTCCGCAGCATTCACTGAACGAAATATCCACACTGAATGACTGCGACAGCAGGGTGGACTTTATATAGCTGCGTCGTCGTAATGTCTCAAAGTGTCAAGGCGATGTGAGGCGGAGGGTACCAGGCGCTTCTGCTCCTTTCCTTCTGATGTCGCCGCGGCCTCAGCGTTGCCCCGGCGGCGCCAGCCTATACCTGAAGGTTCTCGCACCGGGACAAATTCTAAGTGTGCACCGTAAGCTGCTTACTACCGCAATAATTATTTGTTTTAACTCATTACTGAATGTATTTTAAAAGGTAACTATCGTCAAACAAGGAAAATAAAAAAATCCAACATAATTTTGTGATTTTACAAAGCATAATATAACCAATCAGTGCATACACGGTTCCCGTGAGATCACCGAAGTTAAGCGCTGTTGGGCGTGGCCGGCACTTGGATGGGTGACCATCCAGCCGCCATGTGCTGTTGCCATTTTTTGGGGTGCACTCAGCCACGTGATGCCACTCGACCGAATAGTAGCGGCTTCGGTCAAGAATACCATCATAACGACCGGGAGAGCGGTGTGCTGACCCCACGCCCCTCCTATCCGCATCCTCCTCTGACGATGACACGGCGGTCGGATGGTCCCGGTAGGCCACTCGTGGCCTGAAGACGGAGTGCTATAATATAACTAATCATTTTCTTAAATTGTTGGAGGGGCTCCGCCCAAACGAATTTTTGAGGGTGTTGGGCCCCATGGTGTTGGCGCCTGTGTATACAGACCATGTGTCCCGCCACAATCGACGCGCTCTAGATCGCTGACCAGGACATACTGCGCAGCTCTATGCCGTAGGTGACGGTTGGCATACATACAGCAAGTCACTGAAATTTTATGGTGAAATCATTGAAATATTCACCTAAAGTTGGTGTAGTCTTACGCTTTTAAAACGAGTATTCTACTGAAAATACTGAATTTACGTTGAAAATAAGTAAATATGCATACAGTTATCGTGTTCAGATTATCTGTGGGGGAGGACAAATAATTGTGGTATAGATGTGTTTGATGCTCTGTTGGGAATCATGTTTCGTGTCTTGGACGAGAAATGCTCCGAACTATGTTTATGGTGACTCAATTCAGAGGCCTGTGGACCTTTATCTCGTGAAACAGTACTGCTAAACTTTACAGAACATATAAGCACCCCACTATAATATCGTTACTCAATGGTGGGGATGACGATATGATTACAGGGCTACAAACATAACGGTTGCAGACTTGAGAGAGTAAAGTCACTGAACTTTATACCAAATACAACATCGAATCTGTCTGACACAAACTATTTATTGGTTTTCAGAGGCGTATATGAGCAACTGTTTACGGAATTCACATCCCATTGCGGTTCTAAAATTATGGTATGCTCACATCATCCCCTATAAAATGATCGTCAGGGATGGTAAACATATGTGACGAATCACCGGTGTCTTACGAGAGTAATAGTCTGTTCCCTTCTTATTCATGACATTTCACCCCAGTTACCAGTGCCAGATACCAGACTACAGCGCATTTCAACATGAAAAACAGCCAACAGTGTCAGAGACCAGATCACAGCACTCCATATCTTTAACAACGACCAAAAATCAGGAACGTCAACTTTATGTTCTAACACATACTTGACACCATACTCGAAGATTAGTTTAAGATATGTCCACCACAGACTAAGTCTCTCCATACCAATCCATATTGTAGAATACAAGTCGCACAAAGTCACCACACTCAAATATTTAAAGTTGCTTGGTAGAGGCACATACTCGTTCTCCCATAGCCCGATATGCAGGTGGAATAGCAAAAGGGACGAAACTACTTCCCTCTCTCTGTCTCTCTCAGTGCGTGTGTGAAGACAATCAAGAGATGCACATTCATCCTCCTGATGGTAGACCATTCCCTTCTAATATATGACTGTTCACGAGGAAAAACAGTCACCAGTGCCAGATGCTAGAATACAGCGCTGCCTGTATTTAACACCTATCAGAAGTCAGGAACACTAACACTGTATTCCAACAAACAGTTAACACATAATCGAAGAGCAGTTAAGATATGTCCACCATAGATTGAGTCTCCCCATAGCGATACATATTGAAGAATAAAAGTCACATAGGTTCATTACACTTGAACAGCTGTAGTTACTTGTCAGATACATGTATTTGTTCTCCTGCTGCTCCATATGCATGTGGAACTGCAAAAGGAACAAGCTAGTAGTGATATAAGATATTCTCAACAATGTGTGGTAGGCAGGCTTACTACCTACCAAAAAAATGTATCCACTGTTTAAAAGTCCATAACTTGCAAACTAATTGACGGAGTTGTCTCATTTTTGGTGAAAGTGTAGCTTAAAGCCCAGCTTAATGATATCACTTTATGTGTTGAAATGGTCACCATTAACATCCACACACAAACGATGCCGCTGAACTGCAGCACGAACTATTGACTGCAACGTGTTCAGGTGGATGTTTGCACATGAATGTACGATGGAGCCGGCCTGGGTCACCGAGCGGTTCTACGCGCTACAGTCCGCAACCGCGCTGCTGCTACGGTCGCAGGTTCGAATCCTGCCTCGGACATGGATGTGTGTGATGTCCTTCGGTTAATTAGGTTTAAGTAGTTCTAAGTTCTAGGGAACTGATGACCTCAGATGTTAAGTCCCATAGTGCTCAGAGTCATTTGAACCATTTTTTGGCGACTGTCATCTGACAAAACCAAACAACGCAATACAACGCTTGTGTGGCGATTGCCGGAACTACAAACTATTACACTACCAAAGATGAGACAACTCCATCAATTTGTTTGCCAGTTATGGACTTTTAAACAGTGGATACATTTTTTTGGACCCCTCTGTATATTGAAGCAAGGCAGCATCAAAGTATTTAACTTGCAGACAACACACACCAGAAACAGCACTACCTTTATATTCCAACACTTACTTAACAACATAATGGAAGAGTAATTTAAGGTACATTCGCCACAGATTCAGTCTCTCTATAGGGATTCATATTGTAGAGGACAAGTCGCACTGGTTCCCCACACTTGAATGGTTAAAGCTACTTGACAGAGGCACATATTTGTTCTCCCATTTTTCCTTATGTAGGTGGAATAGCAAAAGTGGTCGACTACGAGCGATGTAAGATATTCTCCCCAATGTGTATAAAGTCCCTCCATAGCGATCTGTTTTTTATATACTTTAAATGCAACATTTATTTCATGCAGACAAATTGGAATACTAATAGATTTAGGAATATCATCTGTAAACTCCACTTGCATGGAATTTCTGTTTATAGGACTAATACTAGAAGACGTAGGTGTAGCACACATGCACAAATGTATACACACACCTAAATCCTCACCACACATCTCATGTTCCGATAGATACTTGACAATATCATCAAAGAGCAGTTTAACATACCTTCACCATAAACTATGTCTGTCCCTGGTGATCCATAATAGGTCATGCAGATCCATATAGGTCACACAGTCTTGTTGCACTTGGACGCTTTAAATATACAAATTGTGGTGGGTCTTGAGATATTAACTTCATCATATCACCCCCAAACACGCTGATGGATGTGTTGTAGTTGCTGAAGATACTAATGTGTTGAGTCAATGATTTGTACTCAGCTGTCATGCAATCCTCGATGTAACTCAGCTAGCTGCGTATTGACCCCACTTCATATCTCTGAACAGTACTTTTGTACCCCACTGGACATTCTCTATTTTCACTATAACTTCTAAGTCTGCGCCAGTTGCTAAACCTACATTAACATACTTCGATCCATTGGCGGTCAGTTGACAAGTAATGTTGAACAACAGCATTCTATAACGACTTAGCTGAGACTTGGTGAATGGCGCAGGAGTTGGATATAGTGGAATGCCAGAGACCGGAAACAATGCAGGTGGTGCATCAGAGAGTTGGTCTTCATGCTGAGCAACTCCAGCATGTTAGCAGCTGCATCAAGGAGCATGTATGCATGCTGGATTGATATTTCCCGCTGCTGCTACTGCTCCTCAAATGTATCAGCCACTGCACTATCTACATCATGGAGCTGTTGAACTGAGGGGAAAATAAAAGAAAACTGCGAAAAAAAAACACACACACACGCACAGATATACACACACACACACACACACACACACACACACACACACACACACACAACTGCTATGTCGTCCGAACAAGACACAGCCAGGGCAAAAGCACCACAGGCGCAAAGGTGCGAGCGAGCTGGTGGCAGGGCCATAGAGACTCGCCACTTCATTGAGTTCCACTAGCGCCATGGGCGACGCAGAGGATGAAGATATCGACTTCGCCTCGGCCAATTGCCTACCGAGTACAATCCGCCGATGACCGGATGACAACGAACAGAAGCCTACTCGGAAGATAGAAGAGCAGCTCTCGGCCACTTTGTTATAGGTCGTCGTTGAGGGCTGACTTAGACAGGGGATGTCGTTTAGTGAACTCTTAGAACTGAACAGACGGTTGCTGAAAATTGCATTTGCTCTGTACTGTGAAGTTTACCTACGATTATTTGTATTTAGCCATTGAGAGCCTTTTTCGTGTTACATTACAAGCAGTGTTACAGACTTCATATCGCAACTAGTCACAAACCTAAGTAAACCTTTTAACTCATTTGTGTAATTCTGTTACTAATTTGTTGGAGTGTTGTAGAACCTTCGTCGTCCTATCCTGTTACCTGACCCTGAGACATAGCTGTAAAATAGTGGCAGGGAAAAGCTGTCTTAGTGGTGTACTGCAACAGAACCCAGTTCACGAACTCACGAACTACGAGTCGGCTTCCACAGCATTGGCGATGAGGCTTTACAAAACTGGCGAAGAGGCTTTACAAAAATAATAAGAAATGAAAATGGAGAAAGAGAAATGGTTTAATACTTACAATCCCATGTGAGAGTCAGTTTCTTATGTCTGGGTGTTGTAGATCTCTGATGATGCTTCAAGATGATTCCATGATGATGATGATGATGATGAGCCTTACCCTGAGGGGTACAGAGCACAAGTGGTGGGTTCGGTAGATGGCTTGTCAGCGTACACTGATGATGAGCGGTGGGGTAGACGATCACAGTGCCATGGGAAGTGAAACAACTACAGTCTGCACGTACAAACCTCTATTAATTTAATGAGTCATAACATTTGAACGATAATGGGACACATTTGCAATTTTGGGAGATGATAATACATAACTGGGAGATAACATACATACGTAAACTATCCTCACAGCAAATGTTGGAAGTACTCTCCACCAGCATCGATGCACACCTATACTCTTCTCACCATAATCCGCGATCTTCTGTGATGTGTATCCTCGCTAATATTAATTATTTCTTGCATTATGGCCTCACGGGGTTCTGCAGTTTTCTGTAGTCTATTCTTGTTCTGCTTTCAAGATACCACCACAATAAAAAAATCGTGGAGGTTAGGTCAGATGATTTGTGGGGGTGGGGCGGGGTGGGGGGCAAAATGTTTCTTGAGATTATTCGTTCGTTAAAGAACGTGGTTACAAATTACATGGAAGCATTAGCTGTGTGATATGTTGCTCCATCTTGTTGGAAATAACCTTAAGTAAGATCGAGACATCCAGTTGATACACAAATGTAATGAGAGTGCTTGTACAAAATGTAGTGTCTATGGTTGTATCAAAGAAAATGGGACCAACAATCTTGGAAGCTGACACTCTGCGACACATTTTCATCAACCAGTGGTGCTTCGTGGACAATATGGGGGTTGATACAAGCCTTGTACCTGCTGTTTTGTGTATTGATGTAACCCAATAGATGGAACCATACCTCATTTTTAAACCAAGTTATGGGGAGAATGTCAGGACGTTGAATAAGAAACCCCTGAAACTGTCGACAGTAACACATTTTTTTCTCATGATTTGTTTCTTTCAACACTTGCATCATGTACACACTGTACTATCGCAGTGCCGATTTCTTCGCAGCTCTCTGACATGTGTCACATGAAGTGCCTATCTCCTGTCTCAGTCGACACAATGATTTGTTTGGAGAATTCTCCAAACTCCCTTAGATATTATCAGTAACCTCTGCACTCAATGATGTCCTATATTTACCTCTGTCACTGTTCTGTGCAGCACTTGACTCCAGCTTCCTTACAATCGAAAAAATCGATGCGTCTGTTGGGACATTGTGCACATTGAGCTCTCTCCAGAATCCTGATGTTTTGTAACCAATGAGTGTGTCTTCCAATATATTTTCACAATAAAAATACACTCTCGAAGTGTGTACTGCATGTTTCTGCCATCTAAAGATCATGAAGGAGTCACTAATTTGTTCGTTATTGTTATGTGGTCCGAAGAACACACTCACAGACTTCACAAAAAGCGACTGATGAGGTTACGAACAAACTAACGGGAGCCGAGCAAGCGCAGCGTTTTGTTGGATAAAGGACCTCATGCTCAGAAAGAACAATCAGCTTGTCAGCAATGGGCGATGCTTCTGATTCTCCTAGACCTACTGAGATAATTAAAACAATTTACCCGTTTCGACGAGCTTATGGAGGGAAATTATTACCCATGAAGTAGTTTTATAGGTAGTAGGTTTATATGTATCGCCCAATATTTTGGACTTCATTCATATCCTTAGGTCAGCCAGCTTGGATTCTGACATCATCAAATATGTCATAGATCACCATCTTGGATTCTACTCTTAGAACAATACAGGTTAGTACCTGCAGGGTAACATCATCAAACCAGTGTAATCCTGCTCAGTGGTATATTGTGCTGGAATGTCATATGTGAATAACATGCTAACACTCACAGCAGGGACTTCGTTCATGATGTGTAATAAACATGGACCCCGCAGGGAGTAGTGGATAGAAATCTGCGGGAAATCTTAGACATCCCATGTTCATTAAACTTATGTGAGAAATCAATTAGAATGCAGTGCCAGATCACATTCTGTTTATAGGAAGCGTTTTGTCTACACCAGTATCAAATTTCCGCCACACCAAGGCGTGGTTACAGCGAAAGTCAATGGGGGTCCTGGGTCAAATAATTTATTCAAAATGGTGGCTTGGTTTGCCCCATCCCCTATCTCATACCCCGTCGTCCCCCGGAAATGGCGGGAAATTTTTGGCCGGAAATAGAGCAGTTAGGCTACCTCCCACCACTCTTATGGTGTACCCACACCCCCACCAATACCCAGCCCCTGGAAATGGCGGGCAACAGTCAGTGCCTGCACAGCTGCAGGGGAGGAACTTTTAAGTTCGTGTACTATATTTATTTTGGTGGGAATGTGATTGCTAGGGTGTCCTCCACACTCCACTGCACCCTGCTCACCCTTTCCACCACCCCGCCCCCCACTTTTCGCTTGCTACGCCCCCACTTTCACCAATCATGTGTGTATATGTCTGCCTCGGAATTTGAAGACTGACTGCCCTGTTCACAATAAAGCTGCTAGAGGGAGTTCAAACTGTTCTACAGCCACCTCCCACACCCCACAACTCCCCAACCTCCAATTTCCGTCACTCCTACCCCCACTTTTTCTAACTGTGTGTGTATATGTTCACCTTGAAGTTTGAGGACTGACAGCCCTAGTTCACAATATAACCACCAGATGAAGCTCGAAAGTGTTCTACAGTCATCCCACACTCCAGCACCCACCCCATGACTTCACTTTCAGGCACCTCCTGGTCCCCAGTTTTGCCAATCACGACTGAGACTTAGACTTCAATATCATTCGAAATTGGAAAACTAGCTCAGCTGTTGGTGTAAGAATTACTGCATGTGCTAATAACGTAATTAATCATAAAGATCGTTTCTAATTATACGTCTATATGCTCAGTGCTACACAACTGCCTAAAGTCACAATACAGATCGAAATTGACGACTGGTTTTATCCTTCTGGAAAAAATCACAGTACCATTCGAAACTAGTAGCAGGCAGACTCAAAACAAATAGTAACTCTATGTAGAACGCTCACCTCACCTACAAGTCGAAATAAATAAATATCTCTGTAACTTAAATAGGACGCTCACTTCACCTACGAATCGAAATAAATATCTCTGTATGGCGCCTGCTTCACTTACAAGTCGAAATACATATAAAGACACTCGCAAATGCACTCCTAAACTAAAAAAATGTCTCTAAATACATCGCGTGAAAATCGTATAAAAACAACCGCTTCACCACTGAATATATCTGAGTATCACATCTAAAACAGGTAATTATAAATTCTAAAACGGGAAACACATATTGGTATCCAAGCATAGACGAGGAAATCAGAACAATTTCATATCTAACAGTTTTTGACATATTTCGAAACCCACAACAGATCGCGAAAAAAAGCAAATATCACACATGAGCATACCAGGTCGGATATCTAAAAGATTATTCTAGACTTCGACGTACATATGAGAAAAATGGCTGGAATTTTCGGTGAGTTTTCGATGTCCTGCAATTGCTGGTCTGGAGACTAAAGCCACAATGGCAGGTTGAGGACAGCAGCCCACGTGTCCGAACCAGAGGAGGCTGGTCTGCTTGGACTTGTCTCTGAACACTCGAACAAAGAAGACATCACTTGACTCCCTGACGTTACGGAACTTTCCGTACATGTCTTGTTCTGCCCTTGTTGAACCTTTCTGTGAATGGAGCACCTCGATTGGTTCTTACTAAATTTACCCACCAAAATGCTGCTGCTGGTATGGGAGCACTGTCCTCCGCTTTCCACAGAAGGTTATATTGCGAGAATTTCAGCAGAAGACTGTTTTTTACAGATCGAAAAACATACAGCACTCATATTGCAGTAACAGTTAAACCCCGTCTAAGTAGTCTACAGATCATGAAATACGGAAACTATCGCCAAAGACAATTAGTCATTTATTCTGCTCAGATATTGTCGCGGAGCGCTTGAATTATCGTCATGAATCCGACCTTCAACCACGCTGTATCACAAAAAATGATTGTAGCAATTCACCATATCACTACGTCACTGTTGCAAACACAATTTGTGTCCTGCACTACACAAAACCATCAATCCCGCATCCTGCATATAGCTGTTGACAACCAGACATCCCTTTCAGTACCACGAAGACTAACGGATCAAAATAAAAAACACAAGCACATGCAAGGTACGTAGCCACCACTGTCAACGGACACGGTCTCGGCGTTTTTGATTTTAAAATACTGAGCCTGAATTCTTGGAGGGACATTTTTGTGCCAGAATATTTATTGTGTAGGGCATGAGCATTTCCATAACGTGGATAAAAAGTCTCTTGTACCAGCGAATGGTTTTTCGTTCCGAGAGGTAATATGATAACATCTGATCGTGCCGATCAACTCCCGACATTATATTGTAGTTTACAATGGCCAAGGACTTTGATTTCTTCTCCTTTCTTTTGTTTTCAACCTCAACCATTTCATTTGTGAATGCATCAGAAATGTAGCAAACCTCCCTCTCATCACGCCACTTACCTATCATAACTCCTTCCGCAAATCTGGCAACGGCTTCACCTTTTCGTAATTTTGCCTTCTGTATTTTCTTGGGTGTATCCTTCCTATTTACCCTCAAGAGTTTCCGTGCAATGAGTCTTCTTATCCAGGTGCAACTTAGCCAATGAGAAGCTATTATAGTAATTGTCCATGTACACGTGGTGATCAGCATTCAACTTTTCATCCAGTAAATGAAGAACAGTCTTTTGCACATCGCCTCTTCCTCCTAAATCGTCCAGCATGCCAGTGTATGCCGCGAATTTTAGGACAATTCCAGTGGAAGTTGTCAAAATATATAGCTTTATGCTACATTTGTGCTTTTTATTTTTGATGTATTGGCGGAAAAGTAATCTTCCACGCCAAAGGATCATTTATTCGTCCAGTGACAGTTCCCGTCCACTTGGCACATCCTTTCATTGAAAAAATTGATAAGTGGACGTATTTTATACAACCTGTTGGATGGTTTTGGTTCGCCCTGTTTTGGATTTTCAGAAAAATGCAATGCACGTAATATTATAAGAAAACGATTTCGTGAAACACTATCGGCAATTCCTTTCAAGTGAAATAAATGGTCCTTTTTCCAATAGCCCTGCAACTTCCTCATCTTTACATTTCCCATGTGCAGGAAAACTCCCAAGAACAATAACAATTCGCCAGCCGTCACATCTTTCCAACAATTTATTCGTGATTGTTCTTTGGTTCCCACAGAACGGTATAATTCAGTTGCGTTTCGATTTGTTCCTTCTACAACTTTCAATAGAAATTCGTCCGTCAGCAAAAGACGAAAATAATCAGCAGTCCCTCATTTTTTATAAACGGGCAATTTACCATTCCAACTGGCTCGCTTTCCCATGCAACACTTGTATCAGCTACGTTACCACTTGTTACCACTACTTCTGCCCTTTCCCTGTCGCTTGGATTCACAGCCGTTTCTATAGTCTCATCTAAAGCAAACTCGGCTCCGTCAGACTCTTCACTGGATTCCCAACCGTCCTCCCCACTGGCCAATTCCGTTTCCGAATCGCTTTCTTCGAATATTCGTAATAATTCCGCATCCGTTAGTTTTTTTACGTTTATGGCGTCCCGTATTTTACGTTTCTTGGTTTGCTGTGCGGGATTAGCCAAGTGGTCTGGGGCGATGCAGTCATGGACTGTGCGGCTGGTCCCGGCGGAGGTTCGAGTCCTCCCTCGGGCATGGGTGTGTGTGTTTGTCCTTAGGATAATTTAGGTTAAGCAGTGTGTCAGCTTAGGAACTGGTGACCTTATCAGTTAAGTCCCATAAGATTTCACACGTTTTCTTCGTTTCTTGGGTCCCGAAAGGCCCGCCGTGTCACGATTGTTTTCCATTTTCGGTCCCACAACAGACAAAAACTGTAGGGAAAAAACGCGAACCGCACCCGTAAAAATTGAAAACAATACGTTCTTAGAGTGCCTGCGCAATACGAGGTGTGGCTAGAAAAAAACCGGACTAATACTGTTGAAACAATAAAACGAATGCAATAAGGCTGAAAGTCGCGTGGCCTGTCACGTGACTCTCGCTCCGCCTACTGCTCGAGTTTCATCTGCCTCCTGCACTCAGTCTGCCCATGGCGTCTGTTTCAAGTAGTTGACGTTTTGTCTGTGCGTCGGAAAATGTTGAGTGTACAGAAAGAACAGCGTGTTAACATCAAATTTTGTTTCAAACTAGGAAAATCTGCAAGTGAAACGTTTGTAATGTTACAACAAGTGTACGGCGATGATTGTTTATCGTGAACACAAGTCTTTGAGTGGTTTAAACGATTTAAAGATGGCTGCGAAGACACCAGTGATGACACTCGCACTGGCAGGCCATTGTCAGCAAAAACTGATGCAAACATTGAAAAAATCGGTAAACTTGTTCGACAAGATCGCCGTTTAACAATCAGAGCAGTGTCTGAGTTAACAGGAGTTGACAAGGAAAGTGTTAGGCAGGTTCTTCATGAAAGTTTCAACATGAACAAAGTGTGTTCAAAAATGGTTCCAAAGTGTCTCACAATTGAACAGAAGGAACGCCGAAGAATGATTTGTTCTGAAATCCTGGAAAACATTGAAAGTGATCCCACTTTCTTACAAAATGTTATTACTTGCGATGAATCGTGGTTTTTTACTTACGATCCCGAAACTAAACGCCAATCGATGCATTGGAAAACTCCTGGTTCTCCACGACAAAAAAAAGCACGAATGTCAAAATCGAAATTCAAGGCAATGATGATTATTTTTTTGACATCAAAGGGATTGTGCACATTGATTGGGTACCAGAGAGACAAACAGTGAATCAGCATTACTACATTAGCGTCCTGGCTACCCTACGTGAGCGAGTACGGAGAAAACAGAACGATTTGTGGAGAAAAAAGTCATGGATCCTTCACCAAGACAATGCCCCAGCTCACAGTGCGTTGTCAGTGAAGACGTTTTTGGCAAAACGCAACATTCCCATCTTAGATCATCCACCCTACTCACCTGATTTGGCCCCCTGTGACTTTTTTCTTTTCCCTAAAGTCAAGTCAGCTTTGAAAGGAACTAGATTTGAGACTGTTGAAGCAGTAAAAGAAAAAGCGACGGAAGTAATGTATGGACTTACCGAAAATGATCTGCAGCATTGCTATGAACACTGGAAAATTCGTATGGAGCGGTGTAGAGACCGAGGAGGAGAGTACATTGAAGGAGATAACATGAAATTGTAAATAATTGTAAATAAATGTTTTTTCCAGCATCAGTCCGGTTTTTTTTCTAGCCGCACCTCGTAAACCACACCCAATGGCTATGACTGACTACACGGTGGTGGCTCGCAACAGCTGAGTCTCTCGCCGTGCAGGCGTGTCCACGGCATGTGCACCAGTATCGGCCGGGCGCATTGGTGCGCCGATGGCAGCGAACATGTTAAATGGTATAAAACCTGTGTAACATTCTATTGTACTAATTGTTTTTTATTTACTTTGTTTCATTGCTGAGAGAAAACCAAGGTTAAACACCACGAGATATGTGTAATTTCAAATGGTTAACAGGAGGAATTGTACCAACAAAATTTAAGAATGTCGTATATAAAGTAGGAAAGAACTCCATCTTATAGTTAACAGGACTGCACTTGGTAATGCCGTTATCAAGAGTATCAGTGCCTTACCCTACCCAGTCATAAATTTGAAGCATTTTTCTTAAAACAATAGAGATCTGGATTAACATTGTTCTGATTTTTTGAAAAGTGGATACAAAAATCGTAAACGCTAACAATAAGCAGCAACATTGGTATAGAATGCATCATGTTCTGATCGCGAAACTTCTCATAATCTGTTTTAAGATTAAAATTCAATTTTATTTCCTATTTATAACTCTAAAAACGATTTACAAAATGGAAACAGTTAAAAAGGTTGTACCAACTAATGAAAATAGTGTAGAGATACAAATGGGTGCGTTGAGAAATGACAGTGACACCGAAAACGTCGATCTGTTCTACGACAGCCGGGAATGTTACACAAATTCCATTGATGCTGATGACAGTAATGTCTTCTTTCATAGCGCTACGTGTCATCGTAAACGAGACTAGTTCCCAAGTCTCACCTAGAATCATGTCCCCTCATGAAGACAGTGAAAGACGCTCTAGTGCGATATCAGCAAATTTCAATTTCTCCATGTCACGAGAACTTGTTTCAAATGTGACGGAAAAAGACACAGTGGGTACACAAGACGGTAAGGCATCAGCAAGGCATTCAATGTAGGATATGTATAAAGGCTCCACTGAACCAATGAAGAATTTATTTAATAATTTTTCTCCCCAACAAACTGAACAGCTTGATGATAGATTTCGTGATTTTAAAAACGAACAAAAGCAAACATTTGATGGTTTTAAGAATTCCCTGTCACAGAGGTTCGATAATTTAAGTCAAAATCTACGAGCTGACCTTTCTGATTATTTAACATGCAAACTTGCCGATATAGGGAAGAAATTACAGACGGATTATTCACTGATTTGTCTCAGGAGATAAACAACGTAGTTGAAAAAGTGTCATACACAAACGAGCACAATAGGAAATACTAGGTAAGCTAAGGATCGAAAGTAACATGCAGACTCTGATGTATGAGGCTCAGTTGGAAATTTTCAAACATTTAGATACTAAGACAGGTACTGTTAATGAGGTGCAATCTTTACGTAAAAATTTGCCAGAAGAAGTACAGGAGCTGTCGGTAAAATTGAGTAATTTAGATTGATGCACTAATTTCATAAAGAAAGCTAAAGAAAACCGAAAATGAGGTAAAGATTTTAAAGGAAAGAGCCTACGCGGAAATTTTAGGTAAGGGTACGACCCTCGCACAGGAGGTCATACAAGAACATAAGACCAATTTTGAAACAGTTGAGTAGATAGTAAAGGAAAGAGAAAACGAATTGACTGTTAGGATTGAGCTAGGCCTAAAGTCAGCAGAAGATAAGCTGCAGGGCAGTCTAATTCATTTTCCGGATGTCACAAGACAGACGCCAATAGGAAGCAATCAGTTTCAGTCAGGCGGGAGAGATGGTGGTAATACTTATCAACCATTTACTACCAGCTCTTCAGACGGAGAAGAAAGGAATTACGAAATGCAACAGGTACTGCCAGTGTCAATACCAGCTCCTGAAACTTATCCAGAGTATAATCACATGCATCCGAACAATGCCCTGGACACAACAGACAATACTACGTGTATGTCTACTTTATCAGCGGCCGAGGGTCTACTCCACGATAAGCAGTTTCCGATTTTCGCAATAAAAGGTAAGAGAACGAACACCTTAATGTTTATCAGAGTTTTTCGCAACATGTACCCCGCAACTGGACAGAAGCACAGAATCTAACATTCTGCGTGGTGTCTGTTTGTTCTAAGTCGTGTCTCCCTACCACTTTCGCGCAACGACGCTCTGAGCGTGTTTTTTAGGAAATTGACCAGTTTGAACCTGGGACCTGTTGCTGGTAAGGAGACGCCAGACCACACATGACATGTAGAGTTCAGAAGAGTTCAGTGAGACTAGCGATGATATAATCAAAATAATCAAATATGTAATGATTTCAGCGTCAGCTCCACTGCACTCCCTGTAAAAGAATCTTAATACTAACTAAATTTAGTGGAAGAGGTTCAAGGCTTTCCTATTTTTAGTTAGCTGGTAAAATAACGTCGAAAAAATAGTTAAGTTTACGACTGGAATTTTTATTTTACTCACAAAACATTGTTTATAAATTGCACTACTGCTAAAAGGAAATATTTTAATACAGGATGATAAAAACCAACTGAGTTCAACAAAAATGTGAACGAATATTCCCTGAATGGGTTTCCAAGTTCTACAATGGATCGAAGGATGACCTATGCCATATCACATCTATAATCTAGATTTAAGTTAAGTTTCATAAAAGAGAAAACTATCAAAATGGTCTACAGTGACCCTCAATTATCTTTAATTACTTATTTAACTTGTTGTAAATTACAGTGGCTGATGTGGCTTCTCAACAATTATATAACAGAAAAATCATCGCGTTTCAGATTTTAACTTCTAGTAGCAAATATGAATACCACAAAGTTTAATTGACGATCGTCACTAGTATTACGTAAAAAGTGGATGTAACAGATGAGACTTCTGTAGTTCTGAGTGAAGCCTTATGGCAGCACCGCGTGCGTTCATTACCTTGTCGGTGTTTAGGCAGTGTCAGGGGGTGGCAGGCGGTGCAGCTCCACACACCTCGCTGTCTCAGAAGTAACTCTCACCTAACTTCTCCTTACTACAGTTTACCAAAGTTGGTTTTAAAAAAAGGTATCTGGCTGTGTTTTCAACTGACCAATCACGGTCTCAATGTTAACCTTAAGCTTCGCCTACAAAAATTCTGTCTATCCAATGAGAAACGTTATACTTTTCGTGGTGGGGCAATGTTTTTAACATTTGCAACGTAACAGAGACGTGTATAGTCTCATGCTAAAACTTTCAGCTGGTGTGGTCCTTTTAGTGTTATCGTAAGATCTATACTGTTCTTCTGGAGGGCTCTATCTTTTAACATGGGCTGGGGGGTGGTCCTGGCGGTCGGTTGGCGGCGTGGGTGTCCGCCCCTTATCGCAGGGCCTCCTAGCCTACATGACTCTGCTCTCGGTTTCTGTTCTCATTTCTTCCCTCGGAACTGCGTCTGTTTAAGGGTGGAAGGTATGACATGCATTTAGGCGTTCTTGTGTTAGTCTGTGGTGTTCCATTTGCTCACTCGTTGATCGTATTACTATGTGACATACTGCCAGATTTGCTATCATGTCAGGGTTTTCATGGAAGGTGGATTTGCCTGACACCTTACGTATCACCCCCCTTTGAACTTAATTTTTGCACTGAAGTTAGGCAATGATTGAATCATTGTCTAAGTGAGTCAAAAATTATTCCTTTATCTAAATTTTGTGCCTACTGTTTAGCCATGTTATTCTAGTTCTATGCTAGTTTGTATTACTAAGTTATATTTTTATGTTCTTCCACATTATTCTCAAAAATATGTTTATATTGACAAGAGAAGACTATTTTTATGCTATTATCATAATTAATTTTTAATTATTTTCTTTCTTTATTTAAGTGTGAAGTTTGTTTTTTAAGAAGTTTGTTATCGAAAGTGAGGAGTCTTTCACATCGATTTTTTTAGAAATATTTTTTTTATAAATGTAGTAATTAAGTAAAATCTATTCCTAACACATTTTCTAAATATCATGTACAAGTAAAATGTTTTTGTTTCTAGACACTCATTTCAACATTGTTACACTAACAAATAAGAATTATTTCCAAGAATAGCTTTGACAAAGAAATATACATACACAAGTATTGAGATATTATCCTAACAAATGGTACAAATGTTAAAAAAGGGAAAACATCCAACAAGATAATTTTTTATTCTTTGTTTTTATAAGGAGAAAATAAGTAAAATATAGTTATTCTTTTATTTTTATGTGGAGAAAATAAATGGAATATAGTTTTAGTGTTTATTATGCCTACTTTTGTTCTTTATATACTGTCCATTTCAGAACTAATGACTTATTTTTATCGATAGTCTATTTTTTACTCAAGTCTATAGTCAATTACTGTTATTTTGTAGTTTATTAGCTGTCTGGTGTGCTTTACTTGTTTAGTTTTTCACACACGTCTTCTGCACAACTCCTACATCACATGCTTTCACACATTTTCACTATTATATGAATGTTTATGCATGAGGTTGATGAATGTTTTTGCACAAAGTTGATGTACTTGAGTGAGATGGATGTGGGCAAGTATTTGATGTACAGCCTCTTTCGTCATTCCTTGTTGGTTTTGCAACTGTGTGTTGCTGTTGTGGAGTTCCCATAATGGAATGGAGCTGTGAGTGCAGAATTTCGTGGTTTACTTTCTTTGTATGCGTGAAAGTCATCGTTATGTGTCGCTGAAAGCGGTCATTTTTCGTTGTAATACTTCGCAGACGATTAGTTTACAATAGGATAGGGATTTGGGAAGGTATGTCGTCTATTCTTCACCGACCTTCTTTCTTGGTCTCAATGTTGCGAATCTTCAACTTCTGTTCTTCCTGCTTTTTCTCTGTTTCTTACTTGATTCTTGGTTCTTCTCTGGGCAGGATATGGGAATATTTATTGATAACTAGTCGCTTTGAAGTTCTCCTCTTAGTAACAGTTTGATAAATTTTTTGGATGTGTTATTTTTAGTTTCTGGAAGTTTTCTTCTGTTTCGTGCATCAGCGTGCAGTTCAATAGCAGTAGTGTGACTTTTGCACACATTTTTTGCCAGTGGTGGCTTGCCAAAGCCATCTTCTCTTCGGGCCGTTTTTTGCTCACTCCACTGAGTCGGGGCGTCCTGGGACCCGTCTGGCCTTCCGGTGTCGTGTCTCTGCAGGGTTCCGCCATTCTGTGGTTCCGCTTAGCAATAGATTTACTACCAAGTTCGAATACAAGTGCCCTTTGTTGGTCTCGCTGTCCTTTCCCTTATCTCGATGCTTCTACCTTGTAGGAATCGTGTCTTGCTAATTACGTCCTTTTCTTTCTTGATACTTCTCTTGTTGCAACTAGTGGGTTGTTGCATCTGGTCCTTGCTGGAGATTTTACAATGGTTCTTACAAAAATTTTTACTTATAATCATCTAACATATGTCTAGTACCTACATTGTTTTATGGCTTTTTAAAAAGCTTTACAAATTTCGGCGCCCTTTCCATGTTACAATTCTAAGATATTTTGAGTCTTAACTTCTACAAGAATCCTCAAATTAGTTTTTTATTTTTGTGCAGTGTCGTGGTGTATAGCATTTTAGTATTTCATGCTGTTAGACTATCTACGCTTTATCCCTTCACCTTAATCTGTGCTACTATTGGTGTTATTTTTTTTGTTTTGTTTTTATTGAAACTACTTTCTTTTCCCCACCTTCCTCTCCCTTTATTCTTCTTTCTCCTGACGATCTTATCTGCAACATAAACTTGAAATATTGTGCTAATTATTTACCAGTAATAAAATTAATCTTCAAACTTTTTGATATGGCTCACATGGTGAAGTCCTAAGGTTTTGCTTGTTTTGGGGTTCATTAGTTCTACAGCATTATCATGAGCAATTCGACTAATTATGACTGCTCCTTTGTATACAGCGTAAAACTTATGTATTTTGTGTTTCTGTTTGCTGGAGAGATGGTGTGTTCTTACAAATACTTTCTGGCCTACTGAGGGTGTTCTTTTAATTGCTGTTCTATCTCCTCTTTCTTTTCTTTTAATGGCTGTCTTTCTGATGTTGGAGAGTGCTGTTGCTATGACTTGTTTGTGCTGTCTACGTGGTACAATAGGAAATCCAACATTTTCTCTGGTTATGTTTGGGGGCTCAGTATTTTTAAATACAGTAACTGGAGGTAGTAGTGTAGTGCTATGTGGCATTTCATTTATTACTTCTTGAAAATCTTTAAGGTTTATATCCCAAGTGTTGTGTCTTTTGCCTGCATATAACCGGCATAAAGTGCCTATGTCCTTCATAGATCGTTCTGCTGGATTTACGCTAGGTTTGTACTTAGATATGTAGATGGGTTTTATATTGTGTTGTTTTAACGTGTTCTGCCATTGCACTGATTTGTATTGTGTGCCATTATCCGAAATTATTCGTTCCATGCGACCTACTTGTCTGAGAAAATCTTGTCTAAATGCTTTACTTATAGTAAGACCTGTTGCCCATTTTAATGGTGTCAAGGTAACATATTTAGAAGTAAGTTCCAAAACTACAAATATGAAAATATATTTATTTTTGTGCGTGGGAGGGGCCCCATCAAATCTGTTGTAGCTATTTGTTTTAATTTTTTATGGATTATTGGAAAATTAGATGGTTTGGTTTGGAAAGTGACGTGTTTAGCCCTCATACATTTTTGCATTTGACTAATTCATCTTTCCATATTAGGAAAATGGCTTGTTTGTTTTATTTTTAAAAAGCATTTCTTTGGTCCAAAGTGGCCATTACTTAAATGTGTATACCATATGTACTTATTAATTAGTTCATCTGGGATATAAATTAACCATTCATTCGTTGCAACATTTTGTCTAAAAAATAAAACATTGTTTTTTACGAGATAGTGCTGTCGTATGTCTGGAAGATCCTTACTTCTACTTGTGTTTGATTCCTAGTATTTCGGGATCCTTGTCCTGTTCTTTGCCTATGTTTTAAAATGCTGTCGTAATGTAGTTTCCTATCAAATACTACATTGTAAACTGGTCTTCTGCTGCTTCCAAACCTATGTTATTGGATGCACCCTGTGGACATCATGATAAAGCATCGGCTAATACATTCGCTGGTCCTGGTATGTGTGTAATAGTGAAGTCAAATTCTTGTAGTATTAACATCCATCTGGCTAACCTCCCATGAGTTAGTCTGGCGGATAACAGAAATTCTAATGCTTTGTGGTCAGTGTATACTTTCGTTTTTCTTCCGAATAGGAAGTATCGAATACATTGGAAGCCCCATACAATGGCCAATGCTTCCAGCTCCGTGACTGAATAGTTTTTCTCGCTTTTTGTGAGTACACGACTGGCAAATGCAATTGTTCTATATGATCTTAGCCCTGCCTGTTCGTATTCTTGGAATAAAACAACTCCTAAACCTGTTTTTGTGCTATCAGTTGCCATACAAAAATTTTGTGTTAGATCAGGATGTGCTACAATCGGTGCTGTTGTTAGTGGGTTTTTCACTTTTAAAAATTCTTCATTGGCTTGTTGATCCCATAGCCATGGCGTGTTTTTTCCAGCCAATGCACATAGGCGTGGTGTTGCGAGAGAGTCAATCCAAATAAATTTTTTATAGAATCCGGTGAGACCTAGAAATACTCTGAGAGTTTTTTTATTATATGGAGTACAGAATTCTTTGATTGCCATTAGTTTGTCTGGGTCGGGCATTACCCCTTTCTCTGAAATTATGTGTCCTAGAAATTTGACCTCTCGCCTTCCAAATTTGGATTTTGCTTTATTTACTGTGACCCCATACTCTTTCATGATCTGTAAAAACTGACTGAATGTGTCGTTGTGATGTTCCCTAGAGGGCTCTGCTATAATCACATCATCAACATAACAAGTAAATTTTTGTAAAATTTCAGGACTGAGTATAGTATTAAGTCCCCTAATAAACGCTGCTGATGATATGTGTAAGCCAAATGGCAATCGTTTAAATTGGTAACATCTACCAAATACGATAAATGCTGTAAATTTTCTACAATCTGAGGCCAATTCTATTTGCCAGAAACTACTCCGTAAATCAATTCATGAAAATATCTTAGCACCGTGGAAGTTTTGTATCAATTCCTCTAATTTTCTGGGCGATCTGTCTCAGTGATTACGATTGTGTTGATCTGTCTGGAATCAAGCACTAACATGATGCTTCCATCTCGTTTTTGTACAATATGGAGCGAGCTATTATATGTGGAGGTAGCTGGTTCAATAATATCATCATCTAACATTTTAGATATTTCCTGGAATACTTTATTCCTGTAGCTTAATGGGATTGTATAGGGTGGCACTCTAAATGTTTTGTGCTGTTTTACTTCAAACTTGTACTGAAAGTGTTTAATACTGCCAGTCTTAGATAAAAATACCTCTGCTTAATCTCGTAAAATACCCTCTAATTCTCTTTTACTGTGTTCCGAAATACTTTGAACTTCTTGCAAATTTTCGTCGATTTCTTTATGGACTTCTAACATGAGTTGAGGCGATTCCCCCTTTTGTGCATACCACTCTAATTCTTCATCCTCTTTATCTCGCATCATTCTGAATTCTTTGTTTATAACTGGTATTTCTTCTAATTAGAGAAAACTATCAAAATGGTCTACAGTGACCCTCAATTATCTTTAATTACTCATTTAACTTGTCATAAATTACAGTGGCTGATGTGGCTTCTCAATAATTATATAACAGAAAAATCATCGCGTTTCAGATTTTAACTTCTAGTAGCAAATATGAATACCACAAAGTTTAATTGATGATCGACACTAGTATTACGTAAAAAGTGGATGCAACAGATGAGTCTTCTGCAGTTCTGAGTGAAGCCTTATGGCAGAACCGCGTGCGTTCATTACCTTTTCGGTGTTCAGGCAGCGTCGGGGCGGCGGGCGGCGCAGCTCCATGCACCTCGCTGTCTCGGAAGCAACTCTCACCTAACTTCTCCTTACTACAATTTACCAAAGTTGGTTTTAAAAAAAGGTATCTGGCTGTGTTTTCAACTGACCAATCACGGTCTCAATGTTAACCTTAAGCTCCGCCTACAAAAATTCTGTCTATCTAATGAGAAACATTATGCTTTTCGTGGTGGGGCAATGTTTTTAACGTTTGCAATGTAACAGAGACTTGTATAGTCTCACGCTAAAACTTTCAGCCTTGTGTGGTCCTTTTAGTGTTATCATAAGATCTATACTGTTCTTCTGGAGGGCTCTATCTTTTAACATGGACTGGGGGGTGGTCCTGGCGGTCGGTTGGCGGCGTGGGTGTCCGTCCCTTATCGTAGGGCTTCCTATCCTACACGACTCTGCTCTCTGTTTCTGTTCTCGTTTCTTCCCTCGGAACTGCATCTGTTTCACGGTGGGAATGTATGACATGCATTTAGGCTCTTTTGTGTTAGTCTGTGGTATTCCATTTGCTCACTTGTTGATCGTATTACTTTGGTTAATTTAATGTCAGGATTTATTCGGAGCTATATGACATACTGCCGGATTTGCTGTCATGTCAGGGTTTTCATGGAAGGTGTTGGATTTGCCTGACACCTTACTAGAAGAACCTGTTTGTTGTGGGGTATACAGATGGCGATGTTTTATTGTGGCCAACAGATATAGCTGAAAGATGCAGTACCTATGAGCAATTTGAACAGGCTTTCTTGGGTAAATATTGGTCCACAGTAGTCTAAGAGACGCTACATCGAGGGGTTTTCAAAAAAATTCAGTAGTAAACATGGAGGGCAGAGGAAGTCTTTCGAAAAATACTTAGGCACTGGACAAACCAAGTTTCCCATGTGGAGGTATTGAAAACACCGAAAAGTCAACTACCCACCCCCATCATGGAAAATCTAGTCACTACATCTGAAAATGACGTAGTGTATTTCTTATCTATACTCGACACGATTGACCTAATACGTGAAGAGGGGCCGTCGTAACCAGACAACATTAATACGCAATGTGCGCCTCTGCTAAATAGTAAACAGCAGAATGGCGACGATGGCAATAATGAACATGGTTGGCATCTGTATGCCCCATGCAACAACAATAGTACAAGAAATTATTATTGTAACAGAGGAAAGCAAAACTACAAATGAAGTTTCAAAGAAATCACAAACAGAACGGCTTATACCAATCAGAGGGGCTATGGCCAACATGTTCACAACACACCCCCTGCAGGCGGCAATAACCAACACAGTAACTAGCAGGAACCGACGGCAAATAGACCATCCGGCAGTCCTCCACCCGGCAGTTACAGTCAATGGAATGGCTGTTATGTATCCAGTGGGGACAGGGTCAAGGAGAATTTAATTCCAAGAAATACAAATATGAAAATACAGGACATGAACTGACGAGGTCAAACCCGCAGCGTAGAGTACAAGTACTTGAAATTATTCACAGTGAAGAGGTTAACTTCTCGATCCATCAGGAAAACTCGAACAGGTCACGATAAGCCCCCATTCGCAGACCAATGAAAGGTATGGGGGCATGCAATTTATTCCAAATTATTTTCTCAGATGTGATCAAGGGGTAGACATGAAAGAAGAACTGTGTCGGGAATACGTAAACAACTTAGACAGTATTGTTGTATTCTGACCACAGTGGGGAGCAAGTCAAAACGAGTTAAACTTCAGGCGTTAATACCCATTACCATCAGCAGTTTTTCTCTAAGGTATTTGTGTAATTTTCTGGTAGTGGACAACCTTGTAGTAAACTGTCTTATTGAAATGGATGCCTTTAGGCAGTACAAAGTACAGATTGACGTAAGGCAAGGAATATGTTTCTTTAACAATCAATGAACAGAGATTATCAGTAAATTTTAATTAAAACTGGCACAACTGGAAACACAAACTGAGTACTGATATCAGTGTACAGACGTCATATCCCAATGTACAGTTTCTTGATATACAAAAGGGTGAGCAGCTGTCTGAAGAAGACATGAACCCGGAGACTGTCCGGACCAAGCTAAGTGAATCTTCTTGTTTATCAGAGGATCTACTTTGGTATGCCCAAATATTTAGAAGACACCCTGAGGTAATAAATGGTTACGAGCATAAAATGGACGTTTACCCACACAGGCATTCTGCTTTTCTTCATATACAATCCTTGGGAAAAAAGAGGAGCTGTGAGGAAATAAACTGAAAGGATGATAAACTGGAAGATCACACAACGCCCCTATTCCCCATATGGGAGACCTATTTTAGCTGTCGCCAAGCCCAACAGTAGCGTCAGACGTGTGCTTGAAGCACGAAGTTTAAATAAGAACATTGTTCCTGTCAGTACAAGCTCTGAGAACTTTTAAGAACAGTTACTGAAATTTCACACGTCAATTACCTCACTATAATTGTTTTGAAAGTTTTGGGTTGGCAAATAGCATTACATGAAGTAGGCAAGGAGTACACAGCCTTTGTGTATGTGGGCAGTAGCTATGAATTTTGTGTTTTGCCACTTGACTTTAACGTGAGCACGAATGTTTGCATTTCTGCATTGGACAGAGTTCTGGTACCAGAACTCCCAGTAGAGTTATTCTCTATGTTGATGACCTATTAATACCTACTCCCACATGGGAAGAACATGTGAGGCTTTTGGTACAGGTATTATACCCATTTGCAACTCATACAGAAAATATACAAAACAGGTGAAGTTCCTGAAGACTATCAGAAATGCATCATATTCCCCATACCTAAGAAAGCATCTACTATGGACTGTGAAAACCATCGAACACTCAGTCTTCTTTCACACGCATCAAAAATTCTAATAAGAATAATTTTGAAAAGAGTTGAAAACCAATTGAATAGCACTCTAAGTGAAGACCAATTCGGTTTTAGAAGCGGTGTAGGGACGAGGGAAGCAATCTTATCTTTAAGACTAATAATTGAGAAACAAATTTCCAAAAACAAACAAGTATTTATAGCCTTCGTAGACCTCGAAAAGGCATTTGACAATGTTGTATGGCCAGAAATGTTTAGAATTCTGAAGAAGGCTGGTCTGAAATATAATGATAGAAGGATAATCTTTAAAATATACCAAAATGAAACAGCCTTAGTTAAGAAGGAAAACAAAGAAGAAACAGCAAGAATAAGGAAAGGAGTGAGACAGGGATGCCCACTATCTCCAGTAATTTTCAACGCATATATCCAAGAAGCAATAGACAAAATAAGAGAGAATATTGAAGTAGGAATAAAACTTAACGGAATGAAAATAGATATGTTGCGATATGCAGATGATATCGCCATAATTACAGAAAGGAAAGAAGATTTAGAAGCCGCACTCAATGAAATGGAAAACACCTTAAAAGAACAGTATGGAATGAAAATAAATAAGAAAAAGACTAAAGTGATGGTGAGTGGCGCCCTGAACTACAATGAACCCATACGAATAACAATAAAGGGAGAGAAACTAGGGCAGGTTACAGAATTTAACTACTTAGGTAGCAAAATAACAGCAGATGGAAGGAGCAAAAGTGACATTAAAAACAGAATACAACTTGCCAAAATAGCATTCAATGGAAAAAGAAACTTACTGACGAGTAGAAATGTTAGTTTAGACGTAAGAAAGAGAGTCATGAAAACCTATGTGTGGAGTACAGCCCTTTACGGATGTGAAACTTGGACTTGTGGAAAAGAAGAAAAGAGAAGATTAGAGGCATTCGAAATGTGGTGCTACCGGAGAATGGAAAAAATCAGCTGGCGAGACAAGGCTACAAACGAAGATGTCCTCAGAAGAGTGAAAGAAAACAGATCTCTTTGGCGAAATATACAGAAAAGAAGAATAACCTTCATAGGTCACATTTTACGGCATAACAATTTCATTAAGAGAATATTAGAAGGAATCATTGAAGGAAGAACTCGCCGAGGACGACCTAGATTAACCTACATTCAACAAGTAATAAATGACATCGGGTGCCAGACCTATGCAGATATGAAGAAGAAAGTTGACAAAAGAACGGAATGGCGTGCTGCTGCCAACCAACCTGTGGGTTGATAACCGAAGAAGAAGAAGACCTCCACAAAATAAAAAGCAACTAAAGGTGTATTTGGTTTTGATTTCATGTTTTAGGAAATTCATTCCAGATTAGTTATTGAATAATGACACATTGCTTAATCTTTTGCGAAAAAACAATCCACAGATACGGACCGATCAACAGCAAGCAGACTTCAACAAAATAAAGGAAGCCTTATTACGTGCAAATATACTACACCACCCTAAAATGTCATAGGATTTTTGCTTGAGTACACATGCGTCTTCGCAGGGAGCATGCTTATTCCAGATCACTGATGATAATGGAGAACCGACATCTAAGATAATCAGTTTCGCTAGTCGAACACTTTCTGCATTGGAGCTGCCATATTCCGTGACAGGGGTCGAAACTCTCGTGGTTATATGGGCTCTTAAGAAATTTTAGTATTACTTATGGGGCAAGCACACCAAAGTCTACTGTGCCCATCCAGTACTTTCTTTTCTGTTGAGATGCAAATTATTGCCTCGAAGCTTAGACAGGTGGTGCATGTACTTGCAGGAGTTCAGTTTCGAAATCGTATGCATCCAGCGTAAACAAGACATAATTGCAGATGCCTTGCCAAGGTTATTAATTCTTAGAATTCACAGAACAGAATTCTGAAATTAATGTTCCGCTTACGCACAACAAGACACAACAACAATATTACGTAAAAACGTGTAAGAGATTGGAGCAACTGCAAAAGCGAACCCTTCGATGTAGAAAGGAATGCTCGGAACTGTCTAAAAACGACGACGAGAATTTGATGAAATTCTATACTATATACAACGGAGTCCTGTTTCATCGGCATACATGGAATGAAAGACAGTGGTCTGTATATTTACCAGAAAGTTACGTAGATGATTTCATTTTGGACACTCAAAATGAGTGGCCTCACAATGGGGTTTCCAAAGACACCAACAAGATAAATACGTACTGCTATTTTCTCAACTTGCGGAGAAGAGTTTGTAATCTCCCCACGGAAATTTACCCTCTACCACGCAATAATTAATAATGGTCAATCAAATCATCCACATTTATTCACTTTTAGAAAGTATCTGATCGGATTTCTAGTAATATATGCGCCGACAGCCCGTCGACGCCAAGGTATTTTTCTAGTAAGATTATTCTTTGGAATAACAGAGATACATAGATGTATTCTCCATGGTTATTATAGACAGAGAGGGAGTACAGCTTCGGAAGTATCTGTCGGAAGATTGTCGGGTTGCTAAAAGAGATATTTGCTCTTCTTCTCGCTAAAAACGAGCTAGTAAAGTTTGTGCCACTAGCGTGTTATTGGTGGATAGAGAAAAACGGTAAACGAAAATTACGTAAGACTTGGAATCAACAGAAAACGGAACATGTAATGGAGATGGATTGAATATACTATTTTCCTCAGAAATAAGGTTTGTGACCCTTTTATTCTAGAGTGAATGACGAATGAGTTCTCTGTCTGAATCATTGATGATTGTCTTGGCCCTGTAATTAGTGGGGAAGTTTCAGCTGTGACGAAGAGAGCCTGCAGTCTCCGAGTTTTGATAAAATCGTCCAAAAAGGCTTCATCCACATCTGAAATTCAAAATCTGTCGTAAAATGAACGAATTGTTCAAACGATCGATTTTTCCCAACTGAATGCAGCGCTTAACAATAATAACAAATGTAAAGATCTTTTCCAGCAAACCAGCCGCTGAATATTAAGACGAAGGGCTCCAACAGAGATTCTATTGGGCTGATTCCACGTAAATAAAGTAATATATTTAAAACTGTACACAGATAAAGGACAGAGAGAGAGAGAGAGAGAGAGAGCGAATGAAACTCGAGAAAATACTCAGAATCCTCAATTAGCATAATTGTTTGCCTGTCTTATCACGGATAAGCCCAAAAGATAAAACAGGAGGCCCTAACTGTATTGTACCGATTTATGTGTGAGAGTGAAGGGGTAATAAAGGCGACAGATACACCTCTGTACAGAAAAAAACATTACACCAAGTTAGCGGCAAGCTGGATTCACATACTTTCATCAATTACAGTAGAATTCATTATAATGGCCAATCCGTGACAGGACACGTTTTTGGACGTTGTTAAAATAATTTTGTTCTCTGTTTCATGTGAACTACGACGAGCAACTTAACTGACGCTTGGAAAAGAGAAGAAATACTCGCAGTCACATTCAGGAGATCTACAACACGCTGGGCGCAGAATAAAGGCCAGATCTATAATTTTATTATAAAAGCTTGATAATATAGATGAAGTATACGCTTTTCTGTTTAGTACTATTGAATATTTGAACTTTGACTAATTGTGTTCATGCTAGATGTAGTTAGACCTGCCCCAGTTGCTTTTATCTGTATAAGTACAGTAAGAAAGTAGCCACAGAAGTACTCTTGTGTGAAGGGAGATACATTTATATAGTGACAGTAGAATATTTATGTGGTTTTAACTAGGGCAATGTTTAAGATGAGTCAAGCAGAGCAGAGCAGTACGCAACAGCCTTCAGCTGTTAGCACTGATAATAATGATGTAGTAAGAAGTGTTGTAGAACCGATCACTACAGATAGTGCAATAGAACGCCCGGTAGACACGGCTGGAGATGTAACAGCAAGTACGCAACATGGATTAGATCCATTGGTAATTATCATGAGACAGATGCAGATGATAACCGAGAGCATGAATAATTTGAATACGAAATTAGCCTCAGTCACTGAAGGGCAAAATGATTTGAATACGAAATTAGCCTCAGTTACTGAAGGGCAGGAAAATTTGAAAATCGACATTAACACGAAGTTAGCCTCAGTTACTGAAGGGCAAAATGATTTGAATACGAAATTAGCCTCTGTTACTGAAGGGCAGGAAAATTTGAAAATCGACATTAACACGAAGTTAGCCTCAGTTACTGAAGGGCAAAATGATTTGAATACGAAATTAGCCTCAGTTACGGAAGGGCAGGAAAATTTGAAAGCTGAGATTAAGCAGCAGTTACAAGATAGTTTTTCCGAATTAGAGCAGCGGATAGAGACGAAGACAAAGGAACTTAAAGATCGGGCCGAAGAGACGGAACGAAAATTAACTGCACAAATAGAATTAGTGAAAGCTCAATGTGAGGAATCTACTCACCGCGTACGTGTAGAAATGAAGGAGTATGTGGCTATTAAGATAGATACCGTACGGGAACAGGTGGAAATGGTTCCGCAATTAGTACAAAAGCAAGATGCCATGTCATGTGCAATTGCGCAACTTCCTGAATTGGCATGTACGCAGGCTAACCTAAAGGAAAGTGTTGACCATCTGACAGAGCGTCAAGATGTTATAGACCACCAAATTAATGTATTAACGGGTAAATTATCCGAAATCACATTAGAAAACAAAAGGCTAATGTGTGAAAACGTTGAGCAAAATGTTAAAGCAGCATTCCAGAGTCTATGTGGCAAACAGGAAGAGAATTTGTTTGCGAAAGGACTTGAGGAAGTGCGACAGCAGTTAGGTGCTGATTTCGAGCATTGGAAACAAACGATAGAAGAGTCGCTACGCGTTTCACAACAAGGCTCAGAACAAATGAATACAGGCCAGCAGCAGAAGTTGGCAGCGACTATAGAGCCAGTTACTGCACATTCGTACACGATACCGACATGTGTAAGTAACTCAAATATTAAATTGCCACGAGCTAGTTGTTCGCGTGAAGTTTTATCTGAGGGAGATTACGAAAGCCTTTGCCATGCCGAAGAAAAAATGATAAAGCATCGGCAATTCCAGATTTTTAACACTGACAAAAGGGGGGTCCATTCGATTGTTTTTATTCGAAGTTTCAGAGGAGTGCTACCCAGAAATTGGTCGGAGTGGCAGTAGATCAGTTTCGTGACAGGATATATACAAGGTTCGGGGGCGATCTGGGCCTCGGACATGACTTCTGTTTGCTCGACATATGACGATTTTGAGAAAGCGTTTTTAGCAAAGTTCTGGTCAGAAGGGGTACAGGAACGCCTAAGGCAGGAGGTGCTCTATCCGGAGCCTTTCTCCTTTTCAAAAGGAAGCCTTAGGAAGTATTTTGAAAAATATATATATAAAACTAGATACTGGGACAGACCTATGCCCTTGCCAGACATAATAAACATACTTAAGGCAAGACTACCAACTAGCATCCGGAATCAATTAATCTACGGCAACGATAAAGACTTGGAGTCGTTCCTCACGACGTTAGACCATATAGATATTATCGAAGAGAACAACCAGAAAGCCCGTAATAACAGATTCCAATATAAGGAGATAGAACCTCCTCCAAATGGTAGGCAAGGGAATGCACAGAGATCGCTAAATAGTGGAGAAACCCCTCAAAATCTCAATAGTAATACCGGCAATAGTCTTGCGAGGGGCTATCCAAGGAACAACAGGAATGGGAAAAGATACAATCCCGTGTGGGGGAACGAAAGGAATTTCAGACCTCAAGCCTGGAACAATAACAGTAATAGAAAGTGGAATCAACCGGGGAGAATAAACTCAAATAACCAACATCAGTGGGGACAGACATCTGCGAATCAACCGGTAATTACTGAAGTGACGGAAGATGTCAACCACCAGGCGAATCAAAATCCAACAAACTTGTAAGGACCCACTCGTGCCCCGGAGTAGCGGTCAACAATTGGTTGAGGGGCAACAGGACATATGTACCCATGCTAACGTATAATGATGGACGATTACTGGCAGATGAATTGACCGAGGACTTAGAACCCCAAGATGAGGATAAGGAACAGGTGGCAGTAGCCGAAGTGCAAGTCATTTTGGAGACTGTACCTATAGTGGCGGTTTTAGACACAGCTGCAACCACAAATGTTATTTCGGAGGCTCTATTCAACAAGATCAGAAATATAAGACGAGTACCAATTTTTCCAGTTCAAAATTGCAGAATAATAGGCGCCGTTGGGGCTAGATCGGCTAATGTAAAAGTGCAGTCACTACTTAGTGTAGAAGTCGGAAATGTAGCAATATTAAGCACATTCCTTGTTGTGAAAAATTTGGTGGTAGACTGCATTATCGGAGTCGACAGCCTACGTCAATACAGATGCAGAATAGATTTTAAAACAGGAAAAATTTGGTTAAATGTAAATAAACAAGAAATTGAGTTGGACTTGTTGAAAAAAGAAAGCCTTACCAGAAAATATAATAGTGGGATCAGTGTGCAAGTAATCAGGACGGCACAAAATTCTAAACAGCACGTAAATAATGAGTTCCAAGTCAAAGGAGATTTCGGTCAATTAGTGTATGAGAAGTTAAATGAATCCGACTGCATTATTGAAGATCAGAAGAAGCAGCTCAAAGAATTATTATTAGCGTATGAAAACGTGTTTGATGAAAGGCCAGGAGTTATTAAGGGATACATATGCCATCTCTACGTTAAGCCGCACGAAACGTATTGTAGAACTTTCTATCCGGTTCCCTGAAGGTTAAAGGCTCAAGTTCAAAAGGAAATAGATCGCATGTTGAAATGGGGTTTGATCGAACCCTCTACAAGCCCATACTGCTCCTCATTGTTGGTCGTGCCAAAAGTAAATGGGACTGTGAGACTGGTACTCGACGCCAGAGAAATAAATAAAATCATAATTCCAGTGAGAACACATCCGGAAAACATAGACGAACTTATACAACGGTTCCAGGATGTCCAATATTTAACGAGCATTGATTTGCGGAGGAATGGTGTTGTGCGTGACAGAGATGAACGCTCGTAAAAAAAAAAAAAAAAAAAAAAAAATGTGTGTGTTTAGTGTTAGAAAACTTTAAATTGAAATAGTTAATCAGTGACATAGATTATAGAAATAGTGACTAACTATTACTATCAAGTGTTGTAAAGAAGATAGTGGAGATAGGCTTCACCTGTGGTTGGGGTGAACATGGAACTTTAGCATTGCTAATGTCATCAAGATTTATAAAGGATCTAACGGACCTTCAAGAAGAATGAAATGTTTCCCGCAAATGACGCTGAATAATCAAAAGAGATTCCGAGTGAATGTCCATATATAATCTCAAGTGCACGCTGAGATGTGTAAACGTGTGAAGGGATGTGTTGAGGTAGTGAATAATGAGTGACGGTTAACGCCGCAAAGATAATTTCCCGCGCAAAACAGTTGACGTCGGCGCGAGAGTTAAAATCGATATAGACGACACAGATATGCTTTGTAAGAGACTCGCAACAAACTGATTCATGTTGAACTTTAAAAAGAAAAGGTGTTATAATTAGAAGTTAAGAGTTTTTAATTTATTAATGAACGATTAAAGAAAGTAATATTCATAGAAGTAGTAGTTATTTAATGGTTCGTGTTCGTTTGGGAATTTTGTTTGAAAGATCCATTTCCATATATGTGCATGTATGAACGCCGTATGAATCAGTGAATAAATGAAAGAAGTGAATCCGCATTCCTCAATGCTAATAACTTTTACATCACAGCAATCAAGCGGAGAAATAGATGTATTTAGAATAAAAAATTTTGAGTATAGATAAATTATATGACTTTTCAAGAAAATGAAGGATTATGTCTTTGTATATATCCATTATTCGATGATTTGAATCCAAAATCTATTGTAAGTTGCATGAATCCTTTAAATTACGAAGAACAAATCAGTGATAGAAAATATGTCAGAACTTTTGGACTTATAAGCACAAGTAGGGATGCAAAGTCAAAAAGAGTATTCAAACAAGAGTAAATATGATGATGCTTTTGGGCAACATCATTAGTTAATGGCTAAATTCTTTGAAGTATGTCGTAACAAAAAGGGTGCATGAAGCCATAAGGATTTTGCTTTCAAAAAGGAGAATCTTGGACAGTGCAACCTAACCAGTTCTCTTACAGGAATAGTTTCCCTTTTGGTCATTGCTAATTCTTTTGGGATGAATGTTGCATGTGAATTCGAGTATCCCTGTCCCTTCTACTCATCCCATTGTGGGTCGCGTAGAAGACCAACTACAAAGGGGGCCGCGTAGAAGACCAACTACAAAGGGGGCCGCATAGAAGACCGACTACAAATGTGGACGTCGGGGACATGCAAGACCCGGGGGAGTTTTAGCACCGCAAGATATTGTCCTAGGAAGAAGATTGTAAAACGAAAATTCACGCTATTTATTGTAAAATGTATTTTTTGCTAGAGGCACAAACCACTCTTCTCCAAATCGTGACATAAATTGACCCCTGTCTTTCCTTTAGAGATCTATTTCAAAATTATTTTTTTTTCTTCTATAGGCTTTCCTATCTTCTATGTACCGTAGGTTGGGGGTCTAGGCTTAAGAGGTTTTCCAAGGTTTCCCTACTTAAGAAAGTTCCCGAATGGGTAGACCCTGATAACAGTTGCATGAAAGATCATCTTCCTTGGTTGTGCACAGCAAACATAACACCTAGATGCACATAAAAGCAATGCAGCCACGGTACCTGTTTCTTCATTTTTTCTGTTTTCAACATTTCTTTTCTTCGTCTGTCTTAAATATAATATTCTCTTTTTCAGTCGGAGGACTGACACTCATCACTTCCGGGTTATCCACACTAATAGATAGCTCGCGAAGTGTGTTCGGTAAATCAAAATTGAGCTCACAAACTTCGCTCGCTGCGAGGGGCATTGTAATCTCCCCACGGAAATTTACCCTCTACCACGCAATAATTAATAATGGTCAATCAAATCATCCACATTTATTCACTTTTAGAAAGTATCTGATCGGATTTCTAGTAATATATGCGCCGACAGCCCGTCGACGCCAAGGTATTTTTCTAGTAAGATTATTCTTTGGAATAACAGAGATACATAGATGTATTCTCCATGGTTATTATAGACAGAGAGAGAGGGAGTACAGCTTCGGAAGTATCTGTCGGAAGATTGTCGGGTTGCTAAAAGAGATATTTGCTCTTCTTCTCGCTAAAAACGAGCTAGTAAAGTTTGTGCCACTAGCGTGTTATTGGTGGATAGAGAAAAACGGTAAACGAAAATTACGTAAGACTTGGAATCAACAGAAAACGGAACATGTAATGGAGATGGATTGAATATACTATTTTCCTCAGAAATAAGGTTTGTGACCCTTTTATTCTAGAGTGAATGACGAATGAGTTCTCTGTCTGAATCATTGATGATTGTCTTGGCCCTGTAATTAGTGGGGAAGTTTCAGCTGTGACGAAGAGAGCCTGCAGTCTCCGAGTTTTGATAAAATCGTCCAAAAAGGCTTCATCCACATCTGAAATTCAAAATCTGTCGTAAAATGAACGAATTGTTCAAACGATCGATTTTTCCCAACTGAATGCAGCGTTTACAATAATAACAAATGTAAAGATCTTTTCCAGCAAACCAGCCGCTGAATATTAAGACGAAGGGCTCCAACAGAGATTCTATTGGGCTGATTCCACGTAAATAAAGTAATATATTTAAAACTGTACACAGATAAAGGACAGAGAGAGAGAGAGAGAGAGAGAGAGAGAGCGAATGAAACTCGAGAAAATACTCAGAATCCTCAATTAGCATAATTGTTTGCCTGTCTTATCACGGATAAGCCCAAAAGATAAAACAGGAGGCCCTAACTGTATTGTACCGATTTATGTATGAGAGTGAAGGGGTAATAAAGGCGACAGATACACCTCTGTACAGAAAAAAACATTACACCAAGTTAGCGGCAAGCTGCATTCACATACTTTCATCAATTACAGTAGAATTCATTATAAGTTCTCCAAGTAATTTGGAAGTGCATTACTTGCCAAATGATGAAGCCCTCAACCAAGTCCAAGTGATTGAACTACATCCTATAGTGCCCACAAAACTTTTACAATTAGTGACCTTGAATGCTGCCGGACACTATCTGTAGGGAAGGGAGGTATCAAGTATGTTATTGCCTTGTGTGATGTTACACAAAATATGTTAAGTTGTATGCAGTGCGGTCTATGATGTTGTACTGTTAGGAGGATTACAGAAGATTATCTCTTGAAAGTGAAGAAGACGCAAGTATTGTTGAAGGACAATGCAACGTACTTCATAGGCAATAGATGGCAGGAATTTACTGACACAAACAAGATAAACACATATTAGTATCCAGATTTCATCCCAAGGTAAGCGCAATAGAAAGTATATTCACAGAATTTAACATGTTTATACGTGCCTATGAGGCCCAGAAGCACACGACAAGTGCAGAGTTTGGCTCACCATTTCAGCAAATCATTAACAACTTACCGCACAGGTCAACCGATTTTACACCTATTGAATTGATGTTTAAAAGGAGAAAGGTCGACGAGCGGGAAAAACCATTGCTCAGTATACCTACTGTAAAAAAAAGTACGCCTTGCTTTGATTAATCTGGAGGAAAAGACTGAACAGAGGAAAAAGCCGTATGACAAAAGATTAGGGCGCACCATACAATTTCAAGTAGGATAAGTAGTATTACTACAAACGCACCCTAAATCTACAAAATATGGGAGCTGAATCGAAATTGGCCATTTGTGTTTATTAAAATCTCGCATCCAGGTGCATGTAAATTAGCCTACCCATAGGAAAGGACAAGCGACCTTATCCATACAAGTACGCAAGAGAGTTTGTTCACTAAAAGGATTGGTCATAAAAAATAGTTCTGAGCACTATGGGACTTAACTGCTGAGGTCATCAGTCCCCTATAACTTAGAACTACCTAAACCTAACTAACCTAAGGACATCACACACATCCATACCCGAGGCAGGATTCGAACCTGCGACCGCAGCGGTTGCGCGGCTCCAGACTGTAGCGCCTAGAACCGCTCGGCCACCCCCCTGGCCAAATTGGTCATAGGTCAAACCGCACTTGAAGTAACATACACGAACAAATGAAATATTTCAATATAATATGTATATAACATCTGTTAACTTAGTTTTAAGAGAAAGTTTTCATTTTATTTATTTTTATTTTTTTAAATGGAAGCAAGGCAACATATGGTAGTAGTATGATGCTGTTTAATGTCAGAAGGCTTTATGAAGCCTGAAATTCAAACATCATCGCAGTAGTGTCAATTCATTTTGCAGTATGTACATTTCCCAAATACAATGTGATGATGCACTTGAGATGTAAACACGAGAAGTGACGTTAAGGAGGGAGAGGACACGCAGAGGTTGTAGGAGCTAACACATAGGTCAGAAATGTCGGTGCATGCGCAGAAACAGTTCAGTCCAGCACCCCCCTTAACAGGCTGGATGCAGTACAAATTTGATATCTAGCTGACAAATAAGCTATTATCTGGATCTTTTAATGTAAGTTAATTACTATTAAAATAAAGTAATCTACACTACAAGGATAAAACTAACACAGTAAGGAAGTTTAAAATAAAAAAAATTACAGAGGAAGAAAAAAATGACTAACTACGGAAACCTAACCATACACTACACTACTAGTTACATTACATACAAATTCACATGATAGTTACCTGATAATTACCTAAACAATGAATAAAACACTATAAGCAAAGTGTCTATATCCAATGAAAGATAGAAACTCTGTTAAACCTGATCCCAAGCCCAGCTGTAAAATGAGGAGGGGAAGGAGTAATACCTCGTTAAAAAAACGTAGGTTCATTTGATCCAGTTGATAGTAACATGTAAGCGTTCCTTGCAAGGATGACGGCAAAGACCTCAGCAGCTGTGAAGGTAGAGATGAATATCATCAGAACAGCAGGACTGGTGGAAGAGGCAGGCTTTCATATAAATGCACAAGATATAGCGTCTGTTCCCACAGTGGGCTGCTACAAAAGGTGTTTGTTCCACATGTTAGTCGCAGCCTTGTTTAAAATTCTAAGCTAAATGCTTGAATTTTAACCATGGAGAGATTCAACTGTCTTTCCCGAAACTAAACCTTAACCTCAGTCTTGATGTTAAATTTCAAAAGGAAAACTACTCCAGGAAGTAACCAATCTTCCATAGCTAGACATGGCGGTGCAACTGGGCCTTTGGATTGTGAAGAGCCTAGAACATTGTGTGAGGAAGAGTCGGAATCATAGAACATCTTCAAAGATAAGAACCAAGAAAAAAACAGCTACTGGGCATACTGAACATCAACACACTTATGAAAGTTAGAAAACTAAAAAACTAACTGACATCCTCAATGAATCCAACATACTTGTATTAGTACTTCAAGAAACAAGGTATCTGGGTGAAAATGCAATTGAGTTAGACGTATACAGAATTTACAAAGCAAATTATCCATTAGAAATTCCAATAATATGACAATGTTAGGGACAGCATTTATGGTCAAACAGCAATGTACAGAATCAGTAACTAATTTTAGCTCCCCGTTAGACCGCATTTCATTTCTGACTTTTAGATCAGGCAATAAATGTACACCCATTATAAATGCACATGTAGCTATCAACCACCAAAATAGAACAAACGCTTAAAAAGTGGAAGATTTCTGGGCAATTCTAGAATACAAAACATCCAAACTACCAAAAGAGCGTATCAAAATTTTAGTGGGAGTCTTTAATGCAGAAGTTGATAAAGAAAGAACATTTAAATCGGTAGCTGGAGACTATCTAACTCATGAAAGAACAAACAGAAGTGGGGAAAGACTCATATACTACTGTAAACAATTTAACCTAAAATTAATGAGAAAATTTATCAGGAAAATTGCAAGAAGGAAAAAAACAGCGGTATCACTTAATCCAAATAACAACATATAAGCACAGAGAAATCTCGGATATCAACGTGAGGAAGGGCTTAAACATACACTCAGACCATTATCTAACAGAAATAAAGACCAAGTTTCAACCGAGCAAACCTAAACCAAAATCGAAACGATTTCCAAGAGTAAACATTAAATTTCTCACGTAAAATCAGGATAAATTCTGTGATATATTAAACACACGAAAAATGGGAGCTTGGAAAGAAATTAAATAAGCAATGATAGAAGGAAGAAATGGGACAACCATGAAGAATACCAAGACACAGATGTTTTTTTCCACGACTAAAGGCATGGAAAAAATGGAACAGTAATAACAAACGTGAATAATTGGAAGAGTTTAAAGAAGAAAGAAAAAAATGGCAAAATACATCAGATCAGTGAAAAGAAAATATTGCAAAGACAGACTAGAAGAAATGAATTCAGACTTTAAAAGGAACAACACTAAGGACTTCTACAAAACTTTCAAAAATGTTTTAACAGGATTCCAGTCAGCAAGTTTACATTTTAAAGATAAAAATGGAAACATGGTTTTGAGCAATAAAGCGAACTTTCTACTCTTAGCTGAATACTTTTAAAACATATTGTGAAGAGCCTATTGACAGATTACAATTTCAAAAACCACAACATGAAAGTTCACCATCAGAGCCGCCCACAATAGAAGAATAGAAAAGATTATCAAGTCACTGAAGAATTACAAAGCTCCGGGAGAGGATGGGGTAGTAGCAGGAATGTGGAAACTAGAGGCTTATCTGCATGGCAGAAAATTCGCAAGGTAATTAAAGACATTTGGACAAAAAGAATCATACCCAGCGACTGGAGACAAGCACTGATCCATCCTTTCCAGAAAAAAAGGAGATAAAACAGACACCAACAACTGCAGAGGTATCTGCTTGTTACCAGTAACATACAAAATATTGTCTAAAGCACTTCTAAATGGAATAGAGGAACAAGTAGTATCTAATATAGGATTTATGAAAGGTAGGTCATGTGCAGAACAGGTTCTTAATTTTGAGAGTGAGAGGTATACAAAATAAAATCACAGTAGTTAATTTCGTAGACTTAAAGAAGGCTTACGATTCAGTTGACAGACAAACATTATTTCAGATACTTTACGAATCAGGGAGAGATGGAAATACCAGAAGACGTGTTTGAAAAACGGTCATGTATACAACATCAAGGTGAAATTTCTGAACTGTTCAAAATCAAACAGGTGTTCAACAAGGAGACGGGCTGTTCCTGATTCTCTTTATCCTTGTTTGAGGTAAAACGGTAAAAACATGGGAAAACACATTAGTAAACAGCAGCATAAAAGGTATAAAAATGGGACAAGGAAAGAACAAATTTGAAGTAAAATCTTTAACATTTGTGGATTATATAGCATTGAAAACTGAAAACCGAACAGACGCAATTGTTATGCTTGATCTATTACTCGAGGTAGCTGAAAACACTGGGCTAAAAATATCCTATGACAAAACCGAGTACACGGGACAAAAACACAATAGTGAGAAATTTATGAAAAAGAATGGAAAAGTAGAAAGACACACAAAACTATGACAATAAGAAATCATTATCCATCCAAGTGAAGATTAGACATAATAATTCAGTTATTAGGATACAAGCAATATATGGATCAGAGTGCCTAACATTGAACTAGGAAGCCGAAAAGAGAGAGGAAAGTACCAAGAAAAATTCTAGGTTCTGAGAAAAACAATGAAAATATATGGATTAAAAGGAGAAATTAAGATTTATATAAAAGTACAGAAAAAAACTCACAGATACTATGAGGAAGAGGTGGCTAAAATTGTATGGACATTTAAAAAGAATGAAAGAAACACGAATTACAAAAAAATTAATTATGTTAATACACTGAAGAAAACTGTAGGGTGGACAGAGGCTGTAAAGAAATAGGCCAACAAAATAAATGTTACAGAAGAAATAATACATGACAGAAACTGCTTCAGGCTACTGATAGAAAACGCAACTGCCCACAACAATACTGTTCATCATATCAGAAGTGAATACTATACTGGATGACACATAGACTTACGACATGTGAAACAAAAGTGCATTTTACACAGTAATAATGTTTGTAACAGACTTATTTGTCATTAATGCCAACATGGAAATTATGCAAGACAGAACGAAGGCAAGTGACATAAGAGTTGACCTTAAGTGACATTGTTCACCGAAGAGCTCTATAAGATCGATACAGAATAGATGTCAGTTGAAACATTTGGTGACACAAAACAATAAATTTTCCAGTGACACACTCTATTGATCTGATAAGGATATGATAGATAGGATGGGATGGGTAGCACCTTCACGTTTACATCACCTGTGCTCATGTTTTGTTATCTTATAAGATGTATAAAAATAAGATTAGTACCTTTTCTTCTTCCACAGAACACACAAACAATATGTATAAAGTATTCATTACTGACCTTTGGGAGGACCTCTTCTCATTTACTAGGTTGTGTAGTGTCAGTTGTGCGAGACGCGTGGACGGACTCAAATGTCAGAAAAAAAATTGTTCCTGTACTTAACTTTCTATACCCTTAACTTAAGCATGCAATTTTTTAACTAAATTCAATAGTGTGAGCTGTTCGAGCCGTGCCGACGCCTAGATTGCCTATAATCTAAAAACAAATCTTTTGTGTACCTTACTTTGTACATTCGCTGTATTTTACCCAACCCTTGAATTCTAACATGCGAAATAATACTAACATGCTTCAATCAACCCTTCAAGCACTACTCTGCAAGGGTAAAATGTCTTATTCGCCAACTGGTAGGTGCCTTTGGTATGCCTCTGTATGCTGCAACAGAAATCTCATCAAGTAACGGTGCGTGACTGGTTTTCACCTTTCACTCTATAGTCATTACACTGGTAATACGATAACATGGGTCCATTGCACTGCACTGCAATTAAATACATACAACAAATAAACAAATGAAAATTGAATTACATTGAATCGGCAATGCGTTTGCGTGAGCTGCATGATAATCCCGGGCTACGGGAAGCATCTTCTGTCAAATGCGAGCGGCTCCTCTCAGCCTTGCGACCCAGGCACACACACATGCAACCGTCATATCACTGGAACCGAGCGACCGCTACGGTCGCAGGTTCGAATCCTGCCTCGGGTATGGATGTGTGTGATGTCCTTAGGTTAGTTAGGTTTAATTAGTTTTAAGTTCTAGGCGACTGATGACCTCAGAAGTTAAGTCGCATAGTGCTCAGAGCCATTTGAACCGTCATATCATCTCTCCATATTCACACCCAGTGGCTCACAGTCCAGGCACACTCAACAATGACTATCTAAGCACAGAAACTACGTATTAATTATCACAACAGAAAATCTACTTACACGATACAGTGTGCTGTTAACTGACATCTACAATTTTCTGAACCACTACTGCCGTGGAATACGCCAAGACAGGTACACTCTCAGGCTGCGGGCGTTCTCGTCATTATAAATAGCATAAGTAATGGTTGTCTGCAGTCTCCCCTGCTTCCGAGTGAGACGTCAGTTTTTCTCGCCACTTCGAAGCATGGAAACACCAGCGATCCTCCGAAAACCGTTTGACTTTTGCAAACATTGCGACCGTGAAGGAACAACATCGTCTTCTACTGATGGCGAGAGGGCATTAGTACTTTTGTGGTGCACTTTACTGTGCTTCTCTGCCACTCTGCAATCGCTTTCACATTTTACACTCCACATGAGCTTCTCTGTGGCTATAGGAGCTTCACCTTCAACGTTTCTCATTGTCTCAGCGCTCTTGTCACGGCATTTGACTCTGGTCTCTCTCTGTATATCGTTATGTTCCGTTTTGAACGCGTTATCTATATTTGCATGGGTGGCATGGGGTGTCACGGAAGCGTACTCAATTACGGCCTCTGGCCCTGTAAATGCTAATAGCACAAGTGTGAGGATCTCTCCTCCAAGCACTATGGGACTTAATATCTGAGGTCATCTCATCAGCCCCCTAGACTTAGAACTACTTAAAGCTATCTAACCTAAGGACATCACACACATCCATGCCCGAGGCAGGATTCGAACCTGCAACCGTAGCGGTCGTGCGGTTCAAGACTGAAGCACCTAGAACCGGCGAGGGTCTCTAACCCACGACCAGTCGCATCATTTCCGTCAGATTCCCTTTCGTCGGCTTTGTTCGTGGAATTCTCATCACGACTTGCTGACGACAAACTAACTTCATCCGGAACACCTGTTACCTCTAGTAAATTACCTTTCAGCTCCAGGGGCCCCTACATTTTCCTAAATTAACTGAGCCCTTTGTGTCCTCTGCACCCCATGCGATCGGATTTTCAAACTGACAACGGTTTTGGTGCTCCAACCCATGATCACTGCTCTGCTGGAGAGTACGTCGTTCCCGATTATAAAATCGAGCGACAACCCAGAGATGACAACTGCATTCACCTGGAAGGTACTTCTTCCGTCGATTAACGACTCCAAGACCTGTTTCTCGACCTTCTTTCTTTTCACCCCAAAAGCGGGAATTACTTAGATTCCTTTTAGCGGTATCTCAGCTAAGTTACTACCACTTTCTGCCAGCTTTGAGTAAAAAGACGTTGAAAGTGCTGTTACTTCCGACCCAGAATCCAACCGTGCTTTTGCCTTAATTCCGTCCACAGTTAATTCAATAAGGAGACACTGATTGTCCACTTTTCCCGGCAACTCTGGGTCATCACAGTACTGGTCAATGTCGTCTTGCGCTTGTGATTGCCAGTACCACATATTGCATATTTGATGGCCCTTCTCTACCGTGGCGTCCACTGCGATATCTCATTTTTTCTGATCGTTCATTTTCGTGAACTCATGCTCCTCTGCCTGAGGTGGCGTCAGAGGTGGTGAACCTGTATTATTCTCACGGTCTCTCCCATAATGCAACGCTTGCACGCAGTTCACGTGGCGTCTTTGGTTTGGCACTTCGTTTCTGCCTTGTCCTCCATGGTGTAGACCATGACGTCTATCTCGCTCTCGCCTATTCCCCTCTTCTCTCTTTCGTCCGTTATTGCGCCAGTTTTGTCTGTCATTGCAGTGCACAAACCCTTGCGGCGCCCGATTTTCTGTCCTAATTGCGCTTCCATTTGCTGTCCTTTGTTTCTCCTGCTCTTCGATTTCGTCCAAGGATGTTAAAACATCGAGGAACTGTTCTCTCGACAGTGCCCCGACGAGTGTACGTTGTAAGTGAGCAGGAAAATGTGAGCGCATCACGCTGCACCATTCCTCATCTGACATGATGTCATCCAAGTATCCCGCCAGAACGGCAAAGTGAGCAGCGTAGGTTGCCATGGATTGGCATGACCGTGGCGCATACTGTCCCCGATATATACTCATCTTTGCACTCGCCCGTGCGGCCAGGTTCCAGTACGTTGCCATGACCTTAGTGCAGAAATCCTTGTAACTACTGTTCTCGCAAATTGTAACGTCAAACCAGGCAACCTCCTCCTGATCGAGCGTCTGCCATGCAACGAGTAAAGCGTTACATTCCGCCACTGCTTTCGCACGCAGATACGCGTCTAAATTCTAGGCATGCCTTCGGGTGAGTGCTGCGCGTTCGGCCGAACTTGTGCAGTGGTATGTCCACCCCAGGCATCGGTAGTGCGACTTGCAAATTCGTTGCCGTGACCTGCGGTACGAGGCCATTACCTTGTCACATTGCAGACACTTCTGACACTCGTGTTTGTGTTTCCTTTCCTTATCTAGGCGCACAGAGATATCAGTCATACTTGCGTTTACTCGCGTTTCCAAGTTGTCAACCTTCGTTTCACACTCTTTCCTCACTTCTTTTATGTTGTTGATGACCTCCGCCCGTGTATTTTCGGTTGCGGTCTCCAATTCTACATCTACATCTACATTTGTACTCCTTAAGTCACCCAACGGTGTTTGGCGGAGGACACTTTACATGCCACTGTCATAACCTCCCTTTCCTGTTCCAGTCGAGTATGGTTCGCGGGAAGAACGACTGCTGGAAAGCCTCCGTGCGTGCTCGAATCTCTCTAATTTTACATTCGTGATCTCCTCGGGAGGCATAAGCATGGGGAAGCAATATATTCGATATCTCATCCAGAAACGCACCCTCTCGAAACCTGGACAGCAAGCTACTCCGCGATGCAGAGCGCCTCTCTTGCAGAGTCTGCCACTAGACATCTCCGTAACGCTATCACGCTTACCAAATAACCCTGTGACGAAACGAGCCGCTCTTCTTTGGATCTTCTCTATCTCCTCCGTCAACCCGATCTGGTACGGATCCCACACTGATGAGCAATACTCAAGTATAGGTCGAACGACTGTTGTAAGCCACCTCCTTTGTTGATGGACTACATTTTCTAAGGACTCTCCCAATGAATCTCAACCTGGTACGCGCCTTACCAATAATTAATTTTATATGATCACTCCACTTCCAATCGTTCCGCACGCATACTCCCAGATATTTTACAGAAGTAACTGCTACCAGTGTTTGTTCCGCTATCATATAATCATACAATAAAGGCTCGTGCCTAACTTAGCAATCTACCGATCAAGCATTTGATTGCAAAGTTTTAGCCCCGTTTCGAGTCTTTCAAATCGCGTTTTATTCTCCTCCCTTATGGCTGTTAACTGTGATGCGTGGTTTTCTAGTATCGCGAGAATCCTATCATGTCGACTCTGACTTTACGTATCCCCCATAAACGTGCCTTGTGTTTCCTCGCAGCCCCTGTCTTGACTGTTTCCATATTTTTCCCAGACCTCAGTTGCATAGAGAAACTAAACTAAAAACTAATAGCACTCCTAATAACGAACAGAGACAGTACAACGCTGATGACAACGCTGGTAACAGCAAACAGAACAATAGAAATCGTGGGACAGAATATTCACAACATACTACACGTTCTAAAACTACATAAAAAATTACGAGGAGGCTATGGGAACCAAAACTGACTACACTAGCTACCGCTATATCTACTTTATATGCTCATTTGCAACGCACTTAGCACACACAATCACACCATCCGTGCGCCTGACATCTCACACAATGAGGTTAAAATTTGCTAATAATGGAATGGGGATTCTTTCTGAGTCGTGTCTCAGAACTTAGAAGTTCTCACACAAACAACAAATCGAGCCCCAGGCTGGGCGCCAAAAGTTGTAGTGAACTCGAGAAATTATTTTGTGACATCTGATACCATGAAAATTATCAATGAGGTCGCCCCATGTTGGGCGCCAAAAATGTAGTGAACTCGAGAAATTAAATGAAATCAAACAGAAATGGTTCGTAATCAAGGAATTCATGAATGAATGTAAACGATTGCTTATATGATCAAAACATGAAAGGAATGTATTTATTTTCGTGTTGATTACACAAAACAAAACAAAATTATAAATCTCAGGGCCGATTTGACTGGGCATGGACGCGACTCAGTTATTATGTGGAAGGAGGAGGGAACGAATCGTCTCACCATTCTTGTTATCGTTCGTCGTATACTGCTGTCGGAGGCAGGCGGTGCGTCGGTGCGGCTCGTCGCGTCAGAGCTGTGCTGCACGGGTTGGCTGCCCTCATTAGCAATCGCGGTTTTGTGGCAGGTCCCAGGTACGGTCTCCGCATTGTCTGACCGTCGTCGGTTGCGTGTCTCCACGATTCCCCCTTTCTTTCTTCTCATCCATATCCCAGCTCAACTCCTCATCAAAATATTTTTTTCTTTCGGCATTGTCATTGGCGGACGAAATTTTTAATGTAGCCCAATGACAGGTCGCCGTTTTATCGACACGTCTCTCCATGCAGGATGGAAATTCTCTATCTGATGTGGGCTGGGGTGTGCCTTGTGAATCGGTATCTTTCTCACGGTTTCAAATTCTTAAGATGTTTTCCTGCATTCCGAGGCTGTTGGGAGAGCAGCTACACGACACTTCACTCTCTCTGCGTGAGCCCTGGGCATACTCATGTTTGGGCTCCGTCTCAAAATCTGCCACCGTCCGTCATTTACAAGGAATATCCTCACTGTCGATGAAAATATCTTAAGAATGCTGGCTTCTTTCACACGACTCCCTGCGCCGTTTCTCCGCGCTTTTTGCCTGCTTCTCCCTGTGCCCGTGGGGTGTTGGAATTGTCGGCACATCCCTGTTTTCTAAGGCAGATAAAATGACTGCCGCAAGGCCAGACGAACTCAGATGCTTTCGAGTATGCATTCTTGGCGTTCCGTCCTAATGGCTGCAGGTGTCCATCAGCTCTCGGCACGCTTCTCATTGTCAGACGGGCCCTTCGCGTCGTGTCCTTTCTTGAGTGAGGCGGGGTCGTCGGCTCGGTTTCCCGCTGTGTGCATGCAGAATGACTGCACCCGGGGGCTCGCCCTAGTGAGTCCAGTTTCCTCCTCCTCCTCTGCGGCTCGCGGAGCGTTGGCGAAAGTGGCTGCGGTCCGACGTTTCCAGACACTGTTATAGACATTTTGACTGTTACAAAATTACTGCTGTTTAAGACTCACGTCATTGCTAAGTGAATAATATTTTAACAATACTTATTTGACATCAAGGTATTTTTCTATAGCTGAATAAAATGTATCAAAGTACAAAGTGATCGTTCCATCACTGTCGATTATCTGATAGTCTGCATTAAGTTTATTTAAAATTGTATGTTCATAACACTGAATTTCAGTCAGCTATTTCTGTCTACTCAGTTAAGGCCAATTCACCCTACATGTCAACAGAATGGAAAGAAACAACAATGAACATCACAAGCAACTGAGGCTATGTATATTCGCACTAGCTGGAATGTCAACACAAAGTTACTTCCCTTATCCCAGTATAGAAAATTGAAAGTGAGGTTATGAGATACCATGTGCGATACATATAGTTTTAGTATAGTATCAGCTTTAAGGTACAGTCAGGAACACAGTTTATTAATGTCCAAATTAAAACTACATAATGTATGTACTTGTCAAAGTCTGTATGGTAGACAGCTGGGAAGCGAACTTTTATACATGTCATAGCAAGTTCAATTGGTTGGAATTCTGGAGGAGATCGAATGGATACTACGATATGTGTTGAACGTTAGTTCCGTTCAGTAAAACGACTTAATACAGAATACTTAACTTGGAAGGCATCAATGTCCACATGAGGGACAATATACATTTAGTACTGTCACAGAATACAATGATAACTGTTTATCACTTTTGGATAATACTGAGTGACAAGCACTTATCACACTGCATTTAACTACGAACTTTACTACACAGTTCTGACTAAAGACACCAGCTTGCTCTTGTACCTGAACTACAGTTATGTCGCTATCAGAGTGGGCTATCAAAGACAGGAGCGAGTGGCACTGCACTCTGGCACAAGTGGACTTGTGGCAACAGCAGCGTATGGAATTCCTCAGGGCACATCTTTGTCAACGTCTCTCATTCGTGGCTACATCTGGCAGTGACTGTCCTCAGCTTGTGGCTCTGTTGTGAGGTGCCAGCTATGACTTCTTATAGTACACCCATTGAGGTTTGTACGGTACCTTATTAACAAAATAAACATAATGCCTTCTGAAAACAAGAACGATTTTGGTTAGTTGCAAAAAAATCATTACAAACAAAGCAGGCTCTCTCCTAAGCATACATCTTGAAAACAAAACCAATGAAAATTTATCTCAGATGATGATTATCAGTCTTTAGTAATGAGTATATCCTCCCTGCACATGGACGAGTTCTTCCAGCCTGTGAGGCATGCTCTAGATGGGACTATCAAGTTTGCCTTGGGTTTGATGATGACGATGATGATTATGTTTGGTTTGTTGGGCGCCCAACTGCGCAGTTATCAGCGCCCGTACAAATTCACAACCTTTGCTCAGTTCAGTCTCGCCACTTTCAGGAATGATGATAAAATTATAAGGACAACACAAGCACCCAGTCATCTCGAGGCAGGTGAAAATCCCTGAACCCGCCGGGAATCGAACCTGGGATCCCGTGCTCGGAAGCGAGAACGCGTCCGAGAGACAACCAGCTGCGGACTTTGGGTTTGAGTCCATTCCTTCATCCCGTATACATGTGTCGCTCAAAACCGGATTTCGTAAACCTATTTCCGAATACCGATTCTGAGTGTTCATGTAAACACTTCAAAATTGATTCTGGAAATCTGCTTCTGGTTGCCGGTTTTCCAATTCCGCAATCGATTTTGGCTCCCATGTAACCGGTTTTGGAACATGCATGGGCTGTTAGGTTTCGTCTTGTTTATAAAAATCTTAGCTAATATGAACGGAATGGCTTTTTGTACAGTGAAGGATAAGAAGAAATATTAGATCTCGTCTAACTGAAAAGAAATAACGATTGTGCTGACTAAATCATAAACTATATCAGCTGTTTTCCAGGCGCCATATTTAACTGGGCTAGCAAATTCACTTCAGATCTTAACATGTAAACACGACAGTGAAAAACGGTTTCTGAAATACGGTTTTCGTCTTTCTGTCAGCTTCAGTGAGGTCCTGAAGAGTATCAGGCGGATTCGGACACTGTGCAATTGCCACCATCACCAGGTCTCATGTATGCTGAATTGCATTCATGTATGGGGACTGTGCTGGCGAATACATTCAGTTGATGTTGCATCTTTGCAGGTACTGAAAAACTGCTAGAGTACAACGCAGCCTTGTATTGTCATCGACTAGGATGAAGTTGTCATCAACTACACATCTGTAGGGCATTACAATCGTTTGTAGGACCTCTTGAAGGTACTGGGGACGAGTCAAAGTGTAGGTGGGTATTAGAAGTGTCCGCCATCCCACCATTATTGCTGCACAGAACATTCCACTTCCACCAGCAAATGGATGGACTTTCTGAACGTATCGGCCTTTCTGCTGTTGTCCAGCGCTTCTCCAAACCCTAACATGTTTAGTGTCCAGTCACAAAGCAATCCTGGTCTCATCAGTATACATGACATTACTCTATTCTGCAACTGCCCAATGTTGATGTGCAAGAGCCCAGGTCCTTCGATTGTGTCGGTTCCGTCGGTGCAGTACAAAACTTCTCATTAGTCTTCTGGAATGAAGAGCACCCAGATGCAACCTTCTATGCACTGATTGGTCTGAGATATGAACCCTGTTGCCTGGGAGAAATAATTTCCATTATTTCTGAGATTTGATGTTGGGCGACTGCAGCTGACAATTGGAGGAAACAATCCTGAATTGGCATTGTCATACGAAGATGACCACTGAGGGTTCTCTCGTTCAGATTTCACATCTCTCTGTACTTTCTCCACACTTTAGGCGCACCACTTTGAGTGACATGTAATAAATCAGTAACATCTTCCTGTGTATGACCTGTTGAAAGTAAAATCACTATCCTAACTCTATCAAAGTGTGGTATCCCTCTAAATGGCATGTTACTGCTTTGCTTAACATAAATTGAATGAAGCTGTTGTTGATACTGGACTGCTCACGGTGTGTTAGCGTGTCAGCAGTATGTTTATGTAAGTGGGAAATGGCCAAAAAGCATGCCAGCAGTAAACATCAACCGGATATGGAGTCAAACTGAATAATGCATAAAGTTCCTACATCAGTGAGACCTCTATTATCATAGACTGTATTATTTAATGAAAATTGTGTTGTCAATTCATGTTTTTATTGATGCATACTGAGGCCTTTTCATTAACAAAGCATTGTAAAATATAAATCTTTTTCAATTACACCTATGGGTTATTTTGTGAAAGGATATGCAGTGAAAAAATAACCGATTCGTCATCAGACATTTACACTGTGTTAAGGAAACAAGGCAAACAATAAAAAGAGGACTAAGAACACGCAAACTCACGAAATCCATTACTATTATTTAAGCAAGGGTGGTGAGAATAGGTTAACTTCTGATGTTAGCAGATGCGTCAACCCTCTCTACCACTAATGCCAGCAACTATTTTCTTCACAAGAAACCTTTATGTTGATATCCTGTTCCACTGATGGCCAGTATAAATGCCAGTGAAATGCATTGTGGAATGTCTTGATTTTCGTTGTGAATTGCCCTTACAGTGTATTAGCCATATTATTAGTAGTCTCAGGTGCCTATATCAGAATTTGTAAATTAATACGTTGTAGTCAATAATAGAAAAAATGTTGAATAGCACAAGGTGTTTGCTACTGATATGATCCATCTATTGGATAACTGCCCAATAACAACGTTCTCATGGGAATATATACTCTAGAAAACTACATTGAATGTAGTGGTGCAAAAATTGAATAAAAAAAAGATCTTGTATTGTAATATCTGTGTATAGGACACTGGTGGTATTTTCAAAAGATTCGTACAAATCATGCACATGCTACTCTGGAATAATAAACTAATGTTGTGTTGGGACTTAAATATCAACCCTTTCAGACAAATGTTTAAAGTGGAGTTTGTCACTCTACTAACAACATGTAATTTTAATACTACTAATCAGAGTTTTACAAGAATAAGCAAGTACACTTAGCCTGTCATTGATTTCGTAATTACAAATGTTGAATCCAGTACTTGATAAATGAAATGAGTCAAACAGACCATAATTCACCACCTAAAATTATAAGAAATTCTGGGGAAGTAGAGAATGGCTCTGAGCTCTATGTGACTTAACATCTGAGGTCATCAGTCCCCTAGAACTTAGAACGGAAAGTAGAGACTCTACTGTTTCTTGTACAGAGACATTAGTATCTCTAACAAATTGTTTCTAAAGAAAAAATTCGAAAATGAAAATCGGCAAAAATTCTACCTTTCTGATATTATAAATATAATGTTTTACTGGACATTTAGTTAAATGTTACAGAAGCTTAGCAAGTAAAATTTGGACAGTGAAGAAAGGTGAAAGTGTGTGCTGTGATTGATGGTAGATTACTTGTATCTTGTAAGAAACTGAAACATATTTATAGTATAAGCAAAGTTGCACACAGGATTGATCATTTTGATGAATATTATAAAACTCACAAAAAGACTTACAGTAAGATACTAAAAGCTACAAAGAGTTGTAGGAATCGTCACTGCTCAATCATTGAACAAAGTAAGGACTATATGAAAAATAATTAACAAAGAAACAGGAAAATCAAAAGAGAATAATAGCGAAAGCCTCAAACTGAGCTAAATGATAAGTAATAGAAGACCCTGTGATTGTCAGTAGTACTTTCAGCAAATATTTTACTACACATATCAGAGACATAAAATAGCAAAAGTGATAATCTACAAGCCCTACAGCTACTTAAATACAATCAAGACTCTGCCATTAGCTCATGTTATTTACTTCTTACAACAGGGCAAGAGATAATAAAAGTTAAAAGAAGTTTGATAATAAAACTTCCACTGACATAAATGGGATTTCAAACAAAATCTTAAAATTATCTACAAGTAAAATGGCCAATGTCCTTTGCCACATAGTTAATTCCTGTTTGACAGAAGGTAGTATTGCAGATGGACTATCTATATCTAGAGTGTTTCCAGTATACAAAAAAGGAGATCCAATGTGCTTGGATAACTACAGACAACATAACCTGCTACCCATTCTCTCAAAAGTCATTGAAAAAGTAATATATATAGATTTATATCATTTTTTGAAAGAAATGCTTTCCTTAGGGTGGTATACAGTTTGGATTCCAGGAAGGAAAACAAACAAATTCACCTGCTTTTGAATGTATAAATATAATATCAGTGGTATTGTATCAAAGCCAAAATCCTCTTGGTATATTTTGTGGTTTACCAAATAGTTTCAGCCTAGTTGACCAGAATATTTTAATAAGGATACATGATCACTATGGGATTAGAGGAAAACTCTCAGTATCATTAAATCATACCTGCAAATTGTTGAGAAGTAACTCATGGTGTAGCAAATATATATATGCGACCTTGTGCTACACCATGAATTACTATATGTATATATATGATTCAACAGATATTTACAATTTTGTTTGTAATGTTAGCTGGGGATAGCCCAAAAAAATTACTGCTTATCATACATTCATGTAAGGCCCAGTGTCGATGGAAACTGTCAGTTTTTTCCCATCACAAACAAAATGATTTTTAAAGCTGAATTTTATGTCCGTATTAGACAGAGCGTATCCAAATTAGTCTAGCACATTATTCGTTTTATCGATATGTTTTAACAGGGGCAGTAAAATACGAAGATCAACTGATAATCTAGTAGCAAGAGAGTAGTGCTTTTGCATGGTGGTAGCAGTCAGCATGGGCCAGGGCAGTGCTATTACTGCTGCAGTACTGGTTAATTTTCATGTTATTCTGCTACTGTTAATACACATCAATAAAACAAATAGCGCAGTAAACAGTTTGAGACTGTTCTATTGAATGGGCAAATGAATTCTGCTCTAAAAATAATTTTGTATGTAACAAGAAACAAACTGACACTTTCTGTTGATACAGGGGTTGCAGAAAACATATGATGAACAGTATTAGTTTAGGCTAATTTCAAATCCGAATTGCAGATATCTTCCAAAACACCAGAGAAAATGCCCCTGACGTCTCTTGGGAGATACATCCCCTGTGTGTGTGTGTGTGTGTGTGTGTGTGTGTGTGTGTGTGTGTGTGTGTGTGTGTGTGTGTGTGTGTGTGTCTGAGTCTGTGTCTGTTTGTATGAGTTATCTCTTAACACTGAAAATGAAATGATTCTTTTTGGAAATGATCCCCAGCACAGCCATTAAGAAAAATTTACAGGGTACCTTAACAAAAGAAAAATGATACTGGAGTTTACCATTCAATGCCTAGAAACCATAAGGCTGAGTCTCAATAATGATAAAATTGAAATAGTGCAGTGTGGGAACAACAGAAGAAGAATAAAGGACTCCTCACAGTTACAAGCACTGGGTATAAATGTAGTTCAAATCGAACTTTCTTAGCCCTCAATGTAGATAACTATGGATAGATGACATTGCTACCACAACTGCAAAACTAAGTTCTGACATATTTGTTCTCTCCAAATAATTAGTGGCAGATGGTGTATTTATTTTATTTTAATGTTATTCTGCTCAGTGGAATAGAAATGTGTGTTCGTTAAAGTGGTACAATTAAAATCAGAATAATAGCTAATACAAGTAAAAATGGCAGCTTTAAGCTGCTCTTCTGTAAACTTAATATTCTAACTTTCTGCAATCCACTGTTCAATAAACTTCAGATTCTATTTTTCTATGATATGTATACCAGTATATATACAATGCTACTCTTTGCATATGAACATAAAAATAAATTCAATAAAAATGAAGAGATATACAAGTATAGTCATGCTACCAGAAACTGTATAACAGTAAAAGTTCCTCAAAATAACGCAGCTAAACTTGAATGTAGCACTGTTTTTATGGCAATAAAACTCTACAATTGTTTATCACTTCATATTTTAAATATTAGCTTAAACAAGAAATTTAAACAAACTATAAAACTGTTCCTTGTGGGAAATCGTTTCTATTTAGTCAGTGAAGATCCAGTAATTTCAAAAAATTGCTAATGGACTCACAGTGCGATAAAATCTATATGTATTTACGTAAATGAGTATAGATTCAAGACGTGTACTGGCGTAATGGAACTGAAATGTGTGAAGGTAGATTATACAGTAGATACAAATTGTGTAATAAGTACTGTTTTTGTGTTAAAATCGCACACCTATGATAATTAAATAGTATATGTGAATATAAATTTGTAAAACTGGTAATGCAAATATGTACTTGGACCTGAAGTATATACAGTATGTACATCCAAATCTGCTAAATAGACAAAAATAAATAACTTTATAAAATATGGTATTTAACTCATGGAGGACTTTACTTAGGTACTGAACAACGGCAGCATCAATTTATCGGTTTGTCCTGAAAACATGTTTGTCTACACTCTGAATAGTCTAATTTTAATATGTATTTCTGCAAAAAATATAATTTTTGGACTTGAATGAGCTCTTCACTCACCTCTTTCTCATTGTCGTATGCAAAGGCTGTTAGTGGCACAAGAAGGGAAGTAGAAGTGCTTCACAAAACTACCATCCAATATCCTTGACATCGATTTGTTGTAGAATCTTAGAACATAATCTGAGGTCAAACACAATGAGGTGTATTCAACAGAATGGCCTCCTCCATGCCAACTTGCATGGATTTCGAAAACATCCATCATGTAAAACCCATCTCGCACTTTTCTCACACAATATACTGAAATTTTTGGATCAAGGGAACGAGGCAAATGCAACATATTTTGGTCTCTGGAACGCAGCTGACTCAGTACCACAACTACGCTTATTATCAAAAGTACAATTATATATGGTGTCCAGTGAAATTTGTGACTGGATTGAGGACTTTTTGTTAGGGAGGACACAGCATGTTATCTTGGATGGAGAGTCATACTCAGATATAGAACTTACCATACAATGGGGTGAATAGGGTCATAGGGGTGAATAGGATCAATTCTGATGGAAAAACTTTAAAACAATAGAAATTACACAGGATCGCAATAAAATACGGAAACCAGTGCATCAATCGGCAGTATTGCCCTTGAGGAACACATTCACGAACATTTTGTGTTTCAGTACTGGCTACCCTGCCTTCTAGAGCACTGTAAACATGTGGGCGGGGATTCCCAAGTTTATGTATGTTCTGAAAACTTAGTATACAGGGGTGTGTGGTTGGGAATTGTGTATCATCAAAATCAGTGCTTCCACCGAGAATTGTGTTCCGAATTTAGGTTCTCCTTTGTTTTTGGTGAGTATTAAATATATTTCTTGATTTAATTTTATTTCGCTCGAACAAACGCAGTTAAAAAAAATGGGGTGAATAGGATAAGTATAAAATGACACTACTATCGGCCTTACATTTGGTTATGGGATGCTACCTGCTTGTGTTTTGAATGTTTCGTTCTATTTAATTTCCAGACTGAATAAAATGCCAAGAAATTACATGCCTGAGCCTCATGGGAAATCCTACACAACAAAAAGTAACAATAAATTAGCCCAAGCCATTACTGTTGTTGAAGGAGGGAGCAGCATGAAGCATGCTGCCAGAAATTTCAGCATTCCAATCACAGTTCTCCACCAAAATTTGAGGAATAAGAATGTGCACCCCCAAGGGAACCAACTGCACTCTCCACAAATGAAGTGGCATTGATTGTGGACAGGCCTGCTATTTGTGCTGAGTGGGGCTTCCCCTTTGACCAGTTGACTCTGCGGTTTTTTGTCAAAGTATTCTTGGACCAGAGAGGTAAAGTTGTTAGAAAAGTCAAAAATAATTTAACTGGTCACGAATTCACTGTTAGCTTTTTGAAGAGGCACAAAGAAACATTGAGTCTAAGACTGTGCCAGAACATAAAAAGAGCACGTGCTTCTGTGTCGAGAGCTGTCCTGAGGGAATATTTTTATAATTTTGAGAAGGAAATTAAAGATGATCCTCCAAGTAATATTGTGAATTTCGACGAAACGAACTTAGCAGATGATCCGGGACATGCGAAAGTGATTACGAAAAGAGGATCAAAATATCCTGAGAGAGTTGTGAATACCTCCAAAGCAGCATAGTCAATTATGTTTGCTGCTGCAGCAAATGAAAAACTGCTGCCTTTGTATGCTGTTTATCGCTCAAAGCACTTGTATGCTTCATGGGTGGATGGTGCTCCCAAAGACACCAGATTTAATAGAAGTGAAAGTGGATGGTTTGATGCTCAGTGTTTTGATGACTGGATTACCACAATCGTTTTGCCTTATTATAGTTATTATAGTTATATAGTTATTATAGTTATATAGTTATTATAGTTATATTATAGTTGCCTTATTATAGTTAGAAGACCCCAAAGTCCCCAAAGTTCCACTCATCTTTCACTGGTTTCAGTCAAGGCTTGTGAAGAGAATGGTGTAAGAATGATTTTTCTTCCCAAAAACTCTACGCATCGCTCTCAGCCTCTTGACGTGACATTTTTTTCGTCCAATGAAGACCAGCTGGCGAAGTATTCCCCAAAAAATGGAAGTTGGTTTCTGGTTGTAAGGAGAGCACCATTCCAAAGGGTATGTTCCCCCGATTACTAAACCAGCTTGTGAGGGCTCTCGAAGTAAATGCTGTAAGAAACATCTAGGCTGGCATCGAGAAATGTGGGATTCCGGCGTTCAATCCCAAGAGAGTAATTAGCAGAGTTCCTGGTGTTGAAGATGATGGTGAAGGACCCACATATCCATAGGATGTTGATGGAGCCCTCATAGACTGCTCCAAGAATTTAGAGGGAGCGATGAAAGGCCTGTGAGACAATGGCGAACCAGGGTTCCAGTGCAGGCTGGGAAAAGTGTGTCAGTACATGATTTCCCTGATGACGAAACGAGTGACGCCTCAGACAAAAGTGACGATGTTTCTGGAGATAATGGCTCACCAACTCTGTCCACCAATGAACGTGAGAACCCAGGTGAGAGCACAAGTGCAATCAGTGGGTCTGAAGTCTTCTTGTTTTATGAAGTTCAGCCTGGCGACTTTGTCATTGTTAGATTTGACACAAAAAAGGGACACATGAGGTTCATAGGCACAATTATCACTGTAACTGAGTCAGCAATGACTGTTAAGGGCCTTCGAAAAAGGGTGATCCCAACACAAGTGGAGAGAAAGATAAAAGTCACTAACATTCAAACGTGTCAACACACCTTTTTTGTGGATTCCATGTTTTTAGATTAAAGTTAATAATTATAATCGTATGTATACTTTTCTCTATTTTGCAATCATCTTTTAGTTTTTTAAAAAATAAGCCAGTGATCCTAATCACAAAACAAGCGCCGTAATGAAATAATTTAGGAAAATACTATGATGGATCCTATTCACCCCAACTTTCAGAACAATAGAATCAAAGCATTTAAAAAATTATTAAAATTCGCCATAAACAATAAAGAGAAAGACAAATATTGGATCCAAAAATACAGATAAAGACACACAAAATGGCTTGTGTTTCATCGCTTTACATCAATTGGTTGAGGAGATACATGTCTTTGAACTTGAAAAGTGATCCTACCCGTTTTAAGGTACTTCAGGTGTGCCCCAGGGAAGTGTGCTGGGACCGTTGCTGTTTATGTTTGTTGTATAAAAATGACCTTACAGACAATATTAACAGCAAGATCAAGCTTAGTGCAGATGATGCAGTTATCTACAGTGAAGTATTTTCTGAAAGAAGCTGCATAAATATTCAGTCAGATCTTGGTAAGATTTCAAAGAGCTGCAGAGATTGGCAACTTGCTTCAAATGTTCAGAAATGTAATATTTTGCACTTCAAAAAACGAAAAAACGAAGTATAAGTACCTTATGATTGTAATATCATTGAGTCATTGTTGTAATCAGCCAACTCTTACAAATATCTGGGTGTAACACTCTGTAAGGGTATGAATGGAATGATCAGATAGGTCCAGTCTTGGGTAAAGCATGTGGTAGACTTCGCTTTGTCGGTAGAATGCTGGGGAAGTGCAATCAGTCTACAGTACATTGGAGATTGCTTACAAATCATTTGTGTGACCAGTTCTAAAATATTACTTAAGTGTTCAGGACCTGTGCCAGTTAAAACTAACAGGGGATATTGAATGTATACAGAGAGGTGCAACACGAATGGCTAAATGTTTGTTTAATCTGTGGGAGACTCACAGAGATACTGAAGGAACTAAACTACAAGAGTCTTCTCGAGGAAGTCAATTACAAGACTGACTGGCTGTCACCTCATGTCCCGTCAAAACTTTCCACAACACATTTCAAATGTCGGCATCGACACTGGCCATCCTCTCAAGCCACTGCTCCATCAAGGTTTCTCTGGAGGAAAGTTTTAATGGGTAATGTCATCAGTCCGTTGCTGATCACGTGACCCACAACCTCATTTCCTTCCAATACACTGACATGGGCAGATCTCTGTATCTCGTTTCATCGTAGTTTCTGTGATTGATATTAGTTGTTTATTGTTATTTAATTGTTATAAATTGTTTCGTTTCATGTTTCTTTTGTTAAAATTTATAGTAAATGACGACAAATTAATGGAAGCAGTGAGACAGCAGTCTGATTCAGACAGATTTAGTAGGTGTAATTTCTTTCTATGTTGTGAGGCATTTTTAGTGTTATATACGGAAATGCACTGAAAAATTCAGATATTGCAAGTTGTTTCTTTAAATATATATCTGTGGCAGACCTATTTAGTGCTAAGCAGCTCTCTGAATTGTGCGTGAAACTGTTTTGCAAGCATCAGTGGTCAAAATCTACGTGGTTTCACTAGCTAATCTCGGTATAAGGCGCTTGCACTACCAAAAGCCAAATACAACATGTAAAGAACAGCTCTATATCTTTAATGGAAAGGTATTGAGGGAGATATGACTAATTTACAAAAATTTGTACTGGACTAGCAACTAAAGTTAACCTTAAACCAAATTTTCACGAGGTGTGATGGCATCTCGTAACTGTACCACGTAATGAATTGACTTTAATTGCGTGAGGGCAGAGGTTGGACAAACGATTTTTTTGAACTAACTGTTATCACGGTTACAGCTATTTTTATTACCGTTATTTTTAACGTTTATAAATAACTGTCAGTTATTTTTCACTACCGAATACTCCAGATAGGGTTACAGTTAAATAATAAAGCAGGTGGAATCCATCAGTTTAGTTATCAGTATAATTATAACTGCGAGTAGTAGAAAGTGGCAGGAATGTAGTACGAATCGTGCCATCACAGTAGCTAATTAACTGCCCGGCACATTTCAGTTAATGTTTGGACGATTACTGGTGTTTCATATTATGTATATGTAGGTTATCGGTCGCTATTAGAAATACTATTCTCGCAGCTGCAAAAGAAAGTATGTGGAACTTCGCCGTAGCACTGTTTAAGTGAAATGTTAAACAGGTGCTTTTTTAAGTATGAGCAAATACGTAAGCTGAATACTGTAGGTAACATTCGAAGCTTAATTTCTTGTATGAATTTCAAATTTCATTTGACACAATATTGACAGTTCAATCAGAAGTTAATTATCCTCTGCGGTGCGACGCGGTAGCATATGCATTGAGGTTGTAGGTTATGTTGGCAAGTTTCAAGTGGGAATGGGAATCCTACTGATTGCTGTTGGCAACCGTGTTGGTGTGCGTAATAATCTTTGATTTGCCGCCAAAAGATCCGCGGGGTGCAAGTGAAATACATTAATTCAAAGTGTCTAGTGCGTAAAAGGCGGTCAGTAGAAATGATATAAATTCTTGATTCAGTGTAGTGAAAGTTTCGTATTGTAACGCGTACGATTTGTTATAGGCCCTGCCCTGTTGAAAATGGAGACGAATACAGATAATACAGCTGTCGAAAAGAAGGAAGAAGATATGAGCCCCAAGGAAAAGGCGTTTATGCTTCTTGCTCAGGGCAAAAGGCATTACCTTGTTAAAGATTACTTCGAAGCAGTGGGATGTCTGGCAACTGCGTGTGAACTATTGGCTGAAGTGTATGGTGAAGCTGCAAATGAGTGTGGGGATGCCTATTTCAGTTACGGAAAAGCGTTACTCGGCCTCGCAAGAGAAGAGAACGGTGTGCTAGGCGATGCTGTTGAAGAACGTGACGATGAAGAGGAAGAGAACGAGCAGGAGGAACAAGAAGCTGGTGTGGAAGATAATTGTGAGAAGGAGGAATCTGCGATACATGAAAATGAGAAAGTAGAAGATACTGCAATGGATAGTGCTCCCACTGTAGATAGCGAACCTGTTGGTAGCGAGGATAATGTAGAGGCTGATGGTGAGAAAGATGAGGATGATGCTGAGACAGTGAGTAATCTGAAATTGGCGTGGGAAATGTTGGAACTCGTAAAAATTATTTTTCAGAGACAAGCTGACAACGACCAAAACATTAAACTTAAACTTGCAGAAGTACACATGTATTTGGGCGAGATTGGCTTAGAATCCGAAAACTACGCTTCAGCTATAGAAGATATAAATAGATGTTTAGAAATTAGAAAGAAACTTCTCAAAACCGATGATAGGTGTGTAGCGGAAACATTGTACCAGCTAGGCTTAGCTCATTCACTTGCAAGCAATTTCGACGAATCCATAAAGTACTTTTCCGAAGCTGTTGAGGTGCTGGAAGAAAGAATTAAAATCCTGGAGCAGAGAAAGGACAGTGGCAGTGAAGTGGCGGAAGAATCCAAATCTGATGCATTTTATACTATAGACGGTGAAATTACAGAAATAAAGGCTTTACTGCCTGAGATTAAAGACAAAATTCAGGATATGAAAGACTTCAAAAATGAAACATTGAAGGCGATGTTTGAGAAGCGCTGTGAAGATCAGCAGGGAAGTTCTGGTCAGGCTGGTACTTCGTCTGCATCGTTATCAACAGCAGCTTCATCCAGTGAATCAAAGCCGGTGTCAAATATCACCCATTTAGTGAGGAAGAAGCGTAAGTTGGACTTGGATATGTCAGATAGTAAAAGGAGTAAAACAGAACCTGAGCAAGATCTAGTGTAATCTACGTTAATTTGAAGAGACATCAATCCCTGTTATTGCCATACCGAGTAGAGGACTGTACATCACGTAATGCACAAAACGAAATCAGCATTTGACCTTACGATTATTGAAACATTCATAGAACTGAAATTCAAATGCTGGTTTAACTTTTTTTTTGGTGCGAAATACGTATGGTACTGTATTTGTGTTCAAAACAAAGAACATTGGTTACACTCTGTCAAGACGTGGGTTAAATGTGGCACACGTTTGTTAAAATTGTAATTTAAAGGCAGGTGATTGTCTTGGCAGTTGAGTTATATGTAGTAGATTGGATTACTTAAATGTTTATAGAACTTAACATTACATTCAGAATGTTTGGTGAGTTAGTAAACAGATCTAGCACTCTTATTAATTGTATCTTGCCAAGAGGTGAAGTTTATTTTAATGCCAGTGTAGATCATAATTTAATCATATCTATGACCACATGTTGACTAACTGCATTCTGTAAGCTTACATAGTGAAACTGATATGAGCAGACTGGCAAAAATCTCATCCCTAGGAATAGTCTACATCATATGGGCATTGAATTCATAGGTCTAGTACTTTTACTTCACAATATCAGCACTTTCTAAGTGCCTCTCTTTACTAACTAGGGTGATTACAGATGCAGTTTTGATATTATTTTCTGAGAAGTTGAGTGTGTATTTATTTTCATAAGGGGTGTGTGTGTGTGTGTGTGTGTGTGTGTGTGTGTGTGTGTGTGTGTGTGTGTGTGTGTGTGTGTGTGTTTAGACATTTCAATGGTATGGGACTGACTGAAGAAACTTGTCAGGTCTATGCATGTTAACTTCATGAGAAACCCAAATTTGATGAAAACATATGAAGTGTACTTTTTTAATGGGCAAATAAAGCTAATTTGTAAACCTTTTTAAATTTGTGCAAGATCACTTTGGAGCTGTGAAGAGTGGTAAATTTCTTGTATATTATATTTACTTATGCATGCGGGGAGAAAAAATAGGAACAGCAAACATTTCGTATGTTTTTATATTTTATTTTTCTCTTAAAAATATGCCAACTTTTGAGTTAACATGGAAAGGGGGCTTTGAATGTGAATATCCATGGTGTACTATAAACGAAGTAGCTGCCACGTAGCGTTGATTTCAACATTAGATTATCAGTGTAAATGTTCATTGGGGATAGTATCTTTCTTTCTGTGTTCTGAGAATTAACCCCTAGAGCCAGTAGGCCTAATGTCAGTGCTAGAGTTTAAAATGCGTTCTGAATTAGATTGCAACTGGACATAAAGTTCAGTTAGAATTGAGGTAGTGTAAAAAATGTAGACCTGGTTGAGATTAAGGCACACATCCTGTGGACTGTTATCCTTAAATTTGTTAGTGTAGTGTTGTATATGTTAGAACACACCAGTGCACTGTTGAGAAAAATTAAAGGTACTGTGACACATTTGTTACAATATAACATGGAGAGAGAAGATGGCATATCATACACTGTTAGGATTAGCCTCTATGGACTATCTTGAAGTGAGACATTAATTTCCAACTTTTATTGACACTAAAATTCATGGCACAAGTTCCACATTGGACCTGTTTCTCCCCCCCCCCCCCCCCCCCCCCCCCCTCTTCCATTTATTGTAGGTCATTAAGCCTCTAGGTAAATAATATGCATTGAGGTACTTAATGGAGATGTGTATAATCTGATACAGGGTTGCTGAATTTACCAGTAGTTTTCATTTTTGTTATGAAAAGTGCATTACTTATGGCATAAATGTAAACATTAAAGTATGCTATGGGCAGGTCAGTCTGTTAGAACGATGATTATGTAGCATTCATGTTCATTGGCCTTGTCAATTGTTAATTATGTTATCACCTTCCAACCTAACCTAGACCATGAGCTATGCTAATGGTCAATCTGTTAAAACAAACAAAATTTCAGGGAACGGGGATCTGATACCACCCATTATCATAATATGCTATCACGCAGCCACAGTAGTGTGAAAGTTTTGTTTAGTTATTTGAATTTTGGGATCGTATGTGGCTTGTATATTTGTACTACCTAAATCAAATGTGGAGAATTGTTTTTGTTTGTGTTGCTTATTCTGGACTGCTGATATGGGATTCCAAGCTCTTTGACTGATATAAATATTCTGTAACATATTTTTCTCTGCTAACGAGACGTGTGTGCCTGTACTTTCTAAGCAATATAATTGTATATTTGTTACAGGGTGATCTGATCCTGAAAGTGAATGACGGGAGAGGCATTAATTTGTCAGTTTATCCACATCTTATATATCACCGGCAAGAGAAAGCTTTAAGCAGAATGTTGCAGTATGTGAAGTACAGTAGATTGTAAATTGCACTAATATTGGAAGCTGCTGTCTCAATTAATGTGAATGATGATATTCATTATTTTTATAGTATTTTTCTAATTACAATTTTTGATACACTTAAGGCAGGTGTACAGTTTCTGTCCTTAGGGCTCTACTTCAGGTGCAAATGTTTTATTTTTGTATCAGTTTTGTGTGGGATATAATTGTGCAGAAAAGTTTCATAGCTGTGTATTCTGTTCTGAATGTGTTTCCTCATTTCTGATTTAGAGAACTAATAAAAGGCAAATTTGTATTTACAGTGTGTGATCAATTATAGTGAGCACATTGTGGAAATTATCAAACATTACTTATATGTCCACTTGATTAGGAAGTGCGGGTGGGGAAGGGGGGGGGGGGGAAGTTTGCTACTTAAAAAAGGTTGAGTCATTTGTGTCTTTGTAGAAGAAGAAGAATGGTAAAGTTTTCTTAAACAGCAATGCTGAGTCAAATGAAAGAACTCGTGGTCTTGAACTAATCATTGAAATATGTATAGAAATGAGTGCTGTTGGACTAAAAGGGAGAGTGTAGTTGGAACAAAATAGAAGTGGGCATAGTGAAAGCTGAATGTTAGAGTGATGATTAATGAGGGAGAAATAACAAAGAAGCAATTATGCATTGTGAGAATGATCCCAGTTAGATTTAACTAAATGTAAATTAAATTAACTGTTACTTACTTGCCCACATGAAACTAAGTGATGTTACGGGCAACAGTTGTATTTGGGATGGAATGGGGCTCAAATTTCCATTGGGCAATTAATTTTTTTTTCCATTGTATGATAGACGAATGCTGATGCGGTAATTGCAGAAAGTGTTGCCAGTTCCCTTCCCCATCTTTTCTTTACCAAATTGTGTGTGTGTGTGTGTGTGTGTGTGTGTGTGTGTGTGTGTGTGTGTGTGTAACATATGCTCGCAGAGTCAGGTGGACGATATGTCTTCAGAGTTTTTCGCAAACAGTTTGAAAGCTAGAATCATATGGCATATCACTTATTTTAGTTGTGCATATTATTTAACATGCAAAGTCTAAATGGTGTCATTTTGTTCACATTTACTTGACCTGTAGGCTGTTTAGGGCAATGCTGGTTGAAAACTAAAGGCTACAATTGTCTCTTAAATACTGACAGCCTTGGCATTCAGTGTTGCTGTGCAATAACATCCATTAATGAACGCTGTTTGTTTTGTTTCAAGATGATTTAGATTATGAGAAACATTTTGGCCATATTTTAAATTTCAAAATATTTTATATCATTGGCAACTGATACTTTCTAGAACCAACCATGTAGACATTAACTTCCTGTTAATATGTTTAACAATTTGACTGCTGAATGGATAGTGATGGATGTTTCACCACCTGGCCATGTCGGACCACATCGTCGGACAAGGCTCTGCCCTGGCCGTTGGCAGCCTGTTGGGAGATGGCATGTTAGTATGTGGTTAATACATAGTGCTCCGATGGAAATATACATTTGAATAATGATGAAACCACAAGATTAAGATGTTTATACACAAGTCCTCAAATTGATACACTATTATTTTATCAGCAGTCCACTCAATGTCAATGTAGCACAAGTTTGAACCTGAGAATCCATACAAAAACAGAGCTGCGTAATGCGTGCACTCAGTGAATGTAATTTAAACTGTTTTCACAATTATATCCTTGTACATACAAGTATGGAATGTGCTTTTGAGGAAAAATATGTATTTAACTTCTAGTTAAGTCTGCTCACAGGAACTGAAAACTCTGCAAAAACTTACCCAGATAACATCTATTACCCAAAACATATCCACCTTTCTTGAGCTTGATAATGCTGCATTTGACTTCCCAGTGGCATTGTACTAAAAAGAGCCAGTTGCTAGAAACACATTCACCTGCTTTAGGTCTGCTAGAGAGGAGAGTGGAGGAAGACTGCTTTGCACCACACACAGGCTTCCACAAAGGGTGACTCTTTATTACAGGTGGCAGAATCTTGGTAATAAAAGAATGGGGAATGGAAGTATTTGGCATTTGCCTGAATTGACATAAGAGCATTACAGACGATGTAAATCTGAGTAGTTGTATAGAGATTTCTGCTTGCTCCTCCCATATGTATATCCAATTTCTTTAGCATTGCACCACTGCCAGGTGGTGGTGTGGACGAAGCGAACTGCTGCTCGTTTCTGCAGCCCTTCACTGCCAGGTGGTGGTGTGGACGAAGCGAACTGCTGCTCGTTTCTGCAGCCCTTCAAGAGAAATTGGTCTTGCACTTTTCTTCAGGCATCCAAAATGGTGACATTATTTTGATTATTCTAAACTGGTGCATTTTTTGTTCATCGTTTAGAATATCTGCTAAGGGGTATGTCTGAAGAGCAGCTGGTAGTAGTGTTTGGAAATAATAGGTCATTTATGAATCCCAGTTGAGCACAAATTTTTCAGCTGTCACTAAATATTCATTGCATTTCAGTTTCAGCTTATCTGAATAGTTTGTTCCAATCTTGAAGAAAGATTGCTGAAAGAGTGCAACTGGAGTCTTGCAAGAAAAATGTAGTAGTACTGAGAAAGAATCAATGAAATAAGTAGCGTAAAAGAGGACTGTAAAGTTCAGAAGTTGACACTTCAGTGGTGAAAAAGACCTATAAAAATGTTTCTAAATTCTTTTGTTTGCTGCTTTCAACATTACTTTTCCAACCATATTCATGGCTGTTATAAAAAGCTGCACTGACAGTAATGACTCATCAGCATTGTGGAAAATATGCTGAATGATTATATACTAAATAAATGCAGACAGCAGGGTATACAAGGTGGGCAATCTTACAGACTTTCGCTAATGTGCCCCCAATGACTGAATTACTTGGTTGCTGTATGTTGGAAAGGGACAAGAAACTATTCAAGCAGTTACAGGAACTTATTTTTATGCAATATTTTAAATCTTTAATGTAATCAGACTGTGACTGAGGGGACAGCACTTACTTAACAATACTGATGGAAAAGTGGAAGAGTAAAGAAATTATTTTGCATTGTGTGATCCACAGACTGAATGAAATAGATCTGGCACATAAAGTCAATACATTTTAATATATATAAATCTCCCCCCCCCCCCCCTCTCCCAGTTTTTAAATACCTGATTCCATAATATTCACACACAAATCATATAGAAATCTGAGGTCTTGATGCAAAATATTCAGGCATCCATGTCCCTGGAAATTTTTAAATACTCCCAATGTTCATCCTGAGTGACATGACAAGCAGCACTTTTTACAAGCTCCAAAAAACTTCATTAATACAAATGTTGTTGTTGCTTTTTGTGCAAGATGATGTGTTGGTAATGTACCAAATTCACTAATTTGTTTCCTAACAAATTTGCGCAGCATTATTTTGTACTTTTGTTGTGTGTCTGAATATTCTATTGTTCTGTTTTTACTCCTTTAGTCAATTTTGTTGTGTAGTTTAAGCAACACTTTATGCAAAGGAGCATTTGTCAAAATTTCGAAGACATGATGGTGAAGTGCAAGCTGATGATATCTGAAATTGTATTGCAATATGGATGTGTAAATGAAGTTTTGCATAGCAGCCAAACTGCAGTAATAAAACTGGAGAAGTTGGTGTCCAAATTTTGGTGGAAATTTTGATAAAAATTGTGGTTACAGACAACAGAATGGGCTATGAAGTGGGTAAAAGTTACAGCTATTATTTAATTTTGTAAACTAAAAAGTATACACCAAAGTTTCATTTTTACAATACACTACAATACCCTAGTACTCAATCAGCAAATGTCGGAGATTGTAGATGTGCAATATTCACATTAGCTTTCAGGGAGTTACTTTTTTTTTTTCCCCAGCAGAACTATGGACACAATGTGGAGCCAAGGCATACTGTTCCCATGTAATAGTATGTTAGGCAAGTAGGGCCTAATTTTAATTATTGTTTCTTGTTAACTTCGCATCACAGAAATACTTAGTATGAAGTTGAAGACAAAAGCAATACCAGAGTAGTGTAAGAAGAAGAGCAGTAGTTTCTCTCAAACTAGCTGCTTTTGACACACCGACACACACACATCCATAAATCCATACGCTGTGTTACATGCAAGTTGTTCACTTCAAATTTTTCCAGAACTGTCCATGATTTTGTAATTCTGTTTTCACCCATTTGATGAGTAGGGAACTCTTTAATTGTATGACATATAGTCTCTCTGTCATAGCTATATAAATTTCAGGGATATTTATATCAACTTCTTGTGTTCGAATGACACTATAGTAGTTTACACTGTTAATACCAGGTATTTGAAAACTACTAATTCATCAGTGTTCCAGTCCTCTCAACTCTGATAAATATTTATAGTGAAATTACTTAGGATTTATATGTGTATAACACCAAACTGATAGCCATCTTATGCAGACCTTTGTGTTTTCATTTGTAACTATTGTGTGATAGACTACTTCATCTTGATGTAGCTAATAATGTCTGATTCTAAATTCAGGTCAAGTGGAAAGAAATTTAACTTAAAAATATATTTTAATTACACTTGGGTAGGTGTGGCTGGACTGACACATAACTGGAAAGCAAAGGAGATGGATCCAAGTATGATTCACCAGTTAACTGTGATAATATATTATGTAAATGAAGGTGGAGAGGGGGAGAAACAAAAGGGAAAGAAAGGAACTAATATCAGCTGCATCAGGACTTTGTCACCAGTTAACTGTCATAATATATTATGCAATTGAATGTGGAGAGGGGAGAAACAAAAGGGAAAGGAAGGAACTAATATCAGCTGCATCAGGACTTTGTGCGGAATCATTGGCGATGAATGAAAATGTATGCCAGACTGGGATTTGAACCTGGATCTCCTGCTTACTAGGCGGTTGTATTAACCACTGCACCACTTGGACAGTGTTTATTGCAATTGCATGAACTGGCTTGGCACACTCCCTGGCTGACTTGCATTCCCACCTAGTGCAACGTATCTGCATCCCTGTCCGTGCTCACTAATTGTAGGTTCCTGGTGAAGGTTGAATGAAATGTGCATGTGGACTGAAGGTTTGGACTCATTGCCCATCAAGGTGTTCTTCAGGACACCGCACATTCATATTACTATGGTAACAGGTCTGATCTTGATTCTAGAAAAGTCTTGAAAGTTAAATGTAACATATTGAGTGGTATTGTAATACAGGAAACTGCGGTGTAAAGACTCTTATACATAACTTTTATATGAAGAAAAATCAACATTATGTCGCATGCAAAGGAAAGGGTAAGCCAGCTGAGTTCTATGTTAGTCATGATATTTTTAAAAGTCTATGCAACTTAAAGTTTGAATTATTTTATGGGTCAGTAAGAAGTAAACTGTTGAACCTCAATGTTAGTGCTTAATGAGTTTGATAATACAGCTTTAATATGCCTCGTAGAACACAGGTTTGAAGTTAAGAAACTTCCAGTAAATCATATTACAAACTGTAAAGCATTACGGAATTTTCAAAAGAGTTGGTGACTGCCTGATACAGTGGTGTGCGCATAAGGTGGCGTGGGGCAATGTGCAGTGACAAGGAGCAGTAAATGACTTGACGCTCCAGTCAAAAGCATTGTTCTGCCTTGTATACCTGAAGTGTGAACATAATTACACTTGGGTGCATGTGATTGGACTGGGTTGATTTTCATTTTAGTTTAGGTATGAGGAGGTTATTTACCCAATGAAGAGTACTTTATGAGTGACATAAAGGAAAAAGTGTTTATTATGTTAAGAAGAAATGGCAATGGTTTTTTTATGAGCTTATAAATTGTTCAAAGGAGAGTCAAAAGCAAAAACAGTGCCCAGGTTTAGCACTTACACCAGCACTTCCAGTTACCTGGTAGGAAACAGCTGGTGTGTGAGAAGAGACAGAGAGGACAGTAGTGTTGCTGCAAAGAATTCCCCATCCTTCTGTTCGCAGAATGCATCACATAGCTGCCTTCTTAATTGCATACCCTGTAGTCATTAGGAGCGATACTCAGTTTTGTGAAGTCGAGACACAAATAGCTTAAATGCTGAGGAACAGTTTGCACTTGGATGAGGCAACAAAAACTATTCATTGCCTGATTCAGGGCACCAGATAGTGGTAATTTAAGAGACAATCATTTGAAGCTGACTGGAGAGTGATTTTATTGCTGCCAGTGTACATTTTGTGCAAGGACCGCAAAGACAAGATAGAGGAAATTAGGGCCCATATGGCAGCATATTGACAGTAGATTTTTTCCTCGTTCCATTAGTGAATGGAATAGGAAAGGGAATGACTACAGTCGACTCGGCATAAAACAACACAATTCAAATTGGGCAAGTGTTACAGATATGATTTTTTCTGCCAACTGTTCCTTTCAAACAGCTAACATTTTGCAAAACATAACATATTGTTCCATCCAGGAATTTCCATTACTGTTAAACATTACCTCTTGGAAAGAAAAATATTCTTTCACTAAATATGGTAAAACTACTTGAACTCGATTACACAAACTTCATTAACCATTACTGGATGTGACTGGCGAATCCTTCCTGCCTTGAAGACACCTGTAGGAAGGGGAAAAAAAGGAACAAAATGGGATGATGATAACATAGAAACACAAAATAATAAGGAACAGTAGTGAACTAACAGAATGAATGTGAAAATCAGGTGGACATAAGTCACAAGAATTTGTTTCCAATTTAGGGTATCGACATGCATATTGTTTAGAATGCTCCTCACACTGATGAGAAATTCATATCAATCTTTTGAATGGTACAACAAGGTGTGGATGAAACGTTCTGCAGAATGTGTAACTGTGAGATCCAAGTCTTTTATGAGAGAGGGCTGTTCCTCACACATGTCAGTGAGAAATTATCACACTCAATTGTAGCATATGCTGTGTGGTCTGCCACCTAAATGCTTCTGCTAAGAAGTTACCAACCCCCTCTTGCCTTATTTTTAAGAACCTTACACAAGGTATACTGTGGTGACAGAAAAGCCTTCCTCACATAATGGTTCTCTGAAAGAGTCCCGTTTAAGTTTTGCAGGCATCTGTTATAATTTTGAATGAGCTGTACTGCCCTGTCACAATCATAGTACACATGTAGAGACCTGGGTCAGTATTCTAGAATTGAATGTATGAGTGTTTTGTATGTGATTTATTTACAGATGTAGTACCCTTTACTAGAACCTTTTGGATAAAACTAAGTTATCCATTTGCATTTCTGATACTGATCTTATGTTTTCACAGCATTTATTATTGCTTCTTGGAACATCTCAGTGACATGTTACAAATGTTTGTCAGTAATCTTGGAATTATTTGAATTATATTAATACCTTGAACTGCTGACCGGTGTTGATATATATCAATGGGGACAGGTGAAAATGTGTGCCCAAACATGTCCGAAAGAACAGACAGCATATTTATTTAAGTATATTGTTCTGGCAATACCGGCCATGACCTCCTCCTCCTGTGCAGGTGCACACACATTCCCCAAACTCTTACGGGACTTGGTAAGAATGTCTTCCACGAATAATGAGTGTGTTGGGATGGGACACTATGAATGTAGTGTGTGGATATACAAGGTGTGAATGTGGGTCTCACGGGAGGTGTGCGTGAGATAGTCCCTGCAGTCGCACTATCCTCTGTGCCCGTGGTGGCTCAGATGGATAGAGCATCTGCCATGTAAGCAGGAGATCCCGGGTTCGAGTCCCGATTGGGGCACACATTTTCACCTGTCCCCGTTGATATACATCAGAGCCTGTCAGCAGCTGAAGGTATTGACATAATTCTAATTTCGTTCTAGATGGCTGCAGGTCATCAGTGGTGTCTGTTCTTTCGGACGTGTCTGAAAGAACAGACACCATATCCATATAAGTAAATCTTGCAATTGTTCTCTCTCTATGTTAGAGGAATTATCTTGCACCTACCCACATTTATAGAGAGCTGCTATTCATTACTCCAAATGGAAATTTTGTCCAAGTCTTTCTACATTTCCTTATGATTGTCGGACAATGATACCCTCCTGTAGACAACAGGATCATCAGCAAATGATCTGAGAGGGAACTAGCACTATCTGAGTAATGAGTCATGGATGATATTGAAAATATTAGATGTTGTATTCTGCTTCCTTGCTGCATATGCTATGCTGCCATTGTTTCTGCCGAATATTCTCAGTCCAATATATTGCCAAGCCAAATATTTATTGAGTCAGTTGCCTAACCATAAAGATACTCTACCTGATTGTACCAATATTATTAAAAGGAAAGTTGCTACCCACCATAGAGCAGAGATTCTGAGTTGCAGATAGGCACAACAAAAAGACTGTTGCAAATAAGCAATAGGCCACAAGAGAGACAGAGAGAGAGAGAGAGAGAGAGAGAGAGAGAGAGAGAGAGAGAGAGAGAGTGTGTGTGTGTGTGTTTGTGTGTGTGTGGGGGGGCTCTAGTTTTGGGAAAGCTTATTTGTGGCAATTGTTTGACTATATGACTGTATGTTGAGTATTAGTTGCCAGTGCAGTGCAATGTTGAACACCGTATGGAAATCAGGAAAAACGGATTCAACTATTCATATGCATCTGCTGTTTGCAAGGAAGCTTGTGTGAATAAGCTAGCTGTGTTTCACGTGAAGAGATTTTTCCTGAATCCAGGTTGCTGAGAGAAGCTTCTCAATGAATGTCATAACATGTGCCTAGAATAAATGGTAAGATCCTACAACAGATGTGCTTCAATGATATTGGTCACCTTCAATGATAATGGTCAGTGCATCCATTCTCTTACCATTTTTGTAAACAAGAGTAATCTCCACTATTTTTCAATAATGCCTGACAGTTGACTCCACGAGGTTCCCAATTACAGCTTAAAGAAGTTTCTCAATGAATAAGCACTACAAAAGTGACTAATTCTGTGGCATATTCAATGTAAATTTTAATTGCAATCCCAGTGACTGGTGCCTTGCTTGCTGTTGTTTTGAGTACCAGGTGTGTTTATATTAATAATTCTCATTTATGAGTCTGCAATGCAAACACTGGCATGGCAGTATCCTCATGCATGAATACATTCTTAAATATGGAGTTTAATTTTTCTCTCTCTTATCTTCAGCTTCACCAAAATATGTTCATGAGAGACTGACTGGAAGTTTTGGATCTGTTCATTGAGTTTACATCTGATCGTAAGTCCCTCAGATATTCTGATAGATATTTTGGCAGTATTTGACTATGGTAATTGTTGTAGACTCTTCCAGGTGTATGAGTTGCTATTAAATTACCTGTGCCATTTTTCAAGCACATGGTCTCTTTTGTAACAGGAAATTCTGGACGGATGCACGTACACTCTGGATCCTGCCATCTGTAACACCACACCATGGCTTCTGTGGGATTCAATATTAAAACAAACATGTGTCAGTATCCAACATATTGCTCTTTTTCAAATGCAAAGGACTGCCAGTGTGTGCTTAGGTACCCGAAGGCAAATTACCCACAAATGAGTGAGTAGTAGTACAAGGCATTTGACGATTTGAATTACTTCCTATATGTGGATGTAAATAATTTATAAGGGCAGGCTGTGCAACAGTCTATACCGATTGGCTAGTTCTGCATTTCTCTGTGTGGTACCATTAAACCTAGGTGGAACTTTTCCACCTCGTATTACTTTATTTAGTATGTAGATGGTGGCTTATAATGTCTTTGGTCTACTGCCACAACTTTTCTGCTTTTTCAGATTTGAACTAACTGTTTTGAGTTCGTCTTTTAAGAAGGATGTGAGTGTCTGTCACAGTTTGCCCAAATACAAATACTATTTTAGCTTTCTTGATGATCTTTTTCTCTTTGGTGACAATCGTTCAAGTAATAGCATCATTTTCGGTAATCCATTTCTCATTGGTGACACACTCAAAAAGATTGGGGTCTTTCTGTAACCAAGTAGTCCAAAATTTTTGTTTCATGTATGTATTATTGAATATGTTGTTTGAGGTAATTGTCCAACAATGTATTAAGTGTTAATTCACAAAACAAATCCTCTAAGGAAATTACGAAAATCTTTAGATTTGGCTTTTATGACATTTGTAGCAAAGTATCAAAATCTCGTTTCGATTTGTTAGAACCATCCTTAAGATACTTTTTTAATTATTCAGTGGCTCAAGACATGTTTAAATACTCAGTTGTGTTGTTGTGGTCTTCAGTCCAGAGACTGGTTTGATGCAGCTCTCCATGCTACTGTATCCTGTGCAAGCCTCTTCATCTTTGAGTAACTGCTGCAACCTACATCCTTCTGAACCTGCTTAGTGTATTCACCTCTTGGTCTCCCTCTATGATTTTTACCCTCCACGCTTCCCTCCAATACTAAATTGGTGATCCCTTGATGCCTCAGAACATGTCCTACCAACTAATCCCTTCTTCTGATCAAGTTGTGCCACAAATTCCTCTTCTCCCCCATTCTATTCAGTACCACCTCATTAGTTACATGATCTACCCATCTAATTTTCGGAATTCCTCTGTAGCACCATATTTCAAAAGCTTCTATTCTCTTCTTGTCCAAACTATTTATCGTCCATGTTTCACTTCCATACATGGCTACACTCAATACAAATACTTTAAGAAAAGACTTATTGACACTTAAATCTATACTCAATGTTAACAAATTTCTCTTCTTCAGAAACGCTTTTCTCAACATAGGCAGTCTACATTTTATATCCTACTTCAATAGTCATCAGTTACTTTGCTTCCCAAATAGCAAAACTCATTTACTACTTTGTCTCGTTTCCCAATCTAGTTCCCTCAGCATCACCTGATTTAATTTAACTACACTCCATTATCCTCATTTTGCTTTTGTTGATGTTCATCTTATATCCTTCTTTCAAGACACCGTCCATTCTGTTCAGCTGCTCTTCCAGCTCCTTTGCTGTCTCTGACAGAATTACAATATTGTTGGCAAAACTCAAAAAGTTATAATTTTTTCTCCATAGATTTTAATTCCTTTCCAAATTTTTCTTTTGTTTGCTGTACTGCTTGCTCAATATACAGATTAAATAACATCAGTGATAGGCTACAACCCTGTCTTACACCTTTCTCAGCCACTGCTTCACTTTCATGCCCTTGATTCTTATAACTCCATCTGGTTTCTGTACAAATCATAAACAGCCTTTCGCTCCCTGTATTTTACCCCTGCCACCTTCAGAATTTTAAAGGTAGTGTTCCAGGCAACATTGTCAAAAGCTTTCTCTAAGTCTACAAATGCTAGAAATGTGGTTTTGCCTTTCCTTAACCCATTTTCTAAGATTATGGATGGGGTCAGTATTGCCTTGCATGTTCCAACATTTATACGGAATCCAAACTGATGTTCCCCGAGGTTTGCTTCTACCAGTTTTTTCATTCTTCTGTAAAGAATTCATATTAGTATTTTGCAGTCATGACTTATTAAACTGATAGTTCGGAAATTTTCACACCTGTTGACACCTGCTTTCTTTGGGATTGGAATTATTATATTCTTCTAGAAGTCTGGGGTATTTCACCTGTCTCATACATCTTGCTCACCAGATGGAAGAGTTTTGTCATGGCTTGTTCTCCTAAGGCTATCAATAGTTATAATGGAATGTTGTCTACCCCCGGGGCGTGTTTCAACTTGTCCTTCAGTGCTCTGTCAAATTCTTCATGCAGTATCATTTCTCCCCTTTTTATCTTCATCTACATCCTTTACGATTTCCATGATATTGCCCTCAAGCCCTTGTATAGACCCTCTATACACGCGATCCACATTTCTCCTTTCCCTTGTTTGCTTAGGACTGGTTTACCATCTGAGCTCTTGATATTCATACAGTTGGTTCTCTTTTCTCCAAAGGTCTCTTTAATTTTCCTGTAGGTAGTATCTGTCTTACCCCCAGTGATACATGCTTCTACATCCTAGCATTTGTCCTCTAGTCATCCCTGCTTAGCCATTTTGTACTTCCTGTCAATCTCAGTTTTGAGACATTTGTATTCATTTTTTCCTGCTTCACTCACTGCATTTTTATATTTTCTTCTCTCATCAATTAAATTGAATATCTCTTCTGTTACCCATGGATTTCTACTAGCCCTCGTCTTTTTACCTACTTGGTCCTCTGCTGCCTTCACTATTTTATCTCTCAAAGCTACCCACTCTTCTTCTACTGTATTTATTTCCCCTGTTCTTGTCAATCATTCCCTAATGGTCTCTCCGAAACTATCTACAACGTCTGGTTCTTTCAGTTTGTCCAGATCCTATCTCCTTAAATTCCCACCTTTTTGCAGTTTCTTCAGTTTGAATCTACAGTTCATGACCAATACATTGTGGTCAGAGTCCACATCTGCCCCTGGAAATGTCTTACAATTTAAAACCTGTCTTACCATTATGTAATTTATTTGAAACCTTCCAGTGTCTCCAGACCTCTTCCACATATACAACCTTGTTTCACGATTCTTAAAACAGGTATTAGCTAATGATGATGATGATGATGAGTCCCATACTCCTTTATAGAGCGTAGAGGAGCGACGCAGGAGACCCGCGCCGCCTTACTAGGCAAGGTCCTAGTGGAGTTGGTTTGCAATTGCCTTCCTCCGACCATAATGGGGATGAATGATGATGATGATGAAGACGACACAACAACACCCAGTCATCTCGAGGCAGGAAAAATTCCTGACCACACCGGGAATCGAACCCGGGACCCCGTGCTCGGGAAGCGAGAACGCTACCGCGAGACCCCGAGCTGCGGACAAGTGTTAGCTATGATTAAGTTATACTTTGTGCAAAATTCTACCAGGCAGCTTCCTCTTTCATTCTTTACCCCCATTTCATATTCACCTACAATTTTTCCTTCTCTTCCTTTTCTGACAGTTGAATTCCAGTCTCCCATGACTAGTAAATTTTTGTCTCCCTTAACTATCTGAATAATTTCTTTCATTGCATCATACATTTCTTCAATCTCTTCACCATCTGCAGAGCTAGTTGGCATATAAACTTGTACTACTGTGATAGTCGTGGGCTTCGTATCTATCTTGGCTAAATAATGCGTTCACTATGTTGTTTGTAGAAGCTTATCCGTGTTCCTACTTTTTTATTCATAATTAAACCTACTGCTGCATTACTGTAATTTGATTTTGCATTTATAACCCTGTACTCACCTGACCAGAAATCTTGTTCCTCCTACCACCGAACTGCACTAATTCCCACTATATCTAATTTTAAACTATGCATTTCCCTTTTTAAAATTTTCCAACCTACCTGCCCGATTAAGGGATCTGACATTCCATGATCCGATCCATAGGACGCCAGTTTTGTTTCTGCTGATAATGACGTCTTCCTGAGTAGTCCCTGCCCAGAGATCCGATTGGGGGACTATTTTACCTCTGGAATGTTTTACCCAAGAGGACACCATCATCATTTAACCATACAGTAAAGCTGAATGTCCTCGGGAAAAATTACGGTTGTAGTTTCCCCTTGCTTTCAGCCATTCGCAGTATCAGCACAGCAAGGCTGTTTTGTTTGATGTTACACGACCAGATCAGTCAATCATCCAGACTGTTGCCCCTGCAACTACTGAAAAGGCTGCTACCCCTCTTCAGGAACCACATATTTGGCCTCTCAACAGGTACCCCTCCGTTGTGGTTGCACCTATGGTATGGCTATCTGTATCGCTGAGGCTCGCAAGCCTCCCCATCAACGGCAAGGTCCACGATTAAGGGTGGGGGGGGGGGGGGGGGTGATATGCACCTATAAACATGGACATAAGAAAAATACCTGTAACTACTGGCCCACTTCACTTTTCTAACTCATTTCAGCCAGTTTTTTAGTCTGTGGCCTGTGACAGAATACTGATTCATTTTCAAAGTGAACTTGTTAAATGACTCTCAATTTGGTTTTCATAATGGATGCTCTATGTTAACTTATAACAATTTCAGTCACAAACTATCACACATTATTTAAGTACCTGGAAGTTGGCTTATACTAGGGTTGTACCAAAAGCAAGGTTCCCATATTTTTTACAAATAGAAATCATTGTTTATTGTAATTAATTTATACATTGTTGAGAAGCTTACACTTTTGTCTATTTTTCTACACGTCTCTATTTGTTTTGACACACTTTTGAAGACGGTGCTCCAGCTTTTGTATTCCTAAGTCAAAGAAGTCTCCCGCCAACTCATTGAGGAAGCACGTGACCTCTGCTCGGACTTCATTGTCGCTCTTGAAGCATTTGCCACCGAAGTGTTCCTTTAACTTGGGGAAGAGGCGATAATCGTTGGGGGCTGTACAGGGGATGGGGCATAATAGTCCACCCAAATTTCTTCGAAAGCTCCTGTGTTTGACAAGCGACGTTGGGTCAAGTGTTGTCATGAAGAAGCACTACTCCCTCCGTCAGTTGTCCTCTCCGGCGATTCTGGATTGCTCGCCGGAGTTTGGTCAGTGTTTCACAATGTCTGCCTGACTTTATTGTCATCCCAGGTTGCATGAAATCGATGAGGAGTAACCCATTCTGATCCCAAAACACAGTCGCCATAACCTTTCCTGCTGACTGCATTTGTTTGAATTTCTTTGGTGGGGGGGTGAACCGGAGTGATGCCACTGACAAGATTGTTGTCCAGGGGACCCAGTGAGCACACACCATGTGATAAACCAGTGTTTCTGTTCAAGTTATTTCAATTGTGCCTTGGGAAGCTTCAGGAACGTGTTCAATAAGTTCATGGACAGTGACCCTCCGATCTTGGGGTGTGAGCAGCACACTGTTGATCTTCTGGACAATCACACTGGCAGTCTTCCACTCCATTCTTCATCATGAACTTCCATGTGACCCTCAGCATAAGCCCTGCACCATTTGCGGTTGTGCTGAATGGACATGCATTCTTCACAATAAACCTCAGTCAGTTGCTGATGAATCTCCACGGGCAGTAACTTCCTTGTGTGGAGAAACTGTATTACTGCTTGAACCTCGCACTTGGCGGGAGCGGCTATCGATACTTCCATTTCTGACAGCTGCCAAGCCAACACTGAGTGAGGTAGCGAATCACAGACGGGCGAGCTTTGGAGTGGGGGAACCACTGCACACGGCACTGTTGTCGGATTTATCCTAGCACCTTTTCTCGAGGCTGTAGCTCATTGGGAACCTTACTTTTGGTACAAACCTTGTATTACAATATTTGTGGACTGATGAACAATTGAATGGGTGAGTTGAAAAAGGTACACATTCCACAAATTTAACTGAGATAGCCATTTTCTTCTTTGGACGTATCGACATCCATTGAGCATAAAAAAGAACATCTTCCTCTACTTCAAATGCGCTTGCCAACAATAATTAGATACAAGTGAGTTGAAGAAGAGACATATTCCTGGAATATGTTCCTTCTTCAACTCAAAGCCTGCTAGTGACACCCACCACAGCACTAGTGCTCGCTGCTCAGTCATGTGTTTGGCATGTAATGTAGCAGATGAGCGAGCTGTTTAAGGTTATGTATGTTATGTTTACAGTGTAAAGTGATACGATCAGTGCCAAAATTAGTTTAGTGAAGTTTATCAGTTTTTGGTTTACTTTAACCAAGTAACAATGTCAGCAATAGACAGTGACAGCGGTGAACCAAGACGTAAAAAGGGAAACATCACAAAGAAAAACATGTATGGGAGATGGAAAAGTTAGCAAGGCAAGGCATCGTGGTGAGGAGTTTGTAACTTCAGCAGGCGTTCGTGTTCCAGCCAAAACAACCGGCCCTAACTGTAAGTGTAGGAAGAATGCGTGGATAGTTTCTGTATTGAGGAAAAGGACAACATTATTAAAACCCTATATAGTGGCAGACCTAAGAACGAGCAGGACACATTGTTAATGAGCCTAATTGAGAGGTATGAGGTTGCAGGGCACAGGCCATCAAATGAAAACTTCAAACCACACGAGTCCTCTTTCAAGTATGTTGCCATCAAAGGGACAAGCAGAGTTGAAGTATGTCGTAATGCTTACATAAGCCTACATGCGGAGTCACACAACAAAGTTGTCATTAGGTTGACACATATTTTGGCCTCTGGGAAATCCCCTATTGACATGAGAGATAAACATGAAAACCGTTCTAATGCTGTTCCAGCCTCACATCTAGTTAAAGTACATGAACATATTGATTCATTTCCAAAATATGTTGCTTGCTATATATCTACACCAGTCACATATCTCAATGCTAAACTTAATGTGGCAAAAATGCATGAACTTTTCATATACAAATTTCCTGACATGAAGAATGTAATTAAGTATCCGTTTTACCTGGATTATTTCAAGAAAAACTTTAGTTACCTCAGGTCGATGTCTGCAGTACTTGTGAAGACCTGAAGATCAAAATTAAACCAAACACGATTAATGACAATGCAAAATGTGTAGCATCTGCTGAATTAATGGTTCAAATGGCTCTGAGCACTATGGGACTTAACTACTGAGGTCATCAGTCCCCTAGAACTTAGAACTACTTAAACCTAACTAACCTAAGGACATCACACACGTCCATGCCCGAGGCAGGATTCGCACCTGCGACCGTAGCAGTCACGCGGTTCCAAACTGATGCGGTTAGAACCGCACGGCCATCTGCTGAATTAATGGTGCATAACAGACGTGCTAATCGTTTTTATAACAAGATACAGGAAATAAAAGAACTATCAAAATCCAGGCCTGATGTCATGGGAATTGCTTTCGATTATATGCAAAACCTGCCACTACCACTGCTGCCTGTACAAGAAATATTTTACCTTAGAAAACGATGGTTCTATGTCTTCAGTGTTTATGAGATAAAAAATGACAAGGCCTATTTTTATACTTACCCAGAAGGTGAGGGAAACAAAGGGCCAAATGATGTATGTTCAATGGTTTTGGATTTTATCGCACATCACATTCCGGAAGAATGTAGCGATGCTTGTGGAGGTCAAAATAGAAATCATGCTCTGTGCAGACTTTTGTGCTCCTTGACCATGAACAGTAGATTCAAGGTTGTACATCAGTATTATCCCATTAGAGGGCATAGCTTTATGCCATGTGATTGTATTGTTGGCACAGTGAAGCGTGAAGTCCGGCGACATGATCGTGTCTACTCACCTGAACAGTACAACTCAATGATTGGTAGTGCGAAGAAAACACAGGCTACTTTCGAAGTGACTACTATGCAATGTGATTTAGTTTTGGAATTCAAGAACTGGTGGCCACAGTACTTTGTGAAACAGCCTAGAAGTGTAGAAAGCAGAGCAGTTACTTTCAAAATAAGCACATACAGACACTTCGTTTTCAAAAGTGATGCAAAAGGGTTTGTTGAAACATCCGCCTATATTGACAACCCCATAAAATGAACCTTCAAGCTGAAGAAAACAAACACTGTTGAAATTCCTGACACCAAGGCATATCCAACGGAAAAGGTTCCCATAAAGAAAGAGAAACTGCAGGATCACCAGAAAGTTACATCCCAGATAATCATCGACCTTTTTTTGATGAAAGACTCTCTTGACCAACCAGAGATACAAGAGATGTTAATGAAGATGCTGATGATGATGGTGACCAACTGATCCACCTACAAGGTAAGAGTAATAAAAACATATTTTAAAGTAACATTTATGGGAGATGTATTGCATACTACTAAATAAAACTAAAAATAATAATGATAGTAAAAATGAAAAAGAACATTTTTTATAATGTTTTTCAAACAAGGCTTTTTTTCAGCTGCTGATCGACTAGAATAAGATGATTGGTGACTGTCTACTATGAAAAGTCCAACAATGAAAAATGTTTAATCGGAAAACATTATTTTTTTGTAAATATATGTAGCCAACAGTTTTGAAATATATTTTTTGCCTTTTTACAAAGATTGAATAATTTTACTTGCTTATTTCTGAAACCTTTTTAGCATAATCCAAAAATTCGGATGAAATTTGTGCATTTAAAAACTTTGAGCTGAAAAAGGTACATATTCCTGAACATATTTACACAGTTACATGGTATATAACAAATATTTATACATAGGTACCACGTGCAATGTGTTTGCTACACTTCATTACACACATTCACAATAGTAAATTTTTCTGTATAACAACCAGTTTTCTCACAAAACAACTTTTTTTATTTCCCGAAAGTTTATGTTTTTGGAATGTGTACCTTTTTCAACTCACCCATTCAATTTTAATCCACTGTCACTGAAGATTATTAGTGTTCAGTAAATGTTGTTGGCCCTTACCTTCATAAGAGTGTGCAGGTGGTCATTGTTGTTGTTGTTGTTGTTGTTGTGGTCTTCAGTCCTGAGACTGGTTTGATGCAGCTCTCCATGCCAGGTGGTCATATTGACAAGAAATAAAACTAAATAAGAAGTGAGGAATATAAGTATGGAGTGTTCTACATAAACTACATTCCAGTGGTTTTAGTGGACTCTTCATAAACTATAATGTTTGCTGATGACATAAGCATATGAATGATGGCAGGCTGTAACTCATCCCTGACAGACAGCCCAGATTAATTGATCATGTCTACAACTGGCTTACAGCAAGCAGTTACTGACTAAATCGCACGAAGATGCACGTTATGTCATAACAAATTATCTGTGCCAGTAATTGTCATTAATCATCGTCTATTAAGTGAGGTAGTATGTATAAAATTTCTTTGATTACTGTTTTATAACGAGCTAAAAGATTCAGTCCAAAGATAAATTAATCAAGATGTTCAGAATGTTTTGTTTTACTGTGTTGCCTTCAGGAGAGGGGGGGAAGGACAGAATGGAGAAAGAGAGGTGAAGGTGAAGATTCTGTCAGCTCATGGTCATTACAGTGTAAATTCAGATTGGATACAGAGGGGGAAGGGAATCCCTTTTCTCTCAGTTGATTTAGAGAATCTATAAAACACCAAAATCTAGATGACTGTAGGGATCTGAACCCCATTCTTGAATGGAAGTACAGTGTCTTAACAAGAAGCCCAGATGGTAGCAAATTTCCTGTTGTATTATGAAGTTATTTTAGCAGACAGTGCAGTTAACGTAATTAAGGTATTTATTGAGAAATAGTGAGCAGTATAATTATTGTGTTAGTTAGGTAATTGCATATCCCACACAGCTGATTAGACAGCCATTAAAATAATTTTCATGCAGACTTATTTTTCTTGCCTAGGATTCAAAGTGAAGATTTGTATTACAGTGCAAGTACCATCAAGAAGTTGAAAATTCCAAAAATTCACAAGAACAATGGAAAACATACGTTGTCAGTCATGAATTAAACAAATTCTCTTATTCAGGGACTGACGCTATCTGTTGGTCGCATGAGAAGCAGCAACATTAAACTGTATTATGGCATGGTGAAAATTACTGAGCCCTGTACAGATTTGGTGTTCATACCAACAAACTTATCCTTTTTCTTATTGTCACAGTTTGTGCAACAATATAAATCACATGCATTTTATACCACTAATACAACAGTCTTTCATTATTGCCTCAGATTTATTTGTATTGCCCTCATAGAGAGAATGATGAAAGAAGGCTGAAAAGCTAGACAGCAAAGAAGATGAAAGCAAAAACAACAGTTCCTTACATTTTACAGGGGCTCTTTCATTGTGATTGGCTGCTGGGGTAGTGCTATTTAACTTTTAAGGTTGAATGTAGCAATACTCTTTGTATACAATTGTAATGTCTCCCTTTTTTGACAGATTTCTAATCGATTTGATGCAATTGCCCATGCTTTCTTTTCTTGTGTCAGTCTTTACATTTATGAGTAGTACCTATGCTCAACCTCCTCAGTTATTTATTGGATATATTCTAATCTCTGTCTTCCCTACCATTTCTGCACTCAGTGGCTCCTCCTACACTTAATTATCTAATCCCCTCCTTTTTTTGTTGTAGTATAATGAGTGAGATAGTTTTTGCTGCCTTGTATCAGCATGGTCTACAGCACAGGTCTCATGAACACACCTCAAGAGGTATTTCCATACAGTTAAAATATATAGTTATTATGTATAGCTAACCATGCAGAAGGCATGGAACAGGCTGAAAATACGATACTTTCTTACAGTTCATAGGCCCAATGCGACTATTACCCACAATGAAGAAATGTATAACATTCAATTCAGATTAGTACACACAGGTTGCCTAGTGGATTCCAGGATGAATCACCAGTGGTGGTGAGAGACACCATATAGGTGATTTCAAGAGAAACCACCACCCCCCATACAGTGTTCCAGTAGGACCTATCAGCAAGAAGCAGGTGGCACTAAAGAACAGAAGATACCTCTACAGATAAGGAAGTGTGGGACAAGCTAAAGCAAGTCTGTATTTTGGACTTGTCTGATCTAGGGTTATTAAAGACACTGCTGACAACCAATCTGAAAACTGATCATCAAAAGAATACATGTGAAGGATACTTCCCACATCACAAAAAATAAACTTTTCAAACACAGCTGCAGGAAAATATACATGGATAGAATCATAAGTAAGAGTTGGGCACGCCAGTGCTCATATCCAAATATCCCTGTTACAGAAATAATGTTAAAACAATTACAGGCTTCCATGTCGCTATTGGAATAATGGCACATTACCTATAAAAGGAATAGTATCTTCATTTGTAGATATTCTCACGAATAACAAGAAAGGTGTAATTAAAGTAGATGATATTCTGTATATACTTCAATGAAGCACAAATCTCTTATCTGGTAGTAAAACAGTAGAAAATGGTCATACAATTTTATTTAACAGGGAAAACTGACATATTAACAGCACAACCAAAAATGTGGTTGTTAGTGCATCATTAGCAAAAGAAATGTACCGACTATACCAACCATATGATCGGAATTTTGAAGCAAGACAAGACTACACAGATGTCAACAAGATACCTAGGATATGAAGCTAATGTTTTCTTAAGCAGATGCCTGCCACATGATAGATGTACGTGGCAATGTACGTAAAAAAACAGTATTCCATATGAGTCCATAGACATATCACGGCACTGCACTGAACAAATATTTGAATGTTGTGCAGGGGCGGTTGAATTTAGTGAAACTAAACTTCTAATTGTTGTTGTTTAATAGGTCCCCTAACTCTGACTTTAGACCATTTCTGCTCAAGCTAGAGAGGGTTCTTGGTTCACTTTATAGGAAGTACCAGAAATTAGTTATATGTGGTGACTTCAGTATTAATTTTGTATACAATGGTGCAAGAAACAGGCTGCTGGTACATCTCCTAAATTCATATGATCTGATGCAGACTGTGTTTTTTCCAACTAGGGTGCAGGGGAACAGTAGCACAGCCATAGACAACATTTTTATTCGTTCTTCATTACTAGATGGGCATTATGATAGTAAAAGGGTGAATGGCCTTTCAGACCATGATGCACAAATTTTAACACTAAAAGGCTTTTGTACTCAAACAAATGTCACTTATAATTACAAACTATGTAGGAAAGCTGATCCAACAGCAATAGAGAGTTTTTTAAACCTTGTAAGGAACAAGAGTGGCAGGATGTTTATAGTGCCAACAACATAGATGACAAATATAATGCTTTCCTTAATACATTTCTCACACTCTTTGAGAGTTGCTTTCCATTAGAATATTTTAAATGGGGTACTAGAAGTAAAAGTTAGCCTGGCTGGCTGACTAGTGGGATAAGGATATCATGTTGAACAAACTGGGAATTATATCAAAATGTTAGTAGTCACAATCGAGCTACAGTAGCTCATTACAAACAGTACTGTAAGGTGCTTAGAAATGTTATTAGGAAGGCAAATGTATGTATGTATGTGGTACATGGTATGAGGTACGCAAATAGAATAGCTATTCCACAGGATAAAATTAAAACCATATGGTCAGTTGTGCCGGAAGTGTCTGGTTAGCAGCACAAGGCGGACGATATAAAGTCAGTTCATAGTAAAAATATTTCTGTTACTGATAAATCATATATGTGCAGTATTTAACAATCATTTTCTGAGCGTTGCTGGTGAATTAAATGAAAATTCAGTTCCTACAGGGAATCATATAACTTGGCAAATGCCTTTCCGAGATTAATGTCTGAAATACTCCTCTGCGATACAGACAAGGGGGAAATTGAGTCAATAATTAAATCGCTGAAGACTTAGGACTCTCATGGATATTTTGGAGTACTGTGCTGCACATGTTAGCCCTGTATTTAACCATAGTTGTAATTTTTCCTTTCAGTTTCCTGAATGATTAAAGTACTCAGTAGTACAGCCGTTTTATAAAAAGGTAGAAAGGGATAATGTAGACAATTTTAGACCTATTTCTATGCCATCAGTGTTTGCTATAGTGTATGTAAGGATAATTGATCATTTTACATCACACGATTTGCTATCAAATGTACAGTTTGGCTTCGGAAGTCGTTTAACAACTGAAAATGCTATATTCTCTTTTCTCTGTGAGGTACTGGATGGGTTAAACAAAAGGTTTCGAATGCTAGGCATATTTTTTGATTTAACTAATGCATTTGATTGCATTGATCACAAAATACTGCTCCAGAAGTAGGAATACTACCAAATACTTTAGCAACAGACATCAAAAGGTCATTATTCACAGTGTTGAGAATGGCTGTGGTGTGGGGTCTGAGTGGGGTACAGTCGAATGGGGAGTGCCCCAGGGATCAGTGTTGGTGCCACTCCTGTTCATTATTTATATACATGATATGCCCTCTTGTATTACAGGTATTCCTAAAATATTTCTGTTTGCTGATGATACTAGCTTGGTAGCAAAGGATGTTGTGTGCAACATTGGCTCGGTTTCAAACAGTGCAGTTCATGACGTAAGTTGATGGCTTGTAGAAAATAAACTAACGCTAAATCACAATAAGACTCAGTTTTTACAGTTTCTATGACACAATTCAACAAAAACTGATGTTTTAATTTCACATAATGGGCATATTATGATTAGTGAAACTGAACAGTTCAAATTTCTAGGTGTTCAGATAGATAGTAAACTGTCATGGAAAACCCATTTTCAGGATCTTCTTCAAAGACTTAATGCTGCCAATTTTACTATTAGAACAGTATCTGAAGTGAGGGATCATTTGACACAAAAATTAGTCTACTTTGCTTATGTCGTGTAGTATTATATTTTGGGGTAACACTTCCCATTCTAAAAGGATACCTTTAGCTCAGAAATGGGCAGTTCGGGCAATAAGTGGTGTAAGTTCATGATCCTCTTGTCGACCCCTGTTCACGAGTCTGGTTATTTTGACATTGGTCTCAATGTATATATTCCTTACTCTGTCATTTCTTATTAACAATATTAATTTATTCCCAAGAATAAGCAGCTTTTACTCAGTTAATACTTGGCAGAAATCAAACCTGCATTTGGATCAGACTTCGTTAATTTTTATGCACAAAGGAATGCAATATACTGTTGCATCCATTTTCAATGAGCTACCACAAGAATTCAAAAATCTTACCTGTAATCCACGCGCTTTCAAATCAAAACTGAAGAGTTTCCTCATGGGTTACTCCTTCTATTCTGCTGAGGAGTTCCTTGAAAAATTAAGCTGATTCTTGTTGTTCTGTTGATTGCATTTACTTAAAACTTATGGCTTGACTTTTTTCGGGTCCATAAACATTTTATTTTTATCTGTTATTACTTTTATGTTGTAATTTCATGTACTGACACATTCCATGGCCTTGGAGATTTGCTCCTCAATTTGGTCCTACAGAACTTGATATGTAAATAAAATTAAAAAAAAAATAGTGTGATGTAGAGATTGATTCTGAAGACATTAAGTTGACAAATAAATACTGTTTAAATCTCAGTGATATCCTGGCACAATAAGAAACAGCCCACAGTGGCTCTATCTACAAATGAGTCAGAATATATGGCCCTGATCTCAGCATGTCAAAAGGCTCTAAAGCTTCAAAGGTTGTTTGTTGTTGTTGTGGTCTTCAGTCCTGAGACTGGTTTGATGCAGTGAAATTTCTCCAAACCAAAGAAGGATCCTATCAAACTACTATGCGACAACAAAGAAGCAATTGAACAGTCTAAGATTAGTGGCTACAAGAGTTAAATCAAACATGCAGACAGAAGATAGCACTTTATAAGAGACAAAATAAAATCAGCTCAAGTCACTGTAGACCACAAATGCTTGGACCAAATGCTAGCAGACATGATGACAAACCTTTGGCAAAGCCTCACAATCACCTGTTGCAACAAGATTTTGTACTGAAAATGTAGCTTCTATCTCTCTCTTGCAGGCATGATTCTAGTTGGGATGTGATAATTTAGGATCTGTGCTCTGCTTATTTAATAATCTTTTGTGTTTTTATGGGTAACTATGGACACTACATTTTTATTCCTTGCATTGACTTGTACAAAAGTTTGTCACAGTTTTTACCTTGTTAATATGCGTATAACAAATCTTATCATTCCTACTGGGTATCTCCAGCAAATTACTCTGCTAACATAGACAGTTGACATTAGGTGATAAATATTTTCCAGCTGAGTAATGAGAACAATTAACCAACATTCACAAATGACAGTTGTGAATTTAGAAGTCTAACACTCCTGGACCACAGGTCCCCTGAATTGTAGATAACCATTATCTGGAATTTTAATGCACTTCTACTCAACCAGCCTGTTCTTAATCTCATATTTCTGAGTAAAAACTGCTAGGTTTGTGTGGTATGCTTACGTAAGTACATGTTGTACACTGACAATCACGTCACCAAAAAATACATACACCGATTTTGCTGGTACAAGACAATATCTGCTCCCACCGTATGACCCGTGGTGTATATGATAGGCTTTATTTTCTAGCCCACAAGTTGATTTTTCCATATTAGATAAGTAATCGTAAAGATACAAATATGAAGTTCAAAATAATTATCACACCTGAGAAAGTGACACCACATGTGTAGGAATGTTAAATACAGTTACTTCAATAATGTACAAAATAATTATTGTATTTGGAGAGTGGTGAAAGAAACAAAACTTGAAATCTTTGGATTAACATTTTTTATATGAGTATGACATTAAATAATAATAAAAATAATATTACTAATATTTACATAACTTTTCATGAAAGCAGACAACCAGTCAATAACAAAAGTATTTTGCCTTACATGAATAACAATATTCTGATTTCATCTGAATATAAATGTAAATCTTTAATCGAAGGAAAAATTAGTGTAATTATTTCAATACAAAACAAATTGTAGCATGACTTTTTTTCTGTTGTTATTTTGTGTTCTGCATCACTTTCAAACATTTTCAGTTTCATGATGAGTTATAAATTCTTTATATATTAAAATACCATATTAATGCAACAGCAACTTTGCTCTGTAACTGTAAGTACAAAAATATAATAATGCTACATTTGTGAATTGGTTAACAATTCTACTACTCTTCCTTCCACTGTTATGTTGGGAAGTTTAATACTACCTCTTTTAGGCCTCCAAGAAATTTCTGAATCATCAGCCTCCACATGTATATCACAGCCATCATTATCATTGGGAATTGGTTGTTGAAGATCATAACAATCTTGTGAATCTACAGCAAGCCCAACAGGATTCATAGTTCCAGTTTCATCCACTTCAACAGTAGTACACACTGCCCCAGTTTCATTGACAACAACAATACTATTGAAAGTTTTACTTTCATTTGCAATACCAACAGTATTTACTGTTTCAGTAGTACTCTGAACACACTCAGCAGGTGAAGCTTCTACATACTGTTTTGCTGGGGAGCTCTTCTGTTCAAGGATATCACTTTTGTCTTTAACTGATGAAGATTTAACATTCTTTTTCGGTGCTCTTGCATGTCTTTCATCATACCTCCGTTTTGCTCTCAATGCAGCATCATCATCATCACTGCTGCCTTCAGTATACAATTCTTCTCCAGATATCCATTGCTCATCTTCATCCTGAAAGCGTATAATAAAGACAACATCAGAATGTAAAGACCACAGTGCTGATAACTATATAGAAGTGAAACAATAAAGTCACCTTTGACTGATATGTGAAATTTTTTGACATAATCCAACTGTTGCTGTATGAGCTCGTAAGTGCCCTCGAACAATGAGAGTAAAATAGAATTTGTACACTGTGCTGTAAATGGCAAATGCGTCAGTACAATTTTTATAACAAGTGGATTTTTGTTATTTAGTGACCCAAAGCAGAATTATGGCCATACTCAGTTAATTGTATAGAGCTCCCTTGTTAATATATTCTGACAGTGTTTAGAACTCTAATTTGTCGTCTGAATTACAGACTGAAATGGTTTACAAGGATTTTGTTTGAAGATGACAGACAAAAGGAGTGGGCTCCAAACAGTTTATGAATGGGAGCTTACTGGCTCGAAATTTGCAACAGTGTAAATTACGGTACTGGCTGAATGTGAGCTGATTACATAATCAACATTAGAAAAAAACTTTAACAAATCTGCAGTAGTTAGAACCATGAGGTTCCCACAATGGATGAAAAAGGTCACAGGAGGAATGTTAAGGATAATAAAATGATGATAAAAGAGACAGAGCACTGGGATTTAAGGTAGAAGCAGGAGCAAGTGGAAATAAAAAGTGAAAGCAACTTAAGAGACGAGACTCATACCGGCTGAACTATATAATAGGTGGCATTCAGCCAGTCATTTTTACCTCATTCAATACACACACGTAATAAGAAAGAAAATCAATAATATTGGTACGATGAACCCTCCTCCATGCAATGTATAGTGGCTTGTGAAGTATTTGCGGTGTTATTTAAATGTAGATCAATGACAATGAAATTCTGAATCAGTTTTAGTTGTGTGATCAGATAACTAATGGTTAAGGCAATTTCTTGTGATAACCAGGAGATAGGGCATAAAACCCATTTCACAAAGAGAAACTGAAACAAAAAGTATCAACTGAGATATTAGCATATTAATGGCAGCTTTATGAGGGGAAAATTAAAATAATAAAGGAATCAAAACTTAAGGAGAGGATATTTTACATAAGTTTTGCATCATGATGTCATGAACTGAAGGCAAAGAAAGGAATTTGGATCATCCCACAAGCTTAAAGAATGCTAGAGAAGTTGGGTGGACAATAGAAAACAACTCTTAATAAAACAACAGAAAGTGGATCTCACTTCAAGTACATTTTACAGATATTACAACTTTACTGTAAATATATGTAATTTTGATGTAACTGGTTTCAACCAGTTAGAGGTTTTCAGAGAAGAGAACTCCCGTTGTTTGAGAGAAGATTAATCAAAACTGAATGTGGTTAAAAATGTGAAATATATTTGTAGAAAGGTTTTTAGGTCCGTTCTTTAAGCTTTAGATTTTGTATTTCCCATCTTTTTTTCTTTTAATTAGCCAACTAGAGAAATTCATTTTGAACTGTTTTCTTCTAAGATTTTTAAACCTCTGTCTTAATATTCTCAAATTAAATTCAATGAGCTTTTTTTCCTCTACGTTGACCTCATCTAACCATCTGACTGGGTTTCACTTTGGGTTTTCCTCAAAGGATTCACTACATAATTCATAACATTACACAAATGCATTTTTATTATTCTTTCTTGGTTTTTCTCTCTAAGTCTTCTTTTATAAATTTCTTTGCTGTCTTGGTGTTTTTACATTGGCTTAAGTACTTCCCACTTGCACATTGGGAATCAAAAGATCCATTATCTGAATGTGCAGTCTTTTGCAGGGAGCTCATGTTACTGATATATCATTTTTTTTCCTTTGTGTATTAAACTTAGGTCACAAATATGGGGTAGGCATGGAAAGTGGCAATTTGGTTTTGTTACAAAGTGGATTTTTCACTCTCAGTGGTTGTAAACTAACTAAAAAAGATTACACAAATTTGGCAGTTACAATTTTTGAGTGGCAGAAACAGTATACCATCACTAGTAGTTGCTGTTTTATTTTTTAACATTTTTTATGACACAATTACATGCAAATTTCACAATGACGTAACTGGTTTCAAACAGCTAGAGGTTATCTTTAGACTAAGGCACATGCTGCAATTGGTGATGTGACACTCCTGTTGTATTGTTTCACAATGTATGGGTTCGTGGTACTTGAGCAGTGTACAGAAACCAAGAGAGCTTTAATATGGCTGACAATGTGACTGGAATATTACATCACAGCTTGCAGCATATGCTTTTAGTCTGAAGATGAGACTGGTCGAAACCGGTTAAAACACTGTGTAATGTCCATGCAATTGAGTTGTATAAAATACAAACTCAACAAACCACTCAATTTTAAGGGACAATATGTAATTTTTTTCCAATTAGTAGGTGCCTTGTTAACAAATGCCTTGATTGTTATGAAAAAGTGTCTTACATTATTTATTATGTGCTGGGATTGTTAAGAAAGGTAATACATAAATGATGATATCATAAACATAAGATTCTGGAGAAATAAGATAATCACATTCTGGTTCTCATAAAATTTGATAGACATTACATTCTATTGTACAGGAGAAAATCTACAATGTATGTAAAAAATCACAAAAAGAAAGAAAGCCCAAAATCATGTTGGAAACTTTTTAGTACACACAGAAAGAGAGAGAGGTATATTCAGAGGAAAGCTAGATAACACACATCATTATGGTGTTGGTTGTACAGTAATATTACCAACGTAGTTGGTCACAAGCATCATAATTTTCTTACTGCCTGGCACTGCAATTGAAGTTTCTAACTATTTTTATGGTGATGATATTTGACTTGGAGGTAGCTATACAAGGTCCACCAGTGGGAGGAATTTCATTATTGATATCTGACCAGCAATGACAGGAGAGATGGTGTTTCATGGAATGAGAATACGTGATACCGTTAATGACGATTTGTCCATCAGATTGAGAGGAGGAGGAGATTGGTGTTTAATGTCCCACTGAAAATGAGGTCATTAGAGACAGGGCAAACTCTCAGATTGGGGAAGGAAACTGGCCGTGTATTTTCAAAGGAACCATCCCAGCATTGGCCTGAAGCAATTTAGGGAAATCACAGATAATCTAATGCAGGATGGCCTGATGCAGGTTTGAACCGTCATCCTCTTGGATGTGAGACCAGTGTGCTAAACACTATGTCACCTTGCTTGGTCATCAGACTGGGATATTAGCTTCCATTTTCTACCATCCTTTTATTCTGCATTGCACAATGTAAAGAACACTAAAATGGGAATTACTTTGATTTATGACTGCAAAACACTATGCTGCAGGGAGGCAAGTAAGCAGAGGTTATCCTGTATTGTACAGGTTGGGACAAATAAAAGTGGCCCAGACGAGTGGATGTGATTGGACATGAATGTATGCATACAACCACACCCCAACAGGATGTAGCAACTGCCCATACAGTTGGCCGAACCTTGGGGCACATTTACACAACATTCACGCCTGACAGAGTTCTTAGCAGAGAGCAGTCTGGTCGTGGCCGTAGCTGGACACCCAGGTCACCTGATCTGTCAATGTTTGATTACTTTGTGTGGAGAGCTCTCAAGTCTAACATGTATAGGAACAATCCTCATAGTCTTCAAGAACTGCAGCAGAACATCTCAGATGAGATTTCATAAATTCCAGAGTCCACCTGGCACCTTGCCAAGAGATGAATGGTGGTCACTTTCAAAGTCTGCTGTAGTCACGTTAGTACTGTGTTTCTTTGTACCCTGGAACTCTGTTCTATGGACCACTTTCATCTGCCTCACCCTCTAGGATACCTGCTATGACCAATGTGGCACTCACTTTATGTCTGATTAGTACATTCAGGAATAAAAGATGTATATTCTCTTCTATTTGCTAAATTACTTGTGAAGTGACGTCGGGAAAATTTTGAGAGTGAAGAAATCCTTTCATATTCTCCCTAGGATGAGATAATGACCAGTGTCTGCATCTAGCTGACTATCTGCAATTCACAATGAAGTGCTTGGCAGATGGTTCATCGAACCACCTTCAATCTATTTCTCTACCATTACTCTCTCGAATTTCATGCTGCAATAATGAACACTTAAATCTTTCTGTGTTTTTTCTGATGTTTTCTTATTTTATCACAATGACCATTTCTCCTGATGTAGGTATGAGTCAAATTTTTTTTTTTTTTTTTTTTTTTTTTTTTTTTTTTTTTTTTTTGCATTCTGAGGATAAAGTTGGTGGTTGAAATATCTTGAAAAGATGTCGCTATAATGAAAAATCCTTTGTTTTAATGATAGCTACCCTAACATGTATGTCATAACTGTGACACTCTCCCTTATGTTGTAATAATACAAAATGAGCTGTCCTCCTTTGAAATTTTTCAATATCCTCTGTGAAGCCTATCTGGTACAGATTCCATACTGCCCAGCAATGCTCCAGAGGAGGACGGATCAGTGTAGTGTTGACAGTAAGTTTAGCAGATCTGTTGCATCTTCGAAGTGTTCTGCCAATAAAACACAGTCATTGGTTCACCTTCCACACAATGTTACCTATGTGATCATCCCAATTTAAGTTGTTCATTATCGTAATCCCTAGGTATTTAGTTGAATTTATCGCCTTTAGATTTGTGTGATTTATCATGTAACTGAAGTTTAATATATTCTTTTTAGTACTCATTTGGATAAGCTCACACTTTTTATTGTTCAGGATCAATCAACAAATATCTTGTATAAATAATTTTAGAATTGGTTTTGAACTTTTGATGACTTTACTACACAGTAAATGGCACACCATCAGCAAACACACTAAGAGGGCTGCTCAGTCTCCTAAATCTTTTATATAGATCAGGAACAGCAGGGGGTCTGTAACAATTCTTTTGGGAATGGCAGATATCACTTCTGTTTTATGACAAGTTTCTGCCAATTACTATAAACTGTGACCCTTCTGACAGAAAATCAGAAATCCAGTTGCACAACTGAGACTAAACTCCATGTCACACAATTTGATTAGAAGCCACTTGTGAGGAATGGTGTCAAAAGCTTTCTGGAAATCTACAAATGTGTAATCAATTTGAGGTCCTATGTCAGCATCATGCATTATTTCTAGTAAACAAAGAGCCAGTTGTTTCACAAGAACAATATTTGCTGAATCTGTGCTATGTGTCAGCAGATAGTTTTCTTTGAAGTAATGAATAATGATCAAACACATTATATGTTCTAAAATACTCTGCAAGTTGACGTCAGTGAAACAGACCTGTAATATAGAAAATTACTTTTGTTTACTTTCTTCGGTATTCACGTGGCTTGTGCAACTTTCCAGTCCTTAGGTACAGGTCTTCTGCCGAGTGAGCAGCTGTATATGATCGCGAAGTATGGAGCTATAACATCAGGATATTCAGAATGGAACTTAATTGGTATACGATCTGGTGTGGAATGCTTGCCTTTATTAAGTGACTTTAGTTGCTTTGCTACCCTGAGGGTTTCTGTTTCTGAGTTACTCATATTGGCTGTTGTTCCTGATTTGAATTAAAAAATATTTACTTCATCTTCTTTGGTGAAGGAATTTCAGAAAACTGTGTTTAGTAACTCTGCTTTGGTGGCACTGTTATCAGTAACATTACCATTGCCATCACACAGCGGAGGTCTTGCCGCTGATATACTTTACATAAAACTAGAATCTCTTTGGATTTTCCAGATTTAGAGCTTCTCATACTGAATGCTAAGTTAAATTTTGAGATTCTCTACTACAACATGGTCAAACTTGGAGATTCTGCGTTCTTTTAAATCTGGCGTGCTTTTTTCATTGCTTCTTCAACAGTATTCTGAGCTGTTTTGTGTACCATGTGGGATCTGTTCCGCCTCTTATTAATTTGTTTGGTATAAATCTCTTAATTGTCTTCAATACTATTTCCTACAATTTAAGTCACACCTTGTCTATGCTTACATAGTTAGTGTGGAAGGGATGGAGACTGATTCTTAGGAAGATAGTAAGTGAATTTTTATTTGCCTTTTTAAAGAGATACATTTTATATTTATTTTTTGTGAATTTGGATATTATGCTAAATTGACCAAGTGGTCACTGACCCCTGTGTCCTTCATGATGCTCCCTATTTGCTCAGGATTATTTGTTACTAAGAGGTTAAGTATGTTATTGCAACTGTTTACACTTTGAGTGGGCTCCCAAGCTAATTTTCTCAAAATAGTTTTTGAAAAGCATTTAGTACAATTTTGGATGATGTTTGATGCCTACCACTGACTTTGCTTATGTATTTTCACCAACATTTCGAAGGTAGATTGAAGTCACCAAAAATTATAATTTTACCTGCTCAAGATGAGACTTGAATTTTCCTTGAACCCTTGAACCCTTCAACAATTATATCATCGGAGTCATGAGGGTCAGTAAAAGGAACCAACTATTAATTTATTCCTGTTGTCAAGTATAACCTCTAGACAAATTAACTTTCAGAAACTATCTACTTCAGTTTCACTACAAGATAAACTATTTTAAACAGCAACAAACACACCACTGGCATCTGAATTCAATCTGTACTTTCTGAACACCAATCAGGTCCTTGGTAAATCTTCAGCTGAATTTATCTCTGGCTGTAGTCAGGTTCAAAAATCATAAAAGAAGGTTGTATACCTGGAAGAATCATGGAGATACTAGTAGGTATCAGATAGATTATATAATGGTAAGACAGAGATTTAGGAACCAGGTTTTAAATTGTAAGACATTTCCTGGGGCAGATGTGGATTCTGACCACAATCTATTGGTTATGAACTGCAGATTGAAACTGAAGAAACTGCAAAAAGGTGGGAATTTAAGGAGATGGGACCTGGATAAACTGAAAGAACCAGAGGTTGTAGAGAGTTTCAGGGAGAGCATAAGGGAACAATTGACAGGCATGGGGGAAAGAAATACAGTAGAAGAAGAATGGGTAGCTCTGAGGGATGAAGTAGTGAAGGCAGCAGAGGATCAAGTAGGTAAAAAGACGAGGGCTAATAGAAATCCTTGGGTAACAGAAGAAATATTGAATTTAATTGATGAAAGGAGAAAATACAAAAATGCAGTAAATGAAGCAGGCAAAAAGGAATACAGACGTCTCAAAAATGATATCGACAGGAAGTGCAAAATGGCTAAGCAGGGATGGCTAGAGGACAAATGTAAGGATGTAGAGGCTTGCCTCGCTAGGGGTAAGATAGGTACTGCCTACAGGAAAATTAAAGATACCTTTGGAGAGAAGAGAACCACTTGTATGAACATCAAGAGCTCAGATGGCAACCCAGTTCTAAGCAAAGAAGGGAAGGCAGAAAGGTGGAAGGAGTATCTAGAGGGTTTATACAAGGGCGATGTACTTGAGGATAATATTATGGAAATGGAAGAGGATGTAGATGAAGACGAAATGGGAGATAAGATACTGCGTGAAGAGTTTGACAGAGCACTGAAAGACCTGAGTCCAAACAAGGCCCCGGGAGTAGACAACATTCCATTTGAACTACTGATGGCCTCGGGAGAGCCAGTCATGACAAAACTCTACCATCTGGTGAGCATGATGTATGAGACAGGCGATATACCCTCAGACTTCAAGAAGAATATAATAATTCCAATCCCAAAGAAAGCAGGTGTTGACAGATGTGAAAATTACCGAACTATCAGTTTAATAAGTCACAGCTGCAAAATACTAACGCGAATTCTATACAGACGAATGGAAAAACTGGTAGAAGCTGACCTCGGGGAAGATCAGTTTGGATTCCGTAGAAATGTTGGAACACGGGAGGCAATACTGACCTTACGACTTATCTTAGAAGAAAGATTAAGAAAAGGCAAACCTACGTTTCTGGCATTTGTAGACTTAGAGAAAGCTTTTGACAATGTTAACTGGAATACTCTCTTTCAAATTCTGAAGGTGGCAGGGGTAAAATACAGGGAGTGAAAGGCTATTTACAGTTTGTACAGAAACCAGATGGCAGTTATAAGAGTCGAGGGACATGAAAGGGAAGCAGTGGTTGGGAAAGGAGTAAGACAGGTTTGTAGCCTCTCCCCGATGTTATTCAATCTGTATATTGAGCAAGCAGTAAAGGAAACAAAAGAAAAATTCGGAGTAGGTATTAAAATTCATGGAGAAGAAGTAAAAACTTTGAGGTTCGCCGATGACATTGTAATTCTGTCAGAGACAGCAAAGGACTTGGAAGAGCAGTTGAACGGAATGGACAGTGTCTTGAAAGGAGGGTATAAGATGAACATCAACAAAAGCAAAATGAGGATAATGAAATGTAGTCGAATTAAGTCGGGTGATGCTGAGGGAAATAGATTAGGAAATGAGACACTTAAAGTAGTAAAGGAGTTTTGCTATTTAGGGAGTAAAATAACCGATGATGGTCGAAGTAGAGAGGATATAAAATGTAGACTGGCAATGGCAAGGAAAGCGTTTCTCAAGAAGAGGAATTTGTTAACATCGAGTATAGATTTAAGTGTCAGGAAGTCGTTTCTGAAAGTATTTGTATGGAGTGTAGCCATGTATGGAAGTGTGGAAGTGAAACATGGACGATAACTAGTTTGGACAAGAAGAGAATAGAAGCTTTCGAAATGTGCTGCTACAGAAGAATGCTGAAGATAAGGTGGGTAGATCACGTAACTAATGAGGAGGTATTGAATAGGATTGGGGAGAAGAGAAGTTTGTGGCACAACTTGACTAGAAGAAGGGATCGGTTGGTAGGACATGTTTTGAGGCATCAAGGGATCACAAATTTAGCATTGGAGGGCAGTGTGGAGGGTAAAAATCGTAGAGGGAGACCAAGAGATGAATAAACTAAGCAGATTCAGAAGGATGTAGGTTGCAGTAGATACTGGGAGATGAAGAAGCTTGCACAGGATAGAGTAGCATGGAGAGCTGCATCAAACCAGTCTCAGGACTGAAGACCACAACAACAACAACAAGTAGTCAGCTCTCAGAGCCTATAACAATTGCAATTCCAGGGAAAGCGGGTGCTGACACACACACACATATATATATATATATATATATATATATATACCTAAAAACAAAGATGATGTGACTTACCAAATGAAAGTGCTGGCAGGTCGACAGACACACAAACGAACACAAACATACACACAAAATTCAAGCTTTCGCAACAAACTGTTGCCTCATCAGGAAAGAGGGAAGGAGAGGGAAAGACGAAAGGATGTGGGTTTTAAGGGAGAGGGTAAGGAGTCATTCCAGTCCCGGGAGCGGAAAGACTTACCTTAGGGGGAAAAAAGGACGGGTATACACTTGCACACACACACACATATCCATCCACACATATACAGACACAAGCAGACATATATATATATATATATATAAGCAGACATATATGACATTCATTCAACAACATATATATATATATATATATATATATATATATATATATATATATATATATATATATATATATATATATATATATATATATAAGCAGACATATATGACATTCATTCAACAACATCTTTGCCTCTGTGCTTCTGCCTCGACTGACATCTCTGCCCAAACTCTTTGTCTTTAAATATGTCTGCTTGTGTCTGTATATGTGTGTGTGTGTGTGCGAGTGTATACCTGTCCTTTTTTCCCCCTAAGGTAAGTCTTTCCGCTCCCGGGACTGGAATGACTCCTTACCCTCTCCCTTAAAACCCACATCCTTTCGTCTTTCCCTCTCCTTCCCTCTTTCCTGATGAGGCAACAGTTTGTTGCGAAAGCTTGAATTTTGTGTGTATGTTTGTGTTCGTTTGTGTGTCTGTCGACCTGCCAGCACTTTCATTTGGTAAGTCACATCATCTTTGTTTTTAGGTATATTTTTCCTACATGGAATGTTTCCTTCTATTATATATATACTATCTGTTTAATATGCCATGGTTGCAAAATACTACCACAAATTCTTTATAGAAGAATGGAAGAACTGGTACATGCTGACCTCAGGGAAGATCAGTTTGGATTCCGGAGAAATGTAGGTTCATGCAAGGCCTCAGGTGATGCTGAGGGAATTAGATTAGAAAATGAGAGACTTTAAGTAGTACATGAGTTTTGTTATTTGGGAAGCAAAATAGCTAATGATGGCCAAAATAGAGAGGATGTAAAATGTAGACGGCAGTGGTAAGAAAAGTGTCTCTGAAGAAGAGAAATATGTTGATTAAAATTGTAGAGGGAGACCAAGAGATGAGTCCAGTAAGCAGATTCAGAGAGATGAAGATAGCAGTAGTTTTTCAGAGATGAACAGACTTGCACAGGGTAGAGTAGGATGGAGAGCTGCATCAAACCATTCTGTGGACTGAAAAGACCACCACCACAACAACAACAATTTCTGTTTCAGAACTTTCCAAGAGCATTAGGGGCTCTGGTTCTTTCCCAACACAGCTACAACATGTTCAACTTACACTCTTTGAGACTGAACACTTGTTTCTACACTTCTGCAGATCTCTAACCTGAAACAACAACCCAGTACACTTCACACAGCACCCACTGTTTGTGTAGCTGCCTCCTCTATGTAACAGACACCCAGTCTATTAAGCAGAACCTGATAATCCACTATCCCATAGTGCAGGTCAAGGGATATGCAGCCTACACAGTAGCAGAACTATCTCAGCCTTTGATTCAGAATCTCTACTTGGCTCTGTACCATAGGTCCACCGGCAGTCCAGTCTACAGTGCTGCAGATGGCGAGCTCTGCCCTCATCTTGTAAGCAAGACTAGCTGTCTGTATCACTTCAGACAGCTGTCAGAAACCACAGAGCATCTCTCCTGATCTAAAATGACATACATCATTAGAATCGACATGTTCTATCACCTGCAGTTGGCTGCAACCTATGCTCTTCATGGCATCCGGATGGACCTGTTCCACACCCGGTACAATTCCCTCTGGTATGCATACATGACTTCTTCCCCTTCTTGGCAGCAATATCCCCAAAGAGTCCCATTACAAGTCTAATATTAGAGCTCCTATCTACCAGTAATCCCACCCTCTGTATTTTAAAAGCTGAGAGACTTATTCTGAAACAGAAAAAGTGGTTGTATCTGGCTCAGTATCTTTATCAATCTCTGATACCTATGTGTCAGATGAACCGGGGAGGGTTTTTGATCAGCCCATGGAAAATCTTTCACTGCCTGCCACACCTTGAAACAATCTCCCACTTCACCCTGTGTAAGAGTCAATCTCAATGTGGGCAGTAACCAGGCTCGACCCAGCAATGGACTGATCGGGGGACACATGGGATGTCCCTTGGATTACTACATCTGGCCCCACACAGTGGTGCCCATTGGCAACAGCTTCAAGCTGTGTGACTGAAGCCATCACCAACTGAAGTTGTGAGTGTAGGTTCATAGACTCAGCTCGCTTCTGAACACAGCAATCACAGTCTGTATCCACATTAAAGACAGTGGAAAACTACACTACACAAACATGCGAGAAATTTAGGACTGAATTACAAAAGCACACAGACAACTATAAATGAATGACTCATGTACATTTAGAAGCTAGTAAAATGGACGCACAAATGATCAACTGGCCTGGTGCTGCTACCACAGAGGTCAGCACCTGAGCCATAACTACATGTCATCGATAAAACTGATAGTACACGAATACTTCAACTGTGCCTGCTACAATTTGTTTGCTTTTCAGTCAGCAAATGTAAATTCACATCTACAGAACTAGGTGCATCCTGTAGCCGCAGTGCTGTTATTTGAACATTAATATTCAACACTGATCAGGAAATATGCAGCTGTAGTAAAACTCTGACCAGGTTTATCAGCCTGGTTTTGAAATTTCTACTGGCAAGATTTAGAGATTCAGAGAGGGAAATACAAATTTAAAATATAACATATATTCATTGAAGACAGAGTTTCTGCAGCTGTCAAATGAAATGCATTGAAATAGTCAATCATATTTAATGCTTGGCTTGCATGATGGGAGACTAAACTACTGAGCCAGTAAAAACAATGATGAGTTATCTTCTCCTCCCATGCTGAGAAAAGTTTGCTTAACATAGTTACTGGCTACCATCCATTCACTCCAAGCCTAACTGTTCTAAGTCAGAAGTTACATTCCTCACACTAGAACCAATAACTTTAAAGGTTGGTGATTTGATGGACAGGTGATCAGCACTATGCACTGCCATACCACTACGTCCCAATATTCTGATGTGCGTGTTTGCTCTCTATTGATCAGCAAATGGAGATGTGATCATCAAAATTCATCTTCGAAGAAAAGTACAAGGTCAACAATGAAGTACTGAGACAGCTATGTTGTAATCACACACGAAGATGCTACTAAATAGCAATCACTATTCAATGGGAAACTTCCTTCCTATCCACTGCTTATTTCATCCAATTGGTATTCCCTTACCAAATTTGATACATCAATTGTGAACCATATATTCACCAGAGCTCTGAAAATGAACAGACAGATATGATTAAAATATTCACTTACTAGTAAAAAATAACTAATCAAACAAGGTAGGCAGTGCCTTCTTTTGTCCTAATCACCAAGAAGAAAGGACAAATACCCCTCTTCAGAACATGCCAGTGTTTATGGAAGCTAGACCATCATGCAAACTCTCCATTTTGTCAAGCTCTATGAAAATGAGATCCTCATCCTATCTGACTTGTTAAGAATACCATCTTACCCCTGCAATGTGGAAAGAAAAGATGTTCTTATGAACGAAGTGCAGAAGGGACAGAGCAACAGCACTTTGGAACTTTGGTGAACTTCCTCTGCACACCAGAGCACCAAGGCATCCAATGAAATATGTATGTGGGCTGCTTCACAAAGGACGAAACACATAATGAGTACATAATTAATCCAAATTTTAAAGAATCTGACACATCCTTGAAATAAAAAGATAGGGCACGAAGAACAGGAAATAGGACAGCATGGAAACTGCCAGAACTCTACTTTGTAAACTACTGCATCCAGAAGATATTGGTTTATGGATTGGAGGTGCAGAAGATGCCACTGAACTTCCATAATGAAGTTTTGTTTGCATCACAACAACTTTACCAGTCACCTCCACAGAATAGACATTACAGGCTTCCCAACTGGATTGTGGGACTTAACATCAACATTAGAGACTGGTTTGAATCAGTTAGTCTTCTCAATACCAGTACACCATGCACAATATATGTGTCCTAACAAGAGTTATAGTTATTCTCATGACATTACATTCATTGGATTTGCCAGCTCACAAACAAACTGATGTCTTTCAACATAACTCAGACCTTGGGTTATGTTACAGGTCAGTATGTGACAATAGCCTAAGGTCCAAAAAATAGAAGAAAAATAAATACTGGCAGTGCTATGTTCTCTGTTTGAATATCTATCATATCACATTCCACATCATCATTACGTTATGAGGCAAAGCCGACATCTGGTATTGGTTAGGTACAACACATTTAAAAGAACTTTGTTTAGGAAATACGGAAGCGTCCGATTCCGCCCGTCTGCTTTTACCCATGACGTCGCAAATATGGCGGAAACGATCATAAACCACGATTCCAATATGGCGCATATAAAGTCGGTACGTATACATTATCAGGACGAAAATACATCGAAAAACAAACACACACACTTTCCACAAAAAGCCTAACGACACTAATGGGACAAACGTGGGAAATGGGGTGTTTTTGGGTGGGGGCAAACTAAATACAAACAAATTTAGACACCCTCCCACACACAAAACCACACAAAATGACGAAAAACACCGACATCACAAAACTCCCCAAATACCACTAAACACAAAATATCATCTGGAATCGGACACTTCCCTTGATCTATATAGCTCAACAGCAGCTTCCGATCCCATAAATAGAATCAAACACTTCCCTTGGCTTATATAGCTCAAAAACATCTCCCGATATCCATATCAACATACACAGCCACACATTGGGATCGAACACTTCCCTTGACCTGCGCAGTGTTAATTTTATCCATCATATCCATTCCTGAACAAAAACAACAGCCGATTAATTTTACTAAAATTACCGCATGACGTACAGCGAACAACACTAAATTAACCTTCACACAAAATTGTTAACTCACTGAAATGAATTCCACTATAAACACAGCCGACACTCTAACAATTCTTGATAATGGGCAAAAGCAAGCTGAACCCATTACACCACACAAACGAAAACCCTGAACATACCACCAGAGAGCACAACAAACCACAACACGACATCTACAAACACGCCACACTCACAAACCACGCCGTCATGACGTCACACACGACAACAACCTTACGTCACGAGTCAAAGCCGACGCTTGGGATCGGACGCTTCTGTCAACCCTTTGTTTATTACAAATCACCATAATCTGCTGTTATGGTCTGTTTTTAGTTACTAAATGTTCTGAATGTCCTTTCTCACTTTTCTTACAATCACAAGATTTACCCACTATGTAATAAGAAGCTGGCTGTAGGTCTATAAAATGTGTATTAGACATGTACAAAAACTGATATGATTATCTGTCTTTTGATAGAATGGACAGCTAATAAAGGCAGACAGTTCAAAGAAAACAGATTATTATTAACTTCTGGTAACAGTATATGCACTGCAGTAGCCTACTTCTAACAAGGTGCCAGAACCTGCAACTATAATAAAATCAGAAATAAAATACCAATATAAGGAGATATATTCAATTTTGGGGATTAGAAATGGAACAGAAACTGGATGAAATATCCACACTCAACAACATTAAATATGTGCCCACAACCTGGACTTAGTTCGCTTAAATTAGCAGTAAGCAGAATTAAGAACAAAGGTGATTTAGAAATTAGCTTATTATGTATCTTTCCATTCAACTAAAGAGTTCCAGAATCATCTACAGGGGTAACAAGATTCACAGAGAACTTTTTCAGATTACAGAAACATGTTACAAAAATTATGTCTAGTCTTGAGAGTAGAATAAATTTTTTTTAACATTTAAAATAAATAAACTAAATACAATTCGATTTCTGATAACTGGTTCACAGCACATATAGTCATTATTGTCTTCTGTCATTTCTCTTTTCAAAAGAAATAGTGGACAAAATCACAAGAGCAAGAATTACCATTTGTACACAAAAGGAGTCAAGATTTATATGCACATATACGCTCAACAACTTTCTGTAGTATGTTAAATGTTGTGAGAAACATAGATGAGCTTAAGAAATTGAAAAAAATCTTTTGTAAACTCCTTCAGCTTCACCGAACGATGTCTTCGCATATTCCAATGAAATGTACTTTAAAAAATGTACACATTTGAAGTTTTTACCACATGTCATTGGTTTTATTCCTCGGATTCATTCAATTTTGATCTTTCATTGTAATAATCTCTAGACACAACTTTATTGTATCCCTGGGGTCATGTGAAGCAATGCACTGATTAATTGCTTTGCAAAGCGATCGTACAATAAGAAAAAGTTTTATTTTTTACTGGGCTCTCGCACCACGATGACGGATTATAATCCCCAACATTTACCGATTTCGTTCCAGGATAAGTGGCAGTTGCTGTGTTTCAGTGTGGATACATTAAATCTACAAACAGTCGTAGACAGTTTCGAAATCAACGTTCAAAATTAAAAACACAAAGGCTACAACACGAGTATTTTCAAATGGTTACAGTTGGAAAGTAACAAAATCACATAATTCTTATCAAGCATCTATTAATGTTAAGTATAAGCCGTGCCATGGGTCGAAGACCCAAATATCGTTTGCATTCATTAAATCACACAATATATGCTAATTACCTTTATTCTTTCAACTTGTAACTGCGCTAATTTTATCTGGGTTTCGGAATGCGTCGTACTAGATGAAGTTTTTGACATTTCCTGTAAAAAGAAATCGTTGGCACACCAGCATATGTCTTACGTATCGTGCTGATAATCCATAGCTTCAGCTAATATTTATGTCAAACCTTAGTGAACTCGATAAGCAATATTGCTATGGATCAGATAAATAATTATTCTTAACATAAAAAACAATGGCGTGCCGTCCTGATTCATAGACTGTGTTTAATTAAATGCCATAAACAGACAAATTAAGCACGGGTCACTGTAAAGCTCTCTTTTCTAAATATAAACAATAACAAAATCTCCAACACTACCCCAGTCACCACATATTTACATTCAGTTCAAAGATAAACAAATTAATGTGTGAACAATACAACCTCTGGTTGTATACCACAGCGCAGAGCCACCACTGGCAGATTTCTTCACTAGAAAAGGCGGGAGATGAAAATTATTGAATTAAAACACAACGTAACGTGTTTGTGAGTTGTGGCTTGTGACTAATGTGGATTGGTTTCGAAAGCGGAATTGCGGCTCTCGAAAGAATACAAGTAAGGTATCTATATTAAGCATATTCCTCTGTAGTACTGACTGTTTATGCGCTGTTATTGGGTGAGGGAACTTACCAGTAATTTTTTAGCATATGATCTTGTACGTGAAATAACACAGAGAGCAATATCGCTGTCATACTGTGAACCACTGTCATGTAGGCTACATATTCTTCATTGCTGCATAATTTATGGAACTGAAGCTGTCTTTACGGAGTTCCAGCAGATGTGTTTTGAATGACAAGTTTTGGGGAAGCATATAAAAACAAGTTGACAGACAGATAGTTTAGGCAGCATAGTTCCAAATTGTAATAGTTTAATGCTCCCTGGATCGTTTGAACGATTGATCGTATTGATGTGAAACAAGTCATTTTACATTCACATCTCAAATTAATGTATAAATGTAACAAAATACTGAAGAATTTAAAGATTTTTTTGAATATACTGATGTGGGTCAGTATACTCACCACCTTTTGCATATTACAATGATAGAAATTTCTGCATGGGATAGGAGTTCTCAAGGAGAAACTTCTTCAGTTTGTTTCCAAACTTAACTGTGCTGTCTGTCAGACAGTTTCTATCACTGGGTAAGTGACCAAAAATTTTTGGTGCAGCATTTGCCCCATGCTTGGGGCTAAAGACAAGTAACAATGTGAGGTAATTAGTTATTTTTTTCTCCTCGTATTCCAATTATGTACATCAGTGTTCCTCCTGAGTTAGGCCTGCATTGGATTATTTACAGCAAACCTCAAAAGGGATAAATATGTAGGAAAGCAGGAGACAGAATGCCAGACTCCTATGGAGGAGCACCAAATATTGTTCTTACAGCACATTCTTGAACAACTTAGATTTACTTTCTTAAAGCTGTTTTACCCCAAAGCATTATTCCATATGGATTTGTTGACTGAAAATCTGAAAGATGTGAATTACTGATTTCTTTCTGCCCAAGATTTGCAGTGGTTCTAAGTGCACATGGGGCTGAATGAATTTGTTTTACGCATTCCAAAGTGTGCTTTTTCCACTTAAAATTCTCATCCCTATGGACACCTGAAAGTTTTGATGTTTCTGCACCGTTTATTATGTTGACACTTTTTGTTACACTTGTTATTGATGTGGTTCCTCTACATGTGCAGAAGGGATTATGTTGATTCATTTTAAAATTGAGAGAGAGACCATTCATGGAAAACCAGTCAATAACACCATTAGGAACATTGATTATCATTTCTTCTGTTGCTGTGTGTATGCCTGTATTGATTACAGTACTAGCGTTGTCAGCCAACAGAACAAATTATATAGGTTGAGTGTTATATGGGCGATCATTTACATATATGATGAACAATGGCAGACCTGAATGGCTCTGAGCACTATGGGTTGTTGTTGCAGTCTTGAGTCCAGAGACTGGTTTGATGTAGCTCTCCTTGTTACTCTATCCTGTTAAGTTTCTTCATCTCCAAGTCACTAATGCACCCTACATCCTTCCGAATCTGCATTTTTCATCTCTTGGTCTCCCTCTGTGATTTTTACTCCACACTGCCCTCCAATACTAAATTTGTGATCCGTTGATGCCCCAGAACATGTCCTACCAACTAATCCCTTCTTCTGGTCAAGTTGTGCCCCAAATTCGTCTTGTCCCCAATTCTATTCAGTACCTCCTCATTAGTTATGTGATCTACCCATCAAATCTTCAGTATTCTTCTTTAGTACCATATTTTGAAAGCTTCTGTGGAAATACGGAAGCGTCGGATCCCACCTGTCTGCTTTGACCCATGATGTCACAAATATGGTGGAAACTACCATAAACCACGATTGCAATATGGCACATATAAAGTCGGTACATACACATTATGAGGATGAAAATACATCGAAAAACACACACACACTTTCAACAAAAAGCCTAATGATACTAACGGGACAAGTGCGGGAAATGGGGTGTTTTTGGGTGGGGGTAAACTAAATATAAACAAATTTAGACACCCGCCCCCATACAAAACCACACAAAACGACTTAAAAAATCGACATCACAAAACTCCCCAAATATCACTAAACACAATATCATCTGGAATCGGACACTTCCCTTGACCTATATAGCTCAACAGCAGCTCCCGATCCCATAAATTAGGATCATACACTTCCCTTGGCCTATATAGCTCAAAAACATCTCCCGATACCAATATCAACATACACAGCCATACATTGGGATCGAACACTTCCCTTGACCTGCGCGCTGTTAATTTTATCCGTCATATCCATTCCTGAACAAAAACAACAACTGATTAATTTTACTAAAATTACCACACGATGTACACCGAACAACACTAAATTAACCTTCACACAAAATCGTTGACTCACTGAAACGAATTCCACTACAAACACAGCTGACACTCGAACAATTCTGGATAATGAGCAAAAGCAAACTGAGCCCATTACACCACACAAACGAAAACCCTGAACATACCACCAGAGAACACAACAAACCACAACACGACGACATCTACAAACACGCCACACTCACAAACCAAACTCCACGCCGTCATGACGTCACACATGACAACACCCTTACGTCACAGGTCTAAGCCGACGTGTGGGATCGGACACTTCTGTCGACCCGCTTCTGTTCTCTTGTTCAAACTATTTATCACCCATGTTCCACTTCCATACATGGCTGCACTCCATACAAATACTTTCAGAAACGACTTCCTGACACACAAATCTATAGTCGATGTTAACAAATTTCTCTTCTTCAGAAACACTTTCCTTGCCATAGTCAGTTTACATTTTATAACCTCCCTACTTTGATAGTCATCAGTTATTTTGCTTCCTAAATAGCAAAACTCATTTACTACTTTGTCTCGTTTCCTAATCTAGTTCCCTCAGCATCACCTGATTTAATTTGACTACACTCCATTATCTTCATTTTGCTTTTGTTGGTATTCATCTTATATCCTCCTTTGAAGACACTGTCAATTCCATTCATCTGCTCTTCCAGGTCCTTAGCTGTCTCTGACAGAATTACAATGCCATCCGCAAATCTCAACGTTTTTATTTTTTATCCGTGGATTTTAATTCCTTTCCGAATTTTTCTTTTGTTTCCTTTACTGCTTGCCCAGTATACAGATTGAATAACATCTGTGATAGGCTACAAGCCTGTGTCACACCTTTCCCAACCCCTGCTTCCCTTTCATGGCTCTCGACTGATAACTGCCATCTGGTTTCTGTCCAATTTGTGAACAGCCTTTCACTCCCTGTATTTTACCCCTGCCACCTTCAGAATTTGAAAGATAGTGTTCCAGCCAACATTGTCAACAGCTTTCTCCAATTCTACAACTGGTAGAAATGTGGTTTTGCCTTTCCTTAATCTGTCTTCTAAGATAAGTCGTAGGGTCAGTATTGCCTCACGCGTTCCAACATTTCTATTGAATCCAAACTGATCTTCCCCAAGGTCGCTTTTTACCGGTTTTTCCATTCATCGGTAAAGAATTTGTGTTCGTGTTTTGCAGACATGACTTATTGAACTGATAGTTCGATAATTTTCACACCTGTTGACACCTGCATTCTTCTTGAAGTCTGAGGGTATTTCGCCTTTCTCATACATCTTGCTCACCAGATGGCAGAAGTTTGTCAGGGCTGCCTCTCCCAGTGATTGAATTATGAAGTACAATTTTCAGCATTCTTTTGGTTAGATATGACACTATTCATTTGTTGGCTATACCATTAATTCCATAAAACCTCAGTTTATCTATGAGGATATTGTAGTCCACACAGTCAAATGCCCGAGACAGGTAACAGAGAATACCAACTGGTGCTGTTTTGTTATTTAATTTTGTAAAATTTGTGAAGTGAACATTTAAATGACATTCTCAGTTAGCAGCTTTTTTTGAAGTCCGAACTGTGATTTACTGGAGATATTATTGTTGCTCAGGTGGAATATTATTCGAGAATACACCACCTCAAAAATTTTGGGAAATGTCAGTAGTGATGCTGTTGACATCTCTCATATCACCTTTCTTATTGAGGGGTTTAACTGTGGCATATTCCAATCTCTCTGGAAAAATGCCTTGAGTAAGTGATGCATTATATCTTTCAGATAAGAAAGTGCTTACTGTATATCGGAATAAATCTTTAGTACTCTCTTGGAAGCACCATCAGATCAATAGAAGCTTTTATTTTTAAGGTAATATATTAATTTTATGTATTTCAGAGGGAAAAGTTGGTGATACATTCATATGATTGAATTATTTTGTAAATTTTGCCACTAATGTATTATCAGAACAACTGCTGTGTATTAATAGTTGGCGATATGTAGACCTATACGTTCTGTGATCACGAAATTGTGGGGGTCTACATAATATTATAATGTGTATGTCTCAGGGTTTGACCTCCACTTCTAAATTTTCTCACTGTAGTGTGGGCTGTTTTGGGAAGTACTCTCTCCCTAGCATCTATATTGTGGAAACCTCTCCCCCCATTCCGTCCCCCCTTCCTTCTCGCCCTCCGTCCCACTAGGTCACCAGCCCATGTTGCCAGTCTGTGAAGTGGGGCTGTCACATACCTATCTGGCTGAGCACCCTGATAATACAGGGATCACACTTCTGATACCTGAGCTGTTGCCTCCTCATGTATGCATAGGAGCGATTGCTTGTCATTCTGGAGCATCAGAACTCCCTGCAGCGACAATGCCAGACAGCCCTCACTGCAGCTGGGTGGTGCCCATGGGAAGAGCCCCTGATCAGAGTGGATGGTATCAGGGTGGATGCTGTGTGTATGAAACACATCAATCTCTGAAAAGCTGACTGTTCTTCCACAGCTGTGTATTTGGTTGGGAATGGATCATTGCATGCTGCTGGTGCTTGTGACCCTGCAGCCTTCCCTTCCGTGGCTACACCATGGGAGGAGCGCCAGGCTTGCTGGCTTGGGATGAAACACTTTCCTGCTACCAGGTCTGTACTAGGATGGATGTGGATTGCCACAAAGGTATTATTTTTTGTTGAAAATATCGAAGAGAAGTTTGGTGAAATGGAGTCTCTCAGTAAGATGCAGTCAGGTTCACTGTTTATCAGTACTGCTTCTGCTGCCCAGTATGCAGTCCTTCGTGCTTTGCTCATTTTGGCGATGTCCCAGTATCTACTACTTTGCATCAGTCTTTGAATATGGTTCAGGGAGTCATTTTTCATAGGTACCTCATCCTTCAAACTGATAAGGAACTCCAGGCCCAACAGGAATGATGGGGCATTCATTTTGTCTGATGTGTGCAGAAAGATCTTAAGGACAACCATACTGATACCAGTGCCTTTATTCTGGCTTTTGAGGGAGAGACCCTCCTGGAGAAGGTTGAGGTATGTGTTATCGGTGTGATGTGAAGCCGTATGTCTCGCCACACATCAAGTGCTTTTGGTCCTTGCGTTTTGGGCACGTCTTCCCAATGTATGGCAGTGCTTATGTGTGGTTAATGTGGACAGCCACTCCACAAGAGGAGCCTCTTTGCTCTACCACACAAGTGTGTTAATTGTCATGACCGTCACTCTCCACACTCACCAGATGGCCCGGCATGTAAGAAGGAAAAGAAAATACAGGAGTATAAGTCTCTTGATTGTTCATCTTATGCTGAGCCTTGTCAGAAATCTGAGCAACTTAAACTTGTGTTGATGACTTCTACTGTTGCCTCAGTTACATATTTTCCTCCTCCCTCTTCCTTACCCCAGTCCTCCCCCCCTCCTCTCCCCCACCTCTTTAGTTCCCATACCCTCACCTCCAGGTGTCATACCCTTCCCTGGCCAAAGAAGTGTCCCACTTCTTTGGTGCCTGCTGGTGATGGGGCTTCCTCTGGGGATCTCTCTTCCCCAGCATCCACAACTGCTACCACTACTCAGCTATAGGCACAGTCTGTGTGCCCCAAGGTTGCCTGTTATCTTTCAGTTCTGGATCTTGCTGAAGCCTCTCTCCCTCCATCCCCTGGTTCCTCCCCTCCCCTCTCCCCTGCACCCCTTCCGCTGCCCCCTCCATCCCCTCTTCCAGTGTCCCTGGAGGTGCCATCTCACCCCTCGCAACGTGAGTCTGGCCTCTTACTTATGGGTATCATCCCATCCTTATTTGGTGACAAGTAGTGACCTGGCTGTGTGAGTGGCTCCAGCCCGTTCGCCTCCCATTTGGATAACTGCTCCGTGATTATTCAGTGAAACTGTAATGGATTTTACCTTTACCTCACAGAATTGCAATCCCTTATTGCCTTTTATTTGGCTGCTTGTGTTGTTCTCTAGGAACCACATTTTACTGAGGCTCACTCGCCAACCCTTCGTGGGTTTTGTGATTTGTAAGAACCTGGTCGGCCCTTTGAGGGCTTCCTGTAGCGTTCTCATGCAGGTCTGTATGGTCATTGTTAGTACATGGATCCCACTTCGTACCACATTGGAAGCAGTTGCTGTCCAGGTCCATTTAGACCCAGTGGTCAGGTTTGCAATCCCTCTCCCGACAGGCCACCTTCACCTGCTGCCCTAACTGCCCCCCCCCCCTCCTCCTCTCCCTCCCCCTGTCAATTTAGTTATCATTTCATTGTAGAGAAGCTGCATGGTCACCAATGGTATCTGTTCATTTGGGAACAGATACTACCTTCATATATAATTCTATTGTTCCCTTCCCACCTCCTATTGACTAGGTTACCCCATATACTGGTATTTAAGTACTGAGGGCATAAGGAAGTGTGAACTGTGTGGATTATTCCAAGGTGTGTGGTTTGACATACATGCAATACACCCACCCAAAATCACGTAGGGGAAGAGACAGATAGTTGAAGAGCGAAAAATTTTATATTGACTTAAGGAAACATTGGAATACAGATATATGTTCATATTTTTTTCATACATATGTCTTTTTGGCACAGGCATGCTTCTATTGGATCTTTGCTCTGCTCAGTGTTCTGATACTTGTTAGATGACATATAATTTATGGCTAAACGAAAATAAGATCTATCGCACCCGCTGGGCTTTCCATCCCAGGTCACGTTTACACTTTTTTGTCAGATTTTATTGATGAAGTTGTCCGTGATCTGTCCGATAAGATAAAATGTGCTGCTATCACTGCTGTTCACCACTTGACGAGCCCTGTTCACTGTTGGTCAATTCTGTGATGGAGCACAGCCATTACTATCACCATCCGGGATTGTAGTCACACCTTGCAACATCTTAAGCGACACCCGTCCTCTGCCAATCTTATCTTTAAATATCTTTGCGCTAGAGTCCATTATTTAATCAGAGCAAGTCCCAACAGACGTTTAGAGTTTTGGTTGTCACCGTTCTCAGTTCTCCACAGACCCAGGAGAATGGCGTTCCACAGGGCTCGGTTTCAGATGTCCTTTTTCTTATCGCTAGTAATGGACTTACGACCTCTGCTGTGGACTGTTGGTCACCCCTGCTCTGTATTTGGGCTAGCTTCAACCCAGTGGCCTCTGTGGAATGACAGTTCCAGGGTGCCATCCAACACACTTCCACATGGACACTCTCGCACGGTTTTCAGTACTCTCCCGTAAATTGAGGTTTGTCCATTTCTGTTGCCATACTACAGACCATCCTGATCTGGAGCTCTACCTCAATTCCCAACACCTGACAGTGGTTCCCCAGTTCCGTTTCTTGGGCCTTGTGTATAACAACAAGCTTACTTGGTTGCCTTGTGTCTGTAATTTGAAGGTTGGGTGTTTTCATGAACTCGATGTTCTTCACTTCCTTGACCACACATCTTGAGACGTGGATCGTTTAAAATTTCTTCGCCTTTACTGAACATCAGTTCTGTCATGTCTGGACTATGGTTGTAAAGTTTATGGATCAGCTGCACCTTTCTCGATGCTCCTCTTGGACCAATTTCACCATCTGCTTTTAGCACTAGCCTTGCCGTTAGTCTTCTGGTTAACACTGGCATCCTTCCCATTTTGATTTGGTGGTTCCAGCTCCTGGTTTCCTGTGCCTTCACTATCCGCTCTTCCACTGTTCACCTCGTCTGTTCTACTCTTTTCATGGCTTCGGGCCATCACCTGGCTGCTGCCCGCTCTCGGGGGGGGGGGGGGGGGGGTTTACTGATTGGATTCCACCTCGCTTCTCTTCGCCGTGATTTCCATCTCTTCCGGGGTCCAGAAGCATCCTTTGCTGCCATGGTGTTCCATTGTTTGCTCTGAATGCTCTTATGGGAATTTCAGAATGCCATTGTTTTTTATACCGATGGCTCTAGATCTGCTGATCATGTGGGGTTTACCTTCACATCTTCTGTTGGCATGGGACAATATCTCTTGCCTGCCATGTGCTGAGTGTTTACGGCAGAATTGATGGCCATCCATTGGACTCTCTGTTTTATTAAACGGTCCTCCCCCACGTGAGGTGTGTTATGTACAGACTCAATAAGTGGCCTCCAGGCTATCGCTCAGTGTTTTCACCATCGCCCTTTCAGAGTATGCTGATGCAATAGCTCCATACTTAGCAATCATTTACAACCGCTTGCTCGATGAAAAATCTGTACCCAAAGACTGAGTAGTTTTGCAGGTCACACAAATATTCAAGAAAGGCAATAAGAGTAACACACTAAATTGCAGGCCCATGTCATTAACGTCAATATGCAGCAGCATTTTAGAACATATATAGTGTTTGAGCGTTGTGAATTACCTCAAAGAGGATGGTCTATTGACACATGGTCAACACGGATTTGGAAACATCATTGTTTTGAAACAAAACTGGCTCTTTACTCACACAAAGTGTTGAGTGGTATTGACAAGGGATTTCAAATTTATTTCGTATTTCTGTATTTCCAGAAGGCTTTTGACACTGTACCTCACAATTGGCTTGTAATAAAGATGCTTGCTTATGGAATATTGTCTCAGTTATGTGACTGGATTTGCGATTTCCTGTCAGAGGTCACAGTTCGTAGCAACTGACGGAAAGTCATTGAGTAAAACAGAAGTTATTTCCGGCATTTCCTAAAGCAGCATTATAGGCCTTTTGCTGTTCCTTGACTGTATAAACAGTTTAGGAGACCATATGAGCTGCCATCTCAGGTTGTTTGCAGATGATGCTGTTGGTTTATCATCTAGTAAAGTCATCGGAAGATCAAAACAAATTGCAAAACAATTAAGAAAAGATATATCTGTATGGTGCAAAAATTGGCAGTTGACCTTAAATAATGAAAAGTGTGAGGTCATCTACATGAGTGATAAAAGAAATATGTTAAACTTTGGTTACATGGTAAATTGATCAAATCTAAGGGCCATAAGTTCAACTAAATACCTAGAAATTACAATTACGAACAACTTAAATTGGAAAGAACATACAGAAAATGTGGGGAAGGCAAACCAGAGAGTGCAATTTATTGGCAGAACACTTAAAAAATGCAACAAATATACTAGAGAGACTGCCTACACTACGCTTGTCTATCTTCTTTTGGAGTAATGCACAGTGTGCGATTCTTACCAGGGAGGATTAACGGAGTACATTAAGAATGTGCAAAGAAGAGCAGCACATTTTGTATTATCAAGAAATAGGGGTGTGTGTCATGGATATGATACAAGATTTGGGGTGGACATTATTAAAACAAAGGAATTTCTCGTTGTGGCAGGATCTTCTCATGAAATTTCAATCACCAACTTTCTCTTCCAAATGTGAAAATATTTTTTTGATACTGGCCTACATAGGAGGTGTTTGTTTTTTCTATGTTCTATTCGGGAATGGAATAATAGAGAATTGTTGCGGAGTTGTAGTGATGAACCCTCTGCCAGGCACTTAAGTGTGATTTGCAGGGTATCCATGTAGATATAGACCCCTTGGTCTCTGCCATCCACTATCTGCTAACTGATCCTTGCAATGCTGCTAATTTGGTTGATTTCCTTTGGGTTCCTGACCATGAAGGAGTCCCAGATAGTGAACTTGCTGATTGTCTGGCTTAGGCGAGGGCACATACCCCCAAACATCTGTGACTTGGCAGCTTTACATCAAATCTCTTTTTGCTCAGTCAGGGCAGACTCTTGGGAGGTACCCCACTGTGTAATAAACTTTGCCCAATCAAGGAGACTCTCACACCATGGCATTCTTCCCTCTACATCTCCCGGACGGGATCTACCATCTTCTACCCACTTTGTATCGGCTGTACTAGGTTGTCCTACAGCTTTTTACTCCACAGTGAGCCACCTCCCATTTGTAGTTATGGGCCCCTGCCCCTCGGTGATCTATATGTTGCTGGGCTGCCCCACCATTTTGCCATTCACACTAAATGTGCCCTCCCATCTTCCTTGTCCCACTTATTAGGAGACGACCTCGCATATTTAAGTCTGCTCGTGGTTTTCTTAGTGAAAGTGGTTTGTTCTCTCAAGTTAATGTCCTTGAAATTTCCTCTGGAATTGGAGGCCCTCAGTTTGCATTGGTGTTTGTTATGGAGGCCTTGGCCTTGTCACTACACTGGCCAGGTTCTCCATGCCTTTCCCCTATTTATTTATTTTTTTTGTCTTTTGTGACTTTTGTTTCCCCTTTTCTTGCATCCTTTTCCCCTGGTGTTGTCGCCGTTGTGTCGTGATCATGGTATGGTGTGTGCATTGGGATGGACTTGTGGCAGTGCTGGTGCCCCACCCCTGCTCTCCCCATTTCCCCCCATTCCCGTCCTGTTCTTTCCTTTTCCTGCAGCCTTGATGTTCCTCTCACCTCTCTGTATGCCCGTTTTCTCTTCCCCTTGACTGGGCTGTGCTGTTTTTGTTCCTTCCTTGATTGCTGCCAACCTTGATCATGGGACTGATGGCCTCATTGTTTGGTCTCTCCCCTCCCCCTACCCCCACCCAATTAACCAATCAGCCAATCCATTGATAATGGCGGGGCAGTGGGTGGGTCTGGTGGAGGGGAGGCCTGCTCAGCAGAAGAATATTTAGAAGCAGGCGTCAGCCAACGGAGAGGCTGCAGTTGCTCAGTGTCATCTGATGGGAGATGGTATGCTGGTTTTACCCATTCAGTGGTACCCTTGTTTGATTTTACAGTAACTGATAGTGTCATTGTGTGAGTGCCACTTTCTAAGACTGGAAAGGGGCTGGTGTAAGGCAGTTGTTGCAAGGAGTTGTAATGACACCTATGCCGAGAATGGCCTTGAGTTGAGGTCTTTATAAACGAAAATGAGTGGGTTTGGATGGCAAAACACTGTTGAAGATCAGAAATCTGAAATGCAGTTCCTCATTTATATCACCGGTGGGCAAGGATCATCAGGGTGGCCTTCTAGTTGTGTAGATAAAAGTGTGATGAAAGTCTCAGGGTTTCGTTGTATACTATTTCCGCTGCTGAAGTGCCAAAGTTGGTTTTGAATGCAGTCCGCAGCTTGAGTTGCACCAGTAGGCAGGTGATCAAGTTGTGGCACATTAATGCTAACTTTAGTGTCTACATCTACATTTATACTCTGCAAGCTACCCAACGGTGTGTGGCAGAGGGCACTTTACGTGCCACTGTCATTACCTCCCTTTCCTGTTCCACATGCATATGGTTCGCGGGAAGAATGACTGCTGAAAAGCCTCCGTGCGCGCTCGAATCTCTCTAATTTTACATTTGTGATCTCCTCGGGAGGTATAAGTAGGGGGAAGCAATATATTAGACACCTCATCCAGAAACACACCCTCTCAAAACCTGGACAGCAAGCTACACCGCGATGCAGAGCGCCTCTCTTGAAGAGTCTGCCACTTGAGTTTGCTAAACATCTCCGTAACGCTATCACGCTTACCAAATAACCCTGTGACGAAATGCGCCGCTCTTCTTTGGATCTTCTCTATCTCCTCTGTCAACTCAACCTGGTACGGATCCCAGACTGATGAGCAATACTCAAGTATAGGCCGAACGAGTGTTTTGTAAGCCACCTCCTATGTTGATGGGCTACATTTTCTAAGGACTCTCCCAATGAATCTTAACCTGGCACCCACCATACCAACAATTAATTTTATATGATCATTCCACTTCAAATTGTTCCGTACGCATACTCCCAGATATTTTACAGAAGTAACTGCTACCAGTGTTTGCTCCGCTATCACATAATCGTGCAATAAAGGATCCTTCTTTCTATGTATTCGCAATACATTATATTTGTCTATGTTAAGGGTCAGTTGCCACTCCCTGCACCAAGTGCCTATCTGCTGCAGATCTTCCTGCATTTCGCTGCAATTTTCTAATGCTGCAACTTCTCTGTATACTACACCATCATCATGGTGTTCTCCATTGAGAACAACATGCTGTGTTCTGTTTGCTAAAAACTCTTCAATCCAGCCACACAGCTGGTCTGATATTCTGTAGGCTCTTACTTTATCAGGCGACAGTGCGGAACTGTATCGAACGCCTTCTGGAAGCCAAGGAAAATGGCATATATCTAATATTTTCTGGGTTTCATGAACAAATAAATTGAGTTGGGTCTCACACGATCACTGTTTCTGGAATCCATGTTGATTCCTACAGAGTAGATTCTGGGTTTCCAGAAATGACATGATACGCGAGCAAAAAACATGTTGTAAAATTCTACAACAGTGCGATGTCAGAGATATAGGCCTATAGTTTTGCGCATCTGCTCGACGACCCTTCTTGAAAACTGTGCTCTTTTCCAATCATTTGGAACCTTCCGTTCCTCTAGAGACTTGTGGTACACGGCTGTTAGAAGGGGGGGGGAGGGCAAGTTCTTTTGCGTACTCTGTGTAGAATCAAATTGGTATCCCATCAGGTCCAGTGGACTTTCCTCTGTTGAGTGATTTCAGTTGCTTTTCTATTCCTTGGACACTTATTTCGATGTCAGCCATTTTTTCGTTCATGCAAGGATTTAGAGAAGGAACTGCAGTGCGGTCTTCCTCTGTGAAACACCTTTGGAAAAAGGTGTTTAGTATTTCAGCTTTACGCATGTCATCTTCTGTTTCAATGCCATCATCATCCCAGAGTGTCTGGATATGCTGTTTCGATCCACTTACTGATTTAACGGAAGACCAGAACTTCCTAGGATTTTCTGTCAAGTCGGTACATAGAATTTTACTTTCGAATGCCAGTGTTCCAACATGCTGCGATGATGAGTATACTCACATAAAGTAGCTATTTTGTTCAACAGAGAAGACTCAGATTGACAGTCTTGATCTGTTGTCACATCTGTGGGCACTCAGGTCTTGAAATCCTTGTAGTTAAAAGATTCGTGCAACTGTCACTGCATAATAGGCATGGCTTCAACCCAGTGGGGTAGATCTGTCAATAGCTTTGAGTATGTATTTGAATCCAGAATGAAATTTTCACTCTGCAGCGGAGTGTGCGCTGATATGAAACTTCCTGGCAGATTAAAACTGTGTGCCCGACCGAGACTCGAACTCGGGACCTTTGCCTTTCGCGGGCAAGTGCTCTACCATCTGAGCTACCGAAGCACGACTCACGCCCGGTCCTCACAGCTTTACTTCTGCCAGTATTTGCCAATGTATTTGAATCTTTGCACTGGGGTTAGTGACCCTGTTAAATACATGCGAACATGAGGAAAACGGCATGTTGCTTCTCGAAAGGAACCTAGATGCTAGTGGATGTGGTGTGGTATGGCTGACTGATGAAATAAGCAGGTTTTAACCCACAAATAACAATCATGTCATAAGTCTGACTTAAACATATCTGTCAGTTATCATACAAATAGCCATTTCACAACAGAATGTCCAAGGCCATGAATTTTGTCAAATATCTGTTTTGTACCACAGAAAGGTAATAAAGGTCAGGGTCTGCTATGACAAACATACACAGGACAAGAAAATTGCCCATAGCTTATTGTTTCAGCTGCAGTCTCTTCATTTGTTTTGGAAGAGACTCAGCATAGGATCTGGGCTGTTTCCTGTGCAGTAGCTACCTGGGTTAGATGCTCTTTTGCAGATAATGCATTGGTTCTTGAGAAATAATCGGCAACCACATTGTCAGCTGCTCGTAGGTGACAGAAATATATAGCGAGTTGCGCGATGAGCGGTTAATTCCAAATTGCGTAACTGCTGAGGAAGCAAGGAATTGGGAGGGTTGTTAAATGCCAAAGAAACAGGTTTATGGTATGTTAAGATAGTGAAGTGGTGTGCCTCAACTTGGGATCAGAAATATCTAATTGCTGTGTAGACCGCAGTCATAGGCACTCCATTAAATCTGTGCGTCAGACAACTTATGGGGAAAAAAGGTCTGAGGGGCTGCCATTACCCTTTTCTTCTGTTGCAGCATCGCCCCCATAGCAGGCAGGCTGCCTATAGTTTCGATGATCACAGCCACTGGTGCTGAAAGCGGAGAACGATTTGACTTTGTGAAAAGCAGACATTTCCAGTATCCACACGACAGAGCATTGTCCCTGTGAAGTGATGCTGGAAAGTGATGCTATGACCAGCGCCTGGACAACTACTGCTCATGGCAAGTGGCACCTTTAGAAATTATGCAGGCCTAAGAAATGGCGTAATTGCTTATATGTTTCAGGTGGGAGAGCTGATTGTAAAGGAAAAAGTCCACTGCCTCTTTGCAAAGCACACACTTGTCACGGTTTACCTTCAGTCCATTGCAGCAAAGTCTTGCAAAAACAGTCTGTATGTGAATTTCATGCTCAGTAGCAGATCTGGAAAACATCGACATGTTGTTGAGGTATGTGAAGAAGAAATTGAGGCTGTAGGACCTCATCGACAAAATGTTGGTGTATTTGTCACATTTTTAAGGCCGAATGACATCTGTAATATTCCAAGTGGTCAAAAGACATGATTACTGCCTTCTTTTGTACATCCTGTTGTGCTACTGGAATTTGATGACAGGCATTTTGGAAGTCGATAATGCTAAATATTTGAGAGCCTGCTAGAGCGGCCATAACATCACGTAAGTGGGGGACAAGATAGCTATCCGGTCTGGCCCATGCATTTAGGGCACGATAGTCCCCATATGGATACCGTGAACCATCTTCCCACCCAGGGGGCTCACCACTCTTTGGCTGCCACTTGCTTGGCTGCCATTGGGCCCCAGCCTTTGCAGTATCTTTTCCCTTCCATGCTACCTGTCTATCCTCTTGCTATTCTGTTTCCTCTCCCTTGGGGAACATGTCTGGGGTGTCATCAGGAATATTCTGCATTGTCTGTCGCTGACGTAAGACCAGTCTTACCACTGTTTTTCGCTCCCTTTTCCTTTCTTTGTTTCCTTTCTCCTCTCGTTCCTCCACTTCAGCGTTTGAGGTTCCTCATTTTCTTCTTCATCCCTGTGTGCTCCTGAAGGCCGGCCCACACATCTGCCGCATAACAGGTGACTGGGTAAAGCATAATTCCCAGCCCTGGGTTGACAGGTAGGGTTTGCATGTACCCCCTGGTACAGGCCAGACCCAGGCAGGGGTGACTGCCTGAGCTGCAACCTTCCCAAATTGCTGATTGGTCCCTCTGTGTCAGGTGTTCAGGAGGCATGACCTGAGGTGTGAACAATCCCCAGTTGGAAGGAGCATGCCATCGGAGACGCTGGCAATCATGGGGGATTTTCTCGCGATGAACCAATCATCTTCCCAATCAACGTCTACGAAACTTAAGCATAATGAGGCTAACGATTCAAAGGCTCTTCCCACTGCACTAGGGTTCCTTGTGGTCTCATGCACTGAAGACAGTCAGTCCTTCGCCATGGAAAATCTGTTTATTATTCAGAAAGATGTTGATGCCATTACCAGCCTTGTGAAGTCCTGGTCTCATTTACTGAATGGCACTGCTTTTGGAGACTACTTCTGATTCTCAAGCACAACAACTGCTTGCCGCCTTGCTTCTCCACAACTACCCTGTTTGTGTCGAGGCCCGTAGAACTCTGAATTCTTTCTGTGGCGTTATTTACACTAGGCTACACGACGTTCTAACCGAGGCCGAAATCCAATCTTACCTCTCTGATCAGGGTGTCATTGCCGTCCATCAGGTGATGGAAAAGGTAGATTCCTCTTTAGTGCCCACCAACATACTTTTTTTCACTTTTGATGGAGAGGTGCTTCTGTCCAAGATCAAAGCAGGTTATGAAATTACCACAGTCTGACCGTACATTCCGAACCTGATGTGCTACTACCAATGTCATCATTTCAACCACACTAGAATGTCTTGTTGACACCCAGCCAAATGTGTAACCTGTGGTAAGGATGCGCACGAGAGCGATTGTCCACCTCCTCCATGCCGTATCAACTGCAAAGGCGGCAATGCCATCTCCTCTCAGGATTGTCCCATGTATCTTGATGAACAGGCTGTCCCAAAGACTCGGGTGTTGTTTGGCTGCAGGAAAAGTGCCTTACCCGGTTGTCCACAAGATATTGGCTAGTCGCAAACCCTGCATTCTCCCGTCTGGCACCTGTTCTTGTTACCTCCATGTAGGACATGAGACCTCAAATTCATCTCTGAGATTGCAGAATCACCCAGTGTCAAAGTAGCATCACCACCTCCCCATCCAGCTGTGCAACTAGCCATCAAACTCTCACCTCAAGTAGTGAAACCACCAGCTACATAACTTGTAGGCCGAAAAGGACAGGAGGAGTATTCCCGTGAAGACTTCCTACCTCCCTGCAGCCAAACAACACCCGAGTCTTCCTCTGCTAACCGGAAAGGCTCGAAGAAGTCCACTAAAGGCAAATCATCATCTCCTTCGCCGACTTGAAGATCCTCTTTGACGGTGTTGCCATGTGATACCTTAGCCCGGACAGCCTCCGTGTTGCCGGTGTGCACCACCAACCGTTTTTCAGCATTGGACTCCACAAGCCAACAGCATGCGCAAGCCAGTGCTACTGTGGATCCTGTGGAGGAGGAGCCTCCTGCTTCTGTGCCCTGTGGTAGTGACTCTTCACAGGCTGTCACTTGGCAACTGCCGAGATGACACACCTTCTTTTTTTCCTCATCATGACTCTCCTCCAATGGAACTTTCGTGGCCTTCAGTCCCACAAAGGGGATTTATGGCTGCTTTTAGTATCGCATCGCCTCCTTGTACCTTGCCTTCAGGAAACGAAATTGCACCCTCACGAACGCTTTGAGCTTTTGCATTTCTTCCTGGTTCTGTTTGACCTTCCCCCTGAGGTCTGCAATCCATCTCATGGGGGCATCATGCTGCTGTTAAGGGATGACGTTCATAGTCAACCCATCTCCCTGACTACCCATCTTCAGGCTGTTGCAGTTCGCCTCTTCCTTCCCCACCTGACTTTTTCCTTCTGTACCACATATGTCCGTCCGTCATTCGATGTCACCAGGGCAGACTTCCTTCAGTTTATTGGCCAACTACCTCCCCCATTTTTTTCTACTTGGTGACTTTAATGCACATCATCCCCTTTGGGGTTTTCCCAGGACCTGCCAGAGAGGTGCCCTCTTGGCTGATCTTCTTAACCAACTTAATCTCTTCTGCCTTAACACTGGAGCACCCACTTTCCTTTCTGACTCCTGGCACACTTATTCCTGTTTGGACCTATCCTTCTGCACTGCCCAGCTTGCCTGTTGTCTTCAGTGGACTGTTCTCTTTGACACCTACTCTAGCAACCATTTCCCGTGTGCTATCCGTTTGCTGACTCTGACCCCACGTGCATGCACACCCAAATGGCAGCTTACTAAGGCTGACTGGCAGCTTTACTCCTCCCTGGCGACCTTCAAAGAACAAGATTTCCCCAGTTGTGATGACCAGGTGGATTATCTCACAAACGTTATCCTTACTGCCGCAGAATGTTCCATTCTTCACACTTCCTCTTTACCATGTCGTGTCCCTGTCAGTTGGTGGACTGAGGCATGCCACGGCACAATTTGTGCATGGAGAGGTGCCCCCCCATGTTTTTAACCGTCATCCTACGATGGCAAACTGCATTCATTATAAAAAGATGCGTGCAAAGTGTCGTTGAGTTCTTCGAGATAGCAAAAGAGCTAGATGGATTTCATTCACTAGTTCTTTTAACAGTTTCACCCTTTGCTCTGTCGTGTGGGCCAACCTCTGATGACTCTCTGGAACCAAGATCCATTCCCCAATTTCTGGCCTGACAGTAGCAGACAATGTCATTGTGGATCCTGTTGCTATCTCCAACACCTTGGGCCGCTATTTTACAGACATTTTGAGCTCTTCCCACTATCACTCTGTACCTTCTTCATCAGAAACGAGTGGAGGAGGCTCAGGCGATACCTTTCTCTTCTCCGAATCGTGGTACTACAATGCCGCCTTTACTATGAGCAAGCTAGGTCATTTTCTCAGTTCATCCCAATCCTTTGCCCCAGGACCAGAAGCTGTCCACATTCAGATCTTGCAGCACCTTTCTCTTGCAAGCAAGCACTTTCCGCATCTGGGCAGAGGCACATTTCCCAGACGTGGGCGTGAAGCCACTGTCATACCTGTACCTAAGCCTGGTAAGGACAAAAACCTACCTTATAGCTACCGCCACACCTCTCATGAGATGCTTTTGCAAGGTGATGGAACTTATGATTCATGCCCAGCTGGTATAGTGACTAGAGTCTTGCAATTTACTGACAAATGCACAGTGTGGATTTCGAGTGCAGCATTCTGCAGTTGACCATCTTATTACTTTGTCCACCATAGTCAGGAATGGTTTTCTGCGGAAATCCTAGACTGTGGCCATGTTTTTCGATTTGGAGAAGGCTTACGACACTTGTTGGAAAGGCCTGTCTCCCACTGGGCAACTCCGGCTCCCTTTTTGTTGATGATTTTGCCATGTATTGCAGTTCCCCATGGACCTGTCTCACTCAGCGATGTCTTCAGCTATGTCTCGATTGTCTTTACTCCTGGAGCATCGATGGTGGCTTTCACTTTTCCACTGTCAAAACTGTCTGTATGAATTTCTGGCGGCACAGTTGGTTGCTCCCACCTCCCACCATCTTTACATCTTGGGCCTGTTACCCTTCCGTTTATTGAAACTACGAAATTCTTGGACTCATGCTCGATAGGAAACACTCTTCGTCCTCCCCGCACACTATTGCTCCCATTCAGTGTGCCCCTCTTTGGCGAGTTCGTGCTTAGCTACTGTGAGGCTCCAGCCTTTGCAGCACCTTTCTGTGCTGAATGTCTATCCTTCTGTCATTATTTTTCCCCTCTGTTGGGGAATATGTGTGGGATATTTTTGGGAATGTTTTCTGAGTTGTTAATAGCTTGACATCAGAACTGCCCCTCATCTGTTTCTCATTTCTTTCTTCGTTCTCTATCTGTGATCCTTCCTCTGTGTTTCTTCTGCCTCCCTGTGCACACCTGAAGGCCGGCACGTGCGTTTGACACATAACAGGTGGCTGGATAATGCATAATTCCCAGCCCAGGGTTGATAAGCAGGGTTCATACATAACCCTGGTAGAGGCCAGGTCCAGGAAAGGGTGATTGCCTGAGCTGTTACCTTCCCAAATCGCTAATTGGTTCCTCTGTCAGGAGTTTGGAAGGTGTGACCTGAGATGTGAGCAATTACCTAAGTTGGTTGAGCCCAAGAAGGGCCCCCAATTGGAAGGAGCATGTCATCAGAGGCACTGGCAATCGGGAGGATTTTCTCGCAATGAGCCAATCATCATCTCAGTTTGTGTTTACTAAATATAAACGGAATGAGGCTAAAGATTCAAAGAATCTCCCAGTTGCACCTTGGTTCCTCATGTTATCGCGTACAGGAGGAGGTCAGTGCTTTGTTGCAATCCATCTGCTTATTACTCAGATAAGTGTTGATGCAATAGCAAGTTGTGTGAAGTCCTGCTCTCTTTTACATAATGGAACTGCTTTTGGAGACCAGTTGTGATTTTCAAGTCCAATAACCGCTTGTAACTTCGCTACTCCATGGCTCTCCTGTTCGCGTTGAGGCTCATCGAAAACTGAATTCTTCACGTGGTGGTATTTACACTTGGCTGCTCAGTGGTCTGACCGAGGGAGAAATCCAAACTCGCCTCTCTGATCAGGGCATCATTGCAGTCCATCGGGTAATGAAAAAGGTTGATACAACCTTAGAGCCTACACACACTCTTTCTCTCACACTTGCTAGAGTAGCGTTTCCATCAAAGATCAAAGTAGGCTATGAAGTCATCACGGTACAACAGAACATTCCAAACCCGATTTGTTGCTATAGGTGCCAACATTACAACACCACTTGCATGTCGTGTAAAACACAGCCATATATGTTATTGTGGTAAGGATACTCATGAGGATTATTGCCTGCCTCCATGTCCCTGCTGTATCAGTTACAGTGGCATCCATGCAGCTTCATCCCGAGAATGTCTCATTTATCTCGATGAGCAGGCCGTCCAGGAGATAGGGGTGAAGGAAAAAGTAACTTGTCCTGTCACTCGCAAGCTGTTGGCTAGTCGAAAGCCCTGCTTTTTACCATCTGGAACTTATAGTACCATTATGCTATGCATCGCTTCAGGAAGGAGATAGCCACACAGACTTGCGACCTCAAATACAGCACTGTAGTTGTGAAATCACCCAGTATCATGGTAGTATCCCTGTATCCTGCTCCTCCAGCTGCGCAGCAAGCCACCAGATCTTCGGTCCCAGCAGCGAAATCGCTTGCTTCACAACTGGCAGGCTGGAAAGGACAAAAAGAACACTCCCGCGAAGACTTCTTATGTCCCTCCACCTAACAACCATTTGCATCTTCAACTGCCAACCACAAAGGATCTAAGAAATCAAAGACAGACTGACTTCTTCCCTGTCTCGGAGATCCTCTTCAAGTGTGCTTACGTGATACTGTCACCTGGCCAACCCCTATTTCACTGGTGTGAATCGCCTACCATTCTTCTGCCGTGGAATCTGCAGGCTGATCCAGTGATAATGCTAAAGCATCTGTAGATCTCATGGAACAGGTCCTCCAGCCTTTTCATGATGTAGCAGTGAGTCTTCAAAGGCTGACACTCGGCAGCTGCCAAGGTGACAACCCTTCATTTGTTCCCTCTTCCCCTTATCCCGTCATGGCTCTCCTCTGTTGGAAAGTTTGCAGCATTAGATCCAACAAGGAGGAATTACGGCTGCTCTTGGAATCACAGTGTCTGCTTGTTTTCTGTCTCCAAGAACCAAAATGTGTCCTTGCAACTGCTGTGACCTCTCGTATATCCATCCGGTCTATTTCAACCTTCCCTCCCCTGAGGACAGCATTCCATACTGTGGGGGAGTTGTGCAGCTCATGTGGAATGACGTTCATAGCCAAACCATCTCATTAAACACTTGACTGCAAGCTGCTGCAGTCCACATTATCCTTCCTCGCTTCACGTTTTCTCTTTGCAACATCTGTGTCCCTCCGTCATTTGCTGTCACCAGAGCAGACTTCCTCCAGTTTATTGGTCAACTCCCTCACCCCTTTTTTCTGCTTGGCAACTTAAATGCACACTATCCTTTTTGGGGCTCTTCCAGAACCTGTCAGAGGTGCCCTCTTGCTGACCTTCTCAATCAACTCAACCTCATTTGCATTAACACTGGAACACCTGCATTCCTTGCAGACTCCACACACACACTTACTCCCATTTGGACCTCTCTTTCAGCACTGCCCAGCTTGCTTGTTATCTTTAGTAGTCTATTCTCACTGACAAGTACTCGAGCGACTGTTTCCCGTGTGCTATCCATTTGCTGACCCCTATCCCATCTACGGTGAACCCAATTGGCAGCTTTCTAAGGCTGACTAGCGGCTTTTCTCCTCCCTGGTGACCTTCAATAAACAAAATTTCCCCAGTGGTGATGACCAGGTAGAATACCTTACCAATTTTATCCTTGCCGCCACAGAATATTCTATACTTTGCACTTCATCTTTACCACACCATGTTCCAGTCCCCTGGTGGACTGATGCATGCAACAATGCGATTCGCATATGGAGACATGCTCTCAGGGTTTTTAACTGTCATCCTTAGATGGCGAGCTGTATTTGTTATAAACAGTTGCGTTCATAGTGTCGTCATATTCTTCAAGATAGCAAAAAAGCTAGCTGGATTTCATTTACTAGTTCTTTTAAGATCACCCCATGAAGCCAAGGTGGTGAAGGGTTCACACCCATCGGGTATATGGCAGATAGCGTGAAGTTAAGCTGCTGGAGAAATAGCCAAAAGTGAACTCCAGGAGGTAACAGAGAAGAATGATGTGCCCCATGCTGGCAGTCAAGGATGTCGCTCCCTCTTCCATTATGTGGGGCAACCTCCGATGGCTTTCATTCATTTCCCAATTTCTGGCCTGACCGTAGCAAATGATGTCATTGTGGACCCAGTTGTTATCTCAAACACCTTTGGCTGCTGTTTTGTGGAGATTTCGAATTCCACCCATTATCATCCCACCTTTCTCCATTGGAAACAAATGGAGGAGGCTCAAGTGGTACCCATCTCCTTTCAGGATTGTGAATGCTGCAATGCTGCCGTTACTATGAGGGAGCTAGATCATGCTCTCACTTCATCCTGATCTTCCACCCCAGGGCTGGATGATGTTCACATTTGGATGTTGCAGCACCTTTCTCTTGCGGACAAGCACTGTCTCCTTTGTATGTACAATTGCATTTGGGCAGATGACATGTTTCCCAGATGCTGGCGTGAAGCCCCTGTCATACCCATACCTAAACCTGGTAAGACAAACTTCCAGTTGCTGCCCCATTTCTCTCACCAGCTACGTTTGCAAGGTGATGGGAACGTATGATACATGGCCTATTGGTATGGTGGCTTGAATTTCGCAATCTACTAACCACTGCACAATGTGGATTTTGAGCACGCTGTTGTGCAGTTGATCATCGCGTCACTTTCTCAAGCCAAGTTATGAATGTTTTTCTGCGAAATACTAGACTGTGACTATGTTTTTCGATGTGGAGGAAGCCTACAATACCTGTTGGAGGACTGGTACCCTCGGTACACATGGGGCGTCTGAGGCTGCCTGCCCTGTTTCCTTCAGAAATTTTTAAAAGACCATGTCTTAAAGGTACATGTGGGTTTGGCCTTGTCTGACACCTTTATCCAGGAAAACATTATGTGCCAGAGCTCTGTCCTGAGTGTTGTCCTCTTTGCTATAGCCATTAACCGTATCATGGCCGGTCTCCCACTACCCATCTCCAACTCCCTTTTCATCAGTGACATTGCAATCTACTGCAGTTCTCTTGGGCTCGTCTCCTTGAACAGCCTCTTCAGCAATGTCTCGATTGTCTTTACAGGGGAGTGTCATGGGACCGTTGCTGTTCACAATATACATAAATGACCTGGTGGATGACATCGGAAGTTCACTGAGGCTTTTTGCAGATGATGCTGTGGTGTATCGAGAGGTTGTAACAATGGAAAATTGTACTGAAATGCAGGAGGATCTGCAGCGAATTGACGCATGGTGCAGGGAATGGCAATTGAATCTCAATGTAGACAAGTGTAATGTGCTGCGAATACACAGAAAGATGGATCCTTTATCATTTAGCTACAAAATAGCAGGTCAGCAACTGGAAGCAGTTAATACCATAAATTATCTGGGAGTACGCATTAGGAGTGATTTAAAATGGAATGATCATATAATGTTGATCGTCGGTAAAGCAGATGCCAGACTGAGATTCATTGGAAGAATCCTAAGGAAATGCAATCCAAAAACAAAGGAAGTAGGGTACAGTACGCTTGTTCGCCCACTGCTTGAATACTGCTCAGCAGTGTGGGATCCGTACCAGATAGGGTTGATAGAAGATATAGAGAAGATCCAACGGAGAGCAGCGCGCTTTGTTACAGGATCATTTAGTAATCGCGAAAGCGTTACGGAGATGATAGATAAACTCCAGTGGAAGACTCTGCAGGAGAGACGCTCAGTAGCTCGGTACGGGCTTTTGTCAAAGTTTCGAGAACATACCTTCACCGAAGAGTCAAGCAGTATATTGCTCCCTCCTATGTATATCTCGCGAAGAGACCATGAGGATAAAATCAGAGAGATTAGAGCCCACACAGAGCCATACCGACAATCCTTCTTTCCACGAACAATACGAGACTGGAATAGAGGTACTGAAGGTACCCTCCGCCACACACCGTCAGGTGGCTTGCGGAGTATGGATGTAGATGTAGATGTAGATGTACTTGTGGAGTGGCTTTCGCTTTTCCACTTGCAAAACCATTTGTCTGAATTTCTGGCAGCACATTTTCTTTTGTCCATTATCGTTATGTCTTGGGCCTTTTGCTGTTCCATTCCCTGAAATTACAAAATTCCTGGGGCTCATGCTTGATAGAAAACTTTCTTGGTTCTTCCACATGTCTTACCTGGCTGCTCATTGTACTTGGTCCCTCAATGCCCTAAGTGGTACTGGTACTTCCTGGGGAGCAGATTGGACCACCCATCTCCGTTTGTACATATCCCTTGTCTGTTCAAAACTAGACTATGGATATTTCGTTTATGCATCTGTGCTTCCATCCTTCTTATGCTAACTTATTACAGACCACCATTGTCTAATCCGTTTGGCCACTTGCTCTTTTTACACTAGCCCAGTTGAGAGTGTCTATACATAAGATCTCAAACTACAGCTGTCATACCGGTGTGATGTTCTCCTCAGCGGATATGGACATCATTTGTCTGCCATGCCTGATCACACATCCTATACCCTTCTTCATCAATAATTTCCTTGACCGCGAGGATGGGGCGCATTCTTCTTCTCTGTAACCTCCTGGACTTCACTATCAGCTATTTCTCCAGCAAGATAACATCATGTTACCTGCCATGTTCCCGATGGGTGTGAAGCTTTCAACACCTTGGCTTCGTGTGGTGACCTGTGTTCACCTTGGATTTCATTCGCTTCCCAAGGGCACAGCTCCAGATTCAATCTATCACTGTCAGTTTCTCGACCTTCTCACTTGGTGATAGTACCTTTGTGTACACTGGTGGCTCTAAGGCAGACGTAGTGTCAGGTGTCCCTTTGTCATTGCACTGATGATTTTTGGTATTGGCTTGCAGAACACTGTTCAATATTTACGGCAGAGTTTTTCGCCCTCTGTCAGGTCACACAGTACATCAAGCAACACAGGTTTTTTAATTGTCATATGCTCAAGTTCTCTTTGTGCCCTTCAGAGCCTCGTGTGTGCTGTACATAGTCAATCCCTTAGTGCAAAAGGTGATGTTTATGTGGGTTCCTGGTCATGTTGGTCTGATGGGAGATGGGGCTACTGATGCTGCTGCCAAGGCTGCAGTCCTGCTACCTCAGCCTGCCAGCTTTTCAGTTCCTTCTTCTTATCTCCATGTTGCTGTCTGTTGGCAGGTGTTGTCACATTGGCATCACCACAGGTCTTCTCTTCAAGGGAACAAGTTCTGGGGAATTAAACCTTTCCCAGCGACTTGGGCGACCTCCTCTTGGCCCCCAATGACCCCTCTTGTTTTTGCGCCCTAAAGAAAAAAAGAGAAAGAAAAAACCAAGACATACACTATGGAATTGTTGAGAATCAACTCCTTGTCAGCATAATGCAAACCATACCAGAACATACCAAATGAACCAAAGTGGTGATGAAGTCTTGTACATGAGTTTAGTCCTCTATGTAAATTAAAGTACTTCCTGTTGGTTTTGACTTCAGTGGGATAGTGTGATGAGAGTGCACCAGCAACCCAGCAATCAGTTTGGCACAGAAGTCTTCTGGAATTAGATGATAAAACAAATTTTAATTTTAAAATTCTTACAGCTGTTGAGTGCACCTGGGACGCCTAGGTGCACAATTGCTGCAGCAGTCAGCCATGTCAGGTGCATGTCAGTCACATGACACACTTCTGCTGTTGTGGTAGCCCACTGCAATCAAAATATTGATATGGAAAGAGACATTAAGAAAATAAAGAATATGGGTGTGGTGTTGTTGTGGAGCTTTCTGAAGGCCACTCATATATTCTTTGTTTATTAAGGGGTAGAGGTTGGTCTATTACAGTGTGGACCTGTCTATGTGGTGTAACTACCTGTGACGTAAAAGCAGTGATTATAACTCTCACTGACTGAAATGCAACACATATGGATTATGGATTCATAGTGGAAAAAGTCACAAATGCAGCCTGGGTCCAGAAATAGTTCTTAGTATCAAAGGTGTGGTGAAGCGAGTTTGATCATATAGATTTTGTGGCCATCCCCATATATCATCGATGGGATTTTTTTCTCAGGAGGTGATTTTAACAAACACTTTAGGGATAATGAGGGCCTCCAGAATGCTTTATGGACTGACTGAGTTTTCAGATACATTTGTAGTGTGAGGAGGGGTTACTTGAACAGATAATGAGATAAATGTCAATGTATTGCTGTTAAAGGCATTATATAGAGGAATATGTTAAAGTGTTTGAGAGATACCATATGTTCATTTTTTGTTTTACACTCCACATAGAAGGCACAGTCAAATGAAAACAAGAGGTGGAAAAAAGTAAGTAGACTGTTTATTATTCCAAAAGTAACTTCCATAACTGTTAGTACATTTATCCCACTAGTCAGGCAAGACAGTCAGTGCCTTAACAAAATATGTTACAGTTGCATACGGAACCATGATTGTACTCAGGCATGCACCTCTTCGATCGAAGCAAACAATGGCCACAAATTTCTTTCTTCAGGGCTCCAAAAATATGGAAATTGCATGGGGAGAGATTAGGACTGTATGCAGGATGTGTTAGGGCTTCCCAGTGAAACTTCTGCAGTGTAATCGAAACAGCATTGGTAATGTGTGGGCGAGCATTATTGTGCAACAGAATGATGCCATCCATCAACAATCCTGTGCATTTGGACATGACGGTATGCTTCAATTTTTCCAAAGTGTCCACATACATTGCGTGTTAATTGTGATGTCATGTTCCAGAAAATCAATGAGCAGCAGGCCCTTGCAGTCAAAGAAAATGGTCATCATGACTTTCTCAGAGCTGGCATTCATGGGTTTGTATTTTTTCAGTTGGTGTGAATCCGTATGTTTCCATTATTTGCCCTAACACTTGCTCTCTGGCTCAAAATGAAGACGTGACAACACCATGTTTCATCTGCCACTACAGTTTGGGACAGGAAACACTATTCTTCATTGTGGTGTTGATGTTCTTTTCAACTTCTGCTCCTCTGTCAGGCTGTGGAGGAATGCACTGTGCACATATTCTCAGGAACTGCAGATGCTCTGTCATGATGGCGTGACTGATATCCCACATGAGTGAAATGTCTTCCACCGTCCGTTGTTGCTCATTTCTGACAGCTGCTGCATCCACTGCAGCAGTGACATAAGTGGGTAATGACACAAGGATCCTAACCTGGCCAACTGTTGCCTTTCAGTGACACCAGTGCCACATGCATGTGGCGTGCTGTGGTCTGTTTGCAGCATGACATTGTCATGAATTTCATTTCTTGACACTCGTTTCACCATTAGGAATGACACTATGCCATGCTGTTCCTCTTTCCCAGCCTCCACAGTGAAGTTGGACACACAGTTGACATGCTGACCTCACTTTGAGCAAGTCTAATAGACAAATGGCGTAGTGGTGAACATTCAGTGTTTTTTCTTGAACAGGCATTACTACACATAGACCTAACTGCATTGCCAATGTACATGCCATGCTCATTGTATTATCTATCTCATCTTCATTTGACTACCTCATATGCAGGGTGTCCCACTTATCTTGACAGCACTAAATAACTGTTTGTCCAGATGAAAATTACAAAATGTTTCAAGCAGATGTTCTTTAGCCATCAGGGGGACATCAATCAGCATGATTGCCTTCATTGTAACTTTGTTTTTTTACAAAGATATGAACAGCGGTATGACATTTGTAAAATCGAACCCTGTATTTTATACCCGGTAATTCATTTCCTCTCCTAAAGACCTATTCAAAAGTGTATCACTGTGTACCATTCACTGAAACACAACATTATTAATAACACAACAGTGGCGTTGATGCTCCCAGCACTTAGTGCAGGTACCTGGGGTAATGGAACACATCCATGTGCTGACATTGACAGAGGACAAATGTAAACATAAGTAGAATGCACACCTGTCATTCCGTCAATCATCGTCAGTTGAAGAGTTATGTGAGTAGAATGTACACCAACAAAGAGAAGGTAGAAATGCTACTCATCTATGGGGAATGTAACTTAGCAGAATAGTAATTGCAATACTGCTTTCTTATGTATGGGTTCATTTAGTACAGTAGTTTAGTCCTTTTAAATATTGTTATGTAGAGTAGGCATACAGTAAAGGGTGTCCTTCCTACGAACTGCATCGACATAATGTTTCTTTTATTGTTGTTGTTGAAGGTAAGCGAAATGCTATGCAGGCAGCAGAATTGTACAGAGAGCAATATCCTGAGAAGAACCTACCTTCCCGATGGATGTTTTCTTGTCTTTTTGCGATGCTTCAGGAAATGGGAAGTTTCATCCCACGACAAGGCAATTGTTGTAGCACTCGCACAGACGAAGCTGCTGAAGTTACTGTTCTCGCTTCCATTGCTATGAATCCACATGTGAGCACACGACAGCTTGAACACAAGATTGGCATTCCTAAAACCAGTGTACATCATATTCTTACATGTCACCGGTTCCATCCTTACCATGTACACCTACATCGAGAATTGCCTGGGAATGATTTCCAGAATCGTGTACAGTTCTGTCAGTGGGCACAGCAGAAAATCCTCACCAACCCGAAGTTCTTCTCCAATGTTCTATTTACCGATGAATGTTCATTCTCAAACAAAGGACAGGTAAATACAAGGAACATGCATTATTGGTCCAATGACAACCCACAATGGCTTAGTCAGGTGGATCATCAATGTCTGGTGTGGGATGCTTGGTACTACAATTATTGGCCCTTATTTCATCAATAATAGTCTAAATGGCTCAGTGTATGCCAACTTACTTGGGCGAATTCTTCCTCCTCTTCTGAATGAAGTGCCGCTAAGAACCAGAATGCTTATGTGGTATCAACATGATGGATGTCCAGCACATAATGTGTTGTGTGCACATCGTGTTCTGAACCGAAGGTATCCTGCCAGATGGATTGGTCGAGGAGGAACAGTTACTTGGCCTGCTAGGTCTTCTGATTTGAATCCTCTGGACTTTTTTCTTTGGGGATGAATTAAAAACGTAGTCTGTCACAATATTTCAACAACTCTTAGAGGACATGCTGGTAAGTATTGTGCTTGCTTGTAATTGTCTTCAGCAGGCCACACTGGAAGCAGTAAATAATTCTTTCATTCAACGAGTGCACCAGTGTATCGGTGTCCAGGGTCACCACTGTGAGCGCCTTTGAATGTTCTACTCCTAGCCAATGGTACAGGAGAGTCAAAGTCAATTTTGTGTTATGTTTTTACTTGGTTTTCATTTGTTTCCTGACAACTCCAGCAAGTGGATGAGTTTGTGATCCCAGGCTCAAAGTCAGTGTTGCGTTATGTAATTAATAACGTTGTGTTTCAGTGAATGGTACACTGTGATACATTTTTGAATAGGTCTTTAGGAGAGGAAATGAAATACCAAATAAAAACTACAGGGTGCCATTTAAAAAAGTCATACCACTGTTCATGTCTTTGTAAAAAAACAAAGCTACAACCAAGGCAATCATGATGATTGATGTCCCCCTGATGGCTAAAGAACATCTGCTTGAAACATTTTGTAATTTTTCATCTGGACAAACAGTTATTTTGGGTGGTCAAGATAAATGGTGTGTGATGAAATGCCTAAATTTCCAAATGCTCTATGTTGACCCTTTGAAGATGACATGAAATAATGTAAACAGTGCACTAATGTATTTTGGGTAAATGTTTATTGATTGAGGTATGTATTTCCTAAATTGAAAAAATAGTAATAAAGGTTACTTGCCTTCATTCTGTTAGTGTTACTGTATTTTCTTTATAAGATGTAGCACCAGAAACAGTTTGTTAGTTATTGGCAAATTTTTGTGTAATTATTAACTCTAAAATTTTTGTTCTGGTGGTTCTGTCTGTATGCCACATGAAATTATATAAATAACTATGTCTGCATAAACATGCAGCTTCACCGTCAAGTTATAGACTTGTACAAGAATATGTGACTCAATATCTTTTGCATTTAAATACAGGTACATTTTGAAAGTTTTTGTACTATGGACTGTGAATGAGTTGTATGTGACCCGCTTAAAAGTATAAACATAATTACGTGTGGGACTTACTTACATCTAAATTTTAGTTACATACTAGCCATGACACTTGCTGCTGTAGCTGTCCAGAAGGGAGGAGGGAGTTGTGCTGCAGCAGGACAATTAAATAAACTTGTAGTTCAGCATGTTGCGTAATGCAAACGTTCTTTCAAAGTTCTCATGTTTGAATTCTTTTAAAATGGTCAGGAACTACAACAATTTATAACTGAATCAACAGTACTAAACTTCCCACTTAATAGTATCAAGAAATTAATCATTAGCACAACAGACATATTTTAAATTGGTTTCCTTATGCTTGAGACAAAACAGCCCTGAAATGTCAATGAAAAGAATTCACAATTCTGAAGAAGCTGTAGATTTAAAAAAAAAAAAGATATGTTGATGGCCGGCCAGAGTGGCTGAGCGGTTCTAGGTGCTACAGTCTGGAACCGCGCGACCGCTACGGTCGCAGGTTTGAATCCTGCCTCGGGCATGGATGTATGTGATGTCTGCAACTTACTTAAATAATATACAGCCTCAGCACAACAATTTTTTTAAAAAGAGACACTGTTTGTTTGAAAAGAGACACTTTTATTTTGAAGTGAACATACAGTTCACTTATGGTAACCTTGCATCAGTTCATTTTTACAAGCCTTCAAAATATGACACTTAATATTTCTTTCTTTAGTCAGTTTAATAATAGTAATAATGATGATGATGATGATGATGATAAACTACATAAATGTCTGCCAGGCTGCTCAGTTTTATATTTCTCACTTCTATCTCGCTGTGTGTTCCAGATCATCCAACTTAAAGCGACAATATGGTTGATGTAATGACTATGAAGAACCACTGGACTGATGATGAACTTGTTAAAATTAAACGAAAATCAAAAAGACTTCTTTTCGATAGTGATGAAGAGACTGAATCAGTGGATAATGAGCCACAGAGTTTCACCTCAGGCAATGATGAAATAAGCCACAGTAATGTAAATGCTGACTGTGATGATGATCATGGAAACAAGACTGATTTTACTGAGTTGAGCACTCCTGACTTGCAGCAGTGCACTGTTAGAGAAAGCTCAGTGTCCACCCAGAAAGTAAGTATATTAAAGTTCATTACTTTTTATACCAGTGTCTATTTATCACTTTCGAAAACATCAATTCAAATCGAGTAAAGTTTAATAGAAAATTATATATACCAAACAGCTGGTTGACTGACAATCACATGCAAGAGCTGGCACACTAGCTGGTATCCCTTCATCTGATAACAGAGAGAGGAAGGGATTTGAAGAATTTCCCTTCTCTTGTGGTGTATGAAGCATTTGCAGTTAGTGAAAAACTAGTGAATGTATAAAATGAAAAATTCAATTAAGAAAATTGTGACATTCACCGACAGGCTGGCCAGTACTGCCTTTATTGGGTTTAACAGCCAGTACTGTAGATAAAAAGATGAAGGCATCTTTTACCTTCTCTCTCTCTCTCTCTCTCTCTCTCTCTCTCTCTCTCTCTCTCTCTCTCATGCTCATCTTGGCCATCCTCCTTTGTCATACAGAGTGGAAGTGGATTCGTCTTTGAGTGACCATGCACTCCGCCCCCTCCCCCCCCCCCCCCCCCCCCCCTCCTTTCTTGCTCCATCAAACTAATTCCTCTTTCCTCCTTGAATAGAGGAAAGCTAGTGAATGTAGGATTCTGAATGTAGCAGAAAGTACCTTTAGTTCATACCAACAGTGTGAGTAGGTGTTTATTGGGTGATGGTGGTGGTGGTGGTGGTGGTGGTGGTGGTGGTGGTGGTGGTGGTGGTGTTTGGGGGGGGGGGGGGCTGCTTTAATGGCTTGCGTATGCGAGCACAAATGCCCTGCCATTCGTAATTAAATTTGTATGTGGTTTGAGGGTGTACATGGTGCAAAATTTAGTATACAGAGCTGCCACCTCTGGCAGTAGCAGTGGCTATAACCTCATTGGGCACTGAGTTGAACTGAGTATGAATGACAAACTTGGGTATTTCATTCCATGTTGCTTGAAGTCTATGCCACAGTTAATCAGTCATAGTGTCTGGCTACTGGTGGTGTGCATGTGACATGCCAACCCATCAACAGATATTTTCAGTGGCCTAGAAAACTAAAGAACGTGTTAAACAGGGCAAAGGTCGAACACCCCCTATATCGAGGCAGGACAGAACAGCAGGGGAAATGTGTAGCCCTGTATTATCTTGTTCTAGGATAATGTCATGGAAACTTTGAAGATATGGTGCAGCTATTGGCCTTAACATGTTATAAATGTGTTGTCTGCACTCCAGATTACCGGCTACATGCACAAAAAGTGATTGTACCGTGTATCCGATAATGTCGTGCCATGTGCTGTGCCTTTATGATTATTACAGATGTAATCTGGCAATGTTCATTCTCCACATGTCATCACCACTCGGACACATTCATTGTGATGCTGTACACAGAATTGAGAGAGACTGTTTGATTCCACTCGTGTCCAGTTTTCTTGTTGGGTACACAACTTTCTGTGCTGCATTAAGGAAAGCTGCAACAGTGGTTACCATGCTGACAGTCTGTGCTGCTCTGGACATCATGGTACTGTCTGTGTGGCCTCTTGCTTGCTGTAAACAAGCCCATTTCCTTACTCAAAGTACATGATGCGGCTGTACGATCCTGTGTGGCCAAGTGAACTGTATTTCTGCCTTCTCAGGCACTAGCCACATAGGGTCACTGAGATCCTGCTGGTCTCTTGCACATATTAGTACAACAGTCATGGGATCTCAACTAATGCCATCAGCAATATTGCGGAACAATGAATGTCAGTCTCCTGAATGAAATTTTTACTCTGCATCGGAGTGTGCGCTGATGAAACTTCCTGGCAGATTAAAACTGTGTGCCAGACCAAGACTCTAACTCGGGAGCATTGCCACAAACAGCAAAGGTCCCGAGTTTGAGTCTGTCAGGCACACAGTTTTAACCTGCCAGGAAGTTTCAACATCAGTCTCGATAGGCCACCATCCTGCCGCTGCTGAATTCCTTCACACAGTCATAGACATTTCTCCTTCTTCCATGAGACTTAACATGATCTTCACACAAACAGCCAAATGCAACTGTGAGTTCTGATTTTGAAACCTGCTGCTTTTTCTTTCCTTATATACAGAGTCAGATGGTATTACAATTTCCTACTTTGTGCAGCCACATCGAGATGCTAGTCATTTACATATACAAGTGTGTAGTACACTTCATGCCAGTCTGATATTTGTTGCCTAGATTGTCTTCATGGTCTTGAAATTTTGATGCCCAGCAGTGTACTGCAAGGGCGCTATAAGGCAAATCTAGTTATTAAGTTATAGACTTCCATCATTATCATCATCATTGTCATTGTTGTCGTCACATATCTTCTATGATCTCTTCTGAAAGTGTCTTGGTTTGAATTTCCAATTACCATACATTTATAAAAAAATTGTCTTACGAATGAAAATAAGAGCCCTGATGAAATTTTCTAAGAATTATAATAGAAAATAAAGTAATAATGCCATCCAGATAAATTTGAGTAACTTGACAAGTGTTTCAGTAATATGTATAAAAACTTTTGCTCAGAAATGCGCCTGAGGATGTACCTGTATGGTACGAAACCGGTTGTGCCAGTCTCTGTGCAACTGCAGTAAAACAGGTAACATGGCAAGTTGGACTGTAAATCAGTTTTACCAGCTTTTCAACACCCCAGTATATTTAAATTTTTTGGAGTGTTACTTTTAGCATGTATGTATAAAGAGGGTCAGCCAAATGCTGCCACTCTGTATGTATGAGTACTAACCAACAGTGGAAAGTGTAAGATGAAATAACAATAGTGTTATGAAAAAAGTTTGTTACTCATCGTATAGAGGAGTAGAGGAGCCCTCTCTCTCTCTCTCTCTCTCTCTCTCTCTCTCTCTCTCTGTGTGTGTGTGTGTGTGTGTGTGTGTGTGTGTGTGTGTGTGGAGGGGGGGGGGGGTGTTGTCACCTTTGATTGAAAGATTTGTATATCATGTTGTGTAAGAAAAAGACTTGCAGTGAACAAAAATTTGCTAGCCTTTGGTTCTCCTTTTAGTGAGACAAGTTAAGAAGCTGCTCCGACCAGCAGATTTTGTCAGCAGGAATGCTGAGAAAAGTTGTCACCGATCACCCACTGGGTTATGTACTTTCCAAACATTTAACAACCTCTAATGACAATAAGCTGCTCGACAGTGTGACTCTCACTTTCTTACAACAATGACTACAAGAATAGATTGTTAATCACAACCGTTGTGACTATCCACTCAATTTCAGGCAAGCTTCAAGAGTCAGCTCAAAGGTAGTGTGTTACCTAAAAGTTGATTTCTATTATGTGTTCATTGGAAGCATAAATAGTTCAAAGGTTTTACAATAAAGTGAGACAATGTCCACCATTCCCATCGATAAGTGGCTTACTGGCATTTGTAACAAGAGGTCCTATGTAAAGTCATTCACCGAATGTTTCACCTCCTTCCGAAGTGTGCATTTTTAATAAGGAAAAAGATTCAAATTTCATCAAAGTACATTCTTCTTTTGCATCTTCCTCTGTTTCTATGAGCAACATAGCTCGGAATGCCAAACTAAAATGTATAAATATCAAGTTGATTACCTGAAACTAAATTGGGGTTTACCAGTATTATTTTGAAAAATGAGGAATGGCCTCAATGTGTTCTTTTTTTGAAGGTTTTAGATAATGATAGCTTGAAGCCAGTAAAACTGAAGACACAACTGTAAACAAAATGCCCACGCCATTTAAGTAAACCCATTGATTTTTTTTAAAGTCATGGACAACAACTAAAAGAAAACATCAGATTTCTCAAAAAATAGACGTCAGTTCCTAAGACAGCCTTGAGAGAATCCCTATCCACACGCCTCTTTACCAGCGGAATTCCCACTTCTTGAAGATGTTGATTACGACTTCTATAGTCCGTGAGACGAGTGATTGGTACTGACAGTTTCGGCGGGCAGACGGTGCTGTTGCCGAACGTGGCTCACAGCACGCGCCACCCTGTCTGCTACACGCATTCTCTAGCAGCAGAAATAAAAGCGAGACAAAACACAAGTCGTATTGGTACGCGTGAATTTATTTAAAGTTGATGCTTGAAATATATTAACTCGATAACTGATAAGAGCTATTTAGTACAAGTATCTAAGATGCTGAAACATAATAAAGTTATTTGTTAAACTTCACAACTGAAATAAAAACTATTTTCGCAAGTTGTTGAACATTAGCAGTTTTGGTTTCCATTGTTAAGTATTAGCATTATTAATTTGTTCTACTACAAGCTACAGAATAATTGGTCAGTGTATTAAGAGTTATAATCTGAAGCAAGTATTCACAATATGATGATCTGGTTGTAGATCGATAGCAAACTCCCTCCTTACATTCCTGAATACGTTGTAGTTATTGTAATGGAAAAACACCACTCACATCACTGTCAGAATCTGATTTGACATTGTCTTCTTCAGCACTACTTGAACTATCACTGCTCTCTCCCAGATGTATAATTAAATTTTCGATGCATTCTTCCACAACCCCTTCGGTTTTGGCCGCCTCTCTGATGGCACTTGCAGTGCTGTTTACAATTTTAGCCCACGTCTCGCTTGTTACTTTATTGATAGCTGCTGGAAGGAGAGTTTCCACTTCAGAGATCATGAATTTTTTATTGTTTGCAGCAATGTAATTTTTTATCTGTGCCCACACTCCTTCAATTGCATTGAAGTGACACTGGTATGGAGGAAGCCGAACGATTTCATGCCCGTGCCTTTTAGCAATCTCGTTAATTACATATGTTGGAAATAGGGCTTTCTTTTGTGCCACAATTTCGAGCAGTTCCGCCTTCCTTAAATCTTCTCTGAAATCTACTTTTCGCCGTTTCAACCACTGAATGATATCGTCTTTTTTTGTTGCCAAGGTTGGTGCCTTATCGTGAACAACGGAATGATAAGGCGCATTGTCCATAACAATCACTGATGGACTTGACAGATTAGTCATAAGCGATGTCTCGAACCATTCTTGAAATACTACACTGTTCATTTCTTCATAGTAATCTCCCGTCTTTTTTGACCGAAACATTTTCAAGCAGTTTGGCACAAAACCTTTCGATGTTCCTGCATGTAAGACAATGATGCGCCCTCCTTTGCCAACAGGCACTGCCATTGTCCCCTCGGGCGTTCCATCATTCCAGCCTCTACGTAAAGAATGGCTGGCATTGACCCAAGTTTCATCTAACCACACTATACTTTCGAATTCCACACCCATGATCCTGCGCAGAAATCTGCACCGCCATGCAGCTACATCTGTTCTTTCCATTAATATTTTGCGTCCGTTAAACAGTGAATAGCTGAAGCCTATGTCTTTCAACACTGTACGCAATGAAAATTTGCTCCCTTTAAAAAGATCATCTTTCTGAAGCGACACCAGTAATTTAGATTGAGTGGGATGTTCCCTTCTCTTATAGTAGCTGTATTTATGACGACGAATAGCGTCTTTCTGAAAATCGTCGAAAACTGTCACCTGCTTATTTCTCGGTCGCTTCTTTCCTGGTGTGTGCAGCTTTGTTGTGCCACTCTCGTCACAATCTACACTATACTGTTCTTTCCCTATCTTTACAACAGTGTTCTTACTTATTTTCAATGCTGCTGCAGTTCTCTTCGCAACCTGAACAACAGGAATTAAGGGCCCACCTTTTTCCTTTTCTTTCTCAAAGTAATCCCTCACAGAGCACACGAATTCACGGGCCTGGATGTGTAGCACACTTTCCTTCCTCCGTTTCACTTCTTGTGTTGGGCTGGTACTACCCGCCGCACTAGACATTGTTTACAACGAAACATAAACAAAGAAACACTAAAAACAACAAAAACGAAATAAACTGCGAATTCAACTTCAGACAAACGACGAACGACCGCACTTCCTGCACGCGAGACCTGGTAAGTTTCATAAGCGCGCCCGACCGGGTTTCAGAGCGGCAACGTGGCCCTTGCTACCCGCTCAAAGTCAGGCCGTCATTGGCTGCCTGCCTGCGGTCGCTAGGCAACGGAAAGACGCTACCGAGCTGTCAATACCAAAGACTCGTCTCCCAGACTATTGTATATGATATTTTGATACTTTCTACATAGTGGGAATTCGTTACAGTGTAATACATTAGCTTTACATTTTGTTTCATTAAAAGTGTTTTTGTTTAATAGGTGACACCTTATGAATCTGCGATTGATATATTATTTTTGACATAATGTTAAATTCCTGTTTTTATTAGTTTGTGGTATATGGTGGTACAGATAGTTAACATGGAGTTGACCGCTGATAAATGGTTTTATGTTTTACTAATGTATGACAATATGTAAATAATTTACTTGTCCTCATCAGTTTACAACTGTGATTGTTTTACCTCAATCAGTTTATAGGTTTTGACATAAGCATTACTTTTAGGTATTTGTCAATATGTGACACCACAGTAATTTAAGAGTGACATGTAATTTTGACCTCAGATTGTTGTTGTTGTTGTTGTGGTCTTCAGTCCTGAGACTGGTTTGATGCAGCTCTCCATGCTACTCTATCCTGTGCAAGCTTCTTCATCTCCCAGTATCTACTGCAACCTACATCCTTCTGAATCTGCTTATTGTATTCATCTCTTGGTCTCCCTCTACGATTTTTACCCTCCACACTGCCCTCCAATGCTAAATTTGTGATCCCTTGATGCCTCAAAACATGTCCTACCAACCGATCCCTTCTTCTAGTCAAGTTGTGCCACAAACTTCTCTTCTCCCCAATCCTATTCAATACCTCCTCATTAGTTACGTGATCTACCCACCTTATCTTCAGCATTCTTCTGTAGCAGCACATTTCGAAAGCTTCTATTCTCTTCTTGTCCAAACTAGTTATCGTCCATGTTTCACTTCCATACATGGCTACACTCCATACAAATACTTTCAGAAACGACTTCCTGACACTTAAATCTATACTCGATGTTAACAAATTCCTCTTCTTGAGAAACGCTTTCCTTGCCATTGCCAGTCTACATTTTATATCTTCTCTACTTCGACCATCATCGGTTATTTTACTCCCTAAATAGCAAAATTCCTTTACTACTTTAAGTGTCTCATTTCCTAATCTAGACCTCAGATTAGTACATTAAAATTAATGGCATATGTGCATTTTGTTCCTGAGTTTCCCCAGTGTGTAACTGGTTTCTCATTTTATTTCTTAGTTTATTATTTACTTTGATGTCACACTTTGTACAGATTGGGTTTTTTGTAAATGTTTACTACATATTACCACTGTATAGAACTGATTTCTTAACTTCTACACTGCCCCTTTATTATGTAGTTCACAACAATTATTATTGTTGTTGACTTTACACAGGGACTTGAAAATGGCATAGCAAAATGCCGAAACTGGCTGCATAAATAAATTACATTCAAAATACAGATGGCCAAAGGTGGTTTTAGTTTAATATTTTATACAAAGGACATTTGAGTTTGCAGACAAGCCGAATGAAAAGAGTGCTATACATTTTAGCTTTCAGCTAAAAGACCTTCTTCTGAAGTAGAAAACACCCACACACATTAACATTCACATTCGCAAAAGCACAACTTACACACACATGACCACTGTCTCTGGGTGCTGTGTATTAGTACTACCATATTTTACGGACTATAAGACACACTTTTATCTTCGAAAAATTGCTTCCAGTATTCAGGTGCATCTTACACTCAAAATTAATGTAAAAATGTCCAATGTTTGATTTAAAATTCCCGCAGTCTTAAAAATGGCTATATATTCGATGCCGTGGGAACTTGTCTCTGTCTAGCAGTGTGACAATATTGGATTGAGCTTGTAGCAGCAGTGCATCGATGCAGCGTACATATGTCGCAGGGTTTCACAAGCTTACTAACACTGTCTCCCTCCTGACCCACCAGGACAAACCCAGAATATTGTTTAGCCTATGCTATGTCATTGCAGTCTACAGTACCAGTGAACTTGAATTGAAAATGATTTGTGTTATCGGTAACTGTACAATATTTTTGTTAGTAGCTGGTTTCGTAATGGAATGAAAAAAAGTAAGAGATATTCATGTGATGCGGACTGTAAATTGAAACTAATAGGATTTGCAAAAAACATGGAAACAGAGCAGTTGAGTGGAATTTTGGCCCTACACAGACAGAGGAAAACAATTCACGATTGGAGGGCTAGTAAAGAAAAACTGAAAAAAAGAGGGAGATTAAATGTGTCATGGACAACTGAAAAAATAAGAGGGAGATTAAATGTGTCATAGACCTAGCATGAAAATTGAAACCAAAAATCTCGGAAAATGCCACAAGAGTATGAAGGGAAAATATTATATTTCTGTAGCTGTTTTATTCAATGTTGATAGAAAACCAGTGTGGATCTAAGACAAATAGTGAGTATCGCTGAAACTCCTCTGACATTTGATGTGCCGAGTAACAGAACAGTTGGCATATACTAAACATAATCCATTGATCATTTTCAAGCACAGGAAAATCCCAAAACCTCCTGAAATACCTCCAGGTGTTGTTCGCATTCGTGGCAAGGGTGGGGTGGATGAGGTTGGTATGAAATTATAGATTAACAGAGTGAGGGAGAGAAGAAAGGTGCTTTATTGGAGAAGAGTTCTCTTCTTGCACTGGATCAGTTTAGTAGTCATGTGAAAAAGTCTGTGAAAGAGAAACAGACAGGGAAATGCAGAGCTTGCTGTTATTCCAGGACTTACTTCACAATTGCAACCTCTTGATGTCTCGATAAATAAACCATTTAAAGTATATGTGAGAGAGGACTGGAACAAATGGATGATTGATGGAACCCAACATGAATTCATGCTGAAGGGAGCCTTAAAACAACCTACAATCAAACAAGTGTGTGAGTTGATGAAACAATTCTGGTTTAGAATGAGAGAAGACATTATTGTTAAATCTTTCAAGAAGTGTGGCATAAGTAATGCTCTCGATGACAGTGAAGACCATATGAAGAGGACAACGATGGTGAGGAGGAGGAGGAGGAGGAGGAGGAGGAAGAAGAAGATGATGATTTTCAGGGATTTTAAAGGGCAGTTGTTTAAAAATTGAGGTGCATTTTATAGTCCTTAAAATACTAGAAGTACGTTGTACGAGTATGATACACTGTACAAAGACTTGTGAAGTGTATATGTAGAAGTAAGTGTGTATGCTATATGAAAGACTATACTCATTCATGTGTTGGAAGTACTCTGCTGATAATTATAAAGCAATATTTGAAGACTATGGTCTATGCTTGTCATTGCCAGTTTTGTCTCTATAACAGAGCTTATGAAGGTAACTGAAGTATGTATTGTATAGGCACCTATAAGATAAGAAAAAGAGACCTTTGCAGAAAAAGAAGCAGCTGTATGAATATTGGGCCGGCCGCTGGCTGAGCGGTTCTAGGCGCTTCAGTCTGGAACCCCGCGACCGCTACAGTCGCAGGTTTGAATCCTGCCTCGGGCATGGATGTGTGTGATGTCCTTAGGTTAGTTAGGTTTAAGTAGTTCTAAGTTCTAGGGGACTGATGACCTCAGATGTTAAGTCCCATTGCTCAGAGCCATTTTTTGTATGAACATCAAGCACTCTGATGGCAAGCCAGCACTGAAAAAAGGAACCCAAAAGTTGAAAGGTGGAAAGGCTATAGAGTGAGTCTATATGAAGAAAACAAACAGGAAAGAGAAAATGAAATAGAAGAAAATGAAATAGGAAATATGTTACTGCAAGAAGAATGTGATGGAGCACTGAAAGATCCAAGTGGAAACAAGTCCCCTGAGTAGACTACATTCCCTCAGAATTATTGTGATCCTTAGGAGACCCAGCCACGACAAAATTACTCCACCTGTGTGCACGGTATATGAGGCAGGCAGTGCTCCCTCAGACTTCAGGAAGAAGATAATAATTAGAATTCCAAAGAAGGCAGCAATGACAGGTATTAATGCTATTGAACCATCAGTTTAATAAGTCGTGTTGATACAAATCATTCACAGAAGAATGGAAAAAACTGGTAGAAGCCAATGTCAAGGAAGATAATTTTGGATTTTGTAGAACTGTAGGAATATACAAGGCATTGTAGCCTATCCCCAACGTCATACAGTCTATACTTTGAGCAAGCAATAAAGGAAACCAAGGGAAATTTGGAAAGGAACTCAAGTTCAGGCAGAGTACATGAAAACTCATGAGTTTTAAATATAGTATGATAATTCTAGTAGAATATAAATAATTTAGGAGTAAAGGAGACCTTTCACTGAATAGCAAAAGCGTTGAGTTTGTTGCAAGGCACACATCTATCTATCTCTCTCGCACGCGCGTGCTGCCCCCCGCCCCCCTCCCACACACACACACACACACACACACACACACACACACACACATATGTGTACACAAGCCTGCGCTCCTCCATAGTGCCAGTTAGACGCCCAATGCTGTGATTGCCATTTGGCACCTGGTCTTGGTGGGGTGCGAATTGTGTCAGGTGGACTGGGGGGGGGGGGGGGGGGGGAAGCAATGGGGATGGATAATGGGCAATGGAAAACCACATTAGGTGAGGTAGGAAGTCTCTTGGGCACGAAGTTCCTCATCTCAGAGCATGATGATAGATAATCAGAGCCCTCGCAAAGGATATGGTTCAGCCATTCCTGACCAGGGTGCTATTGGGTGATGAGGGGGACACTCATTTTGTGGCTGATTCTTGGGGGATGGTGGTAGGATTCGGGGCCGCACAGAGTGGCTGCATATGTCAAGGATTTCGCGGCCCCTCCCACCAGAGGTTCGAGTCCTCCCTTGTGTGTGTGTGTGTGTGTGTGTGTGTGTGTGTTTGTGTGTGTGTGTGTGTGTGTGTGTGTGTGTGTGGGGGGGGGGGGGAGGGGGGGTTCTTAGCATAGGTTTGTGTAAGTCTAGGGACCGATGACCTAAGCAGTTTGGCCACTTAGGAATTCACACACATTTAGTAGGATTCAGGGTGTGTAGTCCATCCCAGAAGCACTCCCAACCTGTTGCCATGAGGTCCATATCCCAGTGGAACACACTCATGTGCAGGACTTGCCCAATGCTCTCCACCAGCACTTCTTATTCTAGTCTGGTCAAAGGCTTATCCTACTTCCATCAGAGGCAGGGTCACCTCTAAAAGCACCGGTGTCATATGTCAACTCTGCCGCAAGCTTTTTATGGTGATATGAAAATCCTCCTGCTGTACACCAGAATCCATGGCCACCACCAAGTTACGACCGTATACAAAATGGACCACACAGTGACACAACATGTAGCTGAGCACAGCTTGCTAGATTTCAATGGCTACTTCACAGTGTGAGTGATGTGGATCCTTCCCTCCACCACCAGCTTTCCTAAACTATGCAGATGGTGTTATCTTTTCAACACATCCTTCGCTCCTGTAACTCGGCTGTCCTCAAGTATCTGTTAACCCACTGTCCCCATTCACTTCACCTGACAGTTTCCCCTTCTCCTTCCCCTGTCTTACCATTCCCTTCCATTTCATGTCTCCATGTAACCTTCATTTTGTGCTGCTCTCCACCAGCTCCGAGCTCCCATCACCCATACATCACATGTGTAGCTTGTACACCTGCCACCCCTTACTTCCAAACTCCTAGCCAGCAAACCATTGTCTCCCTTCAAGCCACTATGCTTATTGATACAGAGCCACAAAGAAGCTCTAGGAATGCAGAAAAGGACAGTTTGAACTGAATAATAGTGGATCACTGAGAGTCCAAAAAAAAACTCTCTTGATACTCACATGCAGTTAGTGTTACGTGGAACCAAATTCATTTTAAAATTTCACTCTTTGTCGTATATTGAATCATAGCTTATGTTATCAAGGGAAATGAGCTAGCTGGTGAACAGTAAAAGCAATCTGCTAATAAAACTACGGTGTAACATCACCTGCTGGTATGTTATCCCACTATTAAGGAAGAATTCAAAATCAGAAAATTTTTTCAGAAATGAAAGACTGTAGATTGTGAAGTTGGCAATCCATCAATGATGCTACTGCCCCCACAAACATTGCATAATAGTCCAAATCTATTTGTATTTTGAGTTTGTCACCTGATACATTATTGTCTGAATGCAATAACCAATTCAAGTGCAGTAGCCGTTAAGATACTCAAGTCTTGTTAGGAGTGAGTGCTTTCAAATATTAACCTGGCCATCTTGATTTAGTTTGATTTGATCCATTAAAAGTGCTTGGTGAAAGCCTGTGACTAAAAAGAACAGGTTTCGCTAGGGAATAACTTTTCTGTTACAAGTCATAATTTTCTATTTATCTGTTCTTTGCATGAAGTGTTTCAGGAAATGATTTGCATTTTCAAGTGTGTTTTCTATGAGCTATGCCATTTATGCATGATGTTTTCTATGTGTGAGGTGCTGCATTGTTCAGTTACCTTAACTGTGATATATAAAAAGCTCACAGTTTTTAATTAATTATCCATGTCTATATAGAGTTGGTGATGAAATTTGGAAAGAACTTCTACTTGTGGTTTTCTTGTAGTCCATTTGTTAAGAAACTCACGTATGTCAGGGTCTGGCCTTGGCAGCAAGAGACTGTGATCATGTTTGTGTGAATTGCGTTTGCAGAGGGTAGGGGGGGGGGGGGGCAGAGAGAGTGAGAGTGAGAGTGAGAGTGAGAGTGAGAGTGAGAGTGAGAGTGAGAGTGAGAGAGAGAGAGAGAGAGAGAGAGAGAGTTGTCTAACTCCGATGAAGGCCTTTCTGGATGAAAGCATTCTTGTTTGACAGTCCTTTTGTTGTGCCTATTGGGGACTCTCCCTGCTCTATGGTGAGTTGCAACTATGCTTTTCATAATATTGTCGTCATTCATCCTGGATTTTCTATTGTTTGGTTCTATTTAATCTTTCTGGAGATACAGAGTTTTGTATTTTTATTGTAGGGAATGATACAGTAGCTTTGTACTTTTGCCTGCTGGATCTGTAGTAGCATTGATATAGGTGACGTTTAAATCATACATACAAACCATACAAAAATGCACAGAAGTATGTTTTTTAACACAAACCTACATTTTTTTAAATGGAACCACGTTAGTTTTGTTAGCACACCTGAACATATAAACAAATATGTAATCAGTGCCGTTTGTTGCATTGTAAAATGTTAATTACATCCGGAGATATTGTAACCTAAAGTTGATGCTTGAAACCTCCGACGTTCAGTTGCGTGTTGTAACAAACACAGGCCACGGTCGGCGAGCAGCATCTGCAGGGGCATGTTTACGATGACGACCATGTTTACGAGTGTGGCTGTAGTGCACTGTTGTGGTTTGGTCTAGCTGTCGCAGTGTCCGCATGTAGCGCTTGCTGCTATTGTTATTCTGCATTCGTCTCCGCATGCAGACCAACTGTAGTACACCGTGTTACCAGACGTCTGTGATAGTGTAGTGTTGTAGGAACTGTGACCATGATGTATTCGAACTCTGAAAAGGCGGAGATGATACTCATCTATGGCGAGTGTCGACGAAATGCAGCTGAAGCCTGCAGGGTGTATGCAGAACGGTACCGGACAGAGAGCATCCAACGTGCCGCACATTGCAAAAATCTACCGCCAACTGTATGCAACAGGTATGGTCATAGCACGCAAACGGGTCCGTAACAGGCCCGTCACGGGAGAAGCGGGTGCAGTTGGTGTGTTAGCTGCTGTTGCCATGAACCCACACATGAGTACACGGGACATTGCGACAGCCGGTGGACTGAGTCAAAGTAGTGTCATGCGCATACTGCATCGTCACCGCTTTCACCCGTTTTATGTGTGCTACATCGGCAATTACATGGTGATGACTTTAATCATCGAGTGCAATTCTGTCAATGGGCATTAACAGAGAATGCGTTTGCAGTTCTACCTGTTTACCGATGAAGCGGGTTTCACAAACCACGGGGCAGTTAATCTACGGAACATGCATTACTGGTCCGTGGACAATCCTCGCTGGCTCAGGCAGGTAGAGCGACAGTGACCGTGGACTGTAAATGTATGCTGCGGAATCTTTGGCGACCACCTCATTGGTCCTCACTTCATTGCAGGGGCCCAAACAGCTGCAACATACATCGTGTTTCTACAGAATGATCTGCCAACGTTGCTCGAAAATGTCCCACTGGAAACGCGTCGACGTATGTGGTATCAGGATGATGGTGCACCTGCACATTCAGCAATTAACACTCGGCTGATCCTTGACAGGATGTTCGACGGGCGTTTCATAGGACGTGGAGGATGCATAAATTGGCCAACCCGTTCTCCTGATCTTACACTTCTGGACTTCTTTCTGTGGGGTACATTAAAGGAGAATGTGTACCGTGATGTGCCTACAACCCCAGAGGATATGAAACAACGTATTGTGGCAGCCTGCGGCGACATTACACCAGATGTACTGCGGTGTGTACGACATTCATTACGCCAGAGATTGCAATTGTGTGCAGCAAATGATGGCCACCACATTGAATATCTATTGGCCTGACATGTCGGGACACACTCTATTCCACTCCGTAATCGAAAACGGAAACCACGTGTGTATGTGTACCTCACCCTCATGGTAATGAACGTGTGCGTCAGTGAAAAAGACCAATAAAAAGGTGTTAGCATGTGGACGTAATGTGCTGTTCCAGACTCTTCTGTACTTAAGGTCCATCACTGTTCCCTTTGGATCCCTACGTAATTCGGTGCTCTCCGATACACACGATCGAACAGCAGAGGAGTGGTACTCAAGCGTCAACTTTAGGTTACAATATCTCCAGATGTAATTAACATTTTAGGATGTAATTAACATTTTAGGATGTAATTAACATTTTACAATGCAACAAACAGCACTGATTATGTATTTGTTTATATGTTCAGATGTGCTAACAAAACTAACGGGGATCCATTTAAAAAAACGTAGGTTTGTGTTAAAATACATACTTCCGTGCATTTTTTTGTGGTTTGTATTAACCAATTACACTAGCCCCTCTCCTCACGTTCGGTCTGTGGAATCGATTTGTCAGTATTTGATGTGGTTTACGAAATATATCCAGCGATAATGTTAGGTGACTCGCCCTGTATATGGTGTCTTTTCTTTCGGACATGCCCTAAAGAACAGATGCCGTTTTTGATCATGCAGCCATATATGTGAACATGATACTACAGAAAGGAAGACATAACTGCAGTTGGGCATTGAAATACATCAGTGGGGAAACTTGAAAATTTGTAGTGGACTGGGACTCGAACCCCTATTTTTCATTTTCTTGCTAACAGTCACATTGACTGCTTCGGTCAATCAGACACGGTCTCTGACCGACTCAACTTTCCACATATTTATTATGTAGTGTCCCTGGCCATTACCGTCACTACTCGCAGTGATCGGCTGATTCCTGTAAGAGTTAAAGTGTATATAAATAAATAATGTGCTGTCTGTTCTTTTGGATGGGAAAATCTAGGTACAAGTCCTGGTTCGGCACAAATTTTCAACTTTCCCAATCGATGTATTTCCGTGCCCAATAGCAGCTAATGTTTTGCTTTACTTTTTTATCATACTCGTATACATGGTTGCATGGTCAAAAATGTCTTCTTTCGGACATGTTCGAAAGAACAGACACTGTGTATACAGGGTGTCACAAAAAGGTACGGCCAAACTTTCGGGAAACATTCCTCACACACAAAGAAAGAAAAGATGTTATGTGGACATGTGTCCGGAAATGCTTAATTTCCATGTTAGAGCTCATTTTAGTTTTGTCGGTATGTACTGTACTTCCTCGATTCACCACCAGTTGGCCCAATTGAAGGAAGGTAATGTTGACTTCGGTGCTCGTGTTGACATGCGACTCATTGCTCTGCAGTACTAGCATCAAGCACATCAGTACGTAGCATCAACAGGTTAGTGTTCATTACGAATGTGGTTTTCCAGTCAGTGCAATGTTTACAAATGCGGAGTTGGCAGATCCCCATTTGATGTATGGATTAGTACGGGGCAATAGCTGTGGCGCGGTACGTTTGTATCGAAACAGATTTCCAGAAGAAAGGTGTCCCGACAGGAAGACGTTCGAAGCAATTGATCCGCGTCTTAGGGAGCACAGAACATTCCAGCCTATGACTCGCGACTGGGGAAGACCTAGAACGACGAGGACACCTGCAATGGATGAGGCAATTCTTCGTGCAGTTGACGATAACCCTAATGCCAGCGTCAGAGAAGTTGCTGCTGTACAAGGTAACGTTGACCACGTCACTATATGGAGAGTGCTACGGGAGAACCAGCTGTTTCCATACCATGTACAGCGTGTGCAGGCACTATCAGCAGCAGATTGGCCTCCACGGGTACACTTCTGCGAATGGTTCATCCAACAATGTGTCAATCCTCATTTCAGTGCAAATGTTCTCTTTATGGATGAGGCTTCATTCCAATGTGAGCAAATTGTAAATTTTCACAATCAACATGTGTGGTCTGACGAGAATCCGCACGCAAATGTGCAATCATGTCATCAACACAGATTTTCTCTGATTGTTTGGGCAGGCATTGTTGGTGATGTCTTGATTGGGCCCCATGTTCTTCCACCTACGCTCAATGGAGCACGTTATCATGATTTCATACGGGATACTCCACCTGTGCTGCTAGAACATGTGCCTTTTTAAGTACGACACAACATGTGGTTCATGCACGATGGAGCTCCTGCACATTTTAGTCGAAGTGTTTGTACGCTTCTCAACAACAGATTCGGTAACCGATGGATTGGTAGAGGCGGACCAATTCCATGGCCTCCATGCTCTCCTGACCCCAACCCTCTTGGCTTTCATTTATGGGGGCATTTGAAAGCTCTTGTCTACGCAACCCTGGTACCAAATGTAGAGACTCTTCGTGCTCGTATTGTGGACGGCTGTGATACAATACACCATTCTCCAGGGCTGCATCAGCGCATCAGGGATTCCGTGCGACGGGGGGTGGATGCATGTATCCTCACTAACGGAGGACATTTTGAACATTTCCTGTAATTCCATGATTAATGTGATTTGAAGAGAAGTAATAAAATGAGCTCTAACATGGAAAGTAAGCGTTCCCAGACACGTGTCCACATAACATATTTTCTTTCTTTGTGTGTGAGGAATGTTTCCTGAAAGTTTGGCCGTATCTTTTTGTAACACCCTGTTTATAACTAGAGCTGGACGACCCAGTGATCCTTTTTGTGTAGATGCACAACACTCTCAAACTCTTATGGGAATCAGTGAATCGCAGTGAGTAGCAAGGGTAATGCGGAGGGGCACTACGTCAGTAGTGTGTGGATGAGTTGGAAATTTTGAATTGGTCGGGGACCTTATTCAGATGGCTGAGTTGATCAATGTGAACGGTTCCGAGAAATGGAAAAATCCAGGTTAAAGTCCAGGTCTGACATAAATATTCAACTTCCCTCATTGAGTATAGCGACGCAAAAGAAAGTAGTTACAAAGGAAAACAGCACAGGGTTAGGATCGAAGAAAAGCTGTCAGGCGAAAATCAAATCCTGGATTTGCCATTTTTTGATTTTCAACTTTCCTCATTGACGTTTTTCAGTAGTCAAATGTCTTTCTTCCCCTTGTGCCGTGCCTGTCTATGAATTTTAAGCATGGTGCAGTGTGTGAGGTCTGTTCAAAAAGTAAGGTGACCTTTCAAATTATGCATGTAACATACATTCGATTACCGAAATTTTTTTTTTTGTTATGTTGGTACACATGTCCTGAACATATGTTCACAGTTTCAAGTGTACAGCATACTTCATTTGTCTTTGATAGATGGAAAGGTTAGACGTGTTTTAGTGTGCTTGGCGATTTTCGATCATTATAAAAAATGGAGCAAAGAATATGCATCAAATTTTGTGTGAAAAATGGAATTGAATGCTCTAAAATACTTGAAATGTTGATAGTATCATACTGTGAGTCTGCTCTAAGTTAAAAAAAAAATGATGATGATTACAAATGGTACAAGATGGCTTAGAAATGCCAATGACGAACCTTGCTCTGGACGCCCCAGCACATCAGCAACAGATGATAACGTCAAAGCTGTGAAGAAGATTGTTTTGGAATATCGTCAATTTACTGTAAGAGAAGTTGCTGAGGATATTGGCTTGTGTCATGCAATTTTTTCGAATGCTTTGGGTATGAGATGTGTGTCATTGAAGTTTGTTCCAGAACTTCTCAATTTTGATCGGAAGAACTGCTCTATGAGCATCGCTCAGGAGCTCTTGAATGACATCGCTGATGACCCTGATTTGCTCTAAACAGCCATAACTAGTGACAAAATGTAGGTTTGCGTTTATTACGTGGAAACCAAAGCCCGATTGTTCCAATGGAAACATCCCGAAGAGCCAAGACCGAAAAAAGCACGCGAAGTGTGATCAAATGTCAAAGTTTTGCTCGCTGTTTTTTTTTCTTTTCCAATTACTGTGGCGAAGTGCATCATTAATTTTTGCCTCAAGATTGTACAGTCAATAAAGAGTATTACCTTGACATTATGTGCTGTTTGTGAGAAGCAATATGCAAAAAATGTCTGGAGTTGTGGAAAAACAATTCACGTCTTTTACGTCATGACAATGCACCTGCTCATTCATTGTTGCTTGTGAGAGATTTTTTCGGCCAAAAACATGACAATCATGCCTAAGCCACCGAATTTGTCTCTCTGCGATTTGTTCCCAAAACTGAAGAGACCTATGAAAGGATGAAGATTTTCAACGTTTGAGGAAATAAAAACTGCATTGCTGGAAGTACTCAAGGCAGTACCAAAAAGTGCTTATGAGAAGTGCTTCAAGGATTGCATGAAGCCTTGGCATGAGTGGATTGTATCTGAGGGGGATTACTTTGAAGGAGACAGAATGAATATTGATGAGTAAATAAATATTTTTTTCATAAAAATATAAAGTCTCCTTACTTTTTGAACACACGTTGTAATGCTTGCTGTAAATAGTAACTTCAGTTTTGCATGGTCCTTTTGGAGGTGATATGCTCTTGCCTTCTTCCCAACCAGTTATAGGGGGACTTAACAGTTTACTGTGATCTCTGAACCACATTTCACTTGCAGCAATTTAAGCTGTGTTCTTAGGTCCCAAACTAACCCAACCTTGTAACTTGTTACATATTTGGGAAGAAAGATAGGGAAAAAAAGAAAAATAAGAAAAGAGAAGGGTCAAATATTTGTGACTGCGTGCTTGAAATTCTTTACTTTTTTTTCTCACATCTCATTGGTTATGTGAAGATACCATCAATTGAATACATGAAATTGAGGTGCTGCCAACCTATGGGCTGTAGAGAAACACTGCTGGGACTGGTACTGTTCCTGATATAGCTTTTAGGCAGATTTCTCTTCTGATCTCCCAGCATCGAAATATCCTCTTTTGCTAGTAGTCGATCACTGAGACAGTCTCCCAAGCTCATATTTTAGGTGCATTTGGTATCTGGACACAAGCCAAGTTATTGTTGCCATTCTAATGACATTGATGTTGGCAGAACAGTAAACTCTTAATTTTTGTTACATACTGAGGACACTGAACCACAATTTTATTTTGTTTGTTTGTGCCAATACACTGTTCCATTGCTGTAAACCTATTTGGTACTTCAAATTATGATATTTATAAATGTAACAGTTTTTAAACATTAGTGTTCTAGCTACCCTATTTGATTTATTGTGGGATGTTAAGGTATTGCTGATCTGGTAAACTGAATCTTCAGTCGGTTCTTGGTAGAACAACATTATAATAAATGAAAAGCACTAGTTTGGTTTGTTGTAGAACAAAAGCAAACTAGTGCTTTTCATTTATTTTTGGTAATCTAGTAGTGTAACCAAACATATTACTTTAATTCTTTTACGTTAAAATCTTTGAACCATATCCGTTTTCATTTCATTAGAAGTGTGTTAATTGTACAAAAGTATTTTTATGAATTTGTGAGATACTGAATACAGCTTTCAGCTTATACCACTAGCCACACCACTGGGCTAAACAAAAATCTCACTCTCTTTTTCTCATTACTTTAGTCTTCACTGTTATTGATATGTATCTTACTGTAACATGGGTAAGATAATGTATTTAGCTCGTTCTAAAGAAGCTGCGAAGGAGTTAAGAGAGAATTTGCTGTCTTAGTTGATGATTTTGCTGCTGTTGCTGTATTTAATTAAATATACACTCCTGGAAATTGAAATAAGAACACCGTGAATTCATTGTCCCAGGAAGGGGAAACTTTATTGACACATTCCTGGGGTCAGATACATCACATGATCACACTGACAGAACCACAGGCACATAGACACAGGCAACAGAGCATGCACAATGTCGGCACTAGTACAGTGTATATCCACCTTTCGCAGCAATGCAGGCTGCTATTCTCCCATGGAGACGATCGTAGAGATGCTGGATGTAGTCCTGTGGAACGGCTTGCCATGCCATTTCCACCTGGCGCCTCAGTTGGACCAGCGTTCGTGCTGGACGTGCAGACCGCGTGAGACGACGCTTCATCCAGTCCCAAACATGCTCAATGGGGGACAGATCCGGAGATCTTGCTGCCCAGGGTAGTTGACTTACACCTTCTAGAGCACGTTGGGTGGCACGGGATACATGCGGACGTGCATTGTCCTGTTGGAACAGCAAGTTCCCTTGCCGGTCTAGGAATGGTAGAACGATGGGTTCGATGACGGTTTGGATGTACCGTGCACTATTCAGTGTCCCCTCGACGATCACCAGTGGTGTACGGCCAGTGTAGGAGATCGCTCCCCACACCATGATGCCGGGTGTTGGCCCTGTGTGCCTCGGTCGTATGCAGTCCTGATTGTGGCGCTCACCTGCACGGCGCCAAACACGCATATGACTATCATTGGCACCAAGGCAGAACCGACTCTCATTGCTGAAGATGACACGTCTCCATTCGTTCCTCCATTCACGCCTGTCGCGACACCACTGGAGGCGGGCTGCACGATGTTGGGGCGTGAGCGGAAGACGGCCTAACGGTGTGCGGGACCGTAGCCCAGCTTCATGGAGACGGTTGCGAATGGTCCTCGCCGATACCCCAGGAGCAACAGTGTCCCTAATTTGCTGGGAAGTGGCGGTGCGGTCCCCTACGGCACTGCATAGGATCCTACGGTCTTGGCGTGCATCCGTGCGTCGCTGCGGTCCGGTTCCAGGTCGACGGGCACGTGCACCTTCCGCCGACCACTGGCGACAACATCGATGTACTGTGGAGACCTCATGCCCCACGTGTTGAGCAATTCGGCGGTATGTCCACCCGGCCTCCCGCATGCCCACTATACGCCCTCGCTTAAAGTCCGTCAACTGCACATACGGTTCACGTCCACGCTGTCGCGGCATGCTACCAGTGTTAAAGACTGTGATGGAGCTCCGTATGCCACGGCAAACTGGCTGACACTGACGGCAGCGGTGCACAAATGCTGCGCAGCTAGCGCCATTCGACGGCCAACACCGCGGTTCCTGGTGTGTCCGCTGTGCCGTGCGTGTGATCATTGCTTGTACAGCCCTCTCGCAGTGTCCGGAGCAAGTATGGTGGGTCTGACACACCGGTGTCAATGTGTTCTTTTTTCCGTTTCCAGGAGTGTATGTTTCGACTTGTTCCTCTAATAAGGAAACCACTTTTGAAAATAGTAATAGAGTGATTTTATAAACTTTGCTCAATTAATGTTCCTCCATATACAGTCACTGTTCCAAAATAAGGATTTATATGATGCTGAAAGCACAGATGATGATAATAGTGATGACGGTGAAAACAAAGAAGGTGATTCTACATACATCAGAGACAGCCCTGCTGTAGGGAGCAGTAACAATGAGGATGAAAAGGAGATTTTTCCTACCACTACCTCCACGGATATTGAACACTCATCTTCACAGAAGTTAAAGAAACCCATGAAACCAACCAGACAACCAGCATCTCGGAAGGCAAGGCACCAACAATGAATCAATTAATTTTGTTTGTTTTTAATTCTTAAGTGGTGTAATATGTTACTGATTGTTATAGTTCAGTCATTTGATTAAATGTTTTAAATTTGTCATGTTCAGTCTCGTAGTTGTAAATTTCTCTTTTCAAATAATGATGCTCACAATCATCTTTCCCTAGGCCAAAACTGCTGCAAAGAGTGAAATAGATAACATTCACAGTGAAACACAGAGATTGCTTCGCCAGTCTCGTTTGTCATTGCCGTACCATCGCCCTAAGCAGCACAGTATTAAGGAATTCCTACAAAGGCGGAAACCTATTGTACCAGCTGTAAAAGAAATTTCGGAGGCTACAAAAAACCTGGGACTTATCTGGTACTGCATCTTTTTTTTTAACTCCAGACTGAAATAATTTATTGTTTGAAATTTTTGTATAGTATGACAAATGAGAATTTTCTTTACAATAAAATAAATATGTAGACTAGCTGACTGGGACAAGAAAACTGACACATTGTGTCAAATCAAATATCTTTCAGCCCTCTAATGGCCAGACTACTTTATTTGGCTACCAGTTTCGGTGATTTACTACACCATCTTCAGGCCCCTGACAGATGTGAAGGAAGGCCCACCTCAGTTTTTCCAAAATAGGGGCCAGCAGGTGATGGTGGAAGTGATTGCTATAGCAAGCAGAAATCTATAGATACCAGTACTTGAATGCTGGCCCCTATTTTGAGCAGAACTGAGGTGGCATCCTCCCACACGTCAGTCAGGGGCCTGAAGATGGTGTAATAAATTGCCGAAACTGGTAACCAAATAAAATAAGTTTGCACATTAAATGGCTGAAAGGTGTTTCATTCGACATCCTGTAGTGAACAGATGGGTCCTGAACCATCTCTGAAAAAATGGACATACAGAGAACTGACACATTTGTTATTTTCAGTGCATGACAATGGCATACCATTCAAAATAAGCAATCTTTGCTCAACAGTTGTGCAAAATTTCATCATTGTAATACGAGGTGTCTCATAAAAGATGCCTAGGAGGTATTGCACAGGTCACTTGGAATGGCCACTGGCTGCCGCCAATGCATCTGCCGGCTGCAGCAGCACTCAACTCTTGGACACTAATCTGTTGGTAGTCGATTGTGCATGTGCTTCCCCTGAATTAATCATAAACAGAATAGGCATTAGATTAACTTAAGCTTACCTTTATTTACAGTATGCACTCAAAACAATGTCCCTCTGTAGTGAGAGCAGGCTGACATCTCCTGAGCACATTAGCAAACGCTTGATGAATTTCGGATGCCCAAATCTGGGAAATGATCAGCTGAACTTGTCTTCTAACTATGCTAGTGTGTGGGGATTGGTTGCATATTCTTAGTTTTTTAACATTCCCCAAAGATAAAAATAACACAGATTTAGATCTGGAGAACGAGGAGACCCGTCAATTATCTTATCAAAAACATTTTGTATTACTGTCATAGAACCATTGGCAGTGTGGGTCTTACATTGTACTGCATGAAATAACCACGTATCTTTTCACTAGGTGTTAGTTTTCAGAGGGGGGGGGGGAGGGGAAGTGCAATATATTGTTCACATACCTCTCAGAATGTATTGTTTCAGGTAAAAAGATTGGTCTAATAATTCTTCTTGCATTAATTGCACCCCACACTCCTTTTTCGCATCATGCAGAGGTTGTTGATGAGTTCACGAGGATTTTCAGACCTCCAGTGTTGAGTGTTCTGAGAGTTTATGTATCCTGACAAATACAGCCATACTGTATCTGAAACAAGCATCTCAGGCACAGACTGTAATAGCCAGTAGCAATAATGACCCTGAGCAACAGTATCTGAGTTCCTCAGTTGATGTGCTACTGTTCTTTTGTATGGTTTCATTTTCAGTTTGTGCACAGATCTACGAGCAGATGGTCTTGACACATCAATATGAAGTGCCAAATGGTGCGGAGATTTTCTTGGATGTCTTTTCAGGGACCCCCCTGTCTCATCTAATTTATATTTGGTTAAAACACTAGGTTCTAGGTTATCTATCTTTATTTGTGTATCACAGATCTGGTCTCTTGAAATCCCTTCTCCAATATGCGTATCGTTGAATCATTGGCAACTTGCATACTGGGAAATTTTCCTTTGAATTCAAGCCAACATTCCACATATGATTCTGTTTTTGCATAGTTCATCAAAAGAAACATTCATTGATCCTTAATTGAAACCCTCAGCTGCCAACAGGTGTTGTTGATATACCTCAATGGGGACAGCTGAAAATGTGTGCCCCCAACCGGGACTCGAACCCAGGATCTCCTGCTTACTGGTCTCCTGCTTTTGGACGTCATTGGTATCTGTTTTTTCGGAACAGTTACTATCTTCATATAGTTAAAAGCTACCCGGCCATTGACCTTCTTCTGTGCAAATGTGCACATTTTGCCAGAACTCTTATGGTAATCGTCACCTTAGTTGGCGCGAGTAATGAGTGAATGGGCAAATATCCTTTAGGAACATTACGAATGTAGGTTGTGGACAGTTGGGGATGTGGGTTTCACGGGAAGCGTGCAAGAGATAAGTCCCTGCAGTTGCGCTACCCTCTATGCCCTCGGTGGCTCAGATGGGTAGAGCGTCTGCCATGGAAGCAGGAGATCCCGGGTTTGAGTCCTGGTTGGGGCACACATTTTCAGCTGTCCCCATTGAGGTATATCAACAACACCTGTTGGCAGCTGAGGGTTTCGATTAATTATCATTTCTTTCTAGAGAAGTTGCATGGTCATCATTGGTATCTGTTCTTTCAGAACAGTTACTATCTTCATATTCATTGATCTTTCGTGTATACCATACTGAATGGAAACTTGCCAGGAAGCTCAAAACACTCGAACACTCAATTGCAGAGTATAGAAGACATGCTTATGGTATTTCTGTCTGAGGTCTGGGCCCAGCAACATATGGGCAGAGAAAGCCCTGGACTTGGTGCAGTTGCAGTAAGGATGTCTAGCAACAATATTTGTAGTGATTAAACTTGACAAAAAACTCAAAATAAACCAGTACACTCAATCGCACAGTGTAGGGGACACATGCAAAGTATTTGTGTGTGAGAACTACACATAGCAACAACCAGCAGACGCAGTGGAAACCGCTGGTAAACCTGCTGCGCAAGCTGCAGTCCCCTCCTGGATGTCTTTCGTGAGACTCCGTGTACTATGCCAGTGGTATGTGTATACTTTGTCATGCATTTCAGTCTTCAGCTGTATACGTCAACATTACTGTTACCTACTTGCCCTCCATTGGTTGCTTGTTGTGGTCTTTTCTCATCTCTTGGAATACAGCAAAAAATTCCTTGTTATGTCTACCATGCTTGCACCCATACTTTGAGAAATGAATAATTGGCACTGATAGTTTAGGTGAGCATACGGCAATGTTGCAGTCGTCTTAACACCCTGTCCAACAGGAAATAAGGGACCTTTTTCCTTTCCCTTTTCATATTAGTCTCTCACCAAACACACTTGAATTTGTGGTCCTGGCTGTGTAGCACACTTTTCTTACTCTGTTTCATTTCACTTCTTATATCTGTACAAGAAAATGAAAGTTTTGCATTTGCGACCGAGGGGGGGTGGGGGGCAGTGCACCACGACATATCTACCCAGGTAGGCGGGTACAGTGATATGTTTATTACATCTAATGAACAAAATACAACAACACAGTTCCTTGAGACACAAGTCCACACTATTTAGTTGGCTAAAAGTCAACACTAACATCACACTGGAATGTTCTTGATTGGAAGTCTTTCATTGATGTTGAAGTCCTGTGAGGTGCTGAACTTGTGAACAGTTGAAGACGAGATCCAGTGAGGCATGAGCTCGATGACAACAGATATGAGGTGCAGCAAGGCATGAGCTCAAGGATGGCACAGATGAACTCCTGGGAGGCGATTGCTTGAACATAAATGCCAATTGATGGCCTGTAGAGTATGCCTGGTGTAAGCCCAGAGCATGAGCGAGAGCTGAGTGAGAACTCTGATTGGTGGGCTGCTAAGCAAAGCTGAAGTAAGCCAGGAGTGTTCATTGGTTGCAGAGTAACCAGGCTGCACACTAAATACCTGCCTGGTACAAGGATACGGGTGCGGCATTAGCAGACACATGACTTCATGAAAGAAAAGCAGTGCCCACAATTACGAGGTGTGACAATAAAGTAATTAGACTGAGTTCTGTGCAAGATGTGGCAACAGTGCAGGCTTGTGTAGGTACAATATCTTTGACCTTGGTCTATAAGCCGCCTTTAGTCCAAGCGGCACATTGATGCAACTGCTCAGTTGTGAGTTGTTACTGTGTGTTTGTGTCTCTCGTCACGGAAATGGAACCACATAATATTGTGCAATGGTACGCCATTTCTTTTTGTGTTAAATTAGGTGAAAACGCAACGACAACTTCCGGTAAGCTTCAGAAGGCTTTTGGAGAGGAGGTTATGTCAAGAGCTCAAGTTTTTCGTTGGCATAAAATGTTTAGTGAAGGCAGAACGAATGTTGAAGATGAAGACTGCAGTGGACGACCATCAACCTCACGGACTGATGTCAACTTGGCCAGGGTGCATGAACTCGTACGATCTGATTGAAGATTATCCTTGAAAATGATTGCAGAAGAACTGAACATCAATCAAGAAGTGATTCATCTAATAATAACAGAAGATCTTGGTATGAGAAAGAGTTGTGCAAAAATGGTCCCCAAAAATGTCCCACCGCAACAGCGAGAAACACAGAAAAATGTGGCAGCTGATCTGTTAAAGCAAATGGAAATCAATCCAGAATTGTTGAGCCGTGTTATCACTGGTCATGAAAGTTGGTCCCCCACCCCTCCCCACCCCCCAAGTTCGATCCAGAGACAAAATGCCAAAGGGATCACCCAGACCAAAAAAAGCTTGCATGTCAAAAGTCAAAAGTGAAATGCATTCTTGTGTGCTTCTTTGATTCCAAGGGAATTGTTCATAAAGAGTGGGTGCCTTCTGCACAAACAGTTAACCAATATTACTACAAAGAAATTTTAGAAAGACTTTGTAAAAGAGTTCTTCGTGTCCACGCTAACATTGCTGATAATTGGATTCTGCATCATGATAATGCACCATCCCATACTGCTTTGTCAGTACAGCAATTTTTAACATCAAAACAAATTTCAGTACTACCACAGCCACCTTATTCACCAGTTATCGCTTTGTGCGACTTTTTTCTATTTCCAAGTGTCAAATCAGTGGTCAAGGGACACCATTTTCAAACAGCACAAGATGTCCAAAAAGCTGTGACGAGGGTCTTGGAGGATATTACAGAAGGTGTGTCCCAGAAATGTTGCCATCAATGGCAGAAGCTCTGGAATAAGTGTGTGCAATCAGAAGGGAACTACTTTGAAGGAGACAACACTAAACTTGACTAAAACAGTAAGCAACATTTTTTTCACGTCAGTCTCATTACTTTATTGTCGCACCTCATATAGTGCCATTTACTGTGATACACGTGGTGCTATAGATGAAGCTGGTGCCCTGTGGTATTGTGATGGCTGCTGGAGGTTAGGTTGAAAATAAAAAGTTGTGGTTGTGTCTTTGCCATACTGCTCCCATCGAACTCCAGAGGGCCGTGTAGCTAGTGGACATGGAAGTGTAACAGATTGCTTAATATGTTTTACTTTGATGTTTCAATCAAATGAATGATATCCACAGTTGTAAAATGATGTTCATGTTATTTTAGTAGACTTGTGTGACCTGCTTTCTGTGTGCAGAATTTTTGCTATTCTTTGGGCGTGTACCATGTGCTGTGGTGAACACAGCATATCTGTGGAATGGGGTGATGAACAGTGATGTTATGGTGCATTGAGGCTGCCAGTGCAGTGAGCGATTACTCCATAATGCAGATATCCTGTCTAGGTGATACCAGGTGTACCAGTATGGGATGAGCGTTTTTTGTGAAAATGAAACAATAATTTTGAATTGAAAAGTAAAAACATTTTATTCAAAGTACTGACCATTGCTTTCTATACATTTTGACCACCTTTTTGGCAATTTGTGGGCACCACATCAATAGAGATGTTCGTCTTTTGAAGCAAACCAATCAGTCACCCAATTTTTGACTTCTTCGTAGGAATCAAAGTGTTCCTCAGCCAATGTGTGTCCCATTGATGAAAACAAATGGTAGTCGGATGGGGCAAAGTCTGGTGAATACGGCGGGTGGGGTAGTAGCTCCCAGCCATGTGTTTTGATTATATCCTGAACCAGTTTTGCTTTGTGTGCAGGTGCATTGTCATGTAAAAAAATTACTTTGCCATGTCTTCTGGCCCATTCTGGTCTTTTTTGATCAATGCATAGTTCAAATTGATCATTTGTTGTCTGTAGCGATTAGTATTCACAGTTTCACCAGGTTTTAGAAGCTCATGATACACCACACCTTTCTGATCCCACTAAACACAGAGCATTGTCTTCTTGCCGAATCGATCTGGTTTTGCAGTCGATGTTGATGGTTGTCCCGGATTAACCCATGATTTTTCCTGTTTAGGATTCTTAAAATAAATCCATTTTTCATCGCCAGTAACAATTCGATGCAAAATTGATTTTCTTTCATGTCTTTGAAGCAAAATTTGACAAATGGTTTTTCGGTTTTCCATCTGTCTTTCATTCAATTCATGTGGCACCCATTTTCCACACTTTTGGATATTTCCCATAGCTTTCAAACGGTCAGAAATTGTTTGTTGTGCAACATTTAGCATTGCTGCCATTTGCTTCTGACTCAGTGTCATCTTCATCGAATATTGCTTGCAATTCAGCATCTTCAAACTTTTTGGTGGTCTTCCATGTTCTTCATTTCTTACATCAAAATCATTATTTCTGAACTGTTGAAACCATCATTTGCATGTTGTTTCTGATAGAGCATGATAACCATTTGCCTCGACAAGCATTCGATGAGACTCTGCAGCACTTTTTTTCAAATGAAAACAAAAAATTAATGCTGTCCGCAAATCATCACTTTCAAGGCTCGTTCACAACAAATGTCCCCTATTGACACATTTGTATCTTAACGCTCATTTCATACCAGTACACCTGGTATACCCTGGTTTGTGGAACTGCCGGGAGTTAGAGACATTGCGGTTGCTGTCTCAGTGATGTGAAGTTAATCGTTGCTTGGCACTTCTGATGTACAAGAGAGTTTGTAATTGAAAATGCTGTATAGCTTGAAGTTGTAAGCAGCTATTCAATGCAGTGTACATTTTGTAACTAGAGTGTAATATACATATTCCAGGGAAGAAGAGTTTGAGAGTATTAAATAGTAGATGCTTTTTAAGTAAGTTTTAGGGGTGATACAGCTGTTGTAACGGGGAAAAAGGACTTTGAAGCCAAAGTATCTGGGCAATGGTTACTTCCACAACTGGTTTCAAGTGCAGGATGGTAAAATTGAGAATTGATGGCAGCTGTAAACTATATGTATGCAAACAGACCATATGAACATATCACATAGTTGCTGTAGCCCACAGAATGTGCCTGTATGCTTAGTGATATATGTAACATGCGGCAGCCTGAGAGGAAACAATAACTCACCTCCCATAAGAAAGAAGGGGAGGAGCCATCGTGGAGACCACGTGACAGCTGAAGGGAGGAGGGCTCCCGGGGCTGGGGAAGTGATCCCTGGGATGGGCGCTTGCAGCACCAAATGAGAGCAGCTGCCGAATGGAACCATGGGGCAGCAGAACGGCCACAGTGTGGTGAGGGTGCTGGAGAATGCCGATGTAAACTTGATACCCACACTAGATGGTGGTGATGGTGATGGTGATGGTGATGGTGATGGTGATGGTGATGGTGATGGTGGTGATGATGATGATGATGATGGCGGCGTGTGACGAGTGCCTCCCGTCGGGTAGACCGCTCGCCTGGTGCAAGTCTTTCGATTTGACACCACTTCGGCGACTTGCGCGCCGATGGGGATGAAACAATGATGATTAGGACAACACAACACCCAGTCCCTGAGTGGAGAAAATCTCCGACCCAGCCGGGAATCGAACCCGGGCCCTTAGGATTGACAGTTTGTCGCGCTGACCACTCAGCTACCGGGGGGCGGTGAGGATGCTGGAAAACGCCGATGAAGACTTGATACCCACACCATCAGCAAGTGAGGTCACTGAGAAGCCTCTGACAGAGCGAGGGTAGCGAGGGTAGATGCATTGAATGTGTCACATTTGATGCAATATCCACAGCCGGAAGGGGAAGGCCCAGGAGGACTGGAGATGTGGGTAGAGCCTTGGCGATGTATGAGAAAGAAGACTCTACAAAGGGTAAGAGAGCAGTAGGTGAGAATCCTTGGGGAACTGGCATAGAGAGGAATTAATGACTGTCAGTTGGATCCATGCATGCAGTGGGTGCAGGAAGAGAGGCAGAAAGTGAGACCAAAGGAATGGGAGAAATGGGGGGTACCGTGGCAGCAAGTGTCTGCGGCCAATGGGCGACGGGCTTAGCTGGAGCAGCGGTGGCTGGAGACTTGTCAAAACACATGATTGACGTCAGAAGGCACTGGAGGATATGGTTTCTCCTCAGGTGCCGAGCCTGGCACCATTATGGTGTAAGAATGGACTACTTTCACATTCTGTTTGAGAAGCCTCAGCATCAGCTCATGCTGAAAGTGTTGTTGCTGTACCCGGAGCTATAACTTCTGCTTGCATTGCAGAACTGGTGGGTCCATGGGTCACTATGAAGTGGAAAGAGAAAGCATCACAAGTGTAAGAATGTCCGATAGCCACTTTTGCATTTGGGACCGAGGAGTAAACATGACCCAGTGGATGTAATCGGGAGCAATGATATGTTTGTTAACTCTAATGAACAAAATACACATAGCACAATTTATTGGGACCTAAATCTGCATTACTTGGTTGCACTAGAACATTCTTGACTGGATGTTTATCGCTGACGTTGCATTCCAGCGTGACAGTCTGCTCGTGGACTGTTGAAGGTGAGGTCCAGTGAGATGGTGAGTTCAAGGACAGTTGAAGATGAGGTCCTGCGAGGCGTGAGATCGAAGACGGCAGAGATGAAATTCCGGGAGATGATGATTTGACAGTGAATTCTGATAGATGGCTTCTAAGCATGACCGGTGTAAGTCTGGAATGTGCATGAGAGCTGAGTGAGAACTTTGATTGATAGGCTGCTAAGCATGGCCATCACAAGCCCAGAATGTGCACTGGCTGTAGAGTGAGTGGATGGTACCCTAAATACCTGTTTGGTGCAAGGATACACGTGTGGCATTCAGGAGGAACGTGACTTCTCAGAGGAGAAATGGGTCTGAGATTCAGTGCTGTTTACTATGGTACGTGCATTGTTGTGTGGCAGCTGCTGGAGGTTGGATTGAAAACAACTCGGCGTAGTTGTGTCAATGCCAGACTGTTTTAATCTATCTCCAGGGCCATGAAGCTAGATGACTTGAGCTGCAGCTGCCAGGAGTTCACACCTGCAAGGTTGGTGGCGTGTTGTGGGTAGCAGTCTGAGAAGAGATAATAGAAAGAATAGATGGAATGTTAATAGTTGTGTGTTGTGCATACCAGAGCACATTCCTAAAGCACTTTGAATTTAGTTTTTCCCATAGAAAAACAAGTGTAAAATTGGCAGGAGGAAGAGTAATTGCTGGGAGTAAAGTATTTTGTGCTAGGAGGAGAGAGCTCTACCAGATTCAGAGGTCAAATTGTAATCAAGACTTGAAACTCCAGTACCGTTAGTGTTCTAAAAGCCTCTAGTCTGCTATTGAAAAACAAAGCTTGTGCACTATCTTCAAAAACTAAAATGCAAAAGTCACTTGGAACATTATTAAACAAGAAACAAAAACGAAACAGAAAAATAAAATTGTGATCTGGGTGAAACCAAGGCCCTAGAAAATATATCTTGTAGAAATGATGACACTTTGAAATAATTGACCTCTAAACAAAACAATTATTTCCTCACTGTGGCTGCAAACATTACTCCCAGTAATAAACTGCTAAATAAAGATTATCTGTGCAAGTATAAAATGCAGCACTGACAGATATTAGTTTCAAAAACTATAATTCCCATGGAGATTACAAAATTCATCAGATGACTTAAAGGTGTTAATTTGCTAGCTATGATGAGAATTTTAAAGTCTCATGCTGATTTCATGGGACTACCCTGAAGTTACATTTGTAAACCATCAGTGACTTGCGGCATATTTCCTGACAGACTTAAATATTCTGTTGTAACTAGAGGCAATCAGATCTTCTCTAATTACTGACCCACTTACCTCATTCCAACTTCCTCAGGTGTTTGAGAAAGTGGCCTACATTGTTAGAATACTGACTCATTCATCTGATCAGAACTTGTTAACTGCCTGTCACTTTATCTTTTCTTTCATAAGTAGTCTTCAACATATAATGTGTCACAAATGGTGCCCTGGCAGAGCTAAACAGGAAAAATTATATCCTTAATATATTTTGTGAATTTGCCAAAGCCTTTGATTTTGCGCCTAAAAAATTCTCCTGGGTAAACTAAAGTGTTACGGCATTGATGCATCACTTTTTGCAAATGGTTTCTTACTATCATAACAAAAAGCAGTGGGTCAGTCTATCAGACTGTTTCACAGGTAAGAAACTGTCCTCAGAACAGGGAGACATAGCATGAGGGGCCCCTTAAGGATGTGGATCAATTCTTGCTTCTAACTTACAAAAATGATCTTTCAGTGCAGTAAAGGATGATTCTGAAACTATAATTTTTGTAAATATTAAGAGGCATATCAGTCAAGGGTCCAAACTCGACCATACCAGACATGGTTCAAATGATAACTGAATAGGGTAAATGGTTCACGGTTCTGAGTCTCTATCTCATTAAGACTCATCATTTGATTTTACACAAGCAAAAATTAATTGCTAGTACCAGAAGTAGATGATAAGTCCTACAATAAACGGAGCACACTGTGTAAAATTCTTTGTCTTCCTATATAACCAGTTAAAATGGAGTCAGTACATAGATAAACTAATCACAAAGCTCAGTTCAGCATGTTTTGTCCTTTGAAGTATCTCACTTTGTGTTGACTTGAAGACAGGAGTGTTGTCAGATTTTGTATATTTCTACTTCTTGTTGTCTTGTAGAATTATCTTCTGAGCAGTGCATCATGAGTAAATGAAATGTTTATCCAGCAGAAGCAAACAGCAAGGAAATTATATAAAGCAGATAACCACATGTTCTGCAGAGACCCTTTTAAGGATCTTGAAATTCTGTAATGACAAAATAGAAAACATTGTTTCAGCTGAATTGTGATTTATACTATTGCAATCACACGCGCACAAACAATTTTAATGTAGACATAGCCTGTGTGTCTGCAGTTCAGAGTGTGTGTAACAAGCTCCCATCAAATGAAAAGCAAGAAATTGAAAATCTACTAATTCAAAAGAAAATTAAAAGTGTACCTCATTATCTACTACAAATCATATGAATACCTACATTTTTTTGGATTGAAAAAGTTCTGTTAGCTACATGACAAATAATAGCGTTCATTGTAAAGCTGTTTGACAAGCAGTAGTGCACTGTAAACATGCCTCTGTTGTTACAGATGTAAGTATTGTATTTTAAAAATACCAAGTAAGTATTAGGTTACCAATGGGAGAGAAATAGCAGCTATGTAATGTACTTGAGGAAACAGCAGCTTTTTTCAGAGTATTCTGTCTAATTTACTTGGCTCACATTTTGTCAAGGCTGTTTAGAGAACACTGCAGAAGTTTTTAGATGAAAAGCCCTAACACATCCTCCATACATTCCCAATCTCTTCCCATGGGATTTCTGTATTGTGGGAGCCCTGAAGAAAGACATTTGTGGCCTTTGATTTGATTCAGATGAAGAGGTGCATGCCTGGGTACAGTCATGGTGACTGTCTTGTCTCTCACTAGGATAAAGGTGTTATCAGATATGACGATTACTTTTGAAATAATGAACAGTCTACTTACTTTTTTCCAGCAACTTCATTTTCATTTTACTGCCACTTATGAGTTCTGTGTGTAATCCTGCTTATGGATGCACAAGTTGTCATTGTGTTTTTTCTACATTTTTTTGTCTGCATCCACAGTGTAACAATATCCATTTTCAGAACACTGTCTGAAAGGTACCTTTAAACCAAGTTGTATCTTTGTCAAACTGTGAACTATTGTGTTTTACTCCGTTGTGATCAGAACCTTGCTGTTTGACAGTTGTAATGTCTTTATTTTCCATTGTGCATGATGAGATTTTCAGGACTGTGGCGAACACGTTTGTTTCATTTTTTAAATTGTAATTTGTCTTGCTCTTTTGCAGGAAAGATCTTGAAGAGAGAGAGAAAGAGGCTGAAGTTTTTTATAAGTCTGAATCAGAGGATTCTGACAGTGATACTAGCAATAAGGTACTTGATGAACAACCCAAGCTGTCTGATCTAAGTAATACAGGTGAAAATTTTTCTGATAAAGGAGTTTCCATGTCCTCACAAATCGCAAATGATGTTACTTCATCAAACATACTAGTTACACAAACTGGGCAAGTTGATGATGAAAATACTGATCAATCTGATACGAACTGTAGTGTTAAGCAAAATGGGCTGGAGTGTGATCAAATGCCAACCAGTGCAGAGAAGTCATCTGCTACATATGATACTGACAGTGCCCAATCTCATGAAATTAGTAAAGATCATACAGATGTCAGGAGCACAGATAAAAAAAGTAATATTGTCAGCAACCCAAATATCACTTCTGATAGTAAATGTACACTACACAACAAGGAAGGAAGTGAGGTGACAAAAAAAGCTGTAGGTTGTGGCATGATATGTGATGATAATGCTTGTGATTCTACTGTAGATGACCACACAGTGAGTTATTCAGAAAATGTTTCAATGCTGGATGTGTTTAACATAGGTTCACAGGATTTAGTCTTGCATTACACTGTAAGTGACACAGTTGATTTGTGTCAAGACAAGGACGTAATGTCAGAAATGCTGGGGCCACCCTTGAATTTAAGTGATGTTACAGCTGAGCCAGAGACAAAAACTGAAACTAAGCTATCTGCAACAGAAATACAGAAAAGTTCTGATAATAGTTCAGTATCCACATCTGGAACTCCGAAGTCAGACACAGAAGGGATTTTACCGAATTCTTCCCATGAATCTAGAAAAGTGTGTCCAGATCTAGAGGCGTCAATTGCAGAGGGTTCTGTTAGTAATACTTCTTCAGATAATTGTGCAAATGCCAGTGAAAGTGTCAAGGAACTAGGAGGTGCAAGGACCAGTGAAATAGAGACTAATGGTTTGACCAGTGTTACAAATCTACGTAAGCGGGATAATGACCGTTTTAAAAGTACTATAAATATCGAGGTGGCAAAGACAGAAATTGTGGACAGCATTAAGAGCAATAATGATGTGGCAGACAATTGTGGCAGCAAAGATGCTTCACATGAAGCAGTAAGAGCTTGTACTTCAAATAAATCTAAAAATGTGAAGTTTCAGAGCAGGATTAATACATTCTTTAAACCACAACTCAAAGGGGATCCTGATGAGATTATTGATTTGGATGCATGTGTTACAAAAACTCCCAGTGGTGTCAATGCACTTATCGAGAGGTTTATTAAACATTCGGCTGCCAAGAAGAAACCTGTTGACAAGAAAAATTTGGAAGTCAGGTAAGGATCTGTGCATGTTTAATAAGCTTCAGTCTGTGTAAGAGTAATTATTTATGGTTGTTATTGTAATGGAAATTCCAGTATGGAAACAGTAAACAAAAACAATGAAAGAAAACCACGTACCTGCAACATGTTGATGCTTACACGACCACACAATTGTTTAAGAATGGTTGCTAAGGAAAATGGATGAGACATGTTAGTAGGATGAGGAGGGGTTGGGGTGGATGAAATGAGATATGAGGAGTAAATAAGGGATAGGGAAGCGTTTGAAGGCATGCTATATGGAAATGCGATTCTCAGTGGTGGTGGGAAACTCAGGATTAGATAAGGTAACAATCACAAAACTGCATGGGTAGATCATGAGAGTGAGAAGTGTGGAGGAAGAAAGAGTGCAGTAGTGGGGCAGTGGAGGAATGGAATGGCATGTGACTGGAAAAGAAAGGGTAGGGCAATGGAGTAGGAAGAGATTAGCTGAAGACAAGATCTTCTGAAGGTGTAAGCAAGAGGGATTACTGGAACAATTACCTTTGTAGTATGGAAGAACTGTATGACATGGCTTATTGAGCCATCTGTTGAAGTTATTGCTGGTGTGGGGTTCGCTAATCTTGTCAATGACTTGGTTGTTAGGCATTTGATGGTATTTTCTGTATAGACATCCAGCATACTGATTGTGCTTCTCTTGGTGCTTTCTCCTTTGATTGGGTTGGTAGTTTCTGTAACTGATTGGAAGCACTGTAATTGGACTGAAGTGGATGGTGATGAGTTTAGTATATGGAACAGGTTTGTTGATTTCAGCACAAGAATTGATGTGGAAAACCATATTCTAGACCAAATGAGCAGTGTATAGGCTGCATTTAAAGGCTTTGGCAAGATTAACATCATGTTTGTATAACTCCTATTTCCCACTGCAGATAAGATGCATATGGGCACTGAGCCTATTGGTGAGTCCCTTTTGGTGTGGGATGGGTGACATTGTTGGTGGTTGAGGCATTTGATGTGAACAGAAGTTTTTATGGAGCCATCTGATAGGTGGATATCAGCTTCTACATGGTGAACTCAATTTGACAGTATGTGAGAAAGAGCAGAGGGTATTCTTGCCATGGGACCAGATTATGAAGATGTCCACAAGTCAGCACAGCTTGCAGATTAAGATATTAAATATGTTAGTAACATTTTTTGTATGAGGCCTGCTAACAGATTGTCACATGAGTATTTTCAGAGTACTATGGATTTGCTTGTAGATTTAGTTTCAAAGGATACACAATAATGGCTCAGAATGTGTTTGGCTAAAAGACTTCGGCAGGAGGTGGTGGGTTTCATATCGGGATGGTGCTGTGACAAGTTGTGTTGTATGGCTGCAAGAACACGAAGGATGTTGGTATACAGTGACACAGTGTGCAGTTAAAAACAGTAAATTAGAATGGTCCAGGAACTGTGAAAAACTGGAGAAGAAAGTAGTAATTATCATGGATGTATGAATGAAGACTACGGCATGAGGTTGAAAGTAATCGTCAGCCAAGGCACAGAATAGTTTTTTGGAAGCATTGTGGTTAGCCACAATAGGAGTAACCTGTGAAATTGGGTTTGTGAGCTTTGACAGCAGATACAAAGTTGATGTAAGGTGAGAGTTGCCTGTGTGAAGAGGAAATGGATTCAGGTGTCAGATGAATCTAAGTCTTGGGTGATGTTGGATTTCTGGGATGTGATATTATTGTTAGTGGAGGAGTCAGAAAACTTACAGAACTTCTCACTCACATAGTCACAGAGTTCCATAAAGATGGTGACAAAGTTTTTGATAGGGGGGAAAAACAATTATATCAGTATCGGTTTTAATTTAAGGTGGTGTTCAGTAGCTGTGGTGTTGGGCTCACTAAGACTGTATATGAATAAGAAAGGTGTAGCCACATTGAAGGTGAGAAATTCTTGGAAGATTATCAGAGTGCTTTTGTGGAAATGGAGGGGAGGGGCATTATTGTAAGGAGATTGGAAGTATTAAAGACAATATTTATTGGTCTCCTTGGGCTGGAAGTAGCCAATAGGGTTGATGGTGAATGTATGTTTCGTCAGAAGAGAACAGGAGAAGGAAAGTAGGCTTCGAAGAAGTCCATCATGGTTAAATCTAGGTTTGATTCTTAAGCTGAGACCTTTTAAAAGGAGTGAGATTTCTGTAGGGGTCTTGTAGGAAAATATTTAAGTACCTTTAATCTAATTACCATGTTGTTAATGCTGAAATATATTAATTATTGGTGCAAAAAATTGAATGAGCTCATTCTCAAGTAGTACAATGCTCTTATGAGATTTTTATCTGACAGTGTTTCAAGTGTGGAAAAAAGTGAAAATGGAGAGGAAAACGTAGTGAAAGAGGTTTTAACAGTACCATTAGATGAAGAGGCACCTGAAGATCCTGAATTAGCCAAACCGGGTGCCAAACTCTTGCGACTGAAGGAAGAGCTCCAACAAAAAATGGCACGGCAGAGAGAAGAGGAATGGTTGAAGAAGCAGCAGGAATTTAAAATGGATAACGAAGAAGACATTGATGGTTTGTTCTTTCAGTGATAGCTTATTTGTTCCCTCTCTTTTAAAGTAACATGAGTTTCTTTACTTTGATTGTGTTATTGTGTATGTCAGTAGCACTAAGTAAAGGTTGTTCCAATAAGCATTATCTGCTAATATTTTTGTTATGAGTGATGCAGCAGCTGTAATGAATGAGAATATGTGTTTGAAGTTTTCGGGGATGACATACTAAGATATATTATTGTGTCAGAAAATTGCTAAACAAATAAGGATATGCACTAGTGTAATGAACATACAACATATATTAGGTACATGTCAATACACAAATGCTAATGTTACATAATTGTATACATCATATCATTCACTAAAGGATTTCAGTTAATTGCTCATATAGTGCAGTTAGAACCTCTAAATGTTATGGTATGGGAACAGAAATGGCCTGGATAAATTTGTGAGGAATCTCTCAGCATGAGATTTTTATTTCAGTTCATAAAGCGTCTACAGAAATTGCTGAAAGCCTGACAAATAAGTTGTCCGTCATCTCTACTCCAGCCATTTTTAGCAGGTGACATGTCAGGTGAAAGTGCAGACCTGCAATGCAGTGTTACTCATCTTTCTTTGAAGAAGTTTGCATGTTCCACACCACATGTCAATGGGCATTGTTGTGCTGAAATGTGCATGTGAAGCTGCTCAAAGGATGGGTAGCAGCTCTCACCTTAAAACCTTCTCAGTGTAGCAGTTGACCTACTGAGTGCCCTAAATACATAGTTAAGAGTGCATGTTGCATTCAGTGACACATCAAACCGTTACACTTTACTCGTCTGTAGTCACAATTATTCTTTGTTCTTAGGGTCTCCCTCCAGACCCCCAATTGTCCCAATATTTAAAGTTATTTGATATAAGTGAAGTTGGTGTGCAGGTGCTATATAAAATAAAATAAACTCAACTCGTAGAAAATAATGTCGCATGAGGTATATGCTCACCCCTGCCCATGAACTCTCAGCTGAGGCATTCAACTGAGTATACCATGACCTGACTGCTCACTCCTATCCACATGTGCCTGCAGTCACCAGGCTGCCTCCATGTGAGCAATCAAGCTGGAAAGCTTGGCCTGGAGTACTAGCACTTATGTTACTGCACTGTTTTACACGTCATTTCCATTGGCTTTTGTTTGGGCCTTTATTTCTGACTGCTGGAGGTTTCTTAAATATTAGTGTATATTGTCTCAAACCAATTTATATTTTCTAAGTTAATGGTAAACATTATCTTGTCTGTTTGCAGATGAAAAGAGTGACTGTGGTATGTTTGATGAAGATGATGATGCTGAAGAACCACTTACTGAATCAGAATCTGAGGAGGAGGAAGAGGAGGAAGAAACTACAAAGGTTGTGCGGAAGAAAACAGTAAAGAATAAATTTTTGGATGATGAAGCTGAAGTATCTGGTGACGATGAAGATTATGAGGAGGATGAGGATGATGATGGTGGTGGTGATGATTCTGATGCTAACCAAGAAGAAGAAGAAGAAGAAGATAATGATGATGATGGTGATAATAATAGTACTGAGGACAGTGAATTACGCAAGAAAAACTGTGATGAAGAACCAGATAAAATGGAAGTTACAGATGAAAATGCTACTGAAGGTATAAAACTATTGTGCATATTCCATACTTAATTCTCAACAGACATTATTTGTTGCTCAGTTTTATGGCCAAAGTAATAATTTGGGATGGGATAGTACTGGATAGGATACAAAGAATTGTAAGGCATTGAGCACTCAAAAGGCCGATAAACAAGATCGGTAAACATTGCTGAGATGTTCAAATAATGTCTTCCTTCAGGGCTAAAGCGCGTGCGCGCGCATACACACACACACACACACACACACACACACACACACACACACACACACACACGCACGCACACACTTCACAATGCTGTGATTGCAGTTCGAGAGGTCAGGTGGACTGGGTGCATTAAGGGTTGTGTGGTGTGGGTAATTGGACAGAGAAGTGAGAGGCTGAAGGAGAGATAGGGGGTGGGTGGCTAGTTGCTCGGAGGGAGGCACACAGGTTGCTGGCTAGTAATGCAGGGGGGAAGAGTAACAGGTGTACAGGTCACCTTCACAAGCAGGTGCTACATACCAAACCTAGTCATCAGACAGATTTCTCATGCCTTATTCTCACACACTCCTAATCTTCCTACTGCCCCCAAGAGTAGTCTACAAAGGACTAGTCTCATCATGACCTAGTATCGCCCTAGAATGGAACAACTGAACCACATCCTTCACCAGGGCTTTGATTAACTATCATCAGGCTTGTAAATGAGGGACATCCTACCCAAGATCCTTTCTACCCATCCTAATGTGGTACTCTTATCGCCCACCCAACTTACATGACATCCTACTCCATTCCGATGCACTCCCACTCTCAACTCCTTGCCACAGGAATTGAATCCCCGTGGAAGACCCACATGCAAGACCTACCCAATCCAACAACTGACCACTTGGTACTCATGCTCCCCAGCTTGGAAAAGGATTGATTCTGATGAAAGTTAGCAAGGTTTTTTATTTATTTTTTCATTCCCCCCCCTCTCCTGTCGACGACATGATGCTTCTGCTATTCGTGAGTGGTCTCCTTTACCCCAAATTATGTACACCCTTAAGGAATTAGGATGTTCTCACCTGAACTGTTTTTGCAGACTACGTCTGTAGTTCCAACTCAGCAGTGCACCTCTCATTAAAGTGCAAGAAGTGCAAGTGACTAACTTATTCGGCAGTTTCAAAATAAATACTTGTGAAAATATAATGAAAGGATTGATATCAAGGAAGTCCAAAATGTCTCCCAGAATAGTAACAGGTGTACAGGTCACCTTCACAAGCAGGTGCTACATACCAAACCTAGTCATCAGACAGATTTCTCATGCCTTATTCTCACACACTCCTAATCTTCCTACTGCCCCCCAAGAGACTGTCAACAAGTGATGCATTTCTGTGATAAGTGTTTGCTTATATTTTACTGCTCCTGGAAATGACAACACATGCAAGGATATATTGATGTTTGAAATAACGTAGTGGGAAATACAGGCCTGAGGTTATAAACTGGAGAAATACTTAACAATTCTGAAAGTTTTTTGTAGTGTGTCAATGAATTAAATAAATAAAAAAAGAAAATCAAGATACTGAAAATTCAAACAGATGAAATGCGCTCCCAGAAAATGCAAAGTTCACATTATTGGCCTGTTAAGATGGTCTCATTCTAAATAAATATGCAATATTCTGAAAGTGCATAGTTGTCTGAATAGAGTAAGTTCTGCTTACAAAGAGGACGACACCTGTTCACATTGTCATATCAGCTCATTCTGTTGACTGTATGTGGATTCCACAGCCTTTGATGGCTGAAGATGCAGTTTTAGCGTCAATACATTAAGAAACCTAATTGCTTCTTTTGATGTTATAACATTTCTGCTGGTAGCTTTAACTTCATTTTGAGGTAGTGGAAGGGATAAGACAGTGGATTCGCATCAACAACAATAATGTGGAAAGGATAGATTACTACTCTCCACATAGAGGAGGCAGTGAGTTGCAGTCAGGTACAATGAAAAAGACTGTTACAATATAACTGCTTCTTCATGATGTAATATTTCTGCTGGTGGCTTTAACTTCATATGAGGTAGCAGAAGGGGTAATACAGTGGATCTGCATCGAGAACAATAATATGGAAAAATAGATTACTATTATCTACATAGAGGAGGCAATGGGTCGCAGGCAGGTACAATGAAAAAGGCTGCTATAATATTGAGCTTTGTGATACAGTGCTTCTGAAATAAAAGCACACAAACGTTCATACAAACGCAACTCACATACACGCTCATGGCCAGTGCCTCTAGTCACTGGAGCCCGACTGTGATTGCATCTGACTTGAATAGCACAACTCCAACCCCTTGCCTCATAGTTCATATTCTTGCAATAGACCTAGGTGAAAAACTTGTCCCATACGTCCTCCCACTACCGTCTGCTCCAGTCCTGTCACAGGCATCTCCAGCCACATCGAATGCAGGTCTATCTGTGGAAGCAGACATATAATCCTCAAACTAAGCTGAAACCACTGTGCTGCTTTCTACGTGGGCATTACAACTAACAAGCTGTTTGTCCTCATCTTTGGCAATTGCCAGACTGTGACCAAGAAATGGTTAGACTACCTAATTGCTGAACAAGCTGCCCAACACATTGTGCTTAACTTTAATGACTGCTTCACAGCCTGTACCATGTGGATTCTTCCTATCAGCACCAGCTTTTCAGAGGTATGCAGGTAGGAACTCTTCCTACATGTCCTTTGTTCCTGTAAGCCCCCTGGCATCAACCTTCACTACTCCCTGTCCTCCATGCACCTATCCTCTTCCTGCTCCCTCCATCACTATACACACTTTCTATCCCACCAGTACGCTCCTACTATTCTTCTCCAATTCTGTACTTCTGTCCCCTTCCACTCCCTTCGTCCCCACCCTCCATCCCCAACCCCCAGCACAGCTTTCTGACATTGCACCTAGCAGCCCTATCCTGTCCCCACTCCGTCTGTTCATGCTCCCATAGGCAGCATGGCATTTTCCTCTACCCCTCTCCTGCTATCCCTCTCTGTCCTCACCCCATGACCCCTCCTTACCATGACAACCCAACCTGGCAGATTGTTACTTGTCAGATGCAGTCATAGTCTGGCTCCAGTGCCTGGAGACAGTGGCCATTTGTGTGTACGAGTTGTATTTGTGTGAATGTCTCTGTTTTCTGCCTTGGAAGGACTTTCTCAGAAAGCTTAGTTTGTAGCTGTCTTTTTCACTGTGCCTGCTTCCGACTCAATGACTCTTCTGTGTGGTGAGTAGCAGTCTACCTGTTGCATATTGTTGTTATTCCATCCATGGTTTTGCATTGTTTGATGCACATCAAGAACAGGGTTAAATTCTTTTCCAAATACAGACTCAGGTTTCCTATTCGTTTCCCAGTTCAGAAAGGTAATGTGTATAAAAACATGTTTGGAAAATTAAAAGTGCATGGACACGACGACATTTTAGTGTGCTTGATGCTCTGGAGCCATGCCAGTTTTGGGCAGTTGAATGGTTTGCGAGATTCATGTCATGTAAGCAAGGTAGGCCTCAGCCATGGAACCAATTATATTAGAACCATGAATCGCATCTGTGTGTGTACTAACTAAAGTTCAAAAGTCGGTGTAATGCACACACTTTAAAGTCGCAGTTTTAGATGGCAGGTGTTTTTTTGAACAGTGGGTGCATCAAATATCAGTAGCGGTCAGGCCTAAACTATCTTGTTTATGATGCTGCCAACCTCTGTATGTAACTACACGGTAGCCATTACCAAATGCGTTGTATTGTGAACTGCCTGTTGTTTTCTTTTCTTGCACTGAAACGAGTGAAGAGACAAATCCTGGTCCATCACAGAGTTAAATTAAAACTGTCACAACACCAGAATGGGTCGGCAGTCACTATGACCGTATATCAGTTCTGCTAATGCAGTTACACAGAATGTGGGTGTTTGCTGGGTGCCTATTCCTCGGTCATCTGGCAATCGTAATGCTAGCTTGTTTATGCTCACAGCTTACTGCCAGTTTATAGCGACCACTCGCGGTACTATGGTGACCAGAAAACTAAAGCTGTTAACATATTTCGACTATGCCAAAAGTCTTTCCCTATATGTGAATAGTTATTTTCAGTTCTTCTTCCGTCCCCTTACCCATTCTGTCTGTAACATTGTCAAGCATGGCTTGCGTGGCTATGAATACCTGTGAAAGGTTGAAATCTATATTTTTCAGATATTGTAATTATCAAACTGGGTGGCAAAAGGAAAAATAGTGTTGGGGAACAACTTAAATTGGAGAAGCACTTTTTGCACCAATGGGAAAACACTACAGCTGCTCAACAGAAACAATCATTTGTTGAAAGCTTAAATAGAGCTAAAAGAACAAAATGAGGAAGAACCATTCTGGACAAATCTATTGAAGTTTTATGAAAAGCAAACACCCTTGTGAGAAAGATTCCCAATCATCACTTTATAAACAGTCAATTCCAAAGGACTAGGACATTGTCATCATGCAAATAGCTTGAAAACCTTTAAATTTGTAGTCTAATAATTTACAACTAAACAAAAATTTAGATGTGAATTTTGCCAGAAATAGATACGTGTTCAGGTGCCTACCTAAGGGTTTAATGAATCTGTCTTTGTGCTCCACTTTTGACAGGAATTCTTTTATGGCCATGTGTTCATAGCGACTAAAAGCTTAATTAGTTGGTCATGTACCGGGTGGTGTTAATTATACTGACCTCATTCCAAGTGCTGCAGTGTGGGCTGCATTCATTGCAAGACACTGAAACATTGTAGGTATATTCATTAATCTATGCGCTCGCAGAATATGCTTGAAAAAATAATAGTTTTTCCTTCTGCCACTAGGTGAAAACACGGTGCTGTAAGCAGTCAATGTGGTGTGGGGGCAGGGAAAAGGGAGGAACGATCAAACAGTGATAGTGGTGGTTTTGGCATGTTTGGTAGGATGTGGTCACAAGTTACAACACGTATTCAGTATGGTCTTCCGACTCGGCAACATGCTGCATCTGTAACATGGCATGGTTGACAGTTGCTTGCAGCACATCTAATGTAATTAGAGTAATATGCAATCGTTTGCTGTCTTTCAGATCAGGGAGAGTCCGGATACATCCCTGATAGACATGATCTTCTGGGTATGCCAAAAACCAAAAATCACATTGATTTAGGTCAGGGGATCTAGAAGGTCACATTTCATGAAATAGCCTAGAGATGATGTGATTGTTAATGAAGGTGTTTGGAGCAAATCTTTCACCTTGCAATTGACATGTGGTTTCTCCCCCTCTTGCATGAAAATAGTGGTGTTGCCGCAGTTGCAGTTTTGCAAAGCTGGATTCACGTGTTGCACAAGGAGGTCCTTATATTGTGCAGATGTCACTGTACACCTAACAGACCTGTGAGGTGTCATCCGTGAGTGTAGTGGATGTTCCTGCACAACATGTGGCAGAATAGAACCCACATGCGACAGTTCTGTGCATCCATGTCACCTTGCAGTGTAAAATGTGCATCATCTATCCAAAGAATATTTCCTGGCTACGTATGATCCATTTCCATGCATGCCAAAAAATGAAGGGCAGAGTCACAGCATTGTAGCCTCTCTGGGTGCTTTGTTAGTACACTCTTGAGTATTTTAGGGATACCAATGTAAAATGGGCAGCAAAATCTTTTGAAATGTTGAGCAGGGGGGAGAGAATTCCTGTGATACAGCTCAAGCAATGGTTGCAGAATTTGAGGCATGTGCTGCACAGTCAGCTGTTGCTACACCCACTTCATCAGATGCCATGGGAATGGGCTGCCTACCTCTCCCTGTTGCACCACCCAATTTTCTGTTTCTTCAGATTTCTTGATCATATTCTTTACCCCATTTATTGACATGGTGCCCCTTCACAGCTTTTTCTGTCAGTGCTGCTATTTCTTCTGTTCTGATAAAACAACTTTACCAGCAGTGCTGCATGGTCTTTCTCGTCAGTAGCCATTGCATTTTGTACAAAAAACTTCACCCATCTTAACTCTTTACACCAACAGTCGCTTCACAGAAGAAATCAACACATGTTACCAAATGACAAACAGCATACTGACCGCAAAACAAGAAACATTTCACATTCTTATTTCTTACATTGCCATATCTTCACCTGATGGCAAGAAAGTAGAAAGTGGAACTAATGCTCTTGTAAAATTTGACAGATGTGTGATTTATCTTACCAAAACATTTTACCTTTTATCTTGCAAAAGATACTAAGATTATTAAAATGATGTGATCTTGCTTTCAGCTGTTGTTTTCAGTGGGATTCCAGTAGATACAACTAGTTTTGTCTGTGCATCAGACGTTGTCTGGTGAAACTAGTACCTTCTCAGAGTGTCACCATTTTTTCTAGTGTATATTAATATGTTAGTACTTCTAAAAAAATGATAGAAATTGTAGACCCATATTACAAGAAGGTGAAAAATACTAAGATAGTAGGAAAACCTCAAAATTTATTATTAATATTGATTAGAATGCGAAAAGTTAGTTTTGGCAGTGGTTACTATTTCTTTGAACTACACATATAATATGGTGAGTTTGTATAGCTTGTGGCTGTATTGTCATTGTTTCTTTTGTGTGTGTTTTGCAGTGGATGGAAATCTGCAGAAAGGAAAAAAACTGACCAGACTTAAGAGAATAATGACACATGACATGTTTGACTCACAGGGAAGCAACTCTGAAGATGAAGGTAAGTTCTTAGTGTGTTATTTTGTGATTGCTCTTTCTTGATCATAGTTCACATTTATGTGGTTTTGTTGATCAGGAGGTTTGTATCATGAATTATCATTTATAGTGTGTGAAAGCTTGGATTCCTCTATAGGCTAGAGTTAATTTCTTACATTTGGGTCTTATTTTTATGACATGGTTCTGCTTTACAGTGAATATGAAATTAATTTTTATTAGTTGCTTTAGTAATTTTGAACATGCACATTGTGTGGAGATTTCGTGCTATCTGTGCGATTAACTGAGTGCAGATGGGCTCATTGTTTCTGCAAGACAGGGCAATGGTGCCAGTTCGATCACACTTTGCAACACCTGCTGGTTTGGAGATTAGTCCATGCAGCTGTACTCCTGCCTTGGAGACATGCTTCACTTTATGGAATAGAGCACACCATGACAATGGACTTCGGCATGTCAGTGAGAAGAGTCAGTCTGCTCTGAAGTCTTATAGTTGGCTACACTCGTCTTCAAGAGTAACTTCTGTTAGTTAGTAGCTTATTGGAAATAGATAAGTGCTATTCCACTTCCAGCACAGGCCAAACTACAAAAGAGATGAAGTCCACAAAAAGATAAAAGAAAATATCAGTAGGGGATATATACTCTAGATAAACAAGTCAGTAATTTCAGATGAGTACACATCAGCATTGGAATTAATACACGAAGTGCCCCTCTGAGCATCTGTCAAATACAGCAGGGAACATCCCACCAGTCATTGCCTGCACTGTATGTTATTGTACTCTATTGTTCTTGTAATGTATTATTTATTTCAGAGTGCAATAGCACATTTGCAGCTAAACCTTTAAAATCCTGCTATAGGCACTGTGTATCAAATGTTGCCAATTTCTTCTCATGTAGTTTTCCCATTATGCACTTAACAGGATAGCTCTGCTTTACCTTTTATTCTTGACCATGTTGCCTTTTGGTTTTTCTTGGATTTCTGAATTGTCTTCTTCAGTTACTGTTAAGGACTGTTGCATCACTTTTCTAGTATCTACTAAATAACTTATGCGATTTCAGCAGTATTAACAACTTACATTCGAAAAATGTGAACTGATGTTGAAGCAGGGTATAATGAAATCCGATTGAGAAAATGAGGCTTCTTTAGATAAGTGGACAAAAGTTGTGTACAAAAGCAGTCCACAGAAAGTGGAAAATGAAAAAAAGTGTGAAAACTGTAAATTTTGTGGACAGCAACTGCTATAAAGCAGTAACTGTAATGAACTATAAAAGCTCCACAAGTGTACAAAGTGCTCTTGAAATGGTAGGAAATGATGACAGTAACTCCTTTAAAATAACTAATGGAAACTGCAAAAAAAAAAAAAGTGTGTAAGCAGTGCAAGTTTAGTGGACGGCAAATACTATGAAATAAAGAGAGAACTGAGCACTCCAAAATTTCTCCATGAAAGTTCAACTTGTCGGGGGAGGGGGAGTAATAGTGCCTAAGTGTGGAGTGATGCTATTCTCAATAATGTTCCCATCCTGCCTGATAATGAAGATGTACAAACACAACAGGACACTTCTTCTGTTCCCAAATCTCTATTCACCCAGAAACAGCAACTACAGGAGTACAAGAGGTCGCTAGGGTGTGACTCCTGTGGATGCAGGATGTTGAAGGGTGGAGCACTGTGATGATGACCAGTCAGGCAGACAGCATAAGTGAATTAGGCATTTATTAACTTCAGTTACAATGAATTATCTTTTCTGTGGCAGCTTCGAGGAGGGCTATAGACAAAGCACACAGAGTGGACTTCGCTGACCCACATGCTCAGCAGTTTCTCGAGGTCTTTGGTGAGGTAATGGTGGCTCATGGAGCTGTGTGGTACTGTGCAGGATAGCTTGCCCACCTGGCTGCAGGTGTTGCTCATGTGGCGTCGATGCCGACCAGCGTGATGATGCTTTTGACCAGGGCACATTTGAGGACCTTGTAGCGAGTGCTCCAATCAGCTTCTATCTCATGGATACAGGAGGGGCAGCAGCAAATAGTACACCTCCTGAGCACAGCATGACTGTGATAGTGCCTCAAGCACCACCAGTTTGACCTCCATGAGCCAATTGTAGAACACTCTTTGGTCTTCATATCAGCAGATGAGAGGTTGCCAGGTCACAGTGGCTAAGTCCAGCAGACCAGGCTGGCTGCGGTCTCAAAAGTAGTAGTCACCTGACAATGGTAGATGGCATATCACACATCTTGCCTTGATGCGGAGTCACTGCAGCTGCAAGATAGAGGAACTCAGGAGCATGAATATTCATAATTGTCTGCCTGAGGCAGTGACATTGTGTGTTGGCAAATGCGGTCTTGTTTTCTAGGTTCATCTGCGGTCTCCACTGCACCCCGGCTTTCAGCTTTTTAGTTGATGCTTTTCTGCAATATCAGTAGGCTGTAAGGTATTCTTGTGTAAGATTTACATGGTTTTTGGCACATTGCAGCACTGTCAAAATGGCATTATGATCTTTACACAATGAAGTCCTCTTGCTGAATTGGTGATTCATACCTCTCCCTCAAGCTGTGTGGGGGAATGACTGCAGTTGTGTGCTACAATATTGCAGTATCGACTCTCCTGCTTGTTTGACAGTCCAGTTGCGACACTGCTCTTGAGCCTGCTTTGCTGTGGCTCAGTGCTGGTTGGGGAAAACCTTTAAAAATTTCATTCACCCAGTAAAGCTTTCTGTGGTACAACACTTGTCTATCCATTAGAAAATTCGCCCTTAATTTTCATTGGTTTGTTTCTGAAACAGGCTTATTACATACCTGTTACGTGAACAGTTATACACTGTACAAATTTTTTCCACTTAAATCTTCATGGAAGCTGATTAACAAAGTCTTTGTTTTGCTTCTTAATTCTGCACTGTCTGTTAATTAATTATACACCAAGTGTATTATACAAGTTTACAATTTTATTAGGTTGCACTCTCTTTTATTTACATTAGTTAGCTACTTGACAAGTATCTGATGTACTGGTAAGTCAGAGGGAGGGGGGGGGGGGGTAGTTCACCATTTAAAACAAAAGGGGAGTACTCAAAGTGCTGCTAGAAATAAGGCAACACCAGTAGTAATGCTTAGTTTTGATGATATACTGTTGTTTATATTGTTGACTATGCTAGAACGTTTGTTTCAAGGTAATTCTTCCATTTTGCAATGTTATACGGTTGTCCAAAGATGATTATAATAAGTCACGGTTCAGGATCTTAAGAAACATTGTTTTATGGTGGTAATATTTGTAAAGGTTTTTCCGGCAAACAGAATGGAGGTTGTGAAAACTGGATTGTGGAAGGTGAAATTAGGTTTGGACTGTATCTTAAGTTGTACCGTTTATCAGTATACCACTGTTTCTTAATTCTACTTTTGTCACTCCCTTGGATTTTCTGTTCTTGTAATTATTCATGATTATGGCTTCTGGTGAGAAAACTGAATAAATCCAGTACATTCCAACCTACTGGAACTTAAGTTGTGGAGCCAGCACTTCTCTTGTGTACTCTGCCAGTTCCGTTTTCCCTAACAACAGTTGCAGTTCACACACTAAAGTGTTAGTCTGTGTCACTCTGTGTGGACAAATCATAATGCTTTCTCTTAAACATTCTCCCAAGTCTTAGTACTAGTGCCTGTGATACTGTTTCTGTTAATTGTTTCAGCTGAGCTCTAGATTTTTCGTATGAGTGTCCCAACTCTTGATACTTGTTCTGTATTTTTTTTTTTTTTTAATTGTGCTTCAGTACATAATTCCAGTGGTGCATCTTGTAACATGCAAACCTTGTTTCTTACTTCCATATGTTGAAAGTTAATCTTAATCGCTACCAGTCGCTTGTTAATAGCATGTTTGGCAGTCTGGAGAACAGTATTCCAAAATGTAGATGTTGGTTCTGAACTGTATTCCTTTCCCTCCCCTGATGGAGTGTAGCAATATCAGGACTATGATAATCCTCCTTGACGTCCATGTTGGTATGCCACATGCCGCCTAAGAACCCTACTTATTGAACAATAATGGACAGAAAAACTTCCGAACCCCATGGTACGTAATAAATCAATAAATTCATAGTAATACTTTAAAAAAGTAAAGACAAGAAATGCGTATTAAAACTCCAGAACAACTTGAAAATCTGATCACAAACTACTTATCCAGTGGCTTGAGTGCTTGAGACACAATGTGAGTAACTTGATTGTCATTAAAAGGCAGTTTCCTAATTCTTTTAGACACTTCAGTGGTGTGACTGATGGAACTTGTGATAATGCATCCACAGCTCCTTTGAGTGGTTTGACTCTACGTACATGAATAATTGTAATTTAACAATTACTGGTGAACTAATTTCAGTGATTTGGTGTAGATCATGATACTTGGTTACATCTAGGAGTGTATAGGTTGGTTTGCAGTAATTACTGACCAATTTGACTCTGTGGAAGTTTGCGTACATGTTGCCCCTTCTGTTCCTGAAGTTCTAAGGCTTTTGTGTTAGCTCGTTTTACTCTTCGCTGAACTTTGTGTAAACGTTTTGTAAGTTCTTTTACTTATTCACTATTGGCTCTAAGTTTGGGCTTTATTATGACACAGAAAGATAGCATCTTTCTACTGTAAACCACCTCATATGGCGAAATGTTGAGTTGAGTTGCACGCCAAGTCTTTGAATTTAAGATATATATATCTTGACTGCTGTGTAGGCTATTAATATAGTACCTTAAATTCTAGAAATAATTCTGTGCACCCACTCTGTTAGTCCATTTCCTTGTGGATGAAAAGGAATTGTTCAGAGTTTCTGAATATGAAGCAAATTGCACAGTTGTTTCATTAACTCAGAAATGAAATTTATTGCTGAGTAATTATGGTATCAGGTACACCAAACTTGAGATCCAACTGTTTAGCATAGCTCGTGCTACTGTGTTAAATGGTTGATACTTCTTGCAAAATTTCATTACTGAAAGCTGTTGGAACCATCATGCATGGTCTGCATAGAGTAAACCATCATGGGTCATGAACTGTGGCTGTAGTATTGCATGACAGTGTGTCAGATGCCTGTGCCTTCTGCCATAGTCACACTTTTGTCCAGTGTCTGTAATACTGTGATTTTTCTGCGTAAAGTATCAGCATTGGCATGCCTCTTACCAAGTTTATGAATAACTTTGTAATCAAATTTGCTCAGTTTGAGTGACCATGCCAGAAGCATCTTTAAATTCCAACAACCATTTTTGCGACATGTGGTTTGTTGCAATCTGTAATTTTTGACCATACAAATAGCAGCAGAAATGGGTGATCCAGTAAATAAACTGGGTGTGTGTGCACCCTGGAACAACCAGGAAGTCCCAAAAAAACCCAATAATTTTTTTATCCAGGAGAAAACTGGGAAAAAACACAGAAATTTTTTAGAATTATGTGAATTGTGTGAATCCATGAACCATGGACCTTGCCGTTGGTGGGGAGGCTTGTGTGCCTCAGCGATACAGATAGCCGTACCGTAGGTACAACCACAACGGAGGGGTATCTGTTGAGAGGCCAGACAAACGTGTGGTTCCTGAAGAGGGGCAGCAGCCTTTTCAGTAGTTGCAAGGGCAACAGTCTGGATGATTGACTGATCTGGCCTTGTAACAATAACCAAAACGGCCTTGCTGTGCTGGTACTGCGAATGGCTGAAAGCAAGGGGAAACTACGGCCGTAATTTTTCCCGAGGGCATGCAGCTTTACTGTATGATTAAATGATGATGGCGTCCTCTTGGGTAAAATATTCTGGAGGTAAAATAGTCCCCCATTCGGATCTCCGGGCGGGGACTACTCAAGAGGATGTCGTTATCAGGAGAAAGAAAACTGGCGTTCTACGGATCGGAGCGTGGAATGTCAGATCCCTTAATCGCGCAGGTAGGTTAGAAAATTTAAAAAGGGAAATGGATAGGTTAAAGTTAGATATAGTGGGAATTAGTGAAGTTCGGTGGCAGGAGGAACAAGACTTCTGGTCAGGTGACTACAGGGTTATAAACACAAAGTCAAATAGGGGTAATGCAGGAGTAGGTTTAATAATGAATAGGAAAATAGGAATGCGGGTAAGCTACTACAAACAGCATAGTGAACGCATTATTGTGGCCAAGATAGATACGAAGCCCACACCTACTACAGTAGTACAAGTTTATATGCCAACTAGCTCTGCAGATGACGAAGAAATTGAAGAAATGTGTGATGAAATAAAAGAAATTATTCAGATAGTGAAGGGAGACGAAAATTTAATAGTCATGGGTGACTGGAATTCGAGTGTAGGAAAAGGGAGAGAAGGAAACGTAGTAGGTGAATATGGATTGGGGCTAAGAAATGAAAGAGGAAGCCGCCTGGTAGAATTTTGCACAGAGCACAACTTAATCATAGCTAACACTTGGTTTAAGAATCATGATAGAAGGTTGTATACATGGAAGAACCCTGGAGATACTAAAAGGTATCAGATAGATTATATAATGGTAAGACAGAGATTTAGGAACCAGGTTTTAAGTTGTAAGACATTTCCAGGGGCAGATGTGGACTCTGACCACAATTTATTGGTTATGACCTGTAGATTAAAACTGAAGAAACTGCAAAAAAAAAGGGAATTTAAGGAGATGGGACCTGGATAAACTGAAAGAACCAGAGGTTGTACAGAGTTTCAGGGAGAGCATAAGGGAACAATTGACAGGAATGGGGGAAAGAAATACAGTAGAAGAAGAATGGGTAGCTTTGAGGGATGAAGTAGTGAAGGCAGCAGAGGATCAAGTAGGTAAAAAGAAGAGGGCTAGTAGAAATCCTTGGGTAACAGAAGAAATATTGAATTTAATTGATGAAAGGAGAAAATATAAAAATGCAGTAAGTGAAGCAGGCAAAAAGGAATACAAACGTCTCAAAAATGAGATCGACAGGAAGTGCAAAATGGCTAAGCAGGCATGGCTAGAGGACAAATGTAAGGATGTAGAGGCTTATCTCACTAGGGGTAAGATAGATACTGCCTACAGGAAAATTAATGAGACCTTTGGAGAAAAGAGAGCCACTTGTATGAATATCAAGAGCTCAGATGGAAACCCAGTTCTAAGCAAAGAGGGGAAAGCAGAAAGGTGGAAGGAGTATATAGAGGGTCTATACAAGGGCGATGTACTTGAGGACAATAATATGGAAATGGAAGAGGATGTAGATGAAGATGAAATGGGAGATACGATACTGCGTGAAGAGTTTGACAGAGCACTGAAAGACCTGAGTCGAAACAAGGCCCCCGGAGTAGACAACATTCCATTGGAACTACTGACGGCCTTGGGAGAGCCAGTCCTGACAAAACTCTACCATCTGGTGAGCAAGATGTATGAAACAGGCGAAATACCCTCAGACTTCAAGAAGAATATAATAATTCCAATCCCAAAGAAAGCAGGTGTTGACAGATGTGAAAATTACCGAACAATCAGTTTAATAAGTCACAGCTGCAAAATACTAACACGAATTATTTACAGACGAATGGAAAAATTAGTAGAAGCCGACCTCTGGGAAGATCAGTTTGGATTCCGTAGAAATACTGGAACACGTGAGGCAATACTGACCCTACGACTTATCTTAGAAGAAAGATTAAGGAAAGGCAAACCTACGTTTCTAGTATTTGTAGACTTAGAGAAAGCTTTTGACAATGTTGACTGGAATACTCTCTTTCAAATTCTAAAGGTGGCAGGGGTAAAATACAGGGAGTGAAAGGCTATTTACAATTTGTATAGAAACCAGATGGCAGTTATAAGAGTCGAGGGGCATGAAAGAGAAGCAGTGGTTGGGAAGGGAGTAAGACAGGGTTGTAGCCTCTCCCCGATGCTATTCAATCTGTATATTGAGCAAGCAGTAAAGGAAACAAAAGAAAAATTCGGAGTAGGTATTAAAATCCATGGAGAAGAAATAAAAACGTTGAGGTTCGCCGATGACATTGTAATTCTGTCAGAGGCAGCAAAGGACTTGGAAGAGCAGTTGAACGGAATGGATAGTGTCTTGAAGGGAGGATATAAGATGAACATCAACAAAAGCAAAACGAGGATAATGGAATGTAGTCAAATTAAGTCGGGTGATGCTGAGGGTGTTAGATTAGGAAATGAGACACTTAAAGTAGTAAAGGAGTTTTGCTATTTGGGGAGCAAAATAACTGATGATGGTCGAAGTAGAGAGGACATAAAATGTAGACTGGCAATGGCAAGGAAAGCGTTTCTGAAGAAGAAAAATTTGTTAACATCGAGTATAGATTTAAGTGTCAGGAAGTCATTTCTGAAAGTATTTGTATGGAGTGTAGCCATGTATGGAAGCGAAACATGGACGGTAAATAGTTTGGACAAGAAGAGAATAGAAGCTTTCGAAATGTGGTGCTACAGAAGAATGCTGAAGATTAGGTGGGTGGATCACATAACTAATGAGGAAGTATTGAATAGGATTGGGGAGAAGAGAAGTTTGTGGCACAACTTGACCAGAAGAAGGGATCGGTTGGTAGGACATGTTCTGAGGCATCAAGGGATCACCAATTTAGTATTGGAGGGCAGCGTGGAGGGTAAAAATGGTAGGGGGAGACCAAGAGATGAATACACTAAGCAGACTCAGAAAGATGTAGGTTGCAGTAGGTACTGGGAGATGAAGAAGCTTGCACAGGATAGAGTAGCATGGAGAGCTGCATCAAACCAGTCTCAGGACTGAAGACCACAACAACAACATGTGAATTTTCCAGTGTTCAGTTAAATTTTGTAATTTTGTCTGGTAAGAACTGAAATCCTAATAAAGAATATTACTGTTTCCTGTAATACTGGAACAATAAAGCATAAATCGGAGAAAAAAATTTAAGCTGCAAAAGAAATGCACACACAGTCGTCTGATAACAGCAAAATGTGTCAAAGGATTTAGGATAAGGACTATGCAGTACTTCATAACAATAAACTGCTTTTTATGAGTATGACATCACAGTTGTTTACATTAGCTTAGTTTGAGCAGTTGTCAGTTGGCTCACGCACATACACAGTTTAGTCGCGTATGAGCGGTACCTTCTCCTGCTTCTGTCTACTTGAGGTGTGGCTGTTAAATGTATTGCCACTTGCAACAAGCAGTCAGGTGCTGCCCAAAAAGACTTTTCTGACACGCTCAAGCTGCCAGATTCGCGCATGCAGAGAGCAGTCTGAGTTGTGGTGGGGAGGAGAAAGTCTCCAGGTGACCTGTGTCTACATTTAGTGATTTTGTGGTTTGGCTTCATTTCAAGCTCTCGCTTCAAATGAAAACAAAATGGATTTCTGTGGCTGGAAGCTACCAAATGAATTAAAATACATTCACCTAATTATGAAGGCTAAAATGTGTTATTTTTTCAGTTTTATGATTCTGTTTTATTCCTGTCAGTCTAGCATTAATTGTCTTGCAGAACAGGGAAACTATTTTTGCAATTTTGCTGAAGAAATTTGTCTTTTGTTAATCTTTTGTGCCGAAACAGTCAATTTATTTGGAACGAAGTGTTTCATTCCACACCATTGGCTAGCTTCAAGTGCATGTTTTCATCTCCTGGCATATATGGCATTATGCCATAATAATGAACCAAACATGAGATAACACAGTACTGGCACTCCAAGAAAATTTGCATCCTGAAAACCACGCTGTAAATCTTATTAATATCAGGTTGGGGCCTACTTAATTGTGAATTTGGGCATAAAAATGTGCACTTTAAACCGAATTATGCATTTTACTATGATTTGCCAAATTCCGATACTCTTGGGGTGGCCTCTGATGTCCTGTTTCTTTTATGATGTAATGTAAGATATCTTAATGCTTTATACGTATGAACGTATGGGCTTCCTACAGCACCTTAGCTGTGCACACACAGTAATATCTATTTTCTGGTGCTCTCTGGAAACTGCTGCAATGAATGTCTTTCCAACAGGTCGCGGAAACATATTGCGAATGGTGGTTTGAAAAGCGTTACTTTCAAAGTAATTTCCTTTTGTGCAAGATGAATTATGTTATGTGTGAGAACGTTGGCTTAATTTCTTAAATCACATAGTATTTGACTCTCATTTAAAACTTAACACTATGAGGACCAGAAAATTAGAAAAAATTTCAAGACCAGAAGACCAGACATTTATGGCATTATTTAAAATTTTACTGGCACATTTGTGTGATGCATCTTAAAGTGTAAAACCTGCAAAGAAAAGCTTATACGTGAAAGCTTTTCTTGTAGCTACACTAACTATATTAATTTAAACCATTAAGTTTTCCTATTTGTATGTTTGCACTAATTAACAGTGATGATGTTATTGGCTGACTACATCACGTGTCCTATGCTCCGAATATCTGCTGTCGTCGGCTGGCGAGATCATGTGATATGAGCTATGATTGGCTTATAAAAGCTAATTGCAATCCAGATTTCAGTGCTTTGGAAACTAATGTGCTGTGTTTGGTGGAATTCGTATTTATATTTTCATAATATGAAAAAATGCAGTGTACATGTTGCTGCACTTCAAAGATCTTTCAAAAATGTGTTTTTTGCTGGGTTTCGTTTCCTAAAGTGCTGGGAAGTTCTACATCTGTGTATAGTACCTTCTGTGTATAGTACCTTCACCATGCAAAGGATTGATGAGTTTTATAGTCCTGAGGGGGTGGGGTGGGGGAAGTGTATTTTTAACAGGGAAATCAGGGAATTTTCTCCCTTGTCTGCGTATACACTCTGTAACTGCTAACATTCTTTTTTCAGTTGTAAAACAGGTCTTCCCCACCTTGTTTAGTGACGTAAGCCACTTGGTATTCGTTACCATCTATGTTTTGAATCAAAATACCACCAACTGCACTATTGCTGGCGTGACACGAAAGGATGAGTTCTTTCTCAGAATCAGGCAATATCGGTACTGGATCTGATGTGCAGTCTTTCTTCAGTGTTTCAAATGCCCTTTGACACTCTGTCGAATACTCAAATCTTACACCTTTCTTAACAGGTGGTTCAGTGGTTCTGCGATTTCAGTGAAGTTCTTGACAAATTTTCGATAATAATTACATTAGCCAATGAATGATTGCAATTGCTTTGTTGTTTGTGGTGTTAAGTTATGCACTGCTGATATTAATCAGGGATCGATTTTCATAACTTCTCCACTAACTTCCAGTCCAAGGTACAATGGGATTTATCCACACTGAATGTCAAACATGCTTTTTTTTAAATACTTCTTCTAACGATATCACATGTTTTTCCATATTTTTCGAAAATACTATGACATCCTCTAAGTAGACCACACATTTCTTAGGCTTAAAGCCACGGAGAAATCCCTAGCTTTGAAATGTAGCTGGTGTGTTCGTAAGTCCAAATGGCATTCTGTGATATTGATAATGAAACCATGTGCTGTGAAGACAGTTTTTGACTTATCTTCTCGGACTACTTCAAGCTGATGATACTTGCTTCATTGTGAAAAAATACCTACTTTGGCCTAAACTGTCCAGTCTCAGTAATATTGGGAATGAGATATGCACCAGTGGTAGTTTTGGCATTCAGGTATTGGTGATCACAACATAATCTGTATTTCATCGTACCGTCTGATGATTTTTGAGGATGATGACAGTTGCCGTTGCGCTCCCCCCCCCCCCCCCCCCCCCCCCCCTCCCTCTGGGACTGTAATAGTGTTCTATTCTTCCTTCTGCCAGATGCTGATCATTGAATTCCTCCATTAACAGTTCCAGATGCCTTTGGACATATTATGGTTTCCTATACACCGGAGTATTGTTCCCCTTGGGTATATAGTGTTGTTGTGTAACAGATGTTGCTGCTAATGGACTATCTGTATTAAACAAATCCATGACTTGTAGTTGTAAAACTTCCATCGCTTACAATAACTCCCTTCTAAATGATTAACTTTTTTGCGAACTGTCAGTTTGCTTGCGGCTTGTGGCTTTGGTCACTTATAAAATCTAAAATGTCAGTCATTGAGCCTTTTGGCAAACTAGCCTCATCCACGCCAACATTGTCTAGGCTAACAGGAACCATAAATTCACCATTTATATTACAAATGTATTACAATTTATGTTACATAAGGGAACAATTGACAGGAATGGGCGAAAGAAATACAGTAGAAGAAGAATGGGTGGCTTTGAGGGATGAAATAGTGAAGCCAGCAGAGGATCAAATAGGTAAAAAGATGAGGGCTAGTAGAAACCCTTGGGTAACAGAAGAAATATTGAATTTAATTGATGAAAGGAGAAAATATAAAAATGCAGTAAATGAAGCAGGCAAAAAGGAATACAAACGTCTCAAAAATGAGATCAACAGGAAGTGCAAAATGGCTAAGCAGGGATGGCTAGAGGACAAATGTAAGGCTGTAGAGGCTTATTTCACTACGGGTAAAATAGATACTGCTTACAGGAAAATTAAAGAGACCTTTGGAGAAAAGAGAACCACTTGTATGAATATTAAGAGCTCAAATGGAAACCCAGTTCTAAGCAAAGAAGGGAAAGCAGAAGGGTGGAAGGAGTATATAGAGGGTCTATACAAGGGCGACGTACTTGAGGACAATATTATGGAAATGGAAGAGGATGTAGATGAAGATGAAATGGGAGATATTATACTGCGTGAAGAGTTTGACAGAGCACTGAAAGACCTGAGTCGAAACAAGGCCCTGGGAGTAGACAACATTCCATTAGAACTACTGACAGCCTTGAGCGAGCCAGTCCTGACAAAACTCTACCACCTGGTGAGCAAGATGTATGAGACAGGCGAAATACCCTCAGACTTTAAGAATAATATAATAATTCCAATCCCAAAGAAAGCAGGTGTTGACAGATGTGAAAATTACCGAACTATCAGTTTAATAAGTCACAGCTGCAAAATACTAACGCGAATTCTTTACAGACGAATGGAAAAACTGATAGAAGCCGACCTCGGGGAAGATCAGTTTGGATTCCGTAGAAATGTTGGAACATGTGAGGCAATACTGACCTTACGACTTATCTTAAAGGAAAGGCAAACCTACATTTCTAGCATTTGTAGACTTAGAGAAAGCTTTTGACAATGTTGATTGGAATACTCTCTTTCAAATTCTAAAGGTGGCAGGGGTAAAATACAGGGAGCGAAAGGCTATTTACAATTTGTACAGAAAGCAGATGGCAGTTATAAGAGCTGAGGGACATGAAAGGGAAGCAGTGGTTGGGGAGGGAGTGAGACAGGGTTGTAGCCTATCCCCCGATGTTATTCAATCTGTATAGTGAGCAAGCAATAAAGGAAACAAAAGAAAAGTTCGGAGTAGGTATTAAAATCCATGGAGAAGAAATATAACTTTGAGGTTCGCCGATGACATTGTAATTCTGTCATAGACAGCAAAGGACTTAGAAGAGCAGCTGAACGGAATGGATAGTGTCTTGAAAGGAGGGTATAAGATGAACATCAACAAAAGCAAAATGAGGATAATGGAATGTAGTCGAATTAAGTCGGGTGATGCTAAGGGAATTAGATTGGGAAATGAGACACTTAAAGTAGTAAAGGAGTTTTGCTATTTGGGGAGCAAAATAACTGATGATGGACGAAGTAGAGAGGATATAAAATGTAGACTGGCAATGGCAAGGAAAGCGTTTCTGAAGAAGAAAAATTTGTTAACATCGAGTATAGATTTAAGTGTCAGGAAGTCGTTTCTGAAAGTATTTGTATGGAGTGTAGCCATGTATGGAAGTGAAACGTGGACGATAAATAGTTTAGACAAGAAGAGAATAGAAGCTTTCAAAATGTGGTGCTACAGAAGAATGCTGAAGATTAGATGGGTAGATCACATAACTAATGAGGAGGTATTGAATAGAATTGGGGAGAACAGGAGCTTGTGGCACAACTTGACTAGAAGAAGGGATCAGTTGGTAGGACATGTTCTGAGACATCGAGGGATCGCCAATTTAGTATTGGAGGGCAGCATGGAGGGTAAAAATCGTAGAGGGAGACCAAGAGATGAATACACTAAGCAGATTCCGAAGGATGTAGGCTGCAGTAGGTACTGGGAGATGAAGAAGCTTGCACAGGATAGAGTAGCATGGAGAGCTGCATCAAACCAGTCTCAGGACTGAAGACCACAACAACAACAACAACAACAACAACAATTACAAATGTGCGCCACACTTCTGCACACAAAATAATGCATTTTATCCACTTCTTCATTACTCTCCAGTATAACCACCACACGTAATACCTCTTGTAGATTGGTATCTACAGGAACCCAGACTAATTTCCCATGCCTGATGATATGTTATATGGGAACCACTCCTTAGTGTACATTTTCACAGTTCACTTGGCAACACCTTCATGATCAGTGTACCTTGCGACATTGCCTTGCTTGCTGTTGATGTCCCCAGCAGAAACCAAGTTCCATCAGATTCAATTGTATACCACAAAAGATCAATTTTAGCATGATGTTTATCAAGGAATTCCAGTCCAAGAATTGCAGAATACTCTTCACCAACATGTGGAAACACTTCCATGTGCTCATGAAAACCCTTAGCTCCAGTGCTTAAGTCTAACAGTGTCGTCCCTAATAACTTCACATCATTGTCATATACCCCACATAACCTGTCATATGGAGACCCCAGCCCCTTCCTGCCTAAGAGGTTCATACTAACTTATACCAGTCAGTTCTCCTGATGTAGGCGGGAGATGACAGATGTTACAATTTTTCTCCCATCGCCCAATTGTTCCAGTATTTTTATTAGTTTTTAACTAATTGTCATCAAACATCTTTTTTGAAAACTGCCGTTTCAATTGTTATGCCCAATGTTCAGAAGTCCTTTGCTCATTAGTCATTTTTAAGTGATATATGTATTGAATTTGATGGAACTGGGGAAGTCACAGATGTCCTGTAGATAGATTGTTATTTTTCTTCTTTCCTGTGTATTTTGTAGAACATATACTCATCTTGCTTAGTGTTGTGCTCTGTTTGGATATGCGTTTGTGTGTTGACATTGAGTTTAAGTGAAGTTGCTTATTATTCAATGTTGTTATAATTGGTACAAATCTCGGATGTGGTTGGTGATGAGCGTTAGTTTGTTACCTGAATCACAGAAAAGCTTTATTTTTGTGTTAACAATTATTTCATGTGTACCTTATTCATCATATTCATAGTATTTTAATTCGGTGTTTTTGTTTTCCATTGTGGTAAAAAAAGTATAACTATGTTATAGAATGTGGCAGTCACTGTTTTATGGGAACAGTTCTTTTGTATTTAAAATCCAGAAAACATCCCAACTAGTGCCAATCATCTGGGCTGTGCTACAGATAATAGGCATGGAATCAACATTTAACATTGTTCCAGTTTTTTCATGAGTGTTTTTTAGGCATTATTTAGCTTTTTCACATTGTAGGGACATACTCACATAAGTTGTCTCGGGATTATACTGAAAATGAGTTGTTTTTCGATCATTTGTATCTCCTGATTTTTAAAACTGAATATCCTGATTTTTTTGAAGGTTGGCTGATATGTTAATGACTAACTCATGCACATCTGTGTGTATTAAAAATTTATGTTCCTTGCTGTATGGTAAGCCTAACAAACAGCTGTCGGTCTCCACATACACCTCTACAGTATAATGTTCTACTGGGAATGCTTTCTGATGGATGATGCATTACTGTATGCATTTAATGGACATTTTTTTGGTTGCTGTTTTCCTTGCCTATGACTCCTGCATTTTCGTGCCTTATGACTGACTCGACTACACTCATAACATTCCGAGAAGACATTTTGCATATGGTGCTGACGTTCACATCTGTAACATTTGACTTCAGAGGCAAAGGCTGGACAGTCATTATGTCCTCTTGTAGCAGTATCTATTTCTTTCAGCTGTGTGGCAGTTCTAATAGCTGGGGCCAGACCATAAGGATTCTCTGTCGTGACTCATTTGTGACATGTCCACAGGGTATTACATAAGAAGACATTACAAGACCTATTCTAAGCGTCATGTAAGGTGACAGCGTCAGCTTCTGCATTTCTCCTCAGCACAAATGTTTGCACATTGATGTTTTGGATTCTATCTGAGAAGGACTCAACCGATTTCTTTTGTTTCTGTACCAAACTGTTTACATTTTCCCTGAAAAATCTTGTGTTGTTCTGTTTCCGGTAGTGTTGGCACAGGCCTTCAGCTATCTCCTGGATCGTTTCTGCTTTCCTTAAGTGCTTTGTGGAAGGTCACAAATATTTTAGTCTCACCAGCAAACAAAGTGTCGAAGACATTTTATGACTGTTTTGTACCTGAAAACCCAAAGCAGAGACATGTAGATGTCGTACTACTTGCTTTCATTGTATTCTATAATTACAGATTTTATTTTGGTAGTTATCTCTCACATTATTTTTCACTGTTTCAGGTGATGATGCCAATACTTCCACAGTGTCAAACCTTACTATCCCTCCCTACCAACCTGGTGGAGCTCAATCGCAGATTTCACAGCTTACGCAAGAGAAAGTTAATGCTCCTTCACCTACCTTAGAAGTTATGCTGTCAAAGGAGTCAGTAAGTCAGCAGGTATGTCATCTTTTATAGATGATAAATATTTTTGTTTTATTTTTTGTAATAATAAGAGTAATTGCAAGGGAACAGCTAGCAATATTAGGTAGCGCGGACCTTTGGAGATGAGATTCATTTCTCTTTCGTAACATAGATGAAAACTGACAAGCTATCAGGGATCCTGGACAATAAGTCTACCAAATTGACAGAAAATTCTAAGTTTTGTTCTTATGTTAAATCAGTAAACAGATTAAAGCCATCTGTCTGGGCACTCGGTCATTGAAATGGAGGACGACAGAGAGAAGGCTGAAATATTAAATGTCTTTTTCCAAAACTGTTTCACAGAGGAAGATAGTACTGGAATTCCTCCTTTAAATTGTTGCATAAACAACGGAATGACAAATGTTGAAACAACTGACCATGGGATAGAAAATCAATTGAAACCGCTGGACAGAAGAAGGGACACTGGACCTGACAGGATACCAGTATGATTCTACATAGACTATGTGAAAGAACTAGCTCTTCTTCTGGCAACAGGGTACCATACATCATGGGGGGGGGGGGATCGAAGTGTTCTTGATGATTGGAAAAAGTGCAAGTCATTCCCATTTTCAAGAACAGTCTCTGTCATCACTCTGTTGTAGCACTTTGAACAGTTTTATGCTTGCGTGTTACATTTTGGGGGACTGAAAATCTGTATGGATCATCGTGGGTTTCAAGAACAACAATCTTGTGAAACTCATTTCTCTCTGTGTGTTCGCTAGATCCAGAAGGGTAGAAACAGGTGCTCAGGTTCCTTGACTTCTGGAAGACATCTGATACAGTTCACCACTGCCACATAGTGAACAAAATACGAGCGTGTGGAATAGCAGACCAAATATGTGATTGAATTGAAGATTTTCTAGCAAAAATAACACAGTGTCATTTTCAACAGACCAAAGTAACTTTGGGTGTTCCCGAGGGAAGTGCTATAAGACCATTGTTTTCACTATGTGTAAATGACCTAGTAGATAATGTCATCAGAGGTTCAGAGAAGTTTTTAAAGGATGATGCTGTTGTACACAGAGAAGTCTCAATGCTAGAAAATTATAGTGAAATGCAGGAAGAACTGCAGAGGACACACTTGCATACCGGACTATTCCTGTTTCTGAGATTATGATTGCTAATGAGGGTTCCTACCTTTATCCTCATGGGAGTTTGTCTTTGTCTTGCCGTAGACGTTGTAAGATAAATTCTGACTGTAGCATTCACTTATGGGTGAAGGCAAGTGGTCCTTCTTCTTTGGAAGATTGTCACATTGTTGGTGATTGCACGTTATATAATCATTGAAAGTAATGTTCTCAATAAACGGCCCTTTTCAGGGCCGCAATAACTAAATACCGTTCAGTATATTTACTTAATCCGTGTTGCTGGAAAACTCGCTTCCGGTAATGTTATTCTTATGGGATTTTTTGTCCTTTGTTGCAAAAACTCGTGAAAACTGCCCGTGTTGTCCGCATTTGAATGCGCGCCATGATTTGAGTCGCCCGCCGGTCCGCAGCAACACACTACCTAGTATTACTAGGAGTGTGTTGCTCAAAAACTCGCTTCCGGCGCGATTGCGGAGCTGATAAGAGTCCACATCCGCTGTGTGCGCCAGGACTGATGCTATAAATAGCACACTGTTCTGTCTAGCGCATTCACTCTGTTTGAGTGAATAGCCACTGAGGCACTGCTTCTTACAATGATGCGTAAACACTGGATACAGTTATCTCCATAAAATTTGTAGGAGTATGCGTATAGAGCTATTTAAAGTGGAATGACCACATTAAAGTAATTTCGGGTAAGAGTGATGCCAGACACATTCATTGAAAGAATCTTCAGGAAGTGTAGACCATCAACAAAGAAAGTAACTTACAAAACCATCGTTCAGCCATGACTCGAATATTGTGTGGCAGTCCGGGACTAGATAATATTGATAGAGGAAATAGAGAAGACCTAAAGAAGAGCAGCATGTTTCACTACAAGTTTATTTAGAAAATGAAGAAGCATCACAGAGATGCCCAGCCTACTCCAGTGGCAGACACAGCAAGAGAGGCATTTTGCACCATGGTATGGTTTTCCATTGAAGTTTTGAGAGTGTACATTCCTTGAGGAGTCAGCCGAGATATTGCTTCCTCGTATGTTTATCTTGCAGAAAGATCAAGAAGAGAAAATTAGGGACATCTGAGCCCACACAAAGGCTTATCAGCACTCGCTCTTCCCGCAGACCATTCGCAACTGGGACGGGAGAAGGGGGAGATAAACAGTTAAACAAAGTACTGTCTGCCACATGCCATAAGGTGGCTTGCAGAATATGGATGTAGGTGTAGAATTAAAACATGCTAAAAGATTCTAATTGGGGTTGCTCCATTTATTTGTAGAACACTTTGGGTAAGTTGTAAGCTGAAATTTATGTATTTGTTGATAAAAGATATCCCAATGTCAAAACACTGTGCAGTTGTTAGAAATTATAATACAATCGTATGACATTTGAATTCATTAAAATGACTTTTTGTCATAAAGATATGTTGAAGAAGTTGAGCAGCTTGCAATAACAAGATTGGCTCCGGACAGGAAATCATGATGGGTCACATCAGATTAGTCTGAAGGCTTATGATGCTGCTTCAAATTTGGAAATATCCTTGCAGACTTGAAAGTCTCTAGTTACAAGACGTGTAACCAAATTATATTGGCATAATGGCTCTTTACTAATGAATCATTCCACAAAAAGTATGAATTTATTTTTTCCCCATTTCAGTTCCATCAAAAAAGTCCTTTTTCTAGTATGACTACAGGAACACAACAGCACATTAGCTGATATTAATTGTGTAGGTATCATCCATGTTGACAAATATGTTGTGAAATATGCTGAGGAAAGAAACTGAGATTTCAAATTTTATTTTACTTTATTTATTTAAATTTACAATTGAAAGGACTGCCACTTGCTTACAGGTGATGGCAGCTATATAGGACTCGCGTCCCTTAGTGGTGTTATGTTGGGGCGCTATTTATTTTTAAGTAATTTGCGTAATTTGCTTGTCTGTCTTTGGCTCATGCCATTTTGTTTGATATTTATCTCTGCCTGGTGGAGTTTCACATCCCAGTATTCACCTTACGACTAGGGAAAACCACCAGAGAAAACCCCAGCTGGGATGGGATTTTGGTTGCTATGACCTTTCTGTTGTCATGATGTATTTTGTTTGTCATTGGTATGAAACTGTCCCTACTTGTTTTCAAGTTCTCTGTAGTTGCGAATGCTTGAAATTGATTGTAGTTCCCATGTTACTGAAGCATCCTAGTTCTGTTCTGTATACTTGGTTTGTGTATTTTCTACTTATGAATATAGATAGCCATTTTCAATGTTAAACTACAGATCACTGTCATAGGTGTGTCTGAGTTGGCTTTGGGGTTATGGGATGGATTGTTTTCTACCTACAGTTAAGAGATAATTAGTTGGAATATCACACTTCACTTCACTGTCCTATGACTGTTATGGTGGATTTTGGGATAGTGGGATAAGGTTTGTGCAGTTCATGTTGCTGTAGTCTTCTCCTTCTTACATGTTCGATTATTTCATTGTTTTTTGGAAATGTCCTTTGGATTGAGAAAGCTATGGAATCATAAGGGTAAGGGTACTTGGAGCTGGATAATGTTAAATTCTTAAATTGACTTGCAGGTAAAGTCTTTTATTAAACCTTTCTTACTAGCTTTAGTCAGTCCATAATCTCCTGCTGTCATTGTGATTTTCTTCTAGTATTGGTCATGTGTTGATTAGTGTAAATGGTGTCATTTGCTTCGGTGTGGTGAAGTTTAGCCGTGAATGTTATGGCTGCTACTATTTCGTATTGGGCTTTTGATGCTGTCCATAGGCAGGTACTGTACTCCAGTAAGGGCGTTCTGAAAGTTTTGTGCATGTGGATCACCGATTCTGGGTTGGCACTGCCGAATCTATAGCATTTTTACTAGTTTCATCCTCTGTTTTGTCTTCCTGATGATTGCATCCGTATGATGTTTCCAGGGCATGGCATGATTGAGTACTATTACTAGATATTTTGTACTTCAGATTGGGTCCATGCTTTACTGCTGAGTTGTCACAGATAGATCATCTATTTTAAACCTTCCACTTTGCATAAGGTTTCAGTGCCTGAACATTAACAGCCTCCATTGCTCAATGTTGAGAATGTATATAACTGCTAAAGTTCTCGCACCTTGCACATATGGAGCCATACACCAGTAGGTGGTGTTGTCCACATAAAGAGTGAAGTATTCACCCCATCTAATGTGGCGCGGGATGTCTGCCATGTGGATGCTGTAGTGTTCGGCCAAGAGGATGGCATCTTGTGCTACGAGGGCTATGCCGAAAGTTTTTAGCAGCCCGTAAACCGTAAGGCGGAGGACAATGGGGTTGTTTTCATTCGAAAGAGCAATGTTTTCGGACCTTGGGACGTGCGCGCGCAGCCCCTGGCTGGCGGTGATCCCCCCACAGCGTGGTAAGAAAGCACAGGCAGTGCTGAGTCAGACGGTGCAGGATGGAGCTGTCGCTCCGCGACTTTCGCGCCATGATTTTTTACGATTATAAAAAGTGTGTAAGTGCCGAAGAATGCCATTCTTCTTTGCTGCGTGTTTTTGGTGAAGCTTCCCCTTCTACGGCCACAGTTGGAAATTGGTTTCGCGAGTTTTCGAAGGTCGGCCGTCAATTAAAGATAACCTCGTCCCGGTCGGCCAGCAACAGCTGTGACTCCTGAAAACATTGATGCTGTGAGGAAAATGATCAAAGAAGATCCACATCTTACATTTTGCGACATTGAAGGGACGCTAAATATTGGATCAACAGCAGCACAGACCATTGTTCAGTCACTTAGGCCTTACTAAGAGATGTGCCCGTCGGGTGCCACATTCCCTGACAGAAAGCCAAAATGAGGCGAGAGTGGACTTGTGTCGTTTCATGCTCGAAAAATTCAATGGAGGGAAGTCCCAAGACACCTACAATATCGTCACAGGTGATGAAACGTGGGTCTGCCGTTATGACCCTGAAACGAAGAGACGGTCTTCTGTGTAGTGCTTTCCAGAGGAGGAACTACCCCGAAAAGTTCGAAGTCGGAGCTCTGGAAAAAAGATGGTGGCAAATATTTTCACAAAGATCGGGCATCTCACCTCTGTGAGATTGGACACATGTCGTACAGTCAATGCTGAATGGTACGTGAACGATTGTCTTCCAAAAGTCATCGCCACATGGAAGTCACAGCATCCAAAGTCAAGAGTGGGCACCTTCTGCTGCATCACAACAATGCATCTGCGCACATTGCTGCCAGAACGATGGACTTTCTGGAGAAGGAAAAAGTGTGTGTGTTGCCCCATCCCCCCTATTCACCTGACCTGGCCCCCTGTGACTTCTTTCTGTTCAAGGGCAGCGGTTTTCATCAGATGAAGAGGCCATTGCAGTGTACGAGAGTGCACTAAGTGACATCACAAAAGAAGCTTGGACTGACACATTTTCTAAGTGGTTTCAGAGAATGGAAAAATGTATACATGCTAATGGAGAGTCTTTTGAAAAGTTGTAAACTTTTTTTGCAAATAATTTTTTTTTCACACATTCTGCTAAAAACTTTCAGCATAGGCCTCGTACTTCTGCTGCGGGCTAAATTTGCTGGATAGTTCACATAGTGATCGTACTGCCAATCTATTGGTTGAGCAGATGAAGTGCACAACGTGCAGAGGAAATCAATATCCAGGAACACTGTCAAAACACAGTCTCCTCTGTTTAGCACTTCGGTTGTGGTGCTGACAAGTCTGCTGATGTGATCCATTGTTGAATGTTCTTGCCTGAAGCCTGCCTGTTGTGGGGGAAGAAGAGTGTCAGGCAACAGGACACAAATATTGATGCTTGTTGATAAATCCTCTTTCTTTGACTTACCTAAATTATGTCATTTATTAGTATAGTGCACACTGTTCAGCTGTAAAAGAATTTCTAAAAAACACACGTTTTAATTTTAACACATGGCTGTTAGAAGTGGTGAAAAGGCCTGTGTTGTCATGCTTGGTATGATATTCATTATCAGTCATTAAATCTTAAAAGGGAGCATTTTTATGCAATGAAGTGCATAAAAAATTTCATTGAAAAATTGCATTTGGAGTTTTGTTCTCTATGGTCATAGCCTTTGATTGGAGGTAATTATCTTGAAGATGGAAATCAGTCAACATGGAACAGCACCCACTATTGAAGAAACTAGACCTCATGTCTGGAAAAGATTGAAGAGAGTGCCTTCTGCACATAATCAGCATGTTCATTGTTCTCACAGAATTGGATTTGTGACTGCTTCTTAAGTCAGGAAAGCCTGCAATCTGTTAGAATCTTATCACCTTCCCGGAGGAAGGAGATTTTACATTTGGTGTTCTACAAAAATATATCAAGGGGCGTAATTCTTTTGGGTCTCAATCAGTATTTAGCTATAGTTGTCAGGATGGGTTAAGGAGCATAAGTGTGCATTCAGGACTGATACTATTCACTATTGCATATGTAATGAAAAAGGGAGTTACCAGAAAATGGAGATTTTTATCTCCTCCTCCTATTCTATGGGGTACATTTGGTTTGTCATCTGCTATGATTGTGCAGAGCACTGTGCGTAGCAGTGGAGAGCATTTTGCCCTCAATGGAGCATTTTGCCCTCAATGGAAGGAGCAGGCGGACACGTCTGTAGGGTAGAAGGGCTGCTAGACAAAGAATGATCCACTGCTGCGGCTATTGTCTCGCCAGCCAGTCCACACACCTCACGTGACCAATCTATGCTCTCCCATTGCTTGGCTTTGAACCTTCTGAAAGCGTTACTTGCTCAACAGCCCCATGGATAGCGTCCCTAGCTCAATGGAGTGAAGTGTCGGATTCATCCCCAGTGCTGCAGAGCCTCTTGTGTAACCTACATCCCGCCACTGAGGTGCAGTGGTAGTAGCAAGAAAAATATTGCAAAATTTGGAAAAGAAAATAATGCCTTTTTTTTATCCTTACTATCACTTTGTGCTGCACATAACATCATAACTGATACTAAAATTTCCCGAACCAATTTTAGTCCTCAAGTCAAGAAACAACCTTGCATCTGGGTCTTCCTAATGGCGCTTATGCAAAAAAGGAGAAGAAATAGTTACCATGGATTGGTATACTGTTTTATTCCGACATAGTTGTTTTGAAAGGATCCAGCAGTGGAGAAAAAATTGACCATTGCAGGATTTTGTTCTGCCACAGTACCATTTTTGCATACAGTGTGGCTAAAATACAAGCATTTGTTGAAGAGTCTGAAGTCCAAACAATGTATGTATTGACTTTATGCCCCATATCTATGAGTGATGTCTTTTTCTGCTGTCATTCTGTTCACTTTGTTTGTTGGATTACTTTTGAACAGCTGATAAGCAGAAATACGTAGAAGATAGTGTCCTTACTGGTAGTCACTGCATTCTTGGTAAGACATGACTATAATGTCCCCGTTTATCAACCGATAAAACTACTAAGCTGCTCAAACACCAAGGATTGAAATAGAGATCAGTTGTCATTTACCATTTCTTTCACCTCCAGCAATGTTTGTTGATGTGAAAAATGCCAAGTTGGTGTCAGGTCCAGAATCCATGTTAAACTATAGGTCCCTCTATAAATGGTTGGGTAAGTCAGTTCAAAGATAGGAAGAAGGAAATGGCATTCCTTTCAACAGTCCTTGCATTGTTGGCTGCTTTCTCACTACATTGGAATAGGCTAAAAATTCAACACTTGGACATTTGAATGATTGTTCTACTTGTGTTAAGGGGCTGGCTTCAGAAAGAACTGTGATGAGGTCTGACATGGACTGAAAAATGATCACCTGGGTTCCCACTGATGATGACAGGAAATGGCATTGCAAGCACATGAGAATGAAACTAATATAGTATACCAGGTCTCCCAAATACAAAGAAAGTGGATCAGATGTGAGACACTTTTGGGTGACTGAGAACTATATGTATACATATTATGGCAGAAAGAAATTTAAAAGACAGAAAGACATGCTTAAGGGTTTATTTTGAAGTAAATAAATGACCCTGATACGTGCATGGTGGATGAATGGGTTGTTGCGGACAATTTGCAAGAAATTGGAGAAACAATTTTTCCCCTTCAAAACCTTTCAAAAATATGTACTGTAATTCAAAAGAAAATACTGTAGAACATATTATATGTTTGTGGTTTAACAAAAAAAAATTGTCTTAATGGCTCCATCCCCCCCCCCCCCCTTTCCCTCCTTAGTTTGATTAACCACAGTTGTACCATACTTTTATGGAGTTGAGAATTAATAAGGTACATATTTAAGCACCATTACACGAGTATTAGGTATAGCTAGAACCCTTAACTGATCGTCTCCTTTGTTACATTGCTGCAAAAGTAAACTGAGGGACAAAATCGGACCAAAGCTTTAAGTTTATTATTCTATCCAAGTGTATTTGCTAAAGGAATCTACTAGCCATGAGACTTCACACCCATATTTTGCTAACAGAGATAAACAATGTATTACATTGATTGACTTTTCAAATTATTATTGCTGCTGTTGTGGTTGTTGTTGTTATTATTATTGTCATCATCATTATTGTTATTATTATTATTATTATTATTATTATTATTATTATTATTATTTCCAGCTGCTGGAAGGTTCAGACATTACAACATGTGCTGCCTCATCAATATTTGGTATTCCGCATGTTGCACCTTCTCAAGAAGGCTGTAAGAAACTTTTCCTAGCTGGTACATTTGACACCCAGAAAAATATGGATGAATTAATGGAGTTCTGTTCAGGAGATTTTCCAATGACGGGTACAGTTTTTTTAATTATTTTCCACAATTTGAAAAAGATATGGAATGACAAATGAGCCTTTCAAACATCACTTATGGAAGGCTCCTAGAGTTTGGTCGATGACTGTCATAACCATTAACTGATCTGATAATTCTTCTTCTTCTTCTTCTTCTTCTTCTGGTATTCTTGTGATTTTACTTCTTTCTGTTTCTATACTCCTTAATGTGTTCATAAATACTATATTCTTATCTGATTGTTGTGTTGTTTCTTCTGCCTGATAACCCTTTAAAAAAATTTGATCTTTGCAGCATAAATTGTGTGTCGATTTCCATCTGTTATTGTCAGTGTCTTGTTGCTAATTGTATGGAAGATGCTGCCTTTGTTATTGTTTTATGGAATGTTGTTAATGTTTCTCTCCTCGATGATTTGTTTATGATTCCATGCAGTTAATTGAATGTTTCTATTTTCTTTGATGTGTTGTGTTGTGTTTGTGAAGGAGAAAATATTTTCCAAGAAGTTGAATTAATTTTCTCTCTCTTGTGGCTTTGTCATTACAGTTTTGCTTGAGACCAGGTCGTGACCCTTATAAACCATAACTTTTTGTTTTTAGGTCAAAATGTAGAATTTTAATTTTTTATGAAACTGAAAGTATAGCAAGATCAAGAGCTTAAATAACTTCGACATGTAGACTGTGAAATTCAATTTTAATATGTGCCCTGTCATTTTAAAAAGTTTGGAGTCTGGATTAATAAATAATAGAGAAAAGATAATATGGTGGTTTTAATGCTTCAGGTGTTCTACATAGCCTCTACAATACAAGCATGTTCACACAACCGTGTGAAACTGTAAGAAAAGACCTTCTTTGGGACGTTGTCCAAGTCGCATGTTGTAGTAACTTGAATATTGGTTATGTTGTCAAAGTGTTGCCCCCTCTTGCAAATTTTTACTTTTGGGAGTTAAGAAAAGCCACTCAGCACCAAATTGGGTGAATATGGAGAATGGAGGCTATTAGAGAACTGGTGCTCTTTTTACAACTGCAGCCATGTGAGAGGGTGCCTTGTCCTACAGTAAGAAGAAAGCCCTCCCCTCACATTGTTGTGGAGAAAACCTCTGACTCCTTTTGTACAACTAAATAATACTGGAAATTTATGGTTCTATCAGTGGTAACAATTTCCCTGTGGATAATGCCATGAACATTAAAACAGTCAGTCAGCATTGTCTTCACTTTTTGATTTCATTCAGGCCTTCTCTGGTCTTGACAAACTGGAGACCCCTTCTGCACTTTGTCATTTTGTGGTAGGTCCGTATTGATAACACCAAGTCTTGTCACCTGTGATGATTTTTTTCCAGATAAGAGTTGTCCAGATTTTTTTATTTCAATTAAGTCGCACCAGGAAGCTGTGCATCATTTGTGTTTGGGAGGTAAGATGTGTAGGACAGACTTTGCACACACTTTCTTGTTCTTCAAACATTTTGGAGAATGTCTTGCAGATTGCTCTGCACGAGAGACGACAGTCGATTTTCAAAAGATGTCAAATGAACTTGGGGTGGAACCCCCTAACCTCTTGTTGTCCTCAAGTGACAACTGTCCTCCTTTAAAATGTTTAAACTACTCAAATATCCATGCAAGACTTAAACAATTATTGCTGTAAGCCTTTTTCATTGACACAGGTATCTCCATAGCCAGTTTATCAAGTGAAACCAAGTTGAATCACTACTCATTGCTTCATTGTGGTTTATGACATGGCATTATTGACACACTATGCCCACTACTTAACACTGCCTGTTCACAAGTGGTTTATCAAAAGTGCATCTGTTGATTATAGTTGTTAGTTCAAGCTGTCACCGTAGTTACTGCACTAACATAGCTTATATGCCACGAACTTCTTGGATGGATGGTACCTAACAGTCTATTCAATTTTTCCATTGAGTAATGATTTGTAATTTCGAAATTTGAGTTTGGATTATAACTGTGTCATTTGGCCAGGCTGCTTGTACAGCCATAGATGACTAGAATAATGTCAGTGTTGAAGTTCCCACAACTGAAAGTTCAAAACTCATGTAGCTGAGAATGCAGCATTTTCAAATGATCAGAGACTTCTATTTAAAATTAGTGTGTTCTTCCTTTTGAGAGTTAGTGAATGAGAACATACCGCACTGTGTGTGTGTGTGTGTGTGTGTGTGTGTGTGTGTGTGTGTGTGTGTGAGCCTTCCTGTAATTGCTCATCTTCCTGGTTTTTACATAATTTGTACTCTGACATACTTTCAGATGTTACAACTAGCTTGAAAACAATTAAATATTCTGAGAAGTTGTTTGTTATTCATAAGTACTTAGTGTGACGTGAATAATCTGTTGTAGCTAATACAGCACCCAAAAACTAATATTCTTCCCCTCTTTAGTGACTATCTTCACCTCCCCCCACCCTCCCCTTTCTTCTCTTCCACAAAGTGTTTCTTAATGCATTATGTACTAGACAAGACCTTTAAGCTGTTCTCAGAATGAATGAGGCACCTAATATTGAAATGGATGCGACATCTGACATCATGATAGATAGCGCCATCGGCACACAGGGTGAGCCTGTTAACATGATTTGTGCTCTCAGTGGTCTCCAGCAGCCAATGTCAGCTTTATTTGGCTCGCAAAAATACAGTTTCTTTATGAAAAAGGACATGCGTAAAATAGATGCGTTAACTCTGTAGTGAATTATCGAAGAAGAGCAAAGAAAATCATGAAGATGACTCTGGACTCATTGATGGCTTGAACAGCAGATTGCTGGAGAACAACACTAACCTGTGGTGCATAGAAGTAGAAGTTATTCGTTTTTGGTTTTAAATGGAATGTAGTTAAGGTGTAGTGCCTAATGTCAGTTTGCATGTACATAGTGTCTGTATTCTCAATATTGCATTGATTACTAACACTCTGAAACAACATACTTTATCACATAAATTTCAAGATCAAAATTCATTTCACGTTCCATCATTTCATTTGAATGGAAGAGGAAATTTTTCAAAGCTGCACACCAATGACTATAAATTTAATTTAAACTTGTTGCTGCACACTAAAATTGAAAGAGATATTTATTGGCAAGATACAAACATGAGCAAGTCCAAAACCCAGAGATAGTTATATATTTTATACAGGAAGTTTCATAACAGAAAAGCTTCCAATGTGTAACTTGGATTTACCTTGTGATATAGACTGGCAGTCACATTAAGATTTCTGGCAGTAGGGGAAACATTCCAGTTGTTGGCCTTTGGAACAAGAATCGCAGCAAGTACATGATTGGTGGTAAATAACATTGACTTTTGAGATACTACTTCTATTAAATGAATAAAAGAGATCCAAAAACTTTTAGAAAACAAATGGTAGAAAAAAGGGAGAAAAATTGCAAATAGGTGGACGCAAACTGGCTACATTTCTGTCCACATGCATTTTCATGTCGCATGAGAGGACGGCTATACCATTGTGTGACCTGTTGTTGTTGTGGTCTTCAGTCCTGAGACTGGTTTGATGCAGCTCTCCATGCTACTCTATCCTGTGCAAGCTTCTTCATCTCCCAGTACTTACTGCAACCTACATCCTTCGGAATCTGCTTAGTGTATTCATTTCTTGGTCTCCCTCTATGATTTTTACCCTCCACGCTGCCCTCCAATGCTAAATTTGTGATCCCTTGATGCCGCAGAACATGTCCTAACAACCGGTTCCTTCTTCTTGTCAAGTTGTGCCACAAACTCCTCTTCTCCCCAATTCTGTTCAATACCTCCTCATTAGTTATGTGATCCACCCATCTAATCTTCAGCATTCTTCTGTAGCACCACATTTCGAAAGCTTCTATTCTCTTCTTGCCCAAACTATTTATCGTCCATGTTTCACTTCCATAAATGGCTACACTCCATACAAATACTTTCAAAAACGACTTCCTGACACTTAAATCTATACTCGATGTTAACACATTTCTCTTCTTCAGAAACGCTTTCCTTGCCATTGCCAAACTACATTTTATATCCTCTCTACTTCGACCATCATCAGTTATTTTATTCCCCAAATAACAAAACTCCTTTACTACTTTAAGCGTCTCATATCCTAATCTAATTCCCTCAGCATCACGTGACTTAATTCGACTACATTCCATTATCATCATTTTGCTTTTGTTGATGTTCATCTCATATCCTCCTCTCAGGACACTCTCCATTCCGTTCAACTGCTCTTCCAAGTCCTTTGCTGCCTCTGACAGAATTACAATGTCATTGGTGAACCTCAAAGTTTTTATTTCTTCTCCATGGATTTTAGTACCTACTCCAACTGCTTGCTCAATATACAGATTGAATAACATTGGGGATAGGCTACAACCCTGTCTCACTCCCTTCCCAACTGCTGCTTCCCTTTCATGCCCCTCGACTCTTATAACTGCCATCTGGTTTCTGTACAAATTGTAAATAGCCTTTCGCTCCCTGTATTTTACCCCTGCCACCTTTAGAATTTGAAAGAGAGTATTCCAGTCAACATTGCCAAAAGCTTTCTCTAAGTCTACAAATGCTAGAAATGTAGGTTTGCCTTTCCTTAATCTATGTTCTAAGATAAGTCATAGGGTCAGTATTGCCTCACGTGTTCCAACATTTCTACAGAATCCAAACTGATCTTCCCCGAGGTCAGCTTCTACCAGTTTTTCCATTCATCTGTAAAGAATTTGCGTTAGTATTTTGCAGCTGTGACTTATTAAACTGATAGTTCGGTAATTTTCACATCTGTCAACACCTGCTTTCTTTGGGATTGGAATTATTATATTCCTCTTGAAGTCTGAGGGAATTTCGCCTGTCTCATACATCTTGCTCACCAGATGGTAGAGTTTTGTCAATACTGGCTCTCCCAAGGCCGTCAGTAGTTCCAATGGGATGTTGCCAACTCCCGGAGTCTTGTTTCGACTCAGGGTTTTCAGTGCTCTGTCAAACTCTTCATGCAGTATCATATCTCCCATTTCATCTTCATCCTCTTCCATTTCCATAATATTGTCCTCAAGTACATCGCCCTTGTATAGACCCTCTATATACTCCTTCCACCTTTCTGCTTTCCCTTCTTTGTTTAGAACTGGGTTTCCATCTGAGCTCTTAATATTCATACAAGTGGCTCTCTTTTCTCCAGAGGTCTCTCTAATTGGGGAAAGAATGGGGGAAATAAATGGGAATGGGGGAAAGAAATACAGTAGAAGAAGAATGGGTAGCTCTTAGGGATGAAGTAGTGAAGCCAGCAGATAATCAAGTAGGTAAAAAGATGAGGGCTCGTAGAAATCCTTGAGTAACAGAAGAAATATTGAATTTAATTGATGAAAGGAGAAAATATAAAAACGCAGTAAGTGAAGCAGGCAAAAAGGAATACAAACGACAGGAAGTGCAAAATGGCTAAGCAGGGATGGCTACAGGACAAATGTAAGGATGTAGAGGCTTATCTCACTAGGGGTAAGATAGATACTGCCTACAAAGTTTCTCAGTTGATCTGAAGAATTCAGATATCCTTATGCCATATTGTAATTCCCATTCATCAGAAGTATTCTGTAGTTTCATATTTTTGATCATTAAATATGTTGTGAGTTGACTCACCCTGCAAGTATGTTGTCACTCTTTGCATAGGGTGACCAGATATCCTATATTTTATGTCATCATCCCCTATTTAGCTTAAGTGATGTGTTGTCCTGAGAGAATACATATGACATTTTGAAATAGCAAGTTTTAACTAATATGTAGAAGAACCAAATGGGAACCCAAATAATGAAGAAAATACATTCTTTGATTAAACCAAATTGACTGGGCACAATTTTTGAATCTCTGACATTGGTACTACGTAATGCTTACACCCGGGGTGCAGCTTGTCACCACTGCTTTCTTTGTAAAATGTCTATTGCTTCAGGATGCCAGATTTAGAAGTGTGGTTTTAGACTGTTAGAATCACAGGGTATGTTGCTTGAATTGATATAATTCAAACTTTTCACAGAAATGTCAAAAAGAAAGTGTGTGCTTACTGATAAAATTTAAGCTGATTTTCCATTTCATAAATCAGAACATCAAAGCTAGAAATTGTTTCTCACATTTGTTTACACATGAGACAGTAAAATATTTACTCGATTAATAATGCAAAGTATTTTGAGACTTTCTTAGTGTGAGTTTTATGAGAAAGATCATACAATGATATACGTATTTGTAGCATAAACCAAGTATTTTAATACAAAGTCACTGTACAGATATACTATTAATGAAAGACTCCACAAAATATCAATTTATGTCAACTTATAATTTTGATTTTGGAAATCTGGTCACACAATCTTAGGGCCAATTGTGTAAAGTAGTTGATCTTACATCAACACAAAAATGACCTCAGATTAAGTTGAATTCAAGAATTTGCATTGTATATAAGTTAATCGCAATTTATTTTGCCATAAACTGAAGCAAAGTTTGTCTTGAAAAATTTTGTGAATTGAGTCAAATTCAACTGCAGTCAGTTCACACAACTGACACTACAAAAAGACATTCCATTTTTCACAAGTACAAGCTGAGAAGTAGTAGATAATAAAGAATTTGTTGTTAACACTCCAATACTGCTGCAGTTGGAGTTTTTTAATGTGTAAAGTTAGGTTAAGGAGGTTAATCAGTGATATCAATAGTGAGTGCAGATGGTATTTGTTTCCGTAACAGTTCTTGAACAAGATCCATATTTAATGTGAAAAAGTGTGAGGGGATATCGTAGACGCTTTGTGGCAGAGTAAGAAAGGGAAATTCTCATAATGTGTGGTGAATAACAAGTATGTGGAGTTCGAAAACAGCTTATAATGGTTGAATATTTCTTGCAAAAATACCTTCTAGACTTGAGTAGCAGTAACTACACAATTTGTATTAAACTCCACACAAGTCAGTGTTCACAAGTTGATGATAATTTACCTAATGACCACTTGCATTTTGCATAAACTGCTGTGATAGTGTGCATGTGGTCATGAACTGAAATAGTAAGCAATCAGTAATGACTTATGTCATCCATTAAGCAGATAATGATGTGACTCGGTTGTTACATGCTGGACTACAGATTCAAAGATCAAGGGTTTGATCTTCAATCATTCATAATTTGTTTTCTTTCACCTCTATTGAAGTTATTTAATGTGAGAATACAGAGTTGCATCAAGGTTTGTAGTCCACCTTAAACTGTTGCTACCCATATACATGGATTGATAAGACAGTTCAAATGTTGGAGGAAGACAAGGGCTGGAGGAAGGCAAGGGCATACCATCATCAAAAGGATCCTGCCTAATAAATCACAATGGTCTTCAAACCAACCTTTGGGTTTATAACCACTCTATATAAGCAGACAGTGCAAAGATATGCCGCTGCTACACTCTGTGCTGATCACAGAACAAGGTAGCACAGTGGTCAGCACACTGGTCTTATGTTCAGCAGGATGATGATTCAAATCACCGATTTAGGTTTTGTGCGAATTCCCCAAATTACTCCATGCAAATGCTGAGATGGTTCCTTTGAAAGGACACAGCCCATTTCGTCCTCCATCCTTGAAGCAATCCAAGTCTGTACTCCCTTCTGTTGACCTCTTTGGCGGGATGTTAAACCCTAATCTTTCTTCATTTGTGTTGAATTACAGTGGTTTTCAAACCAGGAAACTTCTGAAATTTTTGCCCATACTTTCTGGCTTAATCCGTGGCCAGTGATGTGTAATAATGTATGTTTGCATTATTGTCAAGAAACAGCAGAAAACCTGAATTCTTGCAACTGACTGTTAGAAACAGTGTGTGTTCGAAGTCAAATGCCAGAGGGCTGTGAATCATCGGCAGCTTAACATTGTGCTCCCTACAGTATAATTATGGAAACAGTACAATTTGAAGCCATAATGACTCTGTAGGCAACATGTTTTTCCTTGTGTTCTGCGACACTGTGCAGTATTTTGTGTTAAAGAGCCTTCAGCAATGAGATTTATATTGTTATTTATATTTTTGTTACAGTTATCTGATTATTTCAGAATTCAGAACTTTGCTGCTCACTGCAAAAAATGAGACAAATTAGAAAATAAATACTTGATTGAGAATGTTCTAAGTGCCATACCAGGAACCAAAAAGAAAGTTTTTGCAAGTTAGTTCTTGCAAAGTAGAAAACAGCAACCAGCCACTGTTAATAATGCTGTTTACACAAATAGCACTGTCACCAGCTGCTCACATTTATATAAAATTTATTGTTGTTTCCATTAGTTGTTGGCTGTTCTTTTACATTAGTTATCAGTAATTTTTTCCCAGCAACTAATGTGACTGGTAATGACTGTATTTGTGTGAGTAAATAGCATTTTTAACAGTGGGTAGTTGCTGTTTTATTCTTTGCAAGAATGAAGAAACTTGTCTCTGTACAGTTTCAAATATGTCAGTTTCCTATAAAATAGCAGGAACAAAATTTTTGTTCAGAGTATCATTAATACTAAGGCATTACATTTTATTTGTGATAATACAATAGCATTAGGTTTTTAACTAGTAGAACTGAACTCGACAAAAAAACCCTTCTCATATCTTCTATAATTTTGGAACTCCAGGCACAGCTTGGCACAAAGACATTGCGCCATTTACTAATGCATCTTTGAAAGACTTTCTCCATGGTTTGAAACAAATACTAACAAATAGGTAGAGGGGCTGGCCAGTACTTACCTCAGCTCAGTCCAGCCGATAGATACACATAAAACAAAACCGAAAATTTACGTTCCTAGCTTTCGGAACAAATGTTCCTTCATCGGGGAGGAGAGAGGGGAAAGAAAGGGAAGAAAGGAAAGGAGATTCAGTTACTCACAACCCAGGTTATGAAGCAACAGGGAAAGGAAAATAGGGAGGGTAGCAGGGATGGAGGCATGGTTGTCAGAGGGAAGCCAAAGATATTCTACTGTAAGTACTGTGCCAGCTTCAAACCAAAGAGGATGCATACAGAAGTAAAGAGGTATATAGTATAAAGATAAACACAACTATGTAGGATGAAAAGATGCGTGAATGGCTAAAGAGGAAAGGGAAAGAGGAGAAGACTGAAGAGTAAATGGGAGTGAGGTTGTATAACGTAGGTTCAGTCCAGGGGGATGGCGGGATGAAAGGATGTGTTGGAGTGCAAGTTCCCATCTCCGCAGTTCAGAGGGACTGGTGTTGGGTGGGAGAAGCCAAATGACACATACGGTGTAGCAGGTTCCTAGCTCCCTAGAATTATGCTGGAGGGCATGCTCCGCTACTGGGTATTGGGCATCTCCTAGGCGGACAGTTCGTCTGTGTCCGTTCGTGCGCTCAGCCAGTTTAGTTGTTGTCATGCCGATGTAAAAGGCTGTGCAGTGCAGGCATGTCAGTTGATAAATGACGTGTAGTTTCACACGTGGCCCTGCCTTGAATTGTGTATTTTTTACCAGTAGCGGGGCTGGAGTAGGTGATTGTGGGGGGATGCATGGGGCAGGTTTTGCAGCAGGGTCGGTTACAGGGGTAGGAACCGCTGGGTAGAGAAGGTAGTCTGGGAATATTGTAGGGTTTAACAAGGATGTTACGGAGGTTAGGGGGGGGGGGGGCGACAAAAGGCAACTCTGGGTGGTGTGGGGAGAATTTTGTCAAGGGATGATCTCATTTCAGGGGTTTACTTGAGAAAGTCATATCCCTGGCGGATTATTTTGTTGATGTTTTCGAGGCCAGGATAATATTGGGTGACAAGGGGGATGCTTCTGTGTGGTCTGGGGGTAGGAACAATGTTGTTGGATGGGGAGGAATGTATTGCTCGGGAAATCTGTTTGTGGACAAGGTCTGCAGGATAGTTGCGGGAGAGGAAAGCACTGGTCAGGTTATTGGTGTAATTGTTGAGGGATTCGTCACTGGAGCAGATACGTTTGCCACGAATACCTAGGCTGTAGGGGAGGGAGCATTTGATGTGGAAAAGATGGCAGCTATCAAAGTGAAGGTACTGTTGTTTGTTTGTGGGTTTGATATGGACAGAGGTGTGGATGTGAGCTTCAACAAGATGAAGGTCAACATCCAGGAAGGTGGCTTGGGTTTTGGAGAAGGACCAGGTGAAATTCAGATTCGAAAAGGTGTTGAGGTTATGGAGGAAATTAAGGAGTGTTTCTTCACCATGAGTCCAGACCACAAAGATGTCATCTATAAACCTATACCAGGCCAGGGGAAGCAGCTGTTGGGTCTTCAGGAAAGCCTTCTCCATGCGGCCCATGAAGAGGTTGGCATAGGACGAGCCATCCTGGTTCCCATGGCCGTTCCCCTGATTTGTTTGTAGGTCTAGCCTTCAAAAGTGAAGTAATTATGGGTGAGGATGAAGTTGGTAAGTGTGATAAGGAACGAGGTTTTTGAAAGATCCTCGGGTGGGCGTTGGGAGAGGTAGGGCTCAAGGGCAGAGAGACCATGGGTATGTGGGATGTTTGTGTAAAGGGATGTAGCATCTATGGTGACAAGAAAGGTTTCAGGTGGGAGAGGAGTGGGAATGGATTTGAGGCGTTCTAGGAAGTGGTTTGTGTCTTTGATGTAGGATGGGAGTCTGCGGGTGATACGTTGGAGGTGCTGGTCTACCAGAGCTGAGATACGTTCGGTTGGGGCTTTGAAGCCTGCTACAATGGGACGGTCAGCATGCCCTCCAGCATAATTCTAGGGACCTAGGAACCTGCTACACCGTATGTGCCATTTGGCTTCTCCCACCCAACACCAGTCCCTCTGAACTGCGGGTGTGGGAACTTGCACTCCAACACATCCTTTCATCCCGCCATCCCCCTGGACTGAACCTACGTTAAACAACCTCACTCCCATTTACTCTTCAGTCTTCTCCTCTTTCCCTTTCCTCTTTAGCCATTCACGCATCTTTTCATCCTACATAGTTGTGTTTATCTTTATACTATATACCTCTTTACTTCTGTATGCATCCTCTTTGGTTTGAAGCTGGCACAGTACTTACAGTAGAATATCTTTGGCTTCCCTCTGACAACCATGCCTCCACCCTTGCTACCCTCCCTATTTTCCTTTCCCTGTTGCTTCATGACCTGGGTTGTGAGTAACTGAATCTCCTTTCCCTTCTTCCCTTTCTTTCCCCTCTCTCCTCCCCGATGAAGGAACATTTGTTCCGAAAGCTAGGAACGTAAATTTTCGGTTTTGTTTTATGTGTATCTATCGGCTGTACTGAGCTGAGGTAAGTACTGGCCAGCCCCTCTATCTCTTTGTTAGTATTTGTTTCACATCTTTATATGAGTTTCTCCATGGTTTGTCACCTGGTTCAAGACAACAGACACGAATAGAGTACTGAGAACACAGTAGTATTGAGAGTCCAATATGTGAAAAAAAAGGCACTTACAAATTTTTCGCTTTCATTCTTTATTTGCTTAGAGCTTAGAGATATAATATTCAGTGTAACTTACATAGTTTTTACCTTTATTTGTGACTGTTGTGCATTTGTAGGCTTCTCAGACTTCAGCTATTACACTACATGCCTAGCTGTTGAATGACACTTGGGTCGTCACCCGTGGGGAGTGAAATGAGACGTCAGGACAACAGTAGATTTGTTCAATTAATTTCTTTATTCCGGCCCTCAGCCGTAGCACATCATGGAGGCAGATGTCCGGCATTCTTGACAGCACAAAGAGCGGGGCCAAGTGTGGCATCACTCAAAAGCTTCTGTCACCGACATCTCTGGCTGCGACTGTCATGACAGTGTGGTGGCGCAGCCGACGTTGGCTATGAATCTCCTCCAGCAAGCAAGCGGCTCTCTCGTAAATCAGTGCAAGCTGTCCTGTCTCGTGGTCGAACAGTGGACACCATACTGCATTCAGAAATGTCTCTACAATTGTCACAGGCTGAGATACTGTGACAAGAATATTTAAGTACAAAAATGGCTGAGTACTTACACACTCCAGCCTAAGTTTGGTTAGGGGTTAAGGCATGTACTCTAAACTGGTTAGATTTGCGGCAGGCAACACTTCCATGGGCTCCTCTGTCCAGTACAAACGAGGCTGCAAAATATTCAGGTGTGTTATACAGGAAATCGAAGTGGGCAGACGGAAAGTAGGTCCCATTATCTTGCATGCTGTTCCATTTGGAACAGACCACTCCTGTTTAATTCTAGCCTCTTTGCTGATGTAAGCTTTCCCTGCTCGAAACAACTAGGCTCTTCTACCATCTTGCCAAAAGTGAAGTACAGGCACTGCGCCTCGACGTGCCGAAAGTACAATTCCATTCGATCATTTCTTTATTACATTTCTTACCTGCTTTTGTCCCATTAGCAATTTCACTGTGCAGGAATCCTGCCGCTCGCTTATTACCATATTTGGACAGACTGTAGTTTCTCCTCGGTGGTATTTTTGTAACTTTGCTTCCTCCATTTCTACATATCTTCCCTTGCCTTTGGCAATTAATAGCAGTCACTGTGGTTTTACTTCTTCAATATCCCCCACTTGACAGGAAACGCATGAACTATGTAGTACTCTTAATATGCTTGTTTCCCTGTGACGGGTATAGAAACGGAAATGTAAACTTTCACCCCATCATTTCTCACCAATACTGTGGCTGGATTGAAATAGAAGGGTAAGTTTTTGTGTTCGGGTTCTAAAACAAAATTCAACTCTGGCAGTAGTTCCTTCTGTACTTTCCTTAGATGCTCTAAATACTGCTCTGGCAACAAGAAGTTTACCCCTTACAACCTGCTGCTTAGCAGCCTGTAGTTCTTTTACTTTCCTTCATGCTTCCCAAACACTGTCTTGCATGGATTGCAATTTTGTCATTACTATTTCCACATTACTACTTTCCTATCTAAGACATCTACTCTGGTTTGTAGTTTCCTGGTATTCTTATTAACTACCTCTTCTGCAGCCCTGGTATACTGCATCTTCTTGCCTTCTCTGCCTCTCACCCAGGGCAGGAATGCCTATTACTTTTGTCCCCCTTAAATTCATAGCTGTTCCACATCTGCTTATATTAATTGTGCTAAATCTATACCTAACCTAAAAAAAATTAAATGACTATCTCCTAGGTCTTAATCCATGCAGGTTCCTTGCTACTGTTTCATTCACAACCTCTTGCTTATCTTCAATACCTTTCTCCTCACTGTCCCTTTCTGGTCTGCATCTCCTACCCCTGCAGTAACTTCCAGACTCCCCTGAAAAGGTTTCAACCACCCTACATGCACAATTATCATTCTCGTTGGGAATTGAGTTTGACATTTACTGATGACTTAATCTCTACCACTGGGTATGGTCCTTCATACTTTGCAAAAAACTTCTTTCTCTTTCTCCTGTGTATATGTAATTGATAGCATCACCTGCTGACCAACATTATACTGTGGCATTCTTGCCATGCAGCTCACTGCTTTTTCCCATCTCTCCAGCAATCATGTATTTGCCCTTTGTACTCTATTCCAGAATTTGCTAATCACTCTGGCAAATTCCTTAACAGACTCTCCAGTCATCCCTTTCTTCATTTTCAGTATGTCAAATGGTGATGGCATTTTACGACTGTATACTATTTCATGTGGTGATATTATTGTGATTGTATGTTGCGTTGAGTTGTAGGTGAAGATGATGTACTTCAAATAGATATCCCAGTTAGTTTGATGTGAGTCAATGTACTATCCTAGCATCTTCCCACTTGTCCTATGCACTCTTTTGAGTTCTTTCTTTAGCTTTTGGATGGAGAGGACTCATCCTAACTTCTTAACATTCAGTAACTTACCCATTTCCTTGAATAGATCTGACGTGAAGTTTGTTCCCCGGTCTGTTATTGTTCCAGGCACTCCAAACTTCAGTATATCCAATTATACACAAGCACTTATACCACTGTGGCTGCCTGCTGGTTTGGCATTGTGACCATTTTATGTATTGTGAAAAAATCTATAATTGGGAGTGTGTACTTATACTGTGCAGGTGTTCTACTGAATGGACCTTAAACATCGATTCCCAGAAATTCTAATGGTGTTAATTCTTCAGGCAACCTCTGCAATGGCACTCTTGTTTGAAACAAATCCACTCTCTGTGTGCACTGTCTGCAGTTCTGCACATACTGGTTTATTCTGTCTTCCTATTCCTCCACCAGAACCTTTCCACTACTCTTCTGTTGGTTGATCTGCAACCTCTATGACCCACTAATATGTGATCAGGAGGTCCTTGTAGCACTCTGTTCCTTAGCTTTGTTGGTACCACTACCCATGGTCCCAACTTGGTTCTCTGCATAGCAACCCTCCCTGCACACAAAACTGTACTGCTTAAAATACTGCTTACATTTGTCACCTGCTCTCTGTGCAGTTTGCCATTCCTTATGCTCATTACCCCCAATATGTAGCACTCCTACTTTCCTGCTTAAGCCATCCACAATTCCGTACTTCTTCCAAGGTTTATGCGTAACTTCTAAATCAAATTCACTTAGTTTTACTGCCCTTCATGTCAACCTATTGGAAGGATCCTCCTACCCCCAACCATTTTAATACCACATGATCTCTTATATTCTAAACTTTTTACTAGCAGATAACATTCAAAATATGTGATCCCATAAATAAGGCTTAACGTCTCTATCTCTGTTGTGGAAGAATTTGTTTCTGTAGAGTTCAGTTGCCTTGATGCACAGGCTAGTGGATGTTCTATGCCTTCTACCTGGTTGTGATAACACACAGCCAATTACGTGGTTTGATTCATCACACAATAAAACAAATTCTCTATTAAAATCTGGAAAAAAATGGTATAGGACTTGATGTTAAAGCTTCTTTTAGTTTCTCAAAATCATGTGGACACTCTTCTGACACACAAACTTAGAACCCCATTTATAACAGTTGAGTCAACGGTCTTGGCAGTATCTGCAAATCCTATTACAAACCAGTGGTAACAGTTAGAGTGTACCAAGAACAGAACGATAGCAACTCCTTTACAGAGTCTGGTACAGGAAATTCACATACAGCTCTAATCTTGAATCTGTCTTAATCCATCTTTTTTTATGATTTGACCTAGGTATGCCACCTCTTCCATCCACAATTACACTTTTCCATACTCAGTGTTAACTTTGCTGCATTTAACTTTAGGAATACTTCCCTTAGTAACAGCATATACTGTTCCATATCACTCCCATAGTCGATTATGTCATCAAGATACACTAAGCATTGCCATGGTTTCAATCCTCTGAGCACTCTGTCCAACAATCTCTGAAATTCCGTAGGTGCATTTTTCATCCAGATGGCATTCTTCTGAATTTTAGTGTCCCTGGAATGCCAAAAAATACTGTTTTGTGTCGATCCTGTGGTGCAGTTGGTAACAGGGGTTAACCACTCTTCAAATCTATTGTTGAAAGATATTTGCATTGCGCGAAATGGTCCAAGGTTTCCGTGGCTTTTGGCTGTTTTAGTTCGTAACCACAACAAATCCAGTATTTTCGTGTTCCATCCATTGATCTTTTTGGCATTATGACTGTTCCTGCCCCCATGGACTATTACTTTCATCAGTTATTCCGTCTTTCAGCTGTTAATCAATAAATTCCTCCAAAATTGGTTGCAATTACCCGGGTATTCTGTATGGTTAGCAGTAGACTGGTGATTTATTTCCCATTGATAAGCAGTGATGTGTAATATGCATAGCTGATAATGGCCCTTTTGGAAAAAATAAATCCTTGAATTCAAAAAGTAATTTTTCCACATGTTCTCTATCACTTTTTTTATAAGCGCTTCAGTTTTCTCGTAATACAGTTTCAGTGGCAGCTGTCAGTGGTTAACACCCATCGTGTCCCATTCTTCTTCCTCCAGTATATCCGTATTTGTCATCAATAACCTCTTTGTTAATTCTGTGTCCTGTGCACTAAAATTATCTATAGAAATAGGTACCTTCTTTTCCCATTTTCTGTATGCGTACAGTACCTCATTTAAATAAGCAAACTGACTGATCTAATGCTTTATTCTCTTCTAAAGGTTCCACCACACACAAAATTCCTACTGGCAAGCTGGACTCACCACTGACCCAAAGTGATTTCCCAGTACCCTTAGGTACACAGTCGTGCAAATCAAGTCTTAATGGAGTCATTCACAGTTTAATTGGTTCGTCTTTGTGAGAGACTCCCCTCGCGACATGCCTACACTAGCAATGGCTTCACCTAACTGAAACACTTTTCCATCAAGTTCCACCCTATGTTGCCAAAGATTGGTTATGGCACAATGCTGATCTAAGAAATCTAATCCCGGTATCCCTCACTCAAGTGTGGCACAATCATTACACAATGTTTAAATTGAACCATATGGAAGTAAAAGTCTATGTCCACCGATCCTGATGGTGTGACATCTTTACCCACCTCCATGTGGTACCCGCAACAAATCCAGTATTTTCGTGTTCCATCCATTGATCTTTTTGGCATTATGACTGTTCCTGCCCCCATGGACTATTACTTTCATCAGTTATTCCGTCTTTCAGCTGTTAATCACACCTGCATGTGGTGTGTATCATGGTGGGTCCCACTACTTATGTTTCACTACTGGCAGCCAACATATACACCCCTGTATCCAATAATATCCTGCAGCCCTTTTTTTGTACTATTCTTCTTGTGGCACAATCCACCTCTGCATATGATTTCGTAGCATCCAGATCTCACTGGATATGTCTGTAGGTGGATCTGGGGCTCCCACTGGCATTTAACACCTTATTTTTTTCCCTTTCTCTGGTCCTCTACTTCTAAAACTGCCGCTCCCTCTTACTTTATTCACATCACTCTGAAGCTGGCAACCCTGCCTCCCTACATACCCTGTTTGTCCACACCTGAAATATTTTATATTAGGTGCAAACACTGTTCATTTACCCTGGATTCCAGCTAACAAATTGGTCTGCTCACACTTTATAGCTAACCTCACTGCTGTGCGCAAATCCATTGGACCCCCTGTCCATAGATGTTTTGACATTTCCACATGCAATCCTCTTAAAAAACATCGAGAGCCCCTGCTCAGCTTCTTGCAAAATAATTTCATTGACTGCAGCATCCTGTCCTAATTCATAGGTACATCCATTAATTTTCCTTATTTTATCTGCAAATTGTTTCAGATTTTCCATATTTTTCTTAGTTATTGCTCCAAATTGTTCCCTATAGTGTCTGGCACAATTTCGTTTTGTATATGTTTGAATTAACCCTGCTTTAAATTCTTCGACTGTTGTGTCTCACTTATGAGCTTCTGTATACCCTACATACGATTTTGCTTCCCCTGTTAGTTTCAATTTTGCAGTTCCTTATCAGGCCAACTTTCTATCTGAGCCAGATTTCCAAGGTCTCCCACAAAGGCCTGCACGTTTTCAATTGCGCTACCACAAAAAGGAGCAGTTAAGTTTGCGAGTGGTAGATCTACACCCCCTTGTTACAATGTGATTCTACCAACCCATGCAGTTGTGTGTTACTCATTGTTAATTCTACTACCTTTTCTAACAATACGCATACTGCTTCCAGTTCTGAAACACCGTGCATCTCTGGTTCTGTCAAAGCTTTGCCCTTGACAACACTTGTTTTGAGAAATAACATTCACAAGACAAGAAAGCAAAATACATTAACTTAATTCTTGCGTTTAATCATGAGCAATCTCAACTCCCGGCATTGCCTAGCCGTATGCCCCCAACGATTACATGTATACTGTTTTACTGGAACTGATTTCATACACTGTGCTGAGTGACCCTCAAAGTTACACTGTGCACATCTAACAAGCCTTAACCAATCGTGACTTCCATTACCTCTAAAACTATACAAATCCACTGGTTCTCTACTTGAAATAAAATCTACTTTACAAAATGCCAACTGCCAAACTTCTTCTCTATGACCAATATGTACTAAGAACTTTTTTTTTTTTCACTGTTCAGACGCTGCTCTAAGAAGGTGTCGTCGATGTTCTGACGCCGGTGTTGAATGATACTTAGACTGTCATCCGTGGAGAGTGAAATGAGACATCAGGATGACAGTAAATTTTTTCAATTAAATTCTTTATTCTGGCCCTCAGCCATAGTGCATTGGGAACAGCTTGATGGAGGTCTCCAGTTGCCTCTTGTGCAAAACAATAGACGTCCAGCATTGCAGAGAACACAGAGAGCAGGACTGAGTGTTAACACAGAGAGCAGGACTGAGTGTGGTGTCACTTGAACGCTGCTGTCAGTGATGTCTCCGGCTGAGGCCTTGATGACAGTGTGGCGGTGCAGCTGATGATGGCTATGAACTCCCTCCAATGAGTGGGTGGCTCCCTTGTGACTCAGGGCAAGCTGCCCTGTCTTTTGGTCGAACAATGGAACCCATACTGCATTCCAGGATGTTTTTCGGGTGTCCCAGGTGTGTGGTGTAGGCGGTGATACTGAGATGAGAATGATTTAGTACAAGACTGGCTGAGTACATATACACTCCAGACTAAGTTCGTTTAGGGCTTAAGGCACATGCTTTAAAAACTTCCTTGGTGGCGAGTGAGAAGGAAAGGCTTCCATCCTCCCGCTAGTGTACTGCAGTGTCGGCTGTTGCTATACTATGCCCAATTGGCTCCACTTCACTTTGCCAGTGCAAAGAATTTTGAAATGCGTTGATTTCAAGTATGTTAGTAAGATAAAATTGAAAGATGTGATGTAGGTGCTGAGCAAACTACATCCCTTAAAAGGTGTGTGATACAAAAGGAAAGGTACTTCAGCAGGGTATTACGTTGAGGAAACATTGGTGAACCAGAATTATTGCATGAATACCTGATGGAAAGTAAGTGATAGTTAGTTGCCATAGGAAAAGGTTCTCAGCTAATTATTCTGCATGCTGGCTCTTGTTCTGGTTTTGCTCCTGTGAGTGAACTTGTATTTAAGTGTAAGAAAAATAGCAGTGACTACACAGAGAAAACACCAGATTTTGTACTCTGGCTTAAAAATAAAAATGTTTCTCCCAGTATAAGCTAGTCTTGTGCTGTCCACCTGTAGCACATTAATATACACAAGCTATGTGACAGAATGTACAAATTTGACTTTCTTGCATGTGAATGTGATCACACTGTTTTGTGTTTACCCACATATCACAGTCAGTACAATCCAGTGAAATTAATTTGGGTACAGGTTAAAGGAAGTGAGGGGAAGGGGAACAAAACATTCAAGATGACGGTCACTGTAGCACTTGTGTGTGAAACACTAGACAATATCCATTCCCTCTTCAGTGTGGGCTCACTGTGTGCACCACACTGAAAAGCTTCAGAAAGAAGAAATTGATAGAAAGGTGAATTTGTATATAAGCCTTGAACCTGTCATCGTAGATTTACAATGAGATGGTTTGGACAGAGAATCAGAAAGCAGTGACGATGGTATTACGATGTAGACTTAGGAACAAAGTAAGGTAGTAATGTTTCTTGGTTTTAAAGACTCACAGTTTTTAAAAAAGTTTCTGTCAACATATCAATTGCATATACAGTATATGAGAACTTCCTAGCCTTTATTGATTAAGAATTTGTACCCTATGAAGTATGCAGACCATAATGTTCACCATATTGCCAAAGGGGAAGTTAAGCTTTTGCCAGCTTGTTGTGTGCTTGAATACTTGGGAGAATGTGGTCGGATAAATTCGTCAATACTTTGAGTAAACCTCTGTAAATTTCAAGACACAAATTGGAAAATGTGCTAAAGTGACAGGGAGAGTTGTCAGTGGTTTTCAATGTCATCAGTCAGTATTCTCTTGAATTATTCACAGAAGGTGGTTAATTGTTTGCTTGTGGAATTGAATGCAAATGCGATCACTCACTGTAATGTTGAACGAGTTAGTTTACACTCATAATGTCCAAAGACAGTGAAAAATATAACAAGAAAGTGACCATTTTTACAATATTGTGTGCATTAGTCTTTCTTGCCAGTGATTCTTTTCACACACACACACACACACACACACACACACACACACACACACGCACGCTTACACACATTATACTCATCCTTATATTTGCTTGACAACTGCTTCCACTCCACACACAGTGTGTGTGGAGTAGATTTTGATTTGAGATTGAAATTAATTTTGTTGTATATTACATTTATATTTATAATAAATTAAGTCCAAATCACAATAAGTGATGATTATTGCAACCAGTTTCGATGATCTTTACAAAGCAGTATCTTACCGAGCGAGGTGGCGCAGTGGTTAGACACTGGACTCGCATTCGGGAGGACGATGGTTCCATCCCGCGTCCGGCCATCCTGATTTAGGTTTTCTGTGATTTCCCTAAATCACTCCAGGCAAATGCCGAGATGGCTCCTCTGAAAGGGCACGGCCGACTTCTGTCCCCATCCTTCCCTAATCCGATGAGACCGATGACCACACTGTCTGGTCTCTTCCCCCGCAACAACCAACCAAAGCAGTATCTTGCCTTCTGACATAGTGCTGGCGATTGCTGTGGAGCAGTGGATGCAACTTAGACTTGAAGTAATGTTTCTGTCCTGTAGACGCCTGCTCTCTGCCACCACACATGTGCAGACCTCATCCCTTCCACACTTCCCTATTGCTCTCATTATGCACGGAAGTGCCTTCCTACATGATGTGGGCTATAGTCACAAATCTGCTGTATTCCATAGCAAAGTTTTTTCTATAATAAGAACAATTCTTTAGCCACTGACATGATTCTAGGTGAATGTAAACCCCCACATGCCCTCAAGATTTTATAACATAAATTTACTTCTAGGTGAAAGAAACTTGGATTTCAGGACGTTCCAGTTACTAATGCTTTTCTCTATTGTGTTTGTGCCCTTTATAAATGAATAAAGGATAAGCATATATTGTCAGCAAAGTTTAATTTAGTACTTATTGATTTTGTAACTGAATGGAAGTAAACTTATGAAAGCACTTTTTTATTTTCTTTACTTATTTATTTATTTGTTTTATATTGATATTGTTAAAGATCGCACCAACTCTGAGAACTTGAATGAGTTGAAGCAACCCGATATCGAAAAAGATCTCCTGGACCTTTGTTCTGGAAAATTTCCTACACAACCAATTAGTATGAGATCTCTGGAGAAAGATGAAGAGTCCAGAAATGATGCTGCGGCATTTGATGATACACAGAGTATAGAAAACACACAGGAACTGAGATCCACCCTCTCAAGTGACAAAAGCTTCTCCCTAAAAAACACAGCATCCTCAAAACTTTCGCAAGGGTAAGTTCCTGTAATTTTGAACATGCTTAAGGACTATTACATATCGAAATCTCCTTTTTACATTTTTTCTCTTTTATTTTACAGAGATGTAAGTGTCAAGGCAAAACAATTTCCAAAACAAATTGTGTCATCAGATGAAGAAGATTCATTAAGCGATGACACAGCTACAACAAAAAGGAAAAAAAGGAATAAGAAGTTAGATTTTTCAGGTATTCATTCACATTCACCTATAAAAACTTGTCACAGAAATCAGCCTAATATAAGAAAGAAGTCCAGACAACTAAATTTATTTGAGGGCTATAATTAAGTCTCGTAAAGTTCAATAAATAGATTCATTTATTTCATATGTTGTACTCAGTAGTGTAAAGCCAGGAATGTAGATAAGATTCAAAGAAATCAGATGTATTTTGATAAACAGAGCACACACTTGATATTAATAAAGCGCGCACACACACACACACACACACACACACACACACACACTTGATGGTGAGTGGCAACTTTCATAATATTGTTACATTCCATCCTGGATTTTCCATTGTTTGACAGTTATGTAAAGTTGGGGAAGTTTACAAGGGACTTCTGCAACTGATTTTAATGTGTAGCTTGACAGGGAAGGGGGATGAAGGCTGTTAAATATGCCTCGTGGCGGCAGAGTGCAGGTGGTCAAGCGGTCAGGATTTGATGGTGGGTATCCAGGGCTGCCGTTAAGGGGGGTAGGACGCCAAACGGGCCGTGCCGTTAAGGGGGGTAGGACGCCAAACGGGCCGCCTTGGAGCAGGAGAGGCACCACAGGACATTTTAATTTCTACTGTCTATACTTTTATAAATAAATTCATGAAACTTTGTCAGCATGACCAGGAAGGATTGAGGACTCACACTCATAGCGGTGGAAGATGAAAAACGTAGCAAAATACCTTTTTTTTCCATGTGAAATTCATTATTTTTTTCACTTACTACTGGCTGCATTTGTTTCTGTAGGTACACTTTCTTCGATGAATTTTGCACAGCATACAAGCAGTACTTACAGGTGTGTGAAACTCTAGAATTTTCCAAATCTATTAAAAACTGTTAAAATTGAGATAATTAACTATAAAATTTGAGTTTTTTCTAAACATGAAGTTTAAAATGTAACAGTTCATTTTTTCATAAATTAAATAAACTCTAGAGTTTCATACACATGTAACTATAGTTTGTATGCTGAGCAAAATAAATCAAAGAATCTCTCTTACTTAGGAAGAAAAGTGTACTTATAGCAACAAATGCAGCCAGTAGTAAGTGAAAAAAATGATGAAATTTCACATGTAAAAAAATGTATTTTGTTACGTTTTTGAGCTTCCACTGCTATGAGTATGAATCCTGAATCCTTCCTGATCATGCTTTCAAAGTTTTATGAATTTATTTGTAAAAGTATAGACAGTGGAAATTAAAATGTCCTGTGGTGCCTCTCCTGCTCCAAGTCGGCCCGTTTGACGTCCTACCCCCCTTAAATGACAAAACAGGAAATTAAGTTCAGTGAACAGGATATATTTCAATATATGGAGTACAAAGGGCGCGCCTACGGTCAGAAGTTAGCAGGTTTGGGCAAGTCTAGGAGGTCGAAAAACTGATTAAAATGGGCAACGGAAGGGAAGCGGTTCATGTTAACTTACATTGGTGGCCGGTCTCGAAAGGCAGAGCCGGAGGCTCTGCCTTCCAAGAAGACGTCTGTTCTGCTCGAGGTCTAGGTTCCAAGAGAGCGAAGCAAGTGTGTTCTGCTCCCTAGGACACTCTGGCGTCCACCACATGTGATCAGTATCCTGCGCATGCTTTTAGCTAAAATCCATGGCGTGAATTTGCTAGCAGTTGCAGCAGAGGGCTCAGGGTGTCTCCTGTCAGCAGCTTTAACTGGACAGAACTGCCTCGGTTTTGAAAGGCAAGCGACTTGTCACATAGACACGGTGTGAATTACTCTGGGAGAAAACTTGTAAAGATTCCACTGGGCCATTGAAATAAATTTCTTAAACCAATTCCCTAAAATATTCCTTGAATGGCTGCCATCCAGTACAGTTACTTTTACTTGTAATCCCAGACTTCCTCTCCCATTACATTTTTACAGTTTTGTGGCTAAATTAACGAATATCTATTCCAATTGCTAAAAGGTCTTTCATGCTCTCCACAGCTATTTTCAGCTTTAATATCTGGAACTGACATTGTAAACACTTGGATATGGAAAATTTAAATATGAGGTTTCCATAAAACAATATTCAATTTTCAAGGGCATATTATATCATTTTAATTTAGACTATTTAACAAATCAGACATCAAATTGAAGGTAAGACAACCTAGTTTTCCTTACTACTGTTCAATACCGTAGTTATAAAGCACAAATCCAGCATAAAATCCAATTATTCCCAAAATTTGATTAATAAATCTGGAATAATGGAAGTAATAGCCTTTTCAATTCTGTGCTTCAACTCTCGCAAATCATTGGGTAGTGACGGCGCATAGCCACGATTTTTTATAAAGTCGCAAGGGGAAAAAAAAAATCACATGGCTTGGGATCACGTGAATGTGGAGGCCAGTGGAAAAGAGCTTAGTCATATTGAGCATTATGACCAATCCCATGCTTGGGGAATTTGACATTAAACCGCTCTTGTTCAAAGAGATGGCAATGGGGAGGCGCTTTATCTTTTTGTCAAATAAAGTTTTCATGTTCACCTTCTAATTTCAACACATCCATATAAGCCACACCTGTTATGCTAGCTTCAGCAGAAAAAAATAAAAAATAAAAATGGTTCATACACATGACATCTGGACACAGCACAGAAAAATTTAATTTTTGGGGGCTCTCTTTGATGTTGTACAGGTTCTGTTGTGATTCGAGAATTTCTGTGTAAATTCTAGAAACACTCAACTTTCTACCGTCTCGAACACACAATATTCTAGATACGAGTGTGGGATGGTAAAATCCTGTCTATTGCGCGTCACATGTTTGTGTGTGCAGGTTTAAAATCAGTTGCAGGAAGAAAGTAGACGCGGCGGCCGAACGGCACCGTCTAGTACCTGTCGGGCAATCCATAGATGCGTTAGTGAGTGTGAATGGAAGAACCATGGAATCTATATGCAGCTTTGTGCTTATTGTGTCACTGACTATTGTTATGTGGAACAAGAACAGTTGAAAAAGTACTCTTGTAGACTCTTGACTCAGCCTTGGTAGAGGCAAGACATATTTTCTGATTCATTTTATTGTGCATTAAAGTCAAATACATCATTTGTATGGCTACTTATTTCACGACAAGAAAGAGGCTTGGAAGTTCCTGTACCTAGCGTTATTTGACGGAGAAGAAGTCAAGAGAGTTTCCAGCAGCCGACTATCCAGTATAGAAGAGTGGCTTCAAACCCCAAGTAAGTCATCTTGTAAAAAAGTGGAAAGTGGTTTGGGCTAATAAATCAGTATAACCCAGATTCACACTCACACTTTAAGTCATCAGAATGTTAGAATGTGGCGACTGTGACAAGACTCGAACCTGCAATCTTTGGACGTTCTAACTTTCTGACGACTTAAAGTGTGAGTGTGAATCTGGGTTATACTGATTTATTTCCCCAAACCGCTTTCCACTTCTTTATGAGATGACTTACTTGGGGTTTGCAGCCACTCTTCTGTACTAGATAGCCAGTTGCTGGAAACTCTCGTAATGCTAGGTACAGGAACTTCCAATCCTCCTCCTACTCGTGAAATAAGTAGCCATACAAACTTTACTTTTTGTCAATCAATGATGTATTTGACTTTCATGCACAATATAATTAACACTTTCAATATACATATCTAACTTTCTGCAAGTACCTCATACCATTGAACATTAGAAACAAACTGATTTACATTCGAAAGAAAGGTGGCTTGACTACCATGACTTTCTTAAAATGAATCAGAAAATATGCCTTGCCTCTACCAAGGCTGAGTCAAGAGTCTACAAGAGCACTTTTTCAACTTGTCTTGTTTCACATAACAATAGTCAGTGACACATAAGCACAAAGCTGCATATAGATTCCATGGTTCTTCCATACAAACTCACTAACACATCTGTGGATTGCCCGACAGGTACTTGTCGGTGCCGTTCGATCGCCGCATCTACTTTCTTCCCGCAACTGATTTTAAACTTGCACACACAAACATTTCACGCGCAGTAGGTAGGATTTTACTATCCCACACTCGTATCTGGAATATTGTGTGTTCGAGACAGGAGAATGCTGAGTGGTTCTAGAATTTACACAGAAATTCTCGAATCACTACAGTTCGTGAGTATGTTCTGACTGCTAGAAAGGAACACTAAGGGATTTATTTACCTTCTCACTTAGATGAAAAGTTGCATCATCACTGAACATCACATGATCAAGAAAGTCGACTTCCCACTGCAGCATTTCACTTGTAAAGTTATAGTGTGCACCATAGTCATCTGGATTTGAAGCATGTACCAACTGCAACTAGTATGGTCGAATGTGCTAAAATTTTCTGAAAACCTTCCTCATTGTCACCTTTGGCAATTGAAGTTCAAGACTTGCTTCCTGAACAGGCTAAGAGGAATATGAAGATAAGGTTCTCTTACTCATCCCCTTCATACACTTTTTGTCATCCCATGCTTTTCCCTTCAGGCCCACACCCAGTTGTTTCAAATTGATTATACTATCAGTGGATGTTTTTGTCATATGGGAGATCACAATTAAACTTAAGACAAAATGTGCATTGAACTGAAATTACTGATTCTTTCTTAGCAAACTCCAAAACACAAAACGCTTCATATTCAAGAGTCCCCATTTTGTGTACGTAGCGTTTGCGGTGCTGCAAGTGGGAAAACAGCAAAACAATACTTGTGCATATGCTTACCTAAAACTATTTGAGTTATACTTTAATTGTGACCTTGAACCAACACAATAAAATGCTTATAGTTGATTTTATTAAAATTTATAACTGAGATATTCTTTTCCGGAACCATGTACTTCAGTATTGACTCCTTCCTGAGAGACAGTCTCTACTCCTTCCAAATTAACTCTAAGCATAGACAAGATGTTGCTTGAATCCAAAGAAATAGTATCAATGGCAGTTGTGAGATTTATACCAGTTAAATTAATAAGAGATGGAACTGATGCTCCATGGTTCACAGAACAGTTCAGAACATTGTTGCAGTTACAAGCATGCCAAATTGAGAATGATGATGTTACTGATGACAGCACACTTAAGCGGAGTTACTAAACATGGTTTTCTGAAATTCCTGTACCAAAAAGGATGAAGTAAATATTCCAGAACTCAAATCAAGAACAGCTACCAACACGAGTAAATAAGAAGTAGATATCCTTGGTGTAATGAGGCAGATTGAATCACATAATAAAGGAAAGTCTTCCAGTACAGATTGTATGCCAGGTAGGTTCCTTTCAGAGTATGCTGTTAAAATAGCTCCATAGTTGGCAATCACACACAACTGCTTGCGTAATGCGAGATCTGTGCCCAAAAACTGGAAAGTTGCACAGGTCACACTGTTATTCAGGAAAGGAAGTATGAGTAAGATGATGAATACGTAAGTTGCTGAATAACATTCCCATATCACTGATGTCAGTTTGCAGTAGGGTTTTGGAACATATACTATGTTTGAATATTATGAATTACCTCAAAGAAAATGATCAGTTGACATTTAGTCACGACAGAGTGAGAAAATATTGATCTGGCCCGAGGTGTTGGAGTTGGTGGTCATGTGTGCGTGAAATGTGCTTGCTTGTGTGTACGAACACTGTGTGTGTCTCTTTTACTGATGAATGCTTTGGATGAAAGTAGTATGTGTCTAATTGTGCCTGTCTGCATCTTAATGTGTCTTCTTTATGGTAATTAGCAACCTGTCTTTTCCTACGTTATTGATATTCCCACCAGGAGTTTTCATTGTTTGACAAGTGATACCTGGTGTTCCCCGAGGAAGTGTTAAAAGTCCTCTGCTATTCCTAACCTATATAAATGATTTCGGAGACTCTCTGAGCCAAACTCCTAAGCTGTTTGCAGGTGATACTGTCATTTATCATCTAACAAAGTCATCGGAAGATCGAAAGCAATTGCAAAATGATTTAGACAAGATATCTGTTGGTTTGAAAAGTGGCAATTGGCCATTACTAATAAAAATTGAGGCAGTACATGAGTACTAAAAGGAATCCATTAAATTTTGGTTCCACGATAAATCGCACAAACCCAAAGATTGTCATTTCTACTAAATACCTAAGGGATTACAATTACAGACAACAAAAATTGGAACCAATAGATTATGTTGTGAAAAAGGTGAACCAGATACTGTTTTTTATTGGCAGAACACTTGGAAGTTGTATCAGATCTACTGAAGAGCCTCTCACCACTACACTTGTCTATGCTCTTCTGGAATATTGCTGCATGATTTTGGATCTGCACCAGATAAGACTGAATGAGCATAAAGTTCAAAGAAGGGCAGCTCATTTTGTGCTATCCAGAAGTAGGATAGAGACCGTTTTGAACATGAACATGATACACAAGTTGGGTAGGCAGTCATTGAAACAAAGGTGTTTTTCACAGCAGTGAGATCTTTTCACAAAATTTAAATCACCAACTTTCTCCTCCAAATGTGAAAATGTTATGTTGACACCCAGCTAAATAGGGAGAAATGATCAATGTAATGAAATAAGAGAAACAGGAGCTCCTGTGGAAAGATTCAAGTGTGTGTTATCCAGCACACTGTTCAAGAGTGGAACAAAAGAGAAATAATACAAAGGTAGTCCGATGAACTGTCTGGCGGACACTTAAGTGTGAATTGTAGAATAGTCATGTAGATGTAGATACAGATGTAGGTAATAGGAATGTAGTCATTTCAGCATTAAAAAAAACTTCAATTTTACACCTGCACAGTGTAAATATTGGAAATGGAAGGAAAAGTATGGTTTACATTGTGCTATGGTGAAGCACCATCAGATGATTACGAAATTGGTTATCCAGTACATTTAAAAGTGATGTACTCAATAAAGTCATAGGACAAATGGGCATGTCATGATTACATATTAAAAAACTGTACATTTTGATAAGTTTAAAGTCCTAGTATTGGCATTTTTTATCATTAAAAGTAATTATATTTTGACATGTTTTAAATTTAAATGTTGTAAATTTTAAAAATGTTTTAAACTGTCCATACAGAGTTGCAGCACTCTCAAAACATGGAGAAACCACTGCTGTTTGTGTGTTTTTGTAGTAATTTGAGTGGTGGCTATGTCTGTAGCTTAATACAAGAACAACCAATGTCAAAAAAATATTTATTTGTTGGACTCGAGCATTAAAATTTAGAGAGAGCTACAGTGCCATTAATACTGCCAATACTTTATTCTCCAGTTTCTTATTTGGCATTAATGAATATGATTATAAATGCTATTATTTATGCTGTCTAAAAGTTTGCTAGCACATTTCTTAATTAGATTTTTTCGACATTGTTCTTATGTTGAATTATTTTCAGTAACTTTTGTATGTTCTTTTATTGTGACTAATTAATTATGAAACAAGCCTAACTTTGTTGCTTTAGGCAATGTAATAATGTCACGTACTTGTGTAATTGGAATTTGTGCATGCTCTACATTTCATTCCTACCCCCATACGTTGATGCAAAGAGAGACAGTGTTATAATATTTGAAGGAATTCTCCATATGAAATTATTACTGTGTGTATCAGTTCATAGTTGAGAGAGATTACAACTCTTTAAAACCCAACTGAAATTTAATTTTCTCTTTGTAACATTACTCGTCATCACTTTCATCTGGTAAGTATTCTACATAGTCTCATAGATGGCCTGCTAATAGGTTCTGGCAAAATGCCCTACTCTGTGAATGTATAAAGTGCATTAATGAGTGAATGTTGTTGACCTTTTCTGCAGATAATTGCTGACTGAAAGGAAATTTATAATATGCACTCCCAGGTGAATTACACCTGTATGGCAACCTTTTTATCTGATACTGAGGAAGTGACTCACAAAACGTTATGTTTTCTATGAACATAACATGGATGAAGTAGGAAAATTATTCTGGTTAAGTTCAGCTACATTTATCCATGGGTTCCCAGGAACTAATGCAATCAAATTAGCCCAATCCCAAGGTATATAAATTTCTGGAGTTCTTTCTTTTCTGTCCCTGTAACCCTGTCTGACAGCTGTATGAATGGAGTTGACTTACATTTGGTTGTGACCACATTCAGTGAACTTATTAACCTCCAACTTACTACACCAGTATTTTTCCTTGTGAATTATATTCATGAGCATGACTGAGTTCAATATTTGTGTTCTGGCCAGCACAGGTGTCACTAAACATATTGAACTCAGACTTCTTCGGGTAAAGGTAGAATATGCTTGTGAATACAAGAAACTGTTTCATTTATCCATTGCCAGTAATAGTTTCATCCCACATATAACACAGAGCAGATTTGTGCTTATTGGTTACAGAGAAAACAGTAAAATTGAGAGGGCACAGCGGATGTGGTAGAAAGCTACCACACTGTATAAAAGGTGTGTGAGCAAACTAGCAAATCAAAGCATAGGAAATAAATGATCTCATTTTTCCCTACTTTTCTCTCTGTTGATCTTATTCTGTTCATAACTTGATTAAAATGAGCTGTCTTTTCTCTTTCTAGTTTAAGTTTTTTGCCTCCCTCATGATGGGTTATTTTTAGCTGAGGTTTGTACATGTCGTGTTTACCACGTGTATCATTCTTGGGTCAATGGAAGGACATACATGTCATGTTTCTTACGTATATCGTTTTTGGGCATATAGAAGAAAAAGTTAAAATTTGTGACAAATATTTTAGGTAAATAGCCTTGGGATCATAATGAATGTTTTGTTCTTTTCAAAGTGAGTCATGTGTAATCTGCAGAGCTTACATATATGTAAGCCAGAATTTAAGTATTTCTTTTGTGGGTGGAGTGTTGAATAATGACTACAGTAAACAATAAATATCCCATGTGATTTGAAATTTTATTGTTTAGCATCTTTTGGCACATATTTTTATCCTCCAAGTCTTCCTTGACAGTCTTTGTGGGAAATGCCACAATTACTAGTTTTAGATACATTGTCTGGCACACCTGAATTGTTTCCACACTAAATTTTTGCAAGAAGTATTTTCTTGGGAAGTGGCATCCACTGGGATGTATTGTGTCCTTTTCTCTTTATTGAATGGTTTTCTTTGGATATTGCTGTTTGTTGATTTTGTGCCTTACTCAATAGTGTGTAAATCTTCTAAAAACTTTTTCCCATTCATGTTTATTAAATTTTTCAAAGCATTTTCTTCAACATTTACGTGGTTGTTTCAGTTTCTTGCCCAGCTGCTGTACTGCTGTTGTCAAAAGTATTGCTTACATTGTATCCTGAATATTTTTTGAATATTACAAGCCCTTTTCGCTAGCTCAGATGTTTGCTTTCTTGTGCACTTCTTCCATAAAAATATTGCTCTGCCGTTTCGCCAGCTGATAATCTATCCTCAGAATTGCTGTTACTTTTTGTGGCACACCATTTTCTCTTACTTTGTTTATTGCTGAATAGTAAGATTGCAAAATCAGAAGAATCAGATATTGTTGTTCTGATATTTTATTTATTTATTTGACCTTTGATAGCTAATCGTCATTTACCTAGGTAAAAGGTAAATAATTGACAGAGTACAAAATATATGTTGGTGACGTAATATGGTAGCATAATGATACAAGTATCAGATGAAATATCTAAAAACAGTGAATCAGCTGAACCAGCTGTCTCATATGCACTTATATCGTGCAGATGTTTTGCGTTTGACACAGGGTTTAATTTCTTCCCCTTTATTATGTTGTTGCACCACATTCAGATGTAGAGGGTGCAGATTATGTCAGCAGTAGTTATATCATGTGTTTAGTGTTCATAGAATCAACTGCCAGAAAAATCAACACCTTTGTCTGAAAGAAGAAGTCATTTTCAAACAAGATGTCTCAAATCTAGCAAAAATGAACTGAACTAACTCACAACTTTTGAGCTCACATTAATGTAACTCACACTACATATAATTTCCCTCATAAAAATTGAAAACTTTGAACCTACCCCATTGTTTTCCTAAAGAATGTCTGCTAACCTCTGCATCACATCTTATTACAATACAAATATGTTTTCACAACATTTCCTGTTGTTCTAATGTCAGTCAGAGGTTAAACAATGACAAGCTGCAGTCAAAGAATGAACATTGGCATCTCAGTCACATAACTAAATGCTTTAACCAAAGTTGATATTGGTTGTCCTAGCAGTGAAAAACATTGAAGATTATTAACAAGTGTATATGTTGATTATTATAGCATGAAATACTTTGGTGTTTATACTATGACATTGCATTTCCAGAAACTATGTCTTGTCATTCCCATTAAAGTTAGGTTTTGGTTATTCTTACGTATATAAGTTGGTCACCGTTTTGGTCGATTACATCACGTACCTCAGTTTCATGAAGAGTTGACATTGGTTGTTATTGCATTAAGCCACAGATATAATGTTTGAATTTCTGATCACTAACTAACTCCATGCATGAAACCCATGGGAGAAAGCATTTTATTGTGATGCTGACACATGAAAATTATAAAGTTGTAAAATCAACAGTATTAATGATTAAAGAAGATCATTGACTCAGCAGTTGCTGAAATCCAAGTAACTCACGTTATGCTAAACTTAACAATCCAGTTGACTTTTGAACTGTTCCAGAGATTTATTTTTGTTATTTTTTTTTGGTGCTCTTAACAGATGAGGAGGAAGAGGAGGAGAATGTACTTTCAGACAGAGAGACTGACAATGAGGAGATGGGAGAAACAGATAATCCACAAGACATTGTTGATTATGACTCAGAAGAAAATGAAGTAGCTGAAAACCCCAAACGTGTTCCTCGAACATTAGCAGCAAAGGAATTCTTTGAAAATGAAGCAGAGCTGTCAGAATCCGAATGGGATAGTGAAGATGAAGATGAGAGAGATTTAGATAACCTGGAATGGGAAGAAGGTGATGATGAAAATGTAGATCAGAAGAAGCTGAAGGAACAGTTGGGAAAAATACATATGTAAGTTTGTTTTTGTGTGAAGTGTCTAAACCTTTTTATGGTATTCAGTGGACTATCTTAATAATTGGTTGAAGTTCTTTTTGACAAGTTTAAATTATTGTGTATTTGTCAGAAAAATGAATATGTATTGTTGAAAATTGTGTGAACTCCATGGTCTTATCAAGCAAGTCAGCTTATGTACTCCACATTTATAGATTTAAAATTTGTTCTTATTTTACAGTGACAAAATTTGTGTCAGTAAGTCCATCATTATTTTTTAGTAAAAATTGTAAGGAGTAACTGGGATTAGCAACATTGGCCTTGTCATCGTCATTTTCGCTCCAAAGATTGGTTTGATACAGTTCTCTATGCTAGTCTTTCCTGTGCAAGTCTCTTCATCTCTGTATAACTACGGCTGTCTGCTTGCTTTTTAATACGTTTCTAGTAGTGAAGCCTTGGTGTCTCACTAAAATGTTTACCCATAATGCTTCCCTCCATTACTAGAGACCTGAAAAATTTGCAGTTTGTGATAAAGGCAAATAAATATTGGTGCATGTCTCCCTCAAAAAATGAAAACACAAAATTACTTCATAAATACTATTTCATTGCAAATTGTATCCAGATGAACTATTATATCAGAGATAGTTTGAAATAGGTTTTTTGTATATAAATATAAAAAATTTAAACAGTTTACAGCAACTGGTACTACACATCATCTGGCAATGCCTAATTTGGGGAGATAATGTGCATAAGAATGAGTCTGTGAAATAAAATGATGGCTCTATCTGCACCTCTCCACATTAAACCCACCAACCCCAACGATACATGCATTTTGATAACTGTCATCCCTTTCACACCAAAAATTGCTACCCAGGGACGGCATATCTGCAGTGACAAAAAACTCCCTTGCGCAGTATGCTGAGGATCTCTCCATGACCTTCACAAACAGGCACTACTCCCAGACCTAGTCCACAAACAGATCTCCCGTGTCATTTCCCTCACAATCCCCAATTCTCCCACCACCACCAAGAACAGGCCTCTTAATTACCCAGTAACACCCGGGCTGGAACAACAGAACCAAATCCTTCACCAGGGCTTTGATTACATATCATGTTGCCCTGAAATGTGGGACATCCTACCTGAGATACTTCATACCCCTCCTATAAAGTGGTGTTCCATTGCACACCCAACCTCCATAACCAAGTCCATGCCTATGCCACTCCCAATCCAAACCCCTTGCCTCCAGGATCAGGTGCAAAACCTGCCCAAACCATCCACCCAGCAATTCCTATTACAGTCCTGTCAAAGGTTTATCTTACCCCACCAGGGGCCAGACCACCTGTGAGAGCAGCCATGTCATTTACCAGCTCTGCTGCAATCATTTCACAGCATTTTAAATTGGGATGACTACCAACCAACTGTCCACCAGGATGAGTGGCCACTGCCAAACTGTGGCCAAGATCAAAGTAGACCACCCTGTGGCACAGCATCCAGCTGAACGTAACACAGTTGATTTCAATGGCTGCTTCACTACCTGAGCCATCTGAGTCTTTCCTTCCACTACCAGCAAATTCAATTTCCAGTCAAGGTTTCATGTTAAATAACAATAAAAAAGCTCAAGGTCAGAGAGAGGATGGAAGAGGAGATGGACAGAGAGAAAAGGAGGAGGAGATGGATAGAGATAGGAGGAGGAGGAGAAGGAGGAGATAGACAAAGAGAGGGGTGAGGAGTAGATTTACAGGGAGGGGGGCAGAAGGAGATTAGGACATACATTCAATTCCCTGACATATTTTGCAGTTGTGAATCATTGCTGGATTTGTGAGTACCTGTATAATACAAATTCATCTACAATAGTCTATTTTAGTCCCATTCATAGATCCTGTAATGTATTTCACAGACCATTTTCATGTTTATGGAATTATAGCTAGCTTTTTTAAAGTGTTACTGCGTGACTTAAATATCACTCCAAATATATTACAACTGTGTGCCTTAGTCTAGAACTCACCACTGTGTTCCCCGAACCACTCCATCACACTCCTTGCCTTGTGACTTGGTGCGTTCTCTTGTTGAAAACTGCCACTGCTGCCAAGACACGATCGTCATGAAGGGTTATGAATGGCCTGCAACAAGTATAGGATACTCCTTGGCCATCAAGGTGCTTTTCATGAGCTCCACTGGACCCATGGATGCTCATGTGAATATTCCCTAGAGCATAATGGAGCTGCTGCCAGCTTGTCTCTGTCTTGCAGTAAAGGTGTGTAAGGAAACACACTGTATTATTAATATTAAATATGGAGCATTTTCCAAATGGCCACTAAAATATTATTTATTTAGTCACAAACCATCTTTCAGCGTAATCTATTGTCTGATGGCAACTGAGTGTCACTACAGCTTAAACTACTCATACAGATATGGAAGGTACGTGAGACAATAATATATACACTGATTAGCCAGAAGATTATGACCACCAATCTACTATCGAAATAAACCTATCCAGGCGATAGCAGCATCACCTGGCGAGGAATGACAGCTAGTCAGATACATGCATGTAGTATCAGTGAGCATGCTGTCCGTGTATAGAATGGGGAAGGTGCACGATCAATCTGAGTTTTACTGAGGGCAGATTGGGATTGTCCAGAGGCTTGTCATGAACATTTTGGAAATTGCACGACTTGTCGGGTGTTCGAGGAGTGGTGTGATGAGTACCTTTAACATATGGCGAAACCAAGGTGAAGCCACATCCAGACGTCATGGGTTATGCAGCCACAGATGTCATAGGCTGGGTAGAACGGTGAAACAGGACAAGCAGCGAATAGTGGCAGGACTAGCATCAGACTTAAATACTGGGCAGAGTATGAGTGAGTGTGAAAACAGTGCACCGAAAACTCCTAACGATGGGCCTCTGCAGCCAACGACCCACACATGTGCCCATGTCAACTCCACGACATCGGCTACTTCGACTGAAATGGGCACATGACCATCAGCGCTGTGCATTGCATGAATCCATCATCTTCCAGGGGAACAGCTCCTTGACACCTGTACTGAAGGGTGGAGACAAGCTGGTGGCAGCTCCAGTATACTCTGGGTGACATTCACATGGGCTTCCATGGGTCCAGTGGAACGTGTGCATTATGATGACAAAGGAGTGTTGTACAATGGTTGCAGATCACAAGCATTCATGATATTCATGATAATCATGATTCCTGACACCTGTGGCATTTTTCAGCAAGAGAATGCACCATGTCACAAGGCCCAGAGTGTGATGGAGCAGTCAGAGGAACACAGTGGCGAGTTCCAGTTGATGTGTTGGGGCCCCTAACTCACCAGCTCTGAACCCAGTCAAACGCATCTGGGATGTTCCCTGGAAATTACAAGAATTAGATGACTTTGTGTGTGTGTGTGTGTGTGTGTGTGTGTGTGTGTGTGTGTGTGTGTGTGTGCGTGCGTGCGTGCGTGCGCGTACAGATGTGGTGCCAACTCCCTCCACTGTCCTACCAAGGCCTCATTGCTTCCATGCCACAACACATTGCCACTGTTATCCATGTGAGAGGTGACATAAAAGTTATTAGTTAGGTGGTCATAATGTTCTGGCTAATCAGTGTAAAGGGATTACAAAGAAAAACATTACATTCCTATGTCATGAATTACCGTATTTAAATTTAATTTAAATCAAAAAGTTAAGTTATATGTGGGTATCATGAAATTTAACAACAGGTGAAAATTTAAGTTGATTTTACAATAGTAATCTATATCTTTAAAAATCAAACTTGATTTGACACTATGGAAAATGGAATTGTTTCGTTATTTAAAACTAAACTGGCATTCTAGACTTACGTTTATTGATTTTGCATATATTCAGTAAGGTTGTCTTTCTGGTTTTGTTAACAGAACGTAAAATTTCACAGTCAACATTGTGTTACTAAAAGCAGAAAGGTGACCCACCTGGAACTACATGAAGTCATCATCCCATTATTATCTATGTCAGCCCTGTCGAAAATGCCTCCTACCCCACCTGTGAAGGTAGCCACATGTTCTACCAACTCAGTTGCAACCCTGTGCAGCATTCTAGGTGCACATGACCCCCAACACGGAGTCTGACAACATGAATAGTGACTGCTAAGCTATGGCTGAGAGACAACTGAATCACCTAGTTGCTGAGTGTGCTGCCCAATACAGTGTGCTAGAATTTGATTGCTTCACAGCCTGTGCCATCTGCATTCTTCCCAGCTCTTAATTACATGTGTGGGAATGCCTTTACAACATATTCTTTGTTCCCATAACCCCCCTGGCCTCAACTTTCTATAGCCCTGTATTTCACACACCTATTGCCTTTCCTGCTCCCACTCACTCCAGTCTTGCATAAGCATTCTATCTCCCCCTCCTCCAGTACACCTGCATAGCCCCCCCCCCCCTTTCCCTGCACAGCCTTCTGCTACTGTATGTAGCATCCAACCATCCTGTCTTAGACATGTCTCTACTCACTCTGAAGCAGCACTACAGCATTTTTCCCTACACCTACCCTGCTATGCCTCTCCCTCTTGTCTCCATGTCTCCTCTCTACCTCCACTACCCAATATAGCTGAGATGGCTGCACACTGCTGTCGGGCCGTAGCATGCAGAGATGATAGTGGCTGTGTGTGTGTGTGTGTGTGTGTATGAGAGAGAGAGAGAGAGAGAGAGAGAGAGAGAGAGAGAGAGAGATGTCATATTGTTGAAGTCAGTAAACACATTACACAGACTGCGGGTTTACCAAACACAGTTTCATTTTTTTTCCCTGTTTAATGAAGTTTGATGTATGCAAATATTGGATTACAATTGTAAATTCAGCTTTTTCATTTTTAATAAAATGTGATACTTTCCTTTGTTAACACTTTGTCTCATAATTTTATGTATCTTAAGCATCTTTATGAGCAGTACCTGTGTGTATCACACACAGTTTTAGCTTTGATTGTGATATTCAGCCAGTTCATGAGCAGGTACATAATATTGTGTAGAACATAAAGAAAATGTTTTGTGTTTAACATTGTTGTCATGTTCAGTGAAACACCTATGGGGGAATTTGAGTAGCAGAATTATGATATAACAAAGAAGCATGTGCTGACTTTAGCTGGTGATTTTTAAGAGGCATTGTATGAGTGAAAAAGCATGGATCAACTTTCATCATTGTGTCATAAGAGACTTAGCAGACGACAGGCTGTGCTCACTGGTACTGCCTCAGTCTTTTATCAGTCTGCTTCATAACGTATAATTTATCAAAAAGAAGTGACTCTCAGGAAAAAAGATAAATTACAGTTTTCTAAATTGGTTTAGGAGACACAGTGAAAAACTTAAATCAATTACCTGTAATTTTAATTCTCTTCAGACTACAACGTTGCTCTGATGTGATTTTAATAACTCTCCAGATTTCTAGAACTTTTGTTTAGTACTAGTATTATCTATTTTTGCAGATGTAATTCTTAACTATAAGGCACATTTGAAATGTAAGGGCCATGCATATTCACTCCTAAGCACATTTTGTTAATGTTGCACCAGCTTCTTCACTTCTTCTGTATAAATGTTCTCTGCCTAGGAATTGAGCAGTTGACAATGATGGTCTGGAGTCCATAGTAATCTGTTGTCCACTAAGTGATTATTTCAAGTGCAGGAAGAGGTAATAGTCACGGGATGTGAGGTTTTCATTTAGGATGGGCGATAGTAAACTGCCCAGTGGAAATTCTGAATTTTATCCTTGGTCTTAACAGTCATGTGCAAAAACCACTTCTTGGAGAAGAGGACTATCCCAGATGACAGTTTCCTCCACCACTGATCTTGTATGGGACATCTCAATGTGGTGGCTGTTTTTAAGAATGGCCTTTTGTTCCCATTAAATGGTCACCTTCATTTTTTGTCTTGAGTGACAAGATTGTTTTAAAGTTTTCAGTTTTGGTGAAGTTGAATGGTACCATTGCTTTATTTAGATTCTGCTTTTGTGTGCAGGACATCCCTATTGTGTTTCCTGTAACAGTCTGGGGAAAACAGATCATCTTCAAATTGTCAATAGCAATCCCAAAACACTTTTTAGCTTGACATTTTTTGCTCCTTTGTGTTGTTGAGCTTATTAGATACCTGTCTTGCATACAATTTGTGACAGCTGACCTTTTCTGCAACAACTTGAGAAAACTCATCAGCACCGCACCATTTCTCTTTCACTGACTATTTTTAATCCATTTTTTGCACAATCTCACTGGTCTGTAAACTGAGCCTGACGCTCCACTCTTGCACTCATGCAAATTTGTGTGGCCAGTTTTAAAACTGTGACATGATTCTCTAATATTTCCATCAGTCATTACTGTAGGCCTTTAAACTAGGGGCAGCTAATGAAGACTTTGATCATTTGTGGATTCTTTTGCAGGCACACACACACACACACACACACACACACACCAAATTGCACCTTTCACTCCACGTCCATTGGGAGCAATGGTATTTGAAACCATTCCTGTTTGTTTTCACCCCCCCCCCCCCCCCCCAGTCAGTGCCCAACTGGAGCAGAACAAGGACTTCTGTGGCTTAGTAAACTATCAGTAAACCACACTGCATTGTGCAGCTTTGTTCTGAGCTGCAAGCCTTTAAATATAAACAAATGCCAATTATTTATTGATAACATTTCATATATCACTCTGCTTAAATCTTGATTTTCTTTTCTTAAGAGTTTCAAATATTTTGGATCTCACTTACGTTTGTTGATAACACCTTCATACTAAATGTTAACAATATGTCATGGCATTTTATTCTGCTTTTCTCCACTGAATGTACGATCAGAATTACTTACCTGGTAGTGTACTTTTTTGACAACTTACTTTTTCTCCCTGTATAATTTATATTAATAATTTACTTATATACATCATTACTTTATTCCATGAATTTATTTTTGAAGTTCCAACAGCAATGTTTGGCTTTGTGGCTTTTGTCACTGTTTTTAGTTCTTAGATCTTTCTGTAAGGTATTATGTCCCCTGTAATTGGCTGGGCAGTTCAGTTCTTAGATTGGAGGAAGGCAAGGACACAACATGTCTAGTATAACTGTACCACATCGAGCCCCTTTCTATTGTTTTATTTCAATTTTTATTCTGTTAAAATAGCTTTGGTACTTATAATTTATCTCATTGCCCATGATGTCTTAGATGACTCATATTATCCCTCTTGATTTGCGAGTACTGGAGTATCCCAATTGGTACTTTACAACATTGATATGCAGGGTTAGCTATAATGATATTACAAATTTTCAAGGATGATGAAGGGAAAATGTGTCAGTCAATTCCAGACTAGGGTCTCTTACTTCAAACTGAGATGGAAGGTATAAGTGAAATCTACTCAAGTTCCACCTTAGCCTTGTACAGTGCTCAAATGAACGGCACCTGTTTGGAAATCCTCACCATAAAATACAGAATTCCTGCTGAATACTCCCCAAAACCTTCAGATAATTTCCCCTGTTGATGGACTAGTAATGGCGCACATAACTTGATGTCAGAGAGACCGAAAATCCTAAATTTACGGTACTATAATAATGAATTCCATTTACCTGCACAAGTCTCATGAGCCGCGACATTTACAACAGTTGTGCAAAAAGGCATCCCCCAGTGTCCGTGTAGGAATGGTACTGTGGCACAAAGTTCTGTGGACCTGTTCTAATATCCCCCGTGTTGTTTGAACAGTCTTGAAGGCAGTAAGAACTCTTTGCCAGGAGATCCCCTTCAGTGTCTACAGATGTCTCGTGCACAAGGCTCTTCACATGGTCCCACAAGAAGAAATCAAGTGAGGTGACATCAGGCAAACATGCTGCCCATGAAATGACGACCTCTTCTGCCTATCAGTTTTTTGGGGAATGTCTGATCCAGGGCTTTCCTAACCCCTCAGACCAAAGTGTGGTGGGGCTTCATAATGTCGGAACCACATCGGTTGACAAATAAAAAGTGATCACCTTGCATGTACCTGGGTAGTGCACAGTGAACAATGGTGCATTTAAATGAAAATTCACAAATGTAAGAAAGTGATGATCATTAGTAAGGTGCTGCCAGAACCATTGGCTCAGCAAGACACAAGGTCCAAGGTCATCAGGAATCGAAGCATACACTTTTTGCTGATGGTAAGGGTGTAGCTGCATTTTCCCATTTTCACTTATAACTTTCATCTCGGATGTTTCTGGATGAGTGTCTCTTACCTCAAACAGGTACATTTATCCTTCTCCATCGTTCCTGAAAGTTTGTACCATAATCACGAAATCACCCTGTATTTCAGTATCTGCACTATGTGGTATACGAGGGTTGGAACTTATAGTGGCAACTATTAATTAATAGAGTTACATGTGTGCATCTGTTACTGTCCTTCATAGTAGTCACCAGTGTTGTGTAGAACCCATTTCCAGCGATGTGGAAGGCGTAGTATACCCTTAGCAGAGCCTGTTCTGTTGATGGTGCAAATGGAGTGGTTTAAAGTTATGGTGGTTCTCGTATACGACTGACGGTGTTATCCTAATGCATTACGGTCCTCCATGGCAGACAGTCAGTGCACAGTATTACTGTTCATTTTTGGAACATCACCTGCGACCAGCTTTGCGAAAGAAGCGGTGACACTTTCTGTGCAACCCACCTATCACGACAATGCACAGGCGCATACAGCGTAAGCTGTGGCTGCTCGGTTCGGTCGATGGGACTGGGAAGTACTGTACCATCCACCATACTCCCTGGACTTAAGTCCTTGTGACTTTGATTTGATTCTGAAGATGAAGGAACCACTTCGTGGCATTCACTTCAGAACTGTTCCAGAGATTCGACAGGCAATAGACCGCTCCATTCGCACCATCAACAGGACAGGCTCTGCTAAAGGTATACTACACCTTACACATCGCTGGCAACGGGTTCAACACAATGCTGGTGAGTACTTTGAAGGACAGTAACAGGTGCAAACACGTAACTCTTTTGTATCGGTTGTGAACAAATAGTTGCCACTATTTAAGTTTCAACCCTCATATATGAATATCTTTGGCTTGTCAGGTTCACAAACTCAAAAATAGCTTTTTTAATCTATTTGAGTAAGTTCCTCTTTAATAGCATGCACATCATGTAGCAACAGTACGATCAACTGGTGCATGTTATATTGATGACACAGACCCCTGGAGTTGATGATAGAGATCAACTTCATACTTCAGATCTGAAGATGACTGAAGTCAACCTAAATAAATCATTACAATAAAAATATGTTAGCTAGACTGTACATTTTTCATAAAATTGTATGAGATGTTTACCATTTTCTTATAGTGATACAGAGTAGCCTTTCTGTATTGATGTTATTTGTAGGCAGTTGGAAAACTTGGTCTTTGACAAACCCCCAGAGAGGGGGAAAAAAAAAATTAAGGGTCTAATGTCAGGTAACATATGAGGCATGGAATTGGATGTCCTTTGCCGATCTAATCCAACATTCAGGAAATCGTTGATCCAACACGTCTTCCTCAGTCTTGACCCAGTGTGGTGGTGTACTATCTTGGAAAATGGGTGTTATTTGATGGCCAAGTATTTGTGTCAAAGCATATAGATGTAGTAAATCAAGATAGTTGATGGGATTAACTTTTTTTAAAGAAAAAAGAATGAATGGTTCAACTATATGATCATCATACAGCACACATTCACTTTAGGGACACCAATCCTATTTTCATTACAGTATACAGATTAACATTTCCCCAGACAAGAGCATTAGGTTTGTGTTTACCATACCATTTACATGGAAAAATAAATTATTTAAACTGCAATGACTATGCTCCTACTGCTTTACAAATTGTTTGCATAGTACAGCAGGACAGGCTAAATGTGGAAGACAGTCCATGTGTAGCTCAAGGTTCAAAGCACAGTTACCTTAATGCATTCTCGGCTTACGTTCTGAGGTAGTTTGTAGACTAGATTGTCAAGGGCAATCAATGATCCATTGTAGGTCCAGAAATCAAGTTTGTATTGTAGAAATCAGTGTACAGAGAACTGTTTGATGGAAGTACTACACTGCATAAAGGCCACAAGTGTGTCTGGGGAGTGATCATCTTTTGTGGGCCGTGATATCAGTGACTCTGCCCACTGTACTCTTCAGTGGCAATCGTCTCCTGGTGCCTTGAAGTGTCAAAGAAGTCTGCATCTGCTGTTTTTGAATTGCTATCAGTCGTGATGCAAAACCTTCAAGAATGTGCTCAACAAATTGCATGCATTGTGGACTAGCGTTGGGCTGTTAACCTTGCAACATTGCAGTCATCATACGTACAACTGTGAAGCTTATGAAGCTCATTGTATGTAGTTGTCTTAAAGATTAGGAGCTCCATAGAGCTTTTTGAAGAGACTTGCACGATGAACACTGGACAGGCACATGTATGAGTTCTGCCTCTGATTCACTTTCCCTTCATTGGCTAGAGTGTTGTGTCACATCACCACTGTCTACATGCTTCTAATTGCTGTATCAGCGGTACTGTTTTTGGAAGTCCTTTGTACCGCAAAGCCAGATTTGGTCTAATTACTCGATTCCACACACCATATCTCTCCTTTAAGAGTGATAATTGAACTTCACTCTTAATCTCTCCTGGAACAAAATCACAAAAATATTATCTAAGTGAATGAATTACTGAAGCCAATATCTATTCATATACACTGATGAGCCAAAACTTTATGGCCACTGCTTACCACGAGACTGAATTCTGCCTTATGATGTTATGGACATGTGACACAATCAGGAAAATAAGCAACTTGGACAAAGAGCATATTGTTACAGGCCAGTACCTGGGATTGAGCATCTCCAAAACGTTGATTCTGGTCAGCTGTTCATGTGTTACTGTGGTCAGCGTCTATGGAAAGTGGTTGAAGGACAGTAAACCATAGATAGATGTTAAGGTGTTGGACATCCAAGTCTTACTACAGAGCATCTGTAGGGCAGGAAACATGATCTGTGGCAGATCTGATGATGGAGTACAATGCTGGTGCAGGCACAAGTGTTCCTGAGCACATCGTTAGTGCACTTGGGGCTCTGCAGCAGACGACCCCTGTGTGTTCCCATGGTAACCTAATCACATCATCTATTAAAATTGTGATGGTCATGGGATCATCAATATTGGTCCATGGATCGTTAGACACACGTCACATGGTTGGATTAACCATGTTTCTTTTCACACCAAATTGATGGTTGTGTCCACCTATGCCGTCATGCAGGCAAATGACTACTCGAAACACACACTATGCTACGGATGCAGGTTGGTGGAGCCAGTATTATCCCCAGAGGGACAGTTACTGAGCTTCCTTGAGACCTGTGATAAAAATCAGTGGCACCTTGATGGCTTTTCAATGCATGAATATTATTGTAGACCACTTGCATCCCTTCAAAATTGATGTCATCCAAAGTGGCAGGTGACTGTCAATACACCAGCTTTATGCTAAAGTGGTGTGAGGAATAACATAGTGAACTCATAATGTCGTCTTAGCCACCCAACTCACTCAATCTGAATGTAAAGGAACACATCTGCAATGCTATAGGGCTTCAGCTCTGTGACCACAAATGACTGGCCTGCAATTTACAGGAATTGTGGGACCTGTGTGTAGACATCTGGTGCCACAGATGTCCTGAAATCTATCAAGGACTTATTGATTCCATACAATACAGAAACACAGCTGTATTGCATTCCAAAGGTCAAAAACTGCGCTATTAAACAAGTGGTCATAATGTTTTTGCTCATTAGTATATGTTTTGTAGTTCTGATGAAGCTGTGATACATTAAATTTATTGACTATTTTTTTGAGATCCTGTATTACGTTTACCAGTATTATATTTTGGTCATGTTACTGAGGACCTCTGTCTGCTCACAGTAGCTAGCTCAGAAGCAGTTTATTCAACTGACTTGACTTGCCAATGGTTCCTCTAAATGAGTTATGGCTAATTCTGAAATGGTGCCTTAGAAATTGCTATGGCCACTTTTTTCTTCTATTGTTGTCCAACTGCAATTTCTGCTCCTTCTCTAATAACTACATGTTAAACTCTAATTCCCTTCCAGTTTAACTTTACACTTCCCGATTTTTAAAGCATTAGCTTTGTGTGTTCTGAGATGACCAGCTCATATAGCTTTGCACAAAATGTGCTAACATGTGAGGCAGGGTAGTGAACCAGACCTGTGAGGAATCTGCTTTGTGGATTAACAGAAGTAGGTATTGGATACTGCCCAATCTGAGTGTGGTTTTTAGGCAGTTTTACATGCTCTTTCTGCAAGGGCTGGGCTGTCTCCTAATCTCTGTCTCAGAAAATATTATATATGCACATAAAAGTTAATTGACAACACACAGAATATAGTTTATACATTATTCACAGACAGAAAGTGCAAAAGACTTACAGGGGATGGACAAAAATGTGGAAGCACCAAAACATAACACATTACCATACATGGTATAGGAAAACAGTTGGTATTTAAAACAGCTACCAGCTCAGAATGTTTAGATGCATAGGTTTTCCACAAGTTCTGGAAATCAGGGAATTCCAAAAGTGTCTGGGAAATTTGAAAAAAAAAGGATGGAAAAAATATAGTTTTGTCTCAGTAGATTAAATGGTTTGTTTACTGAGATGTCATGTATTGTCACTGGATGTGCGCAGCTGAGTACGTGTGCTGCTTCTCTATTCTCTCATTCTTATTGCTTCTTCCCTTTCTGCCACTCCCCTCTGTTTTCAATCAGTGCTGCCACCACTTCTTGCTGCTAGCCTAGCATCTGCTGACGAGAGGCAGAGAGGTGTGAGGAGATGTTTGCTTGGATCCGATTCTCAGAGACTGTTAATGCAGTGGCCATGAGTTTTATCTGAATGATTGTGTGATGTGTGTGTGCACTCTTGTGTTCTGACAAAGGCTATGGCCAAAAGCTTAGTTGTGAGAGTGCGATTGTCTTTTCTATGAGCCTGTCTGCAGATCAGTGATCATCTGTACAATGAGTAGCTACCTATCCTCATTAGGATTGATTTTCAGAGTATTCACGTAAGTTATCTGTTGCATTGATTGATAATTGCAGCCTCATTTCGTGAACACGGTATCTGTGACATGTAAATAGCTGGCCACATCAGTGGACTTCCGTGACTGGCCAAAACCGCAAGACATTTTTGTGGGTATTTCTAATGGTTTGGGTCAGCCTATCCAAAGCCCACCATTTCTCACTAATGTGTCTGCCCTGTCCATTAGATCTAGTCTCACTGATCTGCCTTGAGGCCAGATCTGTTTGTGTGTGGTGTAATGAGGCAGATTTCTGTGGTTTATCCATGGACTCAGGACTGCGGTGCTCCTCGGCAGGCCAGCTACCGTGGGCATTGGATTTCAGGAATTGTGACTATCTCACTGCAAGACCACTGTATAGTGTGGCATTTTGTTGACATTTTATTTATTCTAGAATATTTTGGCACTTTGAAAATAGTTTATATATTAGAAAGTATGGTTGATAAAAGGAAGAAAATAGTGGCAGTCACTATTTCGTGAAAGAAAAACCACACAGTACTTGTAAAATAACAGACATAACACAGTGGGTAGTAACTGACAATAACAAACATAGTAGAACCAACATTTTATTGGCAGTCACCTATAATGTTGGTTTACACAACTCTCCCCTGCCTTATACACTTCTTTCAGGAGGCTTGCTTTTTTCTGAGGTTATTTATGAAACCAGTGAAGATATTTGAAATCTGTCTTGTGATTTCAATGAAATACATATTTTTGTCACCAAATTTCTTTTGTTTTATTGAATAAAACAACATCTGTGGTCTTAATGAAACATATATAACATTTGACTTGCTTTCTCCAACTAAAAACAGCTCATTGCAAAAGATATTGATGTTAGTACTTAAGATTTTTGCTCACATGCTTAGAAATAAGCAGTCCTTGCATTTTTTGTCAACTTATGTCTTTACTTAAACTTGAGATCTAAAAATTTATCCCCTCTGGGGCCAACAGCTCTGTGGTGGGTACATGTGTCGCACACAGGGGTCCCTGAGATATTGCAGCCTTTATTCTTCTATGGGCTGATTTCCCTTGCCCCTCTGCCCCCTTTGCCCCTCCATTCCTTCTCTTGGTGTTCTTCTTTATGTTGGACTTGGTATCCTCATGACTTTGCTTCATCTTGCGGTTTTGGTTAGTTGTCCTCCTCCTTTTGGCTTTTCGTTTTTGGTCCCCCTCGGACGTTTGACCTACGTCTCTGAATTTGAAATCTGTATTGCGAGCCAGATGGGGAAGAACTCCCTTGCTAGCATCTTTGGTGTGCATCCCTCTCCCCTCCCCTCTCCCCCTCCCTTCCCCTTCCCCCTCCCTTCCCCCTCCCCCTCCCTTCCCCCTCCCCCTCCCTTCCCCCTCCCCCTCCCCCTCCCTTCCCCCTCCCCCTCCCCCTCCCTTCCCCCTCCCCCTCCCCCTCCCCCTCCCTTCCCCCTCCCCCTCCCTTCCCCCTCCCCTCCCTTCCCCCTCCCCCTCCCTTCCCCTCTCCCCTCCCCTCCCATTCTCCCCTCCCCCCTCCCCTCTCCCCCTTCCCCTCCCCCTCCCAATACCCATCTGCCCCCTCCCCCTCCCTTCCCCCTCCCCCTTCCCCTCTGCCCCTCCCCCTTCCCCTCTGCCCCTCCCCCTTCCCCTCTGCCCCTCCCCCTTCCCCTCTGCCCCTCCCCCTTCCCCTCTGCCCCTCCCCCTTCCCCTCTGCCCCTCCCCCTTCCCCTCTGCCCCTCCCCCTTCCCCTCTGCCCCTCCCCCTTCCCCTCTGCCCCTCCACCTTCCCCTCTGCCCCTCCCCCTTCCCCTCTGCCCCTCCCCCTTCCCCTCTGCCCCTCCCCCTTCCCCTCTGCCCCTCCCCCTTCCCCTCTGCCCCTCCCCCCTCTCCCTCCCCCTTTCCCTCCCTGATGCCCTTTTGCCTCCTTGCTAGGTTACTAGCTCGGTAGCCGATCCATGTGGTGGGGCTGTTACGTACCCATCTGATTGAGCCCCCAGATACCACAGGGATCAAACTGCAGGTACCTGTGCTGTGAATGCCTTGTGCAAGCCTAGGAGCAGTTGTTCACCTTTTCGGGGCATCAGAACTCTCGGCAATGACCATCCTGCCAGGCGGCCATTGCTGTGGCTGGATGGCGCCCACGAGGTGAGCCCCTGTTCAAAGTGGGTCGTACCAGGGCAGACGTTTGGCACATGAAATGTGTTAAACGCTCTGGCTGCTCTACTGTGGCTGCGTATCTTCCTTAACGTAGTTCTGTCTCAGTTCCTTGGATACACCCTGGGAGGAGGGCCAGATGTGCTGGCTTGGGGCAAGACCCTTTCCACAGTTCCTAGTCTGTACCAGGAACAACAGGGAGACTTTTGTCACCACCAAACCCCTTTTCTTTGTGGAATATGCTGAGTAAAAGTTCAGTTAACTTGAGTCATTAAGCAAGATGAGCTCTGGCTCTCTCCTTATAAAGACAACTTCTGCCAGTCAGCCAGCCTCCCTCTGTGCCTGCGACGGTTTAGGAGGCAACCCCCTGGCTATTGCTCCTCGCAAGTGACTCAGTATGATCAGTATGACACGGGATGTAATTTTCCATAGAGACCTTCTCCTCGTGTTCGATGAACGTCTGGCTAATCTGGAACGACATGGTGTTCATTTCATCCGGCGTGTCCAGAAAGGCCCTAAGAACCATCATGTAGACACTGGCATTTTCATCATGGCATTTGAGGGGTATACCCTGCCTGAGGAGGACAAGTTAATGGTGTACAGATGCAATGTGAAACTGTACAATCCACCTCCCATGCATTGCTTCCATTGCCTCAAGTTTGGTCACATGCCCTCGGGATGCGATGCCACTCCCATCTGCGGTGACTGTGGCCACCCTCTTCATGTGGGGAGCCCTTGCACCTCACCGTCTTAACTGTGTAAATTGCTCTGGTCTCCATTCTCCCAACTCACTGGAGTGTCCAGTGTACATGAAGGAAACAAGAACTCAGGAAATAAATACCCTTGACCATCTCAGCTACTTTGAAGTGCAGAAGAAATTTGACGGACTTCTCCCTGTAAATCTCTCCTCTACGTATGCCTCACTTATGTCTTCCCCTCCTCACCCCTCACCCTTACCACCATCCTGCCCTCCTTCCATTTCCTCATCCTCGGTGGCTCCCATCCCTTTCTCTCCAGGAACCACCACTCCTCCTCCTCCTCCTCCTCCTCCTCCTCAGCCAGGGAAAAGTCCTCTTCTCTGGCTAGGGATGGGGCTCCATCTCGGAACACTTCTCCCTGGCATTCTCAGAACAGGAAGCTTGCACCCTCGGGCGGGAGGAGAGACCCACGGACCGAGGGCCCCAAAACCACTCACAAACTGTCCGATCCTGACATCACTGCCACCTATTCCATTACTGACAATGCCTCCTACCTCCCTCTGAGGGAGAAGAAAAAGCAGCAAAACTCAAAGGATGAGGCTTCCCCAGCTACCCGGAGGGCTTCGCTCCTCCACCTCATCCCGAATCAGGACCAAATTTTTATGGATGTCACCCCATCCTCATTGTTGAAGACCACCGACAAAGTGACTTGACCTCCCCTCGGCTTCTTTGTGTCTCACCTGGTCTCTCACCACATGATAATCCAGTGGAATTGCAATGGATATTATAGCCACCTCCCGGAAATACAACGTCTTGTTTCCTCCTACTCTTCTGCATTGTTCTTCAAGAAACTCACTTTCATTATGACCACTCTCTAAATGTTATTGAGCATTCTGTCAGAACCATGCTAGCCCCAGGATAGCTTCTGAAGGGGTCTACAAATTGGTTTGCGCCAACGTCATTAGTGACTGGATCACCTTTCGTACTAACCAGGTACGATAGCAGTTAGAGTGCAGATGACTGCAGCAATCGTCTTTTGCAGTGTCTACCTCCCTCCAGGTAGACCACTTCCTTTTGTTGAACAGTCTACCTTAATAAGCAACTCCTGCCCTTGTATCTCTTCCTTGGGGACTTCAGTGCACACCACCCCTGTGGGGGAGTGCCACTTCATTGGGTAGTGGTCTTCTACATGACCAACTTACTACAGACTTTGATTTGCATCTCCTCAATGACAGTTATCCTACCCACTTCAATGCTGCTCGTGGAAACTTTACTGCTCTCGATCTCAGAATCTCCTCCCCTGCTCTCATAGCTTGCCTACATTGGTCACTTCGTGATGGTCTTTGTGACAGTGACCACTTTCCAGTGATTGTTATTCCCCTGTCACCGCCAGGCGGACAGACCCCTACATTGGACATTTTGCAGGGTCAATTGGTCTTTATATATGTCTGCTGTGCACTTCGACACCTCTCTCTCGAACTGCATTGATGCGGTCGTTCAGGGTATTTCTGCCACTATTCTTCGTGCTGCTAGCACTGCTGTTGCCCTATCCACTGGTCCCCCTCATGGTGGACCAAGCATGTAGCAATCACTATCCAGGACTGCCGACGGGTGCTGCAGTGGTTTAAATGACACCTGTGCAAAAACAGAGTTGAACAGACACCCCCCACCCCCACCCTTCTGTTTCCACCCACACCAAGCTGAACCCTATTATGAACCCTTCACTGAATGGGAATTCTTGCAGGCCCTTATATCTTCACATGACACAGCCCCAGGCCGATTCCATCCACAGCCAGAGGATCCAACACTTGGACATTTCACAGAGGCAATATTTACTCAGGGTCTTCAACCCCATTTGACTCATGAGTGTCTTCTCCTTACAGTGGCGAGTTATTATAGTTATCCCTGTTCTTAAGCCTGGGAAGAACCCAACATCTCTCGACAGCTACTGCCAATTAGCCTGACGAATGTACTTTGTAAACTGCTTGAGAGGATGGTTGGCTTCCGATTATGTTGGGTACTCAAATCTCACGGCCTTTTGTTCCCGTATCAATGTGACTTCCGGAAAGAACAATCTCCAACTGATTACTCAGATTAGAAACCGCAATCCGACTGGCTTTTACTAACTGTCGGCACCTACATAAGGCATATGACATGGTGTGGTGCCATCACATTTTAGTTACTCTCCCTGACTGGGGCTTTTGCAACCCCTGTCCAATTTTTATTTGCGATGTTTTATCCCACCAGCTCTGCTGGGTTCCAATTGGCATTTCACTCAGCACCCCTCAGATTCAGGAGAATGGTATCTCTCAGGGTTCTGTATTAAGTGTCGTACTCTTCCTCATAGCCATCATTGGGCTTGAAACCTCTGCTGGCCCTCAGGTTACCCCAGCGTTGTCAGTCGACGATTTTTGCATCTGGTGCAACTCCCATTGTGTCTGCTGAGTGCTGGTTCCAAGGCGCTATCCGACGGACCTCTGCATGGGCTGTCTCCCATGTCTTCCACTTTTCTCTCTCCAAAATGCGGGTTATGCATTTTTGTCATTAATTCATAGTACACCCTCATTCAGAACTTTATTTAGGTGATCAGCTCCTAGATGTTGCAGCACAATCCTGTTTCTTGTGCCTTTTTTTGACGAAAAGCTGATGTGGCTGCCCCATATTCGCAGCCTGAAGACTACGTGCATGTGGAAGCTTAATGCTGTCCACCTCCTGGTCCACACATCTTGGTGTGCAGACCATGCTTCTCTTCTCTATCTTTACAGTGCTCTGGTCGTGTCCAGACTAGATTATGGAAGTCAGTTTTATGGCTCAGTGGCTCCTGCTCTGAAAATACTTGATCCTATTCACCTTTTTGGGTGCGTCTGGCTAGGGTACCTTTTGCACTAGTCCCGTTGACAATCTTCTCACAGAAGTGGAGATTCCCCCCTCTACAAATGTGATGAAGCCAACTCCCTGTTTCTTACACAGTCATCATTCACAGGTTCCCTGACCATCCCGTGTACCCTGTCCTCTTTGCAAGCAAGGAACATCTCCCTGCTGATCACTGCCCATGGGTGGGATTGCCGGTTGGAATGCGTCTCACTTCCCTCTGTCGAGATCTCGATCTCCATTCACTGAAATGCATCCCGTGTATTCCCTCTCACCCCCCCCCCCCCCCCTTCCCCATTTCGATGGTGTCTTGACCACAGATTAGGACTGACCTAGTCCAGAGTTCTAAGGTCTCTGTCACTCCTATGATCTTCCAGCGTCTTGCACATTCCATCCTTGCAGAGGTCCAGTGTCTTCTACACTGATAGTCCTAAGGCGATAGATAAAGTGGGATACTCCTTTACGTCTTCTATTGGCTTAGAACACCATCTGTTGCCAGAATCATGTAGTGTGTTCACAGCAGAGCTTTTAGCCATTACCAGGACCCTCCATTTTGTTTCTCAGGTCTCCCTCCACAGTGTTTTAATATGTACCGACTCGCCTGCTACTCATGTTATCCTTTGGTCTCTGCTGTCCATGACCTTCTCTCCTTCCTTGACCGTGCTGTCTGCTCAGTTGTCTTTCTCTGAGACCCAAGTCATGTGGGTATCCCGAGGAATGAACGGGCTGACCATTTGGCTAGGTAAGCTGATACTCACTCTCCGTTCCCTTTCGTGACTCTAGCTACGGATATGCAGATCTGTCTCGAATCTCTCTTTGGCCAAAACTGGAACGACATAATGTGCGCAGCTGCTCTTAGTAATGAACTCCACACAATCAAGGAGGCTGCTGCGCTTTGGTGCTCTTCCTTCTGCTGCTCTTGGAAGTAGTCCACTACTTTATGCCATCTATGAATTGGTCATATCAGGCTGACCCATTGTGTCCTCCTGTGTAACGAACCATCGCCACAAAATGGTTGTGGAGCCAGACTGAGAACATCTCACATATTGGTAGAATGTCCCCTTCATGCTAAGTATAGTCTTCTTTAATTTTAATATTAGGAGACCATTCATGGATGGTTAAACTGGTCCTCAGTTTCTTCTGTGAAAGTGGTTATTTCCAGGTATAGGGTTTTGCTTTACTCCTGGAGCAGAGGCAGGGTGGTTGTGGTTGGGATCTCTCTTCGCATTTTCTCGGTTTGGGACCCCGTGACCAGTCCCCCGTGGAAAGAACACTCTTTTTTTCCATTTTCAGATTTGGTCTAAGCTTTTATGCCTTTTACTGTGTGTGTTTTAACTTCCTTGTTTTATAGTTTTACTCGCCTGACTGGATCCATCCACTTTTAGCTGACCTCTTTCTTCTGTGAGTAACTTTGGAATTGCAGGACTGATGATCTCACCATTTGGCCCCATAACCCCCTTCCATTAATCAATCAATCTCAAAATTTGTCAGGGAAAAATTCTAAAATGTGTCTGGAAATCGTGGAAATATCAGGGAATTTCACTTGGGGAAACTTGTGGCAAACCTGATGTAGGTTCTGTGTGACTTTCAAGGGAATTTTATTCCATCCTTCCTGCAAAATATAGCAAGTTAAGATAAGAATGATGGCGATGAAAAGCGATCATGCACCCTTCTCTGCATAGCAGACCACAGACTCAGTAAAAGCAATATCTGATGACTAAGGTGGCCAGGGGAGAAGCAAAATTCATTCTTTTGCTCACAAAACCAGTCTTGGACTGTACGAACTGTGTGAAAAGGGCCCTGTCATTTTGGAACACAACTTCACCTTTGGGGAGCAAACATTGTACCATAGGATGTACCTGAACAGCCAAAATGGTCACATAATTCTTGGCAGTAATGCAACCTTGCAGGTTAATGGTGAAGCCCATGGAATGCCATGATATGGCTGTCCAAATCATCATTGGACCTCTGCTGTGTTTTCTCCTGGGATGTTAAGTTGGCCAGAAGTTGGAAACACTGTGAAACAATACTCATCCAACCAAGCAACGTTCTTCCATAGTCCAGGTTCGCTACCATGTTTTCGTGCTGTGGGCATCTGCATAACTTATGAGTGGATTTGGAATTCCAGCTTGCACTGCAATTCATTGTTTCTAGAGTTACCTTCGTGTTCTTTGGTGCTGACATGGTTAACAAGTGTGATACTCATTTATGCGGTGACTTATGCAGCTGTTACCTTTTTATTTTTCATCACAATCCTCTTCAATGACCTACTGTAACGATCACTCGATACAAGCATTTGTGTGTGTTGACTTAGTAGTGATGTGTTTCCACTTTATACCTCTGTGGGGTATAAATCTCTGACACAGTACCTCTTGAAACACCGAACACTTCGGTTAGCTTGATTGCGAAAGCACCCACCCTACAAGCACCAGTAGTTTGCCCATGTTCACACTTTTGAAGCCACTGAGTTTGACATTATGCACCCACAACCAAACAGAACACTGTTTTGACCACAACCGACACCTGCAACTTGTTGAGGACATTACACAGGTGTTGTTTGTGGTCAAATACAACAGTGCCACCTTCAGGCTTGGCCAGGATCTGTATTTATGTTCCAAGCATTTATTTGTTGCCATGCTTCCATATTTTTTTATCCACTCCTGTACCTCTGTTGGGTAAACTGGTGTCTGTGATGACAGTATGGGCATCAAACCACAAAATGGAATGAAATAAATTTGCCAAATTAAGAAAACGACTGTCCCGGTACGATGCGATATAAACTCTAGGGAGAGAAAGCTTTGTGTGTTTCCAGTCCATATTTTGCTGAAGAACACTGATTCTTCCATTATATTTACCATTTTCTTGTACTAAGGATAGAGGATAATTTGAAATGCTGTTATGTCCTCTTTTTTACAATAAGAGGAAAGGATAACATCAATCATTGTTTCTGGCAGATTTACTTTAGAAAGGAGTCAACATTATAAGATAGAAGTATCATCTTGGAAATTATTACAGTAACCTCCTCTGTGGAAACAGGCTGTATTATATGTGAAGATATGGTTTGTATTCTCTTACATTCTTGAGTGTCTTGTCAGATGGAATTGTAGAATATTTCTATTTCAACAGTACTCTACTAAGGCTGGTGTCACAATATAGTCATATGACCTCTAATATACTATTTTGTTGAGAGCCTCAGGAGGATCACATAAAACAACCCTTCAATCAGACATCTGAAACCTCCCAAAGACCCATCAGTGGACTTGTATCTGAAATTAAGGAAAATCTTGTTAGCGGACTTAATACTTTGTATGACAAGTATAAACATATTAGAAGGAATTGTAAGTATTGTATGTTTCTTTAGAAAAATGAAAAGATAACAAAGTGTGTGGCTTCAGGTAACTAAATAATTCTGAAGAGAAGTCCATCTACATATTTATTATAATTTTTCAGGCGACAAGTCTTAGATGATGATCAACGAAATGTGCGTTTACTGCAGGAACTCTTACTTGAAGATGGTGAGCTGCATTCAGAAGGAGGAAGGGAAAGAAAGTTTCGCTGGAAGAATATGAGTAAGTTATTCCAGATTTAATTATTCTCTCATCACTATTTATGTTGATGTTGCAGAAAGTATTTGCTGCCTTGGGTATAATTTCTCTCTCTCTCTCTCTCTCTAAATACAGATCAAAAAATGGAATGTCCTGGATGAAATAACAACTGCATGGAAAGGATAGATTGTAACTTACCACATAGTGGAGATGTTGAGTCACATATTACTAAAATATTAAGCTTTTGGTCAAAGTCATCCTTCTGAAATAAAAAAAACACAGATTCATACAAGCACAATTCACACACGCATGCACCGCGCGCGCGCGCGCGCGCGCGCGCGCACACACACACACACACACACACACACAAAGGGCCACTGTCTCTGGGTGTTGGAGTCCGACCTCCAGCACCTGGAGACAGTGGCCGTGTTTGTGTGAGTTGCACTTGTGTGTGTGTGTGTGTGTGTGTGTGTGTGTGTGTGAGAGAGAGAGAGAGTTGCACGTGTGTGTATGTATGAGAGTTGCACTTGTGTTTGTGTTTTATCCTGTGTACGGGAAGTTGTGTCTCCTATAAGTAAACACTGGCGAGTCCAAGGAATAGGACGTGTAAGGTTATACATTATGTGAAACTCTGCATACAATATACAACTAGACACAAAGTTCAGTTAAATTTTTATTTTTATATTTTCTTGTGCAATGTTGTAAATAGTAAGTTTCCATTGTTTGGGTTTTGAAGTTCAGTTATAAGGAAGTTCCACTATTCAAAATATCAGAGTTCCACAATCTTAAACCAAGGTGTACCATCATTATAATTTTAAGTTTTTGCCTAGCTTGATTACTTTAAAATTTTCGGAAGTAATTCTCTGCTGCAAAAGGAAACTGCTTCATTGATTTCAAATAGAAAAATAATGCAAATAACGTAGATGCCTGTGATAAGATTTTGATGAAAAAGATGAGATGGAGATGACCTATGTTTTCCACAGTCGGTAATAAAGTTAGAACTGGGGCAAAATTTAAACCCTTCTAGAGTACCTACGTAACTTCATCATCAATTATTCTACTTCATAATTCAAGTGCTGTTTTGCTGATGGTCTTACAGTGAATACTGTCTGCTGTGCCTGTGAGACCATCAATCCACTCACATGAATAAGTGTAGATTCACTCCAACAGGGTAGGCGATGGTGTTATTTACACTGCCAGGCGAAGCATTTACAAGTCTATTGATGTAACATTTCGTTGGTGGTATGTATATTAAGTGCCTTCTGTTACCAGTATCATGCGGTTGGCTGTTGATGTTTTATGGTGGTAAATAATTTTAGTGAATAATAATGTACATGGAACAGCTTTTGTATCTAAGCAGGAATGTAAGAATGGAGAAGAGCCACTTCTTCCTATTACAAATATTGTCCAGTTTCTGTAATTGCTGGGTTTCAAGGCTTTCACCAATTCAGAATTAGCAAACCAAGGAAAATTGCACACACCATATATCAGTATAGGTTGCCTAGAGTTTCTTCGACATGGTTTTAGCAACTTGCACAGAAAAAGTTTGTACATGTATATCATCTTTATAAGAGAAGGTTTTATGCTATGACTGTGCTGTCTGACAGACAAAGAAGAGATGAAAGGAAGGATTAAATGAGAAAAGGAAAGAATATGAAAATATAGGCTGCTTTAGGATACAGTCAGTGTGCTTTATTAACAGTACACCAATTATCTTAGTCATAACTGTGAGGGTAAGCCCAAAAGTAAGGTCTCCTATTTTTTATTAGTTCATAGACCTGTTTATTTCTACAATGGTTTACATCAGTTTACAGCTTGAACATTTAGCTATTTTTCGACATAATCACCATTTCTGTCAATGCATTTTTGTAGACGCTGTGGCAGTTTTTGTATGCCCATGTCATACCAGCTCGCCACCTTGCTGTTCAGAAAGTAATGAACCTCTTCTTTCACCTCGTCATTGGAGCTTAATTGCTTTCCGACCGTGTTCCGTTAACCTGGGGAACAGGTGATAGTCACTGGGCGCCAAGTCAGGACTATAGGGTGGGTGGGTGATTATGGTCCCCTGAAACTGTTGCAGGAGAGCAACGGTTTGCCGAGCAATGTGTGGAGTGTCGTCATGGAGAATGTGTACGCCCTTGCTCAACATTCCTCCTCTCCGGTTCTGAATTGCCTGTTTGAGTTTTTTCGGAGTCTCACAGTACCTGTCAGCATTCATTGTGATCCCAGTGGGCATAAAGCCGACCAACAATACCCCTTCCTGATCCCAAAAAACGGTTGTCATGACTTTACCGGCAGACTGTGTTTGTTTGGATTTCCGCGGCTTTGGTGAAGAAGGATGCCACTACTGACGTGAATGTTGCTTGGTCTCAGGTGTAAAGTGGTATGCCCAGGTTTTGTCACGTGACAATTGAGTCCAGAAAGTTGTCCTGTTTGGCTGCAAGGCGGTGAAGAAATGCGCGGGAAGCATCAACTTGTTGCTGCATGTGGTCCTCAGTCAGCATGCGTGGCACCCATCTTGTGCACACCTTCTGGTAGTTCAATGTTTCCATTAAAATTCTGTGAGCGGTGCTCCAGGAAACCTCAGGAACCAACGTCCAGAGATCATCCAGGGTGATCTGGCGATCTTCATGCATGCTTTGCTCAACCTTCAACACTGTCTCCTCAGAAACTGGCGGTCTCCTGCTCCTTTGTTCATAGTGAATTTCGGTCCAACAAGCTGCAAACTCTCTACACCACTTATGAACATTTTTGACATCCATGCACGACTCATCGTACACTTCCGTCAACTGGTGATGGATTTCAATCGGCACAGTGCCCTTTGCATTCAGAAACTGAATAACTGCGCTCAATTTGCACTTGGCGGTAACATCCAACGGGAGCTCCAGTCTCAACAGCTGCCAAGCCAAGACTGAGTGTCTCAGTGCGGTGTGCGCATGTTTACACACAGCGCGTGAAGCACTCTTCATAACAGTGTGACCAACTGCCCCACAAACAGAGTTCTGTACTTATAAAAAAAATAGGACACCTTACTTTTGGGATTACTCTCGTATTTAATGGTCAAATATTTTTCATTTTCTTTGATCCAGAAGAAAGTACAAGCACTTAGTATAGATAACTGGTAGTTAAAAGGTAGTGCTAAACCTGGGATGAGGAAGCAACTCATTACTTACATTGTATTTCTATTAATGAGAGAGAGTTTTTGAATAAGAGTGAAACATACAGGAAGATAGGAGGTGATCAGCTGTGTTTGATTACTCAGTTATAAGAAGATAGGAGGTGATCAGCTGTGTTTGATTACTCAGTTATAAGAAGTGTAAATTTAGGTTATAAGAATGAGTTTACTGAAAAAAAACTAGGCTATTACAGTTGTACATGGAACCAATAAATTAATCCTTCTGCACTCCAAGAAGAGAAGCATTGTTATGTAGAAACACACATGCGTGTTACAGAATTCAAGCTGAAGTGCAGAGGTATTTGCAATAGGCCTATAATGTTGCAACCACCCTAAATGCCGCGCTGTACAGCGAGCGATTTACTGGAGCTGCAGGGCTGTAGTCTTCATGCTCAATGTCCCAAAAGATGCCAAGGGCTATTAACAAAGAAGTTTTCTTACTCTGACATTATTTCTACATCTTCATTGATACTCTTGGAAGCCACCATAGTGTGTGTGGAAGGGGGTACCCTGTACCACAAATAGTCCAATTTGATTCCATATGTCTAGATTTGCGGAAAGCATTTGACACGGTGCCCCACTGCAAGCTGTTAATGAAGGTGTGAAGGTATGAGCATATGTGAGTGGCTCAAAGACTTCTTAATAGAACCCAGTATGTTGTACTCAATGGTGAGTGTTCATCAGAGACAATCATCAGGAGTGCCACAGAGAAGTGTGATAGGACCGCTGTTGTTCTCTATATAGGTAAATGATTTGATGGACAGGGGGGGCGGCTGTCTGTGGTTGTTTGCTGTTGATGCTTTGGTTTACAGTAAGGTGTCGAATTTGAGTGACTGCAGGAAGCTGCAAGATGACTTAGACAAAATTTCTATTTGGTGTGATGAATAGCAGCTAGCTCTAAATGTACAAAAATGTGAGTTAATATGGATGAGTTGGAAAAACAAACCTATAATGTTCGTATACAGCATTAGTAATGTCCTGCTTGACATGGTCATGTTGTTTAAAAATATTTGGGCATAACATTGCAAAGTGATATGATATGAAATGGAAGAGTATGTGAAAACTGTGGTAGGAACAGTGAATGGTCGGTGTCGGTTTTATCAGGAAAATTTTAGGAATATGTGGTTCAGGAGACCACATATAGGACTCTTGTGCGACCTGTTCTTGAGTACTGCTCAAGTGTTTGGGAGCTGTACCAGGTCAGATTAAAGGATGCCATTGAAGCAATTCAGAGGCAGGCTGCTAGATTTGTTACCGGTAGATTCGAACAACTTATAAGTGTTACAGAGATGCTTCGGGAACTCACATAGGAATCCCTGAAGGGAAGGCGATGTTCTTTTTGAGGAACACATTGAGAAATTTAGACAACCAGTATTTTCACCTGTGTATACATGTACACTTTCCATTTACTAATCTTTGTGTTTTACGGTTATGTTATGGAAATCATAGTTATAAGTTGCATTCTAATTCTGTAATTACGGGTTTAGATGTATGCATATTTGAATAATGTGTTTTTCAAAATTGTATGGAATGCAGTGTTGATTAACAAAGTTGTCAACTTTCTGGCAAGCTTCCTCATATTTCAGATATCTTGTTGAGTTAATAAATGATTTACAATATTTGAATTTTGTGGAGCTAGTTGTTAATATATTTTTTGAAGCACTGAAGTGGTGTATGCACCAGTATATTACTACTTACTTTGTTCTGTACATAGTGTGAAGATATATCTTTAATTATGTTTATGGTTTGGCTGTCAGTCTCCTTATTGATTCCACCACTTCCTACAGATGTAGCAGATGAAAATGAGCAATCAAAAAAAGACTCTGATGCAGAGGATGCTGTAGAGTTCGAAGGCAATGAAGAAGATGAAGCTGAATGGCGAAAGGAAAGATTTGAGCGTGAAACATTCTTAATGGAGCAGAAGGTTTGTAGTTAACTAATCTGTTTGCATCCAAATTGATTGTATCGGAAAATTTTCGTTCCATTCTTGTTCATTACCATGTTTAATTAAGCTATATTGTAGTTTTGCTATGTAATGTTAAGCAAGCTGGCATTTTTCCTTTTCGGTAACATTCTCTGACGTGTGAAGCTTTACCTGCCAAGATGTAACCACCTTTGTGAAGCTCTATAAAATTTGTGCAGTAAATCTACTCCCACATCCCACACACACATAACCTGTGCGGCTTATTTGGGGGAGGGGGGGTAGGGGCAGGCAGGCAGTGAAGATGGGCAGAAAGGTGGAATGAATGTATTCCAAGTTTCTTATAACAACGAACCGTTTTGTGAGTTTAAGGATAATAGGCTTACGTCTGCACTTGTCTGCCAACACTTTTCATAACTTTACTACATTCAGCAATCAATTGCAATTTGTTTACTTTGCTACGGTTATTTTCAATTTGGCTTTAAAACTGAATCACCTCTGTATTCTCTAGAAATTCCAAGGATGTCCTGCTTGTTTCTGCACTTACCAAAAGATCACTGTCCTTTCCATAGCCACATGTTTTTTTTTCCTCTGCAGATTTTGGGCTGCTACTTACGCTAGATTGCCCTTCTCATAAGCTCACAGGGCTTTTGTGCATTGAGTTTGCTATGGCAGAAACTTCTATGCAAGCATAACAAATTGTAAAAAAAAAAAAAAAATAAAAAAATAAAAAAAAAAAAAATACGTAGATAATGTATGTCTTTCCCTTTCCATCCCTTCAAGCAATTTGTGCACTTCTTAGCTGCATGGCTGTGACGGCTAATGTTTGGATCTTTTCCTCTGTTATGTGTGACTGTGAATTCTATGTAAAAGACCATTTGGTTGAGCCAGAACATAAAATTTCATTCCATATTTGTAGCAACAGGAAAAAACCATTTTATTTTAGGGCCAAATTCATTATTACTTTTTTGTAAATTTGATTTTTTTTGCCAAATTTGGTGTTATATTTTCACAAATTCACTGCTATTTTTACTAAATTCAGTTTCAAAATTTGGTATTATATTTTCACAAATTCACTGCTATTTTTACTAAATTCTGTTTTTTCTAAATGCTATTTTTGAGGTCGCAATATGTGGGAGGTGAATCGTCTTTTTAAGATTACGCATGATTTGAATGTTCAATAACGTCTCAGTTATAAATTGTGGTAAAATATCATCCTCATTTTTTTTATGAGAAAATGACAAATTTCACAATATTTTGTAAAAATCGTGGATTTTATATTTCACTAAAAACCATAATCTATACCATTAATTTTGCATTCTTTTTTGCATTATTGTTTTCATGAAATTTTCTTGTCCCTTATTATTTATGATGGTGTTTATCCTATGTATACTGTTCCATCCCAGCTGATCTTTACACAAAACCATTGTTTGTGTATGATGAGTTCTCAAGATGAGTGATACTAGTATGAATATTATAAGTGAGATATTTGAATATCACTGTATTTCAAAATACAGGCATCACAAAATCAAATGAAACTGTTTTGGCAAGAAGCTCTAATATTTGTACATTCTTCTCAAGTATCTGTAGTTTTCTTCAGTCTTACTTGACCTTTCATATGTTGTGTTAATCCCTGAATATCTGTTCCAGTCTATTGAATATTGAACAAACCAAACTGTATTGAAAACAATATTGTTAACTGTTTTTACAGGAAAGAAATTAATCTCCACCTTGCGTGTGTTCCACTCTGCTTCAGTTTGTGTCTATTATGACCTATCTGCCGTAACTATTGGAAATGTAATTTTCTCATTCTTTGTTTTAACAAAAAAGGAACTCAGTTTTTGAAAGCTTAGCTGCTGAAAACAGTAAGGGGAGCAATGTGACACTGCATTATGTAAAGAAAAGCTTTTAAATTTTCTATGTCAAAGATAAGAGATTATCTTACAGCCATTACAAAATTTATAGGAATGTACTCTTGGTAGGGATGTGACAACACCATCATCCATGTGAGTATCGTCGGGCAAACCATAAACCTTACTGACATGAAGAAATAAATGTTAGGTGCTGACCACCTAGTGCACAACAAAGTGTTAACACAATGAAGTATTAACACATAAGCCTAGCAAGCCTGTGGTAGTGTATCATCAACACTTTCAATAATTAAATGAGGAAGAAGACAAGGAATGTGTTGGTTTGGGTGATATGTTAGTCTTCAGTACATGGCCCAGAACAGGAAAGGATAGTTTTTGCATCAGTGTACTTGACCAAAAGTATATGAAGCTATCATAATTAATCTTGTCTTGTGGTCACTGCAGATGTCAACATTGCTCTGCCTTGGAATGGCATGGATTCAGGGATTATTGACAAATTTATGAACATTTTCCTTTCCAGCTTGCATGAGGTCAAAGAACGACATTTTATTTTAGTTACAATTAGCAAAAAACACCCTGCACCATAACATAAAATTTACAATGGAAATAGAATAAAATTAGTCAATAAACTTGTTAGACCTAAAAATAAGCAACAACAGCGACCAACAATTTGAAATAAAGCTAGTACGACTTACAGTATCATAAATAAAAATTCTTGTCAGCCAAATTCGCATAAATATGCATATTTCAAATCAATGGTTGATAGAATTTTATATGTACTTCTCGATAATAAGGCGATACAAAATGAAATAAAAGTGCTACAATACATAGCACAACTAAATGACTTCAGTTCCAAAATAAATTATATGAGCAACATGCAAAACCAAAAGCAGATGACATACATTAAGAAGTAACATTAAAAAGAGAAGAAAAAAAATCACAAATAAACCTATCTATGTTACAACACCATACGTAGGCCACACACCAGAAAAAATGGACAACTTGTCTAAGAAAGCAAAAATAAAATAAGCATTCCATACAAATAACAACTTGAAGCCCAAAATATGATAAATAAAAACTTTTTCAAACCCAGGCATCAACAAGCTTTCTTGCCGATTGCAGTAAATTTTATATCGGACAAACCGGCAGGAATTTCGGAATCATATTTAGAGAACAAACACGAGACTGAAAGGAATCAATCCACAATTTACTTGCTTTTAAAAAGCCCAGAACGTAAAGCAGAAAATTCTACATAAGTTACCTACAGGACATACAGTGAACATTTTGGAGAAAATGGAAATTTACACTCATACAAAAAAGTACCTAGAAGACATCATTTGCAGACAAAGAGATTTTAAACATTAAAAAAATACCTTGAGAATTTTATTGACATTATAAAAGAAAAAGGGTAAATTATCATGGTAAATACAAAACAATATAACACTTATTATTTACATAAATATACTATCTGAAAAACTAAACGTAATCATTGACTTTACATGGAATAGAAATTCCGTTGTAAACATGTAGCATCACTGGAGCCAGAGCTGTTAAAAATAGCTTTACAAGATCACGAAAATAAAAGTAAAGATATAAATAATGTGATCATATCATAACAAAAAGACAACTGACATTTACGTTGCAAGATGGCATGTGGACCATGTCATACCAGCTAAGATGTGAGCAGAAGGTGTTATATGTGGACGTAGACTAAGGAACGATTCTATACCTAGTGCTTGATTTATGACTGTACGCCCCGGTACTCTATACCGGCACCTCTAATGAAAAAATCAGAACTGCAGCTTTTGAGATGTGGTACAATAGAACATTATTTCTTACCAATAAAAATGTTGTATTCACACTTTTAAAATGCACAGAAAAGCATTAAAATAATGTTTTAAGAAAGCTAAATTTCAGACCCCCCCCCCCCACACACACATACATTCCCCATATACTGCCCATAATTCTGAAAATGTTGCCGGTGCAGGATTTTGTGCATGAACTGATCTCTTTATAATATACATTCCCATACCCCCTCCCAGATGGTCACAATGCCGGAATCCCCCCCCCCCCTTTTTTTACAAATCAAGCACTGATTATACCATCTTAACAGGTACACTTGATAATGGCAAAACACCGAAATGAGCTCATCGTGTAGCTTGTATCACTACGAGTAAAGAAGTAAATAGTGCAGCAAACATGTTGTACATAAAATAAAATTTATGAACAAAACACTGCTCCGTTTGATGTGTCCTATCTATGATGATACTTCTTACAGAGTCTGAGGCATTGTGCTACCACATTATTTGTAGGCTCTACACATAACATTTTTAATTATTAGGTTGCAGAATTCTGGAGAAATGCAAAAAATTAAATTCCAAAATTTTTGATATGATTATGTAATCCTTCCTCGTGCTTGTAGTATCAAAAAATAATAAAATTGTTTTTCGTTCAATTATTTACCTCTGTCTTTATGGTCACTAAACGATTCTTCGGTGGAAGTCATCTAGGATGTAGCAGAGTTGGGCAGCTCAACTTACTCTAATATCACCCGTAAGAGTAAATAAATGCTATTTTTAGTTAACTTTTAGGCTACAGTTACCTGCTACTACTGATTATAAAATCTACTGCACAGTCTCTCTTCCCAACTATAGTCATTTAAACAGTGTTTTATGTATTACTGTTTCCTATGGTGTAGAGGTACTTTTGCTACAGAATTTTTATTTTATAGGTGAGCTTAATATTTAAAATCTTTTATTACCAAGTGCTCATAAAATTTTGATCCTGCTAATAGCATTTTGCTAGACCCTTTCAGTTATACTTTTTAAAGTGATAACTTTCCTGATTATAGAAACATTCAGTTTTATCTAATGTGCAGTAATTTGAATTTTAATTTAAATATTTCATTATTGTTCTAAAAATGTAATAAATACTGTTTAAGTTCTCCTGAAAGACATAGTACAGGATTCATTAATGTATAAAAAAAGAGAAATTACTAAGAGGGGCAAGGAAACTTGTATTAATTACATTGAGGTGACAAAAGCCATGTGATACCTCCTAATTTCGTGTTGGACCTGCTTCTGTCTGGTGTAATGCAGCAACTTGACATGGCATGAACTCAACCAGTTGTTGGAAGCCTCCAACACAGATACTGAGCCATGCTGCCTCTATAGCTGCCCATAATTCTGAAAATGTTGCCGGTGCAGGATTTTGTGCATGAACTGATCTCTTTATAATGGCTCTCAAATGTTCAATAGGATTGATGTTGGGCAATCTGGGTAGGCAGATCATTTGCTCGAATTGTCCAGAATATTCATTGAACCAATTGCAAATAATAGTGGCCTGGTGACAAGGCATCTTGTCATCCATAAACATTCCATCATTGTTTGCGAACATGAATTCCATGAATGGCTACAAATGGTCTCCAAGTAGCCGAACACAGAGAGGAGCCAATCCATCCCATGTAAACACAGCCCACATCATTAGGGAGCCACCACTACTTTCCACAGTGCCTTGTTGGCAACTTGAGTCCATGGCTTCATGGTGTCTGCACCAAAGTCGAACCCTGCCATCACCTCTTACCAACTGAAATTGGGAGTCATCTGACTAGACCACCATTTTCCAGTCATCTAGGATACAACCAGTATGGTCACGAGCTCAGGAAAGGCACTACAGGTGATGTGCTGTTGGCAAATACACTTGCGTCAGTTGGCTGCTGCCGTAGTCCATTAGTGCCAAATTTTGCTGCACTGTTCCAATGAATACATCATTGTACATCCCAAATTGATTTCTTCAGTTATTTCACACTGTGTTGCTTGTCTGTTAGCACTGACAACTCTATGCAAGTGCTGCTGCTCTTGGTTGTTAAGTGAAGGCTGTCTGCTACTACGTCTTGACACTGTGGAACTTGGAAAATTGAACTGCCTAACAACTTCTGAAATGGAATCTCCCATACATTTATCTCTGACTGCTATTCTGCATTCACAGTCTGTTGGTTCCCATCGTGTGGCCATGAACATGTTGGAAACATTTTCACATGAGTTATCTGAGACAAATGAACAGCTCCATCGATGCACTGCCCTTTTGCACCTTGAGTATGCGGTATTACCGCGCATATATGTGCATATCACTATTCCATGACTTTTGCCACCTCAATGTATGTTGTGGTATTGACTAAAACTGTACTCAATTAAACTGTATGAAATAAGTGTGTTTCAATAATTTTTCAGATATTAGTATTTGTACACTCCAATGTAGACTGTATGTAAAACCATGAAACAAAACAAGTAGCAGAAGCATTGTGTCATCAAGAGACAGACACAAAAGAGAATAAAAAACCTTGACAGCTTTTGGAAAAAAATCTTTTGATGAGCTGAAGGCCCCCCCCCCCCTACACACACACACACACACACACACAGCACACACACACACACACACACACACACACACACACACACACCTGTGCACCTACATTGTGCTGGCTGGATGTGCAGTGCAGGTTTGCTGTTCGGCAGTGGACTGGGATGGGGCTTGTCAGATGGGGTTCATAGAGGGAGAGGGAAGTGGGAAGTAGAAGGAGGGGTTTGGGATAGCTCAGGAGGCGGCATGTGGTGTGCAGGATAGGAATTTTTTGGGGGGAAGAGGGGGTGGCGGCAAGTGCACAGGCTAGGCATGTGACGCACGGGGTAGTTTAGGAAAGCCATTGAACTTTAGTACCGTATTTACTCGAATCTAAGCCGCACTTTTTTTTCGGTTTTTGTAATCCAAAAAACCGCCTGCGGCTTAGAATCGAGTGCAGAGCAAGCAGAAGTTCTGAAAAATGTTGATAGGTGCCGCCACAATTAACATCTGCCGTCGAATATATGTTGCACTACACAGGCATGCTTTGTAGGCGCAAAGATAAATACTGGCACCAAAACCTCTGCGTCAGTAAATAAATTTAAAAAAAAAAGGTAATAGACGAGCTTTTTCTCCGCCTCGAGTTTCGACCACTGCATTTTCATACATTATCCAACGAAGTAAATACAAATTCCGTATTGTTCATCTTCGAATGTAGGAGCATTTCAATATACTACGAAAATCCGACTGGCAAGACTGTTTGGGATGTTTGTCAATATGTCCAACTCTACATTCTGAATTTTTTCCTACCTGTGAGAAGAGATGGTTGCTAATAGGAACTTTTATGAATTGTGAATCACATGCAGTATTCTCTTCACCACAAGAATAATACGAATATAAAAATTTTGCCACATATTGTTTCGTGTTTGCTGCTATCTCATTTAAATCCTGTCTGCGTAATAAACTACGAAACTAGAGTGAGACAACAGCAAACGCGGAAGAATATACATATCATGTCCAGTTTATATTCGTATTATTCTAATGCCTAATAGTGATACAGCCAAAAATGAAGCACAGCAATTGACTAGATTTTTAAATCCAAGATGACTCTAATTTCTGTGCAGAATGTAATGTACTAAAGCGTCTGCAAAGATTTTCAAACGGAGAAAAATTTTCGCGAAACTCTCGTTCAGAACATCTTCTATCATTCGCAGTCTATTATTTGGTTCTTGTTGATCACTATCAAAGAAAGCAGCAGTTTAAGTAACAACAAATAGCAGTCGCTTGCCATTGTTTCGTTAATGAGACGATTCCTCTCTTCTTTTTTTTTTAATTGTAAGCGGCGGTAGCGCGCACAAAAGCAAGCCGTGCCGCGAGCGGCGACAGGCCGTAAACACACACTATCAGAATGCGACAAACAATGCATGACACAGTACAGTAATGAATTTTCAGCTTAGCGTGACGTAAACACCTATAACAAAGAAAACGGCGCTTATCAGATCAAAGAAAAATAAGTAATCAATTCAAACCAGACGAAGCACGTGAAAAAGGAAGGGTACCCGTATAAATACGGAAGGAGCGCCCGACGCATAGCAATGGCTACCTGGAAAGCTCAACTGCTAAGCTTACGACTCGAACCAAACTACTCTACCTGAATCATCATTCATTCGACCTAAATTGTGTCTCATATTACAATGGACCAACTTTGTTTCGATTTGGCGGCCTAAAAATTCTCTCTCCCCTTCAATTTCGAGTCTCAGATTTCAGGTGTGGCTTAGATTCGGGAAAATTTTTTTTCCTTGATTTCGAGTCTCATTTTTCAGGTGCGGCTTAGATTCGAGTGCAACTTAGATTCGAGTAAATACGGTATGTTGTGCTTGGCAGCACAGAGGATAGTCAACTTTGTTCTTGGTCACAGTATGGCAGTGGCTGTCCATTCTGGTGGACAGCTGAGTTATAGCCACATACAACACTGTGTGGTGATCGCACCCCAGCTGGTACATGACATAGCTGCTTTCAGAGGGGGTCCTGCCTCTGATAGGACAGGATAAGCTTGTGACAGGACAAGTTGGATGTGTTGGTTTGGTGACTCTAGCAGGTGTTGCACCTTGGTCTTCCACAGGGAGACGGTCCTTGCTGCAAGGAGTTGGGAGTGGGAGTGACATAGGGATGGACCAGGATGTTGTGTTGGCTGGATGGGTGGCAAAATGCTGCCTTACGAGGTGTGGGAAGAACCTTGGATAGGATTTTCCTTCACATCTGGATATGATGGGAGAGAATCAAAGCTCTGGCAGAGGATGTGGTTCAGTTTCTCCATGTCAGATTGATATTGGGTAATGATGAGGCTCCTTTCAGGTGGGATAGGAAGAATCTTGGGTAGGATTTCCCTCTTTTTTGGGTATGATGGTAGAAAATCAAAGCTCTGGCAAAGCATATGGTTCAGTTGCTCCAGTCTAGAGTGATACTGGGTAACAATAAGGCTCCTTTACATCTGATTCTGGGGGCTGGTGTCAGGATTAGTGGTGTGTGAGGATATGGCAGGGGAACTCTGTTTGCAGAGTGGGTTTGGGGGCTAGGACCTGTCTGTGAAGGCCTTAGTGAAACCTTCAGCAAACTGGGCAAGGGAATTCTCATCACTGCAGGTGCACTTACATGGGTGATCTGGCTGTGTGGGAGTGATTTTTTGGTGTGGAGTAGATGGCAGCTGTCAAAATGAAGGTACTGTTGGTGGTTAGCAGGTTTAATGTGGACAGAAATGTGGTTGGTGCCATCAGAGATGTCAAAGTCGACATCCAGGAAGGTGGCATGTTGGGTTGAGGAGAACCAGGTGAAACAAATGGGAGAGAAGGTATTGGGGGTTGTGGAGGAATGATGATAGGGTGTCTTGGCCCTGAGTCTATATCATGAGGACATCATCGATGAACCTGAACCAGATGAGGGATGTGGGGTTTAGGGAGGTTAGGAAGATTTCCTTTATGAAGCCCATAAACTGGGTGGCAGAGGAGGGCGACTTGCAGTTGCCCAAGGCTCTGCCGCTGATTTGTTTGTGTACCTTCTCATCAAAGGAATAGTTTTGTGTGAGGATATAGTTGGTAAAGAGTATGAGGAATGAGGTGATGGGTTCAGAGTCAGACAGACGTTGGCAGAGATACTGTTTGATAGTGGCAGTGCCTTGGGCAGAAAGGAGAATGGTGTATAGGGAGATGGCATTGACAGTGACGAGAAGGGATCCAGGTTATAATGGGGTGGGGATGGTCAAAAGTCAGTGAAGGAATCTATGTGAGAAGTTAGGTTTCAGGGAATCGACTGGCATTGTTAGTTGAAGAATGGAAATTCGTTCAGCACAATAACCAGCTACAATGTAATGTCCAGGATTGCCGAGCGAGTTTGTGGATTTTGAGAAGCATTTAGAAGGTGGGTTTTCAGAAGCCTTCTGTCAGATAGTCACTGTTATTCAGCATGACAGTGAAAGAGCCTTTGTGTGCAGGGAGTATGGGTAAATCAGGGTCTGTCTTGAGTCTGTGAATATATGTCCTTTCTTCACATGTGAGGTTTGTTTCTGGGAAGTAACCTGGGGAAGGATGGAGATGCCAAGCCAGAGGTAAAGAAATCCTGGAAGGTGACCAGTGGGTGGTATGAACTGGTAGAGACAAGGTTCAACATTGGTATTAGGTTGGCAGGATTGATAATGAAGGAAATGTTTCCACTGTAGGACTGGAAGTGAGAGAGTAGATTTTTGATAAGGCCAACATTGTTCAACTAACCACTCCACCTAACATAACGCCTATCCCAGTCTACCTGACGAACTGCAGCACTGACATTGTGTGTGTGGTGTGTGTGTGTGGGGGGGGGGGGGGGGGGGGGGGGCAGGTTTCCTCTAACTACCACATTTACTCGAATCTAAGCCGCACTTTTTTTTCCGGTTTTTGTGATCCAAAAAACCGCCTGCAGCTTAGAACGAGTGCAAAGTAAGCAGAAGTTATGAAAAATGTTGGTAGGTGCCTCCACAACTAACTTCTGCCGTCGAATATATGTAGTGCTACACACGCTTGCTTAGCAGGTACAAAGAAAAATACTGGGGCCAAAACCTCCGCGTCAATATATAAACTAAAAGAAAAGCTGGAAGAATGTAAACATTATGCCATGTATTCTTGCGTGTTTGCTGCTATCTCATTTAAATCCTGTCTGCCTAATAAACTACGAAACTAGAGTCAGACAACAGCAAACGCGGAAGAATATATGTATCATGTCATGTTTATATTTGTATTATTCTTTTGCTGAATAGTGACACAATCAGAAATGAAGCATGGCAACTGACTAGATTTTTAAATCTAAGGTGAATCTAATTTCTGTGCAGAATGTAATTACTAAGGAGGCGTCTACAAAGATTTTCAAATGGAGAAAAATTTTCTCTAAACTCTTGTTCAGAACATCTTCTATCATACGCAGCCTATTATTTGGTTCTTGTTGATCTTTATCAAAGAAATCAGCAGTGTAAGTAACAACAAATAGCAGTCTCTTGCCACTGTTTCGCTTATGAGACAATTCCTCTCATTTTTTTTTTTTTTTTTTTTTTTTTTTTTTTTTTTTTTTTTTTATTTATTGTAAGCGGTGGTAGCGTGCACAAAAGCAAGCCATGCCGCGAGCATCGACACGTTGTAAACACTCATTATCAGAGTGCGACAAACAATGCATGACACAGTAAAATAATGCATTTTCAGCTTAGAGTGACGTAAACACCTATAACAAAGAGAACGGCACTTATCAGATCAAATCAAAATAAGCAATCGATTCAAGCCAGGCGAAGCACGTGAAAAAGGAAGGGTACCAGTATAAATACGGACAGAGCACCTGGTACATAGCAATGGCTAGTTGGTACAGCTTAAGTGTTCAGCTTACAACGTGAACCAAACTACTGTAGCTGTATCTTCATCCATTCAACCTCAATTGTGTTTCGTGTTACAATAGACCAACTTTGTTTCGATTTGGAGGGGTGGTCTTAAAACTTTTCTCTCACCTTGAATTTCGAGTCTCAAATTTAAGGAGCGGCTTAGATTCAGGAAACTTTTTTTCCTTGATTTCGAGTCTCATTTTGCAGGTGCGGCTTAGATTTGAGTGCAGCTTAGATTCGAGTAAATACGGTAGTCAAAGGGTTTCTTCTGAAAGCTAGCAAAGTTTTCATTTTCTTTTGTGTGTCGCTTTTGGTACCTCTATGCTTCTGCTATTCGATAAGAGGTCTTATTTACTTTTAAAGTACTTATATTCTTCCAGGCTGTGAGTGTAGCAATGTTAATGTTACTCATCATAATTCTGCATAAGAATCATGAGGCAGCAAATTTTCAGTGTGCCAAGTTTGAGACAGTCATTCTCTTCAGTACTTCTTATTCAACAAATGTTCAGAAAAAGGAAAATTTGTTGAATATTGACTTAATTCTTTCTAATGAACAGTGAGCATATGGATGATTTCAGGTTATAAGATGACAAACTCTGAGGCAGCCGCAATTGGATTTTTTGTCATGGAAGTTTTTATCACTGGAATATGGTTGACAATGATATACGGTTATCCACATATAGTGTGCCTGTTTCCTAGATCGGCCTTCAGGCAACCCCCCCCCCCCCCCTCCCCCCCCCCCCCCCCCCGGCCTCCCACAGTGAAGTGATGATACAAGATGCTACTAATGGTGATTCATCTGTCAAATAAGGACATCAGACTCTTCATCATCTTAGGAGGAGTCTTTGTGACAACACTGGCTTTCTTTGCTATCGTCATTATCAACGTTACTTCATGCTACATGCACTCACTTTCCCAAGAGTGAAAGTTACCAACTAAGGAAGAAATTAGGCAGTTTACCTTGTATCCATCCAAACTTACTTTTTTCGTTGATTCATTTATTACATATATTCAAGTCTTTTGTTTCGTACTTCAAAAGTAGTGTACATTTTAAATGGTGTATTCATGTTTCGTGTTAAGAAAAGGAGATGGTGATGAATTGAAAATGATGTAGTAACTCCCAAAACAAATACGTAGTGTACTGTGTTTTATAACATACTGTGATAAATTTATCCCCAGTTTCTTAATTATGTAAATTATTTGCTACTGTTACCCTTTACATAGGAAAAAGCAGCTGCAGCAGGTAAAGATGACATAGAGTTTATTGAAGATGACAGCCAGTTACTAAAACTTGGGAAAGCAGCTCTTGAACGAATGCGAAGATCACTCTCGCAAGATATGTCAGAAAGTCAGAGTGTCCCTAGAAGATGCTCTGACAATTTGGAAGTTTCTCCAAATCCAAAGCAACCTTTCCAGCTTCTGGTAAGTCCAATATTTTTTGTGCATGCTGTGTGTGACAACTTAGTATGCTATAGCATTTATAGTATCCTATCACATGTTGCCACAGTTCGTTACAATATGAATACAAGTGAAAGTGTTTTGAACTGATAGCATCATTTGGAAGCCAATTTGTGAATAAAGCTATCAGTGACTGTCATTGTAGCTTTCAGGATGTAGCAGTCATTTTTTTTCTCATATCACTAGTAATGTTCTTTTTTTACACATTGTGCATCCATTCACTGCCACTTTACAGTGTAAATTTCCAACATTGTACTCCATGTACAATACTGTTGTCAGTGCTGAAGGTAGATATTTGCTTGACTGCAATTTATTATATTAACTGAAATATTTCATTTCATGACATGCCTGCAGCAGTACAATCCTGAAATTATAAATGATTTTTTGTTATACATTGCTTTAGTTTCATAATATTGCAATGTAGGCAACATGATGTAATTACCCAACTAAACTTGATTCTCATTCATTAATTCTAACTTCTAAGCTCATCCTTGATTCTATTTTTCATCCCTTGATCAAACACTAGACATCTAATATTGTCATATATGATCAGTTTTCAGGTTGTGTTGGAATATGAAGGGTTGTTTGTGAACTTATTTAAATGTGGGATGGGATAGGTCATGCCACTTGAGTGGAATAGCTTACTCACATATTTTACATTTGTGTAGAGAGGAAGAATGTTGGCTGAATACATTATTTGCTACTACTCATTATATCCAGTGGCTGAATACATTATTTGCTACTATTGATTATATCCAGTGTCAGTAGCTTTCTGCACAAACTGTAGTTCCCCAAAAATTTCTCAACATCATTTCAAGGGCTGTCAAAGAGACATCAGAGGGGATTGCTTTCCATATTACACTGACATTTTTTTTATTTTCCAACTTTCTCCCAAAGAAATGTATCTCTTCTGCAAGTTCAAACATTACTAGTGACCTTGGCAAATAATACATCATTATTTCATTACATCACCCCACCATCATCTTCATGCATTAAGCACTTCAGGCTGATGTAAATTCCAAGCTTGAACTTTCTAGTATCTCTTTAGTTTGCTCACTCTCCTCAACTCTCTAGGCTTATAGGCCTGCCAGTGGACCAATTTTGACAAAATGTCTGCTTGTGTGTGTGTGTGTGTGTGTGTGTGTGTGTGTGTGTGTGCGCGCGCGCGCGCACATACCTGTCCTTTTTCCCCCCCTAGGTAAGTCTTTCCGCTCCCGGGATTGGAATGACTCCTTACCCTCTCCCTTAAAAACCCACATCCTTTCGTCTTTCCCTCTCCTTCCCTCTTTCCTGATGAAGCAACCGTTGGTTGCGAAAGCTTGAATTTTGTGTGTATGTTTGTGTTTGTTTGTGTGTCTATCGACATGCTAGCGTTTTCGTTTGGTAAGTCACATCATCTTTGTGTGTGCGCGCGCGCGCGCACACACACACACGCACTCACACACACACACACACACACACACACACACACACACACACACACACACACAAAATTCAAGCTTTCGCAACCAACGGTTGCTTCATCAGGAAAGAGGGAAGGACAGGGAAAGACGAAAGGATGTGGGTCTTCGTGGCAAACGAATCTGCTCCAGTCCGGAATCCCTGAACCATTACACCAACAACCTGAAGCTTTCACATCCTGCAACTACCCTCCCAACCTGGTACAGAAGCAAATAACCAGAGCCACTTCCTCATCCCCTCAAACCCAGAACCTCCCACAGAAGAACCCCAAAAGTGCCCCACTTGTGACAGGATACTTTCTGGGACTGGATCAGACTCTGAATGTGGCTCTCCAGCAGGGATACGACTTCCTCAAATCCTGCCCTGAAATGAGATCCATCCTTCATGAAATCCTCCCCACTCCACCAAGAGGTTTATCCCTATGAAATACCCAAACCATCTTCCCTACCCTCTGGCTCCTACCCTTGTAACCGCCCCCGGTGTAAAACCTGTCCCGTGCACCCTCCCACCACCACCTACTCCAATCCTGTAACCCGGAAGGAGTACATGATCAAAGGCAGAGCCACATGTGAAAGCACCCACGTGATTTACCAACTGACCTGCCTACACTGTGAAGCTTTCTATGTCGGAATGACCAGCAACGAACTGTCCATTTGCATGAATGGACACAGGCAGACAGTGTTTGTTGGTAATGAGAATCACCCTGTGGCTAAACATGCCTTGGTGCATGGCCAGCACATCTTGGCACAGTGTTACACCGTCCGGGTTATCTGAATACTTCCCACTGACACCAACATATCAGAACTCCGGAGATGGGAACTTGCCCTTCAGTATATCCTCTCTTCCCGTTACCCACCAGGCCTCAACCTCCGCTAATTTCAAGTTGCCGCCACTCATACCTCACCTGTCATTCAACAACATCTTTGCCTCTGTACTTCCGCCTCGACTGACATCTCTGCCCAAACTCTTTGCCTTTACAAATGTCTGCTTGTGTCTGTGTATGTGCGGATGGATATGTGTGTGTGTGGCGACTGTATACCTGTTCTTTTTTCCCCCAATGTAAGTCTTTCTGCTCCCAGGATTGGGATGACTCCTTACCCTCCCCGTTAAAACCCACATCCTTTCGTCTTTTCCTCTCCTTCCATCTTTCCTGATGAAGCAACCGTTGGTTGCGAAAGCTTGGATTTTGTGTGTGTGTGTGTGTGTGTTTGTGTTTATTTGTGTGTCTATCAGCGTACTAACGCTTTCGTTTGGTAAGTTACATCATCTTGGTTTTTAGATATATTTTTCCCACGTGGAATGTTTCTCTTCTTCAGAAATGCTTTCCTTGCCATTGCCAGTCTACATTTTATATCCTCTCTACTTCGACCATCATCAGTTATTTTGTTCCCCAAATAGCAAAACTCATTTACCTACTACTTTTAGTGTCTCATTTTTTAATCTAATTCCCTCAGCATCACCCGATTTAATTCGACTACATTCCATTATCCTCATTTTGCTTTTGTTGATGTTCATCTTATATCCGCCTTTCAAGATACTGTCCATTCCATTCAACTGCTCTTCCAGGTCCTTTGCTGTCTCTGACAGAATTACAATGTCATCGGGAAACTGCAAAGTTTTCATTTCTTCTCCATGGATTTTAATTCCTGCTCCAAATTTTTCTTTTGTTTCCTTTACTGCTTGCTCAATATACAGATTGAATAACACCGGGGAGAGGCTACAACCCTGTCTCACTCCCTTCCCAACCACTGCTTCCCTTTCATGTCCCTCGACTCGCATAACTGCCATCTGGTTTCTGTACAAATTGTAAATAGCCTTTCGCTCCCTGTATTTTACCCCTGCCACCTTAAGAATTTGAAATAGAGTATTCCAGTCAACATTGTCAAAAGCTTTCTCTAAGTCTACAAATACTAGGAACGTAGGTTTGCCTTTCCTTAATCTTTCTTCTAAGATAAGTCGTAGGGTCAGTATTGCCTCACGTGTTCAAACATTTCTGCGGAATCCAAACTGATCTATGCCGAGGTCGGCTTCTACCAGTTTTTCCATTCGTCTATAAAGAATTCACGTTAGTATTTTGCAGCTGTGACTTACTAAACTGATAGTTCGGTAATTTTCACATCTGTCAACACCTGCTTTCTTTGGGATTGGAATTATTATATTATTCTTGAAGTCTGCCTGTCTCATATATCTTGCTCACCAGATGGTAGAGTCTTGTCAGTGCTGGCTCTCCCAGGGCTATCAGTAGTTCTAATGGAATGTTGTCTACTCCTGGGGCCTTGTTTCGACTTAGGTCTTTCAGTGCTCTGTCAAACTCTTCATGTAGTATCATATCTCCCATTTCAGGGTTTCCATCTGAAATCTTGATATTCATACAAGTGGTTCTCTTTTTCTCCAAAGGTCTCTTTAATTTTCCTGTAGGCAATATCTATCTTACCCCTACTTATATATGACTCTACATCCTTACATTTGTCCTCTAGCCATCCCTCCTTAGCCATTTTGCACTTCCTGTCGATCTAATTTTTGAGACGTTTGTATTCCTTTTTGCCACTTCATTTACTGCATTTTTATATTTTCTCCTTTCATCAATTAAATTCAGTATATCCTCTGTTACACAAGGATTTGTATTAGCCCTCTTCTTTTTTCCTACTTGATCCTCTGCAGCCTTCACTATTTCATCTCTCAAAGCTACCCATTCTTCTTCTACTGTGTTTCTTTCCCCATTCTTGTCAATCGTTCCCTAATGCTCTTTCTGAAACTCTCTACAACCTCAGGTTCTTTCAATTTATCTAGGTCCCTTCTCCTTAAATTCCCACTTTTTTTGCAGTCTCTTCAGTTTTAATCTACAGTTTATAACCAATAGATTGTGGTCAGAGTCCATATCTGCCCCTGGAAATGTCTTACAATTTTAAACCTGTTTCCGAAATCTCTCTTACCATTATATAATCTATCGGAAACCTCCCAGTATCTCCTGGCCTCTTCCATGTATACAACCTTATTTCATGATTCTTGAACCAAGTGTTAGCTATATGATTAAGTTATGGTATGTGCAAAATTCTACCAGGCGGCTTCCTCTTTCATTTCTTACCCCATTACATACTCACCTACTATGTTTCCTTCTCTTCCTACTATCGAATTCCAGTCACCTATAACTATTAAATTTTTGTCTCCCTTCACTATCTGAATAATTTCTTTCATCTCGTCATACATTTCATCAATCTCTTCGTCATCTGCAGAGCTAGTTGGCGTATAAACTTGTACTACTGTCGTAGGCGTGGGCTTCGTTTGTATCTTTGGCTACAAGAATGTGTTCACTATGCTGTTTGTAGTAGCTTATCCATTTTTTATTCATTATTAAGCCTACTACTGCATTAACCCTATTTGATTTTGCACTTATAACCCTGTATTGAGCTGAACAGAAATGTTGTTCCTCCTGCCACCGAACTTCACTAATTCCTGCTATATATACCTTTAACCTATCCATTTCTCTTTTTAAATTTTCTAACCTACCTGCCCGATTAAGTGATCTGACATTCCATACTCCGATCTGTAGAATGCCAGTTTTCTTTCTCCTAATAACGATGTCCTCCTGAGTAGTCCCCACCTGGAGATCCGAATGGGGGACTATTTTTACCTCTGGAATATTTTATCCAAGAGGATGTCATCATCATTTAACCATACAGTAAAGCTGCATACCCTCGGGAAAGATTACAGCTGTAGTTTCCCCTTGCTTTCAGCTGTTCACAGTACCAGCACAGTGAGGCTGTTTTGGTTAGTGTTAAAAGGCCAGATCAGCCAATCATCCAGACTGTTGCCACTGCAAATACTGAAAAGGTTGCTGCCCCTCTTCAGGAACCACATGTTTGTCTGGCCTCTCAATAGATACCTCTCCGTTGTGGTTGCACCTACAGTACAGCTATCTGTATTGCTGAGGCACGCAAGCCTCCCCACCAACGGCAACGTCCATGGTTCATGAGGGGAGGGTGTATAAATAAAATACCAACTAGCTGTGGGTTTCATATGTGGACTGTACAATTAGTTCTGTTGTGTGTGGCAGAATTACAGAATTGTACTGTTTCAGTACTTTATTTAATTCAAATAGCTCACTGTAGTATATTTTCAGAATTTGAAACTGTTCACAGTCATTGGCAAACAAGCATCAAGACAGAGATAATGTCATTATTAAAACGTAACTGTAGAAGTTCCCTTTTCCAATCTCAAATGGTATCATTGATCTATAAATTAAAAGAGAAAAATCAATGATGAAAAGCAATGCATATTAATGTTGATAAGGCCCATGCCAATCTGACATAGTAAGCACCAAACTTAAATTCTCCTTCTGCAGAGCTGCAGAGTGTAATTACCCACACAAGAAATACAGACTTAATTATGAACTGTCTATGAAGTGAATAAGGAAAAGTAAGTCCAGTGGACTGTCAGCCATGGAAGACTGAGTCACAATTATTAGTCACGTGTAAGGTCTCACTTGGTGCCCTAATTCTCACTATGATGCGCCATAACATCACAGTCCTGGAAGAATGTGCTGTAGATACCATGTCCTGGTTTAGCATGGCGAGGACTGCTAGAAACTCCACATAGGACTGAAGGAGATCATCGGAGGTCGATAGACTGGCTGGCGGTGGACAGCAGGCTGTTGAAGATTCCAGGATAGACTCTGATGGATTGAGGAGCAACTGGCAATAGTTGCCCAGAGAACTCGTCCATGGAAAGCATGATGTGAACTGCCATAGTGTGATTGTGCACTGGCTTCAATACTGTTGCGGTGCCCAGATACAGTTATCTGTTTGTGGGCATGTGACATAGCTGAGGTAAAATAGTGCCCTTGATAGCAGCACTGTGGTTGTGGATGCATGCACTGTTGTCTGCAAGCCTGGTGCCTTTTGTGGTGGCTGACGAAGATTCTGAGGGGGGGGGGGGGGGGAAGCCTGTTTGGTTGCTGTTTGGAATATATACATACATGTGTGTGAGTACTGATCGATGTCTGACCTTTAGGTGCTGTTGCTGGTTGCAGCAGATGACGCCTGAAGTTGGGACGACAGCAGCACATGGTTGTGTTCTGGTTGGCAAGTAGCTCAGGACTCAGCACCCCCCCCCCCCCCCCTCACCCTCCTCCACCAGAGGAAGAGATAGCGAATCCATCTTTGTAGAGAGTGACTACCCTGCCTCCTTCCTGCTCTCATCAGAAAACAATGGCGGTTCCATCGGGAGACATAGCCATCATGGTGTTTGCATGGAGGAAGTGGCATGTGGTGTCAAATATGTCCAGTGCCCATGTCCATAGGTGGGGATCCTGAACCAATCATGAGAATGGCTTGCATGGACCCAGAACAGCCAGGACCAGCTGAGGAACAGACTGTCTGAAGTGAATTTATGAGGATGACAAAAGTATGAATAGAAATACTGTGCCCAGAGAGCTGGCAGTGGTCCAAGAACACCTTGGAAAGAATATGGTAACTTACGTGTAGAGGGTGTAAGAGCATTGGTGTAATTATAATGTTGTGCATGGAGAGTGTATAGAAGTGCGGGAGCACTTGGAGAATAGAATGTTGCAAACGGGCGTACATGAGTGCAAGAGTACTTGAAAAATAAGATTATTATGCCCAAGGGGCATATATACATGGGACAGAATTGGGAAAGTAGAAACATTGCACATGGATGGTGTAGATGAGGGTGTGAGCACTTGAGAATGAGGAAAGTGGGACTAGAGCCTGAAAAATTGCAGGAAAAAGGGCTATGAGGCTGGACCGCGAGACTGGGAAGAGGTTGGGCTGCTTGAGGCCACTCAATGACATTGGCAAGGAACATCGAGTGTGACAGCATCAAAGGTCCGTAAATACTGAAGTAGAGTTCCAGGCGCAGAGCAGAGAGGTTCTGTTGAGTTGAAGTTGAGCCAGACGACGCAAACTATGGCAGAGCCATTTGGAGCCTGTGAATTGTGGAGGCATTTCGGGGAAGGTGGCAGGGTCTCTTTGAAGTTGCAGTGTTGCTGTATATTATCCCCATCCACAGTGATGGTTTTATGTGATGCTGCGTCTGTTGCATGTCATGCAATAGACATAGAACCTAGGGAATCACATCAGTGTCAGTGATGAACGTATTACAAAGAAAATCTGAAGGCAGTACAAGAAGTCATGGAAAGTCGCTTACAGGCCCGGCCCACATGTTGAGTAGCTGTCACTAATGATTGTACAAAATTTGAGATCTAGGAAACTGTTTTCATTGGTGGGACAAAACATGGGAGCCTTTGCTTATGGTGGGATGGATCTGGAAGTGGCAGTGCTAGAGTTGGTGACTGCCGTGGATCTGATGAATGTGATTCTATGCCACTAAATGATATGGAACAAATGTGGAGAGGTGGCAGTGAAGCCAGTGATAGCACTGGAGCTGAAAATAGATGTAGCTTTGTGCTGGTGCCAATGAAAAAGCTGCTTTTGTTATCAGTAGTTGAAGTTGTCCAATGCTGGTTCGACATTGAAAAATTTGGTGCCCAGGTAGACTGTGAATAACAAATTTGTTGGAATGAACAGCAAATTTAAATTCTCCTCCTGTGGAGTGTAATTACAAAGTATGAGAAATAGTCTTAATTGTGTTTGAAGTGAATAAGAGAAAATAAGTCCACGCTATGAAATGTTGAGTCACAATTTAGAGTTAGTGCACTGTAACACTACAGTTCTGGAAAGGCATGTTGTAGAGGCCACATATCATTGTAGCACAGCAGGGCCTGCTGGCATCTCCACATAGTGTAGAGGGAGAAGATCTGTTGTTGGTAGACTGTGGCATTGGAGAGCAGGCTGCTGAAGTTTCCAGGAGAATCTGATTTATGGACCACAGAGCGATCAGCATAATTGCCCTGAGCTCAATGTGAACTGCTATTGTGTGGTTGTGGTGCTCCAGCATAAATCTGTCCTAGCACACGGATAAGACAACCTGCTTGCAGGCATGTGGCACTGCTGTGGTAAAATATTGCCTACAATTGCAGCATCGCACTATTGGACACATGCTCTATTGTCGGTGAGCTGGTGCCTCTTGTGATGCCTTCCAAATATTCTGAGGACAGCAAATGATCCTGTTTGGTTGTTTTCAGAATATTGACACACATAAGCAAGAAGCACAGATGGGTGTTTGGCTTGCAGGTGCTATTGCCTGATACCAGCCGATGCCACTTGAAGCTGGGCCATCCGTGCGATGTGGGGGTATAGCTGGTTGGCGAGCAGCCAGGACACAGCAAATGTATCCTAAAATGAGTTTGAACACAAAATCAACATAAAAGCACACAAAAAGCATGAAACAAAGAGAACTTGGAGGTCACCTAACACCTATGAAGCAAGAGACAGTAATAAAGGTTTCAAGAATGATCAATTGTTCAAGTGATACCGCTACTGTCATCTGTGAAGCCTACAGGTCTCAGATGATCCCAGGAGCTGTAAAAATACACCAAAAAACACAAATAATCATTATAACTGGTGTGACTGAAGCTGCCCTAAACTAAATGTTGCTTTGAACACCACAGTGATTTACTGTGCATAGTCCAATGGAGGTGGTATACCATTGCTTTCCTAATACCTTTGAACTTATTTAACAGCCAGTTAGTGAAGTAAGCAAGAAAAACCCCCTAGAATGACAGAATTCAACCTCAGACCGTCATATTTGTGATTTTACATTTGGCCAACAAACCATACCAAACTGATTTAGAAAGTAATAACGTACATCTGATGGAAGAATTTGTAAGTGATGTAAATTGTGATTCTTATTTGTTTGAGGCACACGATGATTTACACTAAATAAAGTTGCAACTCTGTGACACCTGATACAAAACATAAAAGTTTTTCAGTTTGTTGTTTACCTGGTCAAACTGTTCATCTACTTTGTTGTAACGTTACATATAACGCTGCAAATACAAATGAAAACTGAACAGGCTTCCAAAGTGCTCAGGTGTCTCAGAAAATGGAAAGTGACGCGGACCTTGATCAAGTGTGACTTCCTTTTAACTGTACGGTATATGTTATATTTCATTTAGGAACTTTCGGGTAATTGAACATGTATCAATAATTACGGATTTCTGTAGTTGTATATATAAGTTTGGATGTAGCTGTATTGCATTGATGTACTGGTGGATATTGTGTGGTATGACTCCTGTAGTTGATAGTATAATTGGTATAATGTCAACTTTATCCTGATGCCACATGTCCTTGACTTCCTCAGCCAGTTGGATGTATTTTTCAATTTTTTCTCCTGTTTTCTTGTGTATATTTGTTGTATTGGGTATGGATATTTCGATTAGTTGTGTTAATTTCTTCTTTTTATTGGTGAGTATGATGTCAGGTTTCTTATGTGGTGTTGTTTTACCTGTTATAATGGTTCTGTTCCAGTATAATTTGTATTCATCATTTGCCAGTACATTTTGTGGTGCATACTTGTATGTGGGAACGTGTTGTTTTATAAGTTTATGTTGTAAGGCAAGCTGTTGATGTATTATTTTTGCTACATTGTCATGTCTTCTGGGGTATTCTGTATTTGCTAGTATTGTACATCCACTTGTTATGTGATCTACTGTTTCTATTTGTTGTTTGCAAAGTCTGCATTTATCTGTTGTGGTATTGGGATCTTTAATAATATGCTTGCTGTAATATCTGGTGTTTATTGTTTGATCCTGTACTGCAATCATGAATCCTTCCGTCTCACTGTATATATTGCCTTTTGTTAGCCATGTGTTGGATGCGTCTTGATCGATGTGTGGCTGTGTTAGATGATACAGGTGCTTGCCATGTAGTGTTTTCTTTTTCCAATTTACTTTCTTCGTATCTGTTGATGTTATGTGATATGAAGGGTTGTAGAAGTGGTTATGAAATTGCAGAGGTGTAGCCGATGTATTTACATGAGTGATTGCTTTGTGTATTTTGCTAGTTTCTGCTCGTTCTAGAAAGAATTTTCTTAAATTGTCTACCTGTCCATAATGTAGGTTTTTTATATCGATAAATCCCCTTCCTCCTTCCTTTCCTCTTGATGTGAATCTTTCTGTTGCTGAATGTATGTGATGTATTCTATATTTGTGGCACTGTGATTGTGTAAGTGTATTGAGTGCTTCTAGGTCTGTGTTACTCCATTTCAATACTCCAAATGAGTAGGTCAATATTGGTATAGCATAAGTATTTATAGCTTTTGTCTTGTTTCTTGCTGTCAATTCTGTTTTCAGTATTTTTGTTAGTCTTTGTCTATATTTTTCTTTTAGTTCTTCTGTAATATTTGTATTATCTATTCCTATTTTTTGTCTGTATCCTAGATATTTATAGGCATCTGATTTTTCCATCGCTTCTATGCAGTCGCTGTGGTTATCCAATATGCAATCTTCTTGTTTAGTGTGTTTTCCCTTGACAATACTATTTTTCTTACATTTGTCTGTTCCAAAAGCCATATTTATATCATTGCTGAATACTTCTGTTATCTTTAGTAATTGGTAGAGTTGTTGATTTGTTGCCGCCAGTAGTTTTAGATCATCCATGTATAGCAAATGTGTGATTTTGTGTGGGTATGTTCCAGTAATATTGTATCCATAATTTGTATTATTTAGCATGTTGGATGGTGGGTTCAGAGCAAGGCAGAACCAGAAAGGACTTAATGAGTCTCCTTGGTATATTCCACGCTTAATCTGTATTGGCTGTGATGTGATATTATTTGAATTTGTTTGGATATTAAGTGTGGTTTTCCAATTTTTCATTACTATGTTTAGGAACTGTATCAATTTAGGATCTATTTTGTATATTTCCAATATTTGTAGTAACCATGAGTGGGGTACACTATCAAAAGCTTTTTGGTAATCAATGTATGCGTAGTGAAGCGACCTTTGTTTAGTTTTAGCTTGATATGTCACCTCTGCATCTATTATCAGTTGCTCTTTACATCCTCGTGCTCCTTTGCAACAGCCTTTTTGTTCTTCATTTATAATTTTGTTCTGTGTTGTATGTGTCATTAATTTCTGTGTAATGACTGAAGTTAATATTTTGTATATTGTTGGTAGGCATGTTATGGGACGATATTTAGCTGGGTTTGCTGTGTCTGCTTGGTCTTTAGGTTTCAGATAAGTTATTCCATGTGTAAGTGTAACAGGGAATGTGTATGGGTCTGCAATGTAACTGTTAAATAATTTAATTAGATGTGAATGTGTTGAGGTGAACTTCTTTAGCCAGAAATTTGCTATTTTATCTTTTCCAGGGTCTTTCCAATTGTGAGTAGAATTAATTGCTTGGGTGACTTCATGTTGCAAAATTATCGCTTCGGGCATTTGTGGTATTATCTTGTATGTGTCTGTTTCTGCTTGTATCCACCGTGCATGCCTGTTATGTTGTACCAGGTTTGATCATATGTTGCTCCAGAAGTGTTCCATGTATGTTATGTTTGGTGGATTGTCTATTTTAATGTGTGTGTTATCTATTGTCTGGTAAAATTTCTTTTGGTTTGTGTTGAATGTTTGGTTTTGTTTCCTTCTATTTTCACTTTTTTTGTGTCTTCTAAGTCGTTTGGCCAATGCTTGTAATTTCTGCTTCTTTTCATCTAATTGCTCTATCGCTTCTTGTTGTGAGATTTTACCTAACCTTTTTCGTTTTTTTTTTTTTTTTTCTGACATTTCGTTTCTTATAAATTGTGTTAGCCGTCCGATGTCTTTCCCAGTTTTTCTATTCTGATCTGATTGTGTCATACCACACAATATCCACCAGTACATCAGTGCAATACAGCTACATCCAAACTTATATATACAACTACAGAAATCCGTAATTATTGACACATGTTCAATTACCCGAAAGTTCCTAAATGCAATGTAACATGTACCGTACAGTTAAAAGGAAGTCACGCTTGATCAAGGTCCGTGTCACTTTCCATTTTTAACCAGACCTAAGGTCTGAGAAAGGAAAGAAGATAATAATAAGTATATGAAATTTTAATGAGAATAAAATATTGTGTGAAAATACAACTACTCACTAGACAGAACTGTTCAGTGAATACATACACACTAAATGCTTTTGATTGTTGTAATTTTGCTTTTGAAATTAAGGTAAAGGGGGTAACTGCAGTGAACTAAATTAAATATTTCTTCTCCTTTTGGTTTTGTTTCAGCACAAAGATGATTTTCTCATTTTAGTTTCTTTGTGTGATAGAATTTAACAATCAAACCAAGTTATGAATATTATCTACCATTTTCTGCTCCTTACAGTGTCAGTTCTAACTTAATTCAATATTTCAGACAAAACGTGGATCATTCCTTGCTCGTAGTGAAAGCTCACTAGCAAGGATAGCACAGCTGACTGATGGCACCAGTAGAACATCCACTGTCATCACAACCAAGAATTCTCGCAATTTTGTATTCGCCACACTTAGCCCTGAGAAAGCCGAGCAAAAAGAGGAAGTAACAGTTACTCAAAAGGTAATGATTGATCATTACTTGTCTTGTTTTGCATTACCGTCAATAAACTTCATATAATGTAATTTAAAATCTTTTCCAGGTCCAGAAACGAAAAAGCAATGGAGCAACTCCTTTCCTGGTCAAGAAACTGAAAATGTCTGAAGGGAAAGACAGAAATAGTGCAAAATGTTTATTTGATCATCTAGAACACTGACAAAATAAGAGCCTATATTTTATCATTTGACCACTGTACATGTTGTAAATAAGAGTAAGTAATGAAAGAAGTGATGGTAACCATTCGCTGTATAATTGAGCAGTCGACAGTCTCAGATTCCACCACTAAGCTTCCAGATACTGGACTGATGGGCTTAAAAAAAGGTGATACACAGCTGTACTGTTTCAGTACTGCAGCTCAGCTGGGCTTTTGAGGTTGCAGTGCTGCAAAAATGACAGTCTCAGATTCCACCACTAAGCTTCCAGATACTGGACTGATGGGCTTAAAAAAAGGTGATACACAGCTGTACTGTTTCAGTACTGCAGCTCAGCTGGGCTTTTGAGGTTGCAGTGCTGCAAAAATGTTATTTAGTGTGGGTGGAAGTAAGTGGGTTTGAGGTAGGACGTTACCGAAAAGGTTTACAACTATTTCAATCGTGTTTGGGTCTCTAACAGCTCAGTGCCTCAGCCACATGACTAGTGGTTGCCTTTAATGCTCCCATTATTTTTATTCCATCCAGTATCATGTAAATACCTGTAAATTATTTTTGTACATAACAGTATAATACTGGCATAACATGATCTCTGTACTATGAGATTTAAGGATCTTTATATAGTGTGGAACAGAAGTTATATTTTTCAGAGTCCTCATAATCAAACTGAAGTTATATATGTATATTATAAATAAATTCCATGACATTGTCAGCTGCATTCTGTATTTTATTGTTATCATATCATCTAACGAGAAATTACACATCTTTAATGTGATTCCTTTAAAAATAATAATTCTTTATATTTGAATATGATATTACATAGGTGTAACAGAAACAAGTTCTGAAATTATTACACAAAGCTATGAAGAATTACCATATCACATTGTGGGTCCCCTCTCTTTTTAAGCGGTGACAAACAGTTGTAGTGAGGGTTAACTAGGAATATGTTGACTGAACACACAAATGTGGGGAAAATAAAAGATGCAACCCTATTCAGACACACGCCAACATAACACATAACCCAGCTAAGCATCTGTAAGTAATGCTGCTGTGGTCCTACAGGTGTTTTTTTTTATAGAAGTTGGCTTCATTGCATTAATGCATTAGAGACCTTCTCAACCATAATATTACAACATGCAGTGGGGATTACATTTAGTCACAATGTGTAACCTACAGCTTCATTCTCATGTATCCTAGTACTCAGAAAATAGTTCTGCAACTGCAGAAGTATTCACTGGACAGTGTTGTTTGCCGGATGGTCTATGGAGAATTTCCAGGACTGGAACTGATCAGAAGTTTCATTCTCTGATCACACATCAGATCCACATCCTTCAGAATTGCATGGCAGTCAGCATCAAATGCCCTGTCTGGGGAAAATACCACAGCAGCCAAGAGTATTCTCACACGTTGATCAGGCAGTTTATACTGGATTGGTCAAGGGATCTGGTGAACTTCTGATTAAGTTGGAGTTTCCGATTAGTGCAGTCCCCCTGGTTATCCCCAGTAATACTGTTAAAAGTGACTAGCAAGTTCGGAGCCAGCCAGAGGAAAGCTAGCAGGTGATCATTTGATTGGAGCAGAGCCGGGCATCAGAAGAAGAGCTACTGGTTAATGTGTTTTAAACAAAAAATAAAAGTAAAGAGAGTCACTCTCAACTGATGGAAAAGAGTGTGATTAGACTTTCACAATGTGCATTGTACACTTATGTGCCACATAGAGCAGAATATTCTTTGAGAATGGTACTGTATTTTTAATCACAAAATACTTTTAGATGGAGGCGAGTGGTATGACTCCATAAAAGACAGATCACAATTCAAAGGTCTGGGTTTTGATATTGTGATGGCTGGGTGTTGTGTGCTGTCCTTAGGTTAGTTAGGTTTAAGTAGTTCTAAGTTCTATGGGACTGATGACCATAGATGTTCAGTCCCATAGTGCTCAGAACCATTTTTTGGGTTTTGATACCTCTGAAGTGCTCAGATAGCAGTAATTTTTTTGTCCAAAAGCATCAAAAAATTAAGATGAAAACAAAAAGGAGTCCAGCTATTGGCACTTCTTATGTTTCTTGTCCAACCTGAACAAGTCAAAACCCCATAATAAATGAACAAATCCTCTGACTGGAAAATCCATTCCATTACCAGCACTAGTATATGCTACTTTCAACTCTTTGTGTTTTTTTCAAAATATTAAAAAGAATATCTTAAAAAGTAGTTTTGAGTAAACGAGTCAAGTATAAAAATTATCCTGGTCTTTGACATAACTGATTCCTGAATTTCAACTACTGTCAACAGCTATTAAACAGTACTTGTGTAGCTACCTCGTGAGGCCTCTTGCCATCTGTCAGTATATTCCGGACGATAGCCTGACAACCTAATTATTCATCCATGTCCCTTTACCATGAAAAAATATGTCTGTATAGAGCTTCAAACTCATTGGAAAACTACAAGCATGTTATTTCCAAGATAAGAAACTACTAAAACTTAGTAAAGTGGCATACAGTCTAGAGCCTCTTAGTTTCTGCATGGCAATCAATGTCCCAACGGATGAAGGGCATAGACTCTGTTCTCATTTTGCGAATGGACTGGTGCTCATGAATGACCTCCCAAAGAATAAGTTGGAGTACTGTTTGTTCCGAACTGTTATAATCTAAGGAAAGTAATTACAGAACACTAGAGGCAAGAGTCCATTTGTTCATAATTTTTCAAATTAGATAAACCACATATGCATAAGAATTTTTTTAGGAACTCAAACTCCTCAAATTATTTAAAGGAAAATGTGTGTGCTTGAATTTATTTTATAATTAATACATTTAAATTGTAGAGCAGAACTGTAAATAATCCATTTAATAATTAATCCACATTCCTCTATTATCTCTCCAAGTGAAAGTGACAGTTTAGGCTTATAAAATCCACTGTGGTCCTAGATCTTATCAACTATGTAACAAGTTGGTGTTCTCACATCATCTTGCAACAGACAGTCCTACAGTCACTTAGAGAATGCTGGTATTTATTACAAAGTGTCTTTCTCTGAACGAACAATTCTATTTGGTGGCAAAAAGTGCTTAGCAGTGTAGAGTGTTCACTTTGGCACTTGTTAGTGCACATTGTAATGGCTCTAGCAGAAGAATGACAGGTTTTAACACCTAGCTGCAGCTAGTTTTCTGAGCTAGCAAGACACCTTGATGGCCAAGTGCTATTTGCATACCATCTGACTGGCTTCACCAGGAGTCATTCTACCACCTTTTTATCTTCAATGGTTACCAAAAAACTTGGAGAATTTTTCTCGTTTCTGTTCATACACATACACACCTGATGAAACCAAAGCACATCTTCACCTGACCTGCCTAAACATTTAGTAGACTGTTGTTTATGAAACTGTCACTGTTTGACTTGCATGCTAAGGTATGGAATAGTCTCAGTTATAGTCTCCCTCCAATAAAACATTAAATTTCACAGTCATTCATCGTCCTTGTGTTCACTTGCCACAGTAATTACTGGATGCCATATATACAGTACACATTACGTAAATGTCACTCTGGAGAACAATGCACTCAAGTTATTGCTAATAACCATTCAAAATTCAGGCCTTCAGTATAAAGCTGTTAACTGTGCTGTTGCTCTGTTCAGATTATTCTCTTCCACTTTCCCTACAAGCTTTAAGTAATGGATTTGTTGGTTGTGAAAAAGCCACATTGTATAATTTACAATAAGGTTTAAGAAAAAAACACATCCTGAAAAACTGATTACATGGAGAGTGAAAATTACTGCATTAAGTTCTAGTGAATAAAGACTGAATACAAAGTAATAGATGGCAGAACAAGTTGTCAAGCAAGATATTTTATTTTATAAGTTCTATTCATTACTGGCTTTGAAAATATTGCCACATGAGAAAATGCTGCTGTAGGGTGGACATTAATAGAGAACTAAACTAGATATGTCAATAAAGGAAAGACACTGGCAAATAACTTAAATTCTGCATAAAGTAAATGTTCTCTAGCACATTACATACAGCAGTTCATAGCTGCTTATGAACATCAAATTGACTGCTGTCAAGCTGCTACGAAAGTATATGTTGTGTGAACTACTGACAATCAGTTAATGTGGATACCAAAGCTATCACAAGTACTATCCTCTTCTGTGAATATTGTCTTCTCTCCAGGATTTACTTAAACTTTTACCACTTATCAACTTCACAGAGGCTGGTGAGTCAGTGGTCGATTTAAGATCCCTATGCAAGTGGAGGAGGGAGCAGTGAGTACTTACGTACCACTCATCCACCACACCAAAAGGCTTGAGGTGTTGTCTTCCAACTTAGATTGAAACTCACCAAGGCAACAAATTTCTCCTGTAGGACAGCACTATGTTACAGGGGAGGAAAAACAAAACAATAGGCACTTTGAATGTAATGTTATAAATTGTACCTCCTTAGGGAAATTGCAGCAACAGGGGGAAAACATCACCCTGTACACTGAGTGTGTATCCTTAGACAGCCTTCTTCAAAATGTTGAGGAGGCTTCTTGGACAGATGTTGATGGAACAAGCTGCAACCAGTTGCAGACTGTGACCCATGTTGAAATAAACAGTGGCTGTTGTCTGGGATCTGAGATCATATTTGGATCATACTAGCAACTGGTAGAGAAGACCAGTCTTACACACAGAGCTTCAACTAAGCTCACAAACTGCAGCACTGTCCCTGAACTGATAGCAGCACTCTGGTTCCTAGTTGAGCTATGACTTCTTAGACTTCTGACACACAGCTGTTAGTTGTAGGGTTACACTAAATGGGTCACAAGTGGACTACAAATCAAAGGCTGCCACTGCAGAGTGTGCTGTGGGGCGGCGGTTAACTCGTGAAAATTAAAATTTGCTGTATAAGTGCTTGCAATTCATATGTTGAATCAGTTTCAGGCGTTTAGAATGTTGTTAATGCTGTCTTTCGCCGTTCTCAACACTGGCTCTCTATTTACTTTTTTAGCTCCCAGAAAGTGATTTAACCAAACATGAAGCCGGTAATTAGAGATCCTAGTGCCCACTTCATCTGAGAATACCATTATAGCTGCAGCTTATAGCTCTGAGGAATTAGGAGATTGTCCGGGATTTCTAATCAAAAACGATTTTCCAAAATAGTTGAGTATATTCTGAAATTCACTGAAAAAAAACACAAGTATCCCTACAACCTAACTAACAGAGCAGTTCAGAGTCTAATGCGCTGATGCAACTATAAATGTCCGAATTAAATGTTAAAAAGAATGCTCGCCAAAATTTGATGAGAATATTTCATCAAACGCCACGCTAAAATAATTGGTAGAATGTCTGTCCCGCGACGGCACGTGAAAATACGACAATACGCAAACTGAAGCTAGATAATGAAAATCATCCCAGAATTAACCCTTCACTTGAAATGATTTCATGGTTCCGCGTATCTCTAGTAACTTAATACGGCACCCGAGGCTGTTTGTAGCAGTGCTACCGAAGCGACGCGACTCCCGACACAGCTGACGTGCTATTCAGCATCTGGAGAGAACTGGGGCCTTCCTTCCTCGCGCAGCGCTCTTATATATATAGCCGCGGTGCGGACGGCTAAGGGAACGCCTGATCAAATCGGCTCTCCCGACTAGCTGCTGGGCTAGCAATGCACCACTTCAAGTTACATAATAATTTATAGCTTCTTTTGCTGATGGCCGATGAAGCTCTTAATTTAAACGTGCATTTAGCACGCAGGTAAGTATTGATAATAAAATTTTGACGTGGCTAAGTTAAATATTTTGGGCGAGAGAATTAATTAAATTACACTGCGCGCAGTAGATGAGCTCTGAACGGGCCCTTTTGAGATCCGCTATCGCTATAATTTTATAGGTATTCAAAAGAAACTTTTCACATCTTCACAGTCATAGCGGACCTCCAACCTATTTAAATCTAAACATCCTAGCCTTATTTATTAGCCTACTTAATCTATCTTGCTTCCTTCAGTTTTGAGACGAAAACCAGAAAATCATGAATTTCCACTAAAGTCTTAATCTGTGAAATCCAAAGTACTGTTTTTATTAAATCATTATGAAAGATGAATCTAAATATAAATTTTGAAGTCTCTAGCTCTTTTCTGTTGCGCCAATGATTTTTTCAGAAAAACGTCCAAATTTCGAAAATGGCTGAAGTTATCGAACTGATATTTAACACACATTAATTTAGTATTATTCCTGACATGCTAGAAAAGTTTTAGGTCATTTGCTTGATTTTTAAGGTATTGCGCAACATTTATGACGTCAGAGCTAGTTACAGCAGACTGGCTGGCACACAATGGAAACTGATGTCAATTTACTACAGCGTGAGTAGGCTGCTTCCATACAGTGCAAAAGGGTGTTTTAGACTGAGTGACTATCCAGAGTACTTGAGTAAGACTGAAGTAAATGACACCCATAGATGAGACTATTAAAATTCTATATAGCAACTCCGGAAGCATTTGAAAGCAATTTCTAGGGTTTGCAGCAATTCCTGAAAAGCAGGGCAGCTCATATGACAACAGGTACGGAAAACAGCTAAAACCTAAAAATGACAGCTGTGAGATTTTTGGGTTAATTTAGATGGATACCGAAGGATGCTAATGGGAAATGTAGGTGGTGTATTTGTCGCAGTAGATGTGAAAATCAGTTCCACCATGACAGAAATTGAAGCTTTTTTTGAGATCATTTGGGAAGGACTCAATATCATGTAACCATCAGAGAAAACCTCAGCTCACTAACACATTTGTTCCCCAATCATACTGTCAAGGCTATAGTTCAATCCACAAACAATAGTGGTTCGCGCAGGCTGAGAAAGGGATGGGAATAACATTGTTGCCGGTTGCAAGCGACAGTTGTGGTACGTGCATACATATGATTTGTGCTTGATATAAGCATGTATCATGCAAATTGTGTTTCTCACTTGCTTATGTAGTATTTGTCGCTTACCATCACCATCACCCATAACAACTTGTAAAATATTGAATAAATGCAGTAAATAACTTGCTGTGATGATGGTTTAATGCTCGCATTGAGTGTGACGTTCACAGCACAGTGCTCAGAACACTACTGAATGCTCACTGGCTGTTGGAGAATGCATGACACAGGTGCACAGAATGAGCCTAAACTCGACTGCCATCCTTCGTGATTCCAACTATAGTTTGAGAACATTTTTCTGCACAAGCAGCTTATCACTTGGGAAGGCCCCCTGTCCCTTCCTTCATACACTTTCACTCATGTAGGTTTTTGCTACCAATTCTGGGAAGCATTGTATACGAATTTTGCACTTGGTTGGTCCGGGGGCTCCTCTCCACTTTGTGCCCCAAGTGGCTGCTACTGATGTCCTGTGTAGAAATCTTAAGAGTTGTGCTGCTCCAAGTGACATCTTGCTTGGGCCTTAAACTGGCCCTGTATGCTGTAATCACTGGAGAAGGCCATAACCTACATCTACATGGATACTTTGCAAATCACATTTAAGTTCCTGGTAGAGGATTCATCGAATCACCTTCGTAATTCTCTATTATTCCAATCTCGTATAGAACTAGGAAAGCATGAACACCCATATCTTTCCGTGCGAGCACTGATTTCCCATATATCATGGTGATCGTTTCTCCCTATGTAGGTCAGTGTCAACAGAACATTTTCGCATTCTGAGGAGAAAGTTGGTGATTGGAATTTTGTGAGAAGATTCCGCCGCAATGAAAAACCATGTCCACCCCTAATCCTTTATCATTTCAGTGACAGTCTCTCCTCTATTTCGTGATAATGTAAAACATGCTGCCCTTCTTTGAACTTTATCGATGTACTCCATCAATCCTATCTGGTAAGGATCCCATACTGCGCACCAGTATTCTGAAAGAGGATGGACAAGCATAGTGTAAGCAGATCTGTTACATTTTCTAAGTGTCCTGCCAATAAAACGCAGTCTTTGGTTAGCATTCCCCACAACATTTTCTGTGTGTTCCTTCCAATAATCAGTTGGGGTAAGTGGTAGAAGAGACAAGACACCTTGTGAAACAATACTAAATGCTTTTTCTAAACATTTTTGAACAAGTAGACTCAAAAGATTGCTTACAATGGAAGTATATTGATAGCTTCATATCTCAAAAGTAACTTGAAACACCATTCTGCATAGGAGCGTGTAAATGAAGTGTGGCTCAAATTTAGAATGGTTGACTAATCACTGGATAGATCTGTACAAGGTAGGACCACCAGGACAGCATCTACAATTCACATACAGTATTTTTTAGGGTTACACAAAATCTTGTATTCTGGATGCATTTAGCAAAGGTGTTACTCCAAGAGGTGATAAAGATAATGATTGTGTTGGATCATCTTTGTCTGATGCTGAAGTAGATGAGAAAGCAATGGAGAAAAATGAGTTTGGCTCACCTGGACACACAATTTTTGATCTTGCACAACTTATCATACAAAAGAACCTCCCATATAGATGTGAACACTAGTGGCCTGGTGCAGACTGGTTTATAACTTTTGTTGCTTTTCAATTAAGAAAGAATAAATATTTGAACATGCAAGGTGTGATCAAATCTATACACAACCAGTATAAAGCTTCTTCAAAGCTGTAACAAAATCTTTTAAAGAACTGTTTCTTGATGGAAAACTGGAGCTCTTTAGTTGTGACAATTCTTAATTTGCTATGACCTGTCATAAACTAAAGTTTTTGCAGCCGTAGATGAAAACGACAAGCACAAAACATTTGCATCTTATCGTGAAAAACATATCAGTGCTCTTGTGCGGAAGGACAAATAATTCCATTCCTATATGTATTCAGAGGAAATGGGTGATGGCAAAATGGACTGATTAAGAATGTGCATCACAAACTGCAGTTTAAGCACGATCACAGTTATTGATGGAAATAACTTTATTTTTGAATTGGTTTAGTGATGTGTTTTCACCAAAGTGAAGTGAAGTACCGTTACTCTCCGACATTGATGCCTGTCGTATTTCAACTCTTATTGAGCAGATTGGTAGCACTGCAGATAATTTAAATGACAAAGAGTGAATCGATTAGAAAGTTATCCAAAATAGGAATTTCTCACTTTTAATTAGACTGGCCAATGATATGACCAGAACAAATCTTGTACATGTATTTAAGACTAATGGAATGTATGATTTGGAAATACACTAGGTCAATGAAGAAGCACGAATATAACTCAACAGACATAGTGCCTTTGTAAATAGCTGCTACCCTACAACCACAGTGCCCCAAGAAGTCATTGGCCCAAATGATATTATTTTATGATTAGTTTACACATTCAAGTAAGTCTAATTAATGATTTGAGCATGGGCAGATGTGATGAGAGTTTTACTCTTAAAATGCATAGTTGTGTGTTTAGCCATGTCATGGTAAAAAAAATACTGAAAGGTGGCATAGTCATTGTTAGTGGATGAAAACTTACTATAAATGAAATGGCAGGAATTACCTACTATGTGGACTGAATATGGAAGACCGCACAGTTTTTCTTAACTTCCTTTAGATGTCATCCTCAGATTATGTAAAGATAATGATAACTGAATTAAATAAACATAGTTGAAATACATATTTCATCAGTAACAGCACTTCACCAAATGTCATCTCTCCCACATCACCTATGTTGCTTGTTGTGAATGTGACAGAGGAACCTGGACATGATGACCCTGCCATTACCACATCCACACTAACTGTAGGCACTGTCTTTCCCCCCCCCCCCTCCCCCCCCTACATTTCAGCTTTGAAAAGCAATTGCTGAAGTCTATTTATTGTTACTACCCTCTGTAGTGGTAATAGTTGGCATAGCTCTCATGACATGAAAATTCCATAGGAACTGTATTCGTTCTGCTTTTTATCCTCCTGCCTCTTCAGTACTTTAAACAGCATTTGTGGAGTGCTTTGTAGCCATCTGTGGAAGTAGCTACCCCTGGCACTGTCTGTCCACATCAAAGGAAATAATGTTCCCAGTCAACTACTGCATCTCATTCTGCATGACGCTAGTGTCTGTATGTTTTAGTCATCCAACAGCAGCTCCATCAAGAAGAATGTTAAGTTGCTAAGCATTCAGCACCAGTGGGAGAAAAGGAGTGTGGAAGACAGGAGGAAGTCGGGCAGTGGCATAGAAACAACGTCTAAGTTAATGTAATTCAGTTTTGAAACCATGCAGCTTCTTGATGACATACATGAGAAAAGAAAGGAAATAAGGGATACAGTCAACAAAAGGTACAAAAGTTTGTCTTGTCTATAAGCTTATTTATTTCTATTCTACACTCACACCAGCACTTATTGACAGTTGTACTGTGGCAATATAACTCTTAGTGAGCTTGAAAAGTAATTTGCCAAACAGTCATGTATTTGTTTGTTTGAGTTTGAAGGTCCCCATGGTAAGTTCTGAGAGGAAGTAGTGATGGACAAGACTGTCATCTTGTCTGCATGTGCCCGAGGTCACCTCACCTGTTTATAACCATATGAAATATAGCTTTCCTATGGAGTGTATTGATTTCTTGATTCTGCAGTTCATCTTAAGAAATTTTGGATCCACTCAGCTGTCTTGAGTGACAGATCATGCCTTCTTGGGTTGCAACAATGCTGAAGACATGAAAAATCAAGGCCATAATGCTAAGTGGGTTTTCAACAACCATTCATGCCCTAGACAGACAGGATTCAAAAATTCTGTGTGCGTGTTTTGCGTCAAACATAGGTAATTTCTTTGTCCCTCCAGTTAAACATTCTTGTGGTGGCAAGTTCAGTCTATTTTTGTGCATTACATCACTTATGGAGGCATCCTTGAAAACACTTTCATTGGATATTCTTCCATGGCAGCCACCTGCATACAAAAATTTGTAGCTGGCATCAGTGAGTATGAAATATGTCACAAACGTAGGTCAGCAGTGGTTCCTGGACAAATTATTTAAAATGTGTAGCAAACATCAGTGTTGGTGTGGCTTTGACATTGCTTTAGTGTATTTGTAAGTTGAATAAATGTATAAAAAAATATAGAAGACTTTCAATCAACTACAAAGTTATTAATATCAAAGAGGGAAACACTTCCTAATGTTCTGAAAAATTAAATTTATTTTCTCATGAACCAGCTTTTGGCTTCTCAGGCCATCTTCAGGTGACAACTGCATGTTGCAAACACAGATACACACGATGTGCGATTTACACAGATATTATTTGTACAGAAAATACGAAAGTTACAATGTGTTTACATAGGATACATAAGAAACATATTATAATAATTACATTAACAAAAAGAGGGGTGAACAAATAATGGAAACTGAGTCTGATCATTTAGTACTTGGCTGGCATTCTGTATCTAGCGTTTGTTGATTTTCATTATTTTGATGTAGAATGTGAAGTTTAATATTCTGCCAGAAAAAGCAGAAAGAATATAATTAATGGAAATCAACAAACATATGACACAAAATGCCAGCCAAGTACTAAATAATCAGACCCAGTTTCCATTTTCACCCTTGTCAAATTAAGTTTTTGTTCCAAATACTAGATTCAAACTGTAAATATTTCTCATCATTTGTTATATGTACCTTCACATAAAAACTTTCTTTGTTTACCCAACCTTTTTAGTTAATGATATTATTGTAATACTTTTCTTATATATCCTATCCAAACACCTTGTCACTAATGTGTTTTCTGTACAAACAATATCTGTGTGTACGCCGCACACCATGTTTATCTGTGTTTGTGACATTCAGATGTCACCTGATGTCGGCCTGATAGCCCATAAGATGATTCGCAAGAAAATAAATCCAATTTTGTGGAACATTAGGAAGCATTTTCCTCTTTAATATTATTATCACATTCTGCTGAGCACCTACAAAAAAACTGACAACTACAAATTTGAGTAGTCATAATAATGAAATACACGAATACCACATCAACACAATTGAGTGAATATTTTGTGGAAAATGATGTGAATGAAGTTCATGGAAAAAAAAGAAAAAAAATAATTTCTACATTGCCAGAAAAGTATGTCATTAGAAAGATGTCAATGAGCATTAAAAGCATTTCTGCTAGAATAAAAGATATGATCAGCTTCATTAATTATATTAGTCACTTTTGACACATATAACACTACAACATGCATTGCCAAACTAGATGGTGTGTGCAGTCAATTCTAGGGATACACTTGATTCTGCCTATTTCACTACTTCTAGCATACCTGGCGCTGTGTTAATTTAGACTGTGCATATAATAGTTACCTTCTATTCAAACACTGCCTGCAGAAAATTCTGGTAGATTGTGAAGTTAGAAACTATATACCCAAATTGTAAAATCGTGACCTGGATACCCCAACTGATTAATACTTCTATTGAGACCAACACTCTGGCTACGTAATGAACATATTGAAAAGGAAGCTAAGTGCATCAAAGAGTTTTTGGGTATGTGAACTTCTGCCAAGGAAAAATTTATAATAAAATAACTATGAAATAATAACAAGGTAAAACTGAACTTCCAAAAATGGAATGGGCGTAGCAAGAAAGCGCAGACAAAATTAGATCACAACAGATTATTATATCAGAGATTAGCCAATGGTTCCAAGAAAAACCAACAGATTCCTGTATTGCCAAATTAAGTATGACTACAACACCACTACTAACCATACAAAATTTAGAATGATTTACAAGTATTTAAATATTAAAAACCAATTATCTTCCAACTGAGTTAGGTGGATACACATGATGATAAATACACATGATCATAAACTAAACAACACGTGCTGACAAAATTCATAAAAATTTGAATGCTAAACAACTATTGTAATATAATGGAAGACACTTTTACTGAGCTCAGTGGTATTATTCTAATATAATACAGGAAAATATCACGCAAAACTAATTTTAATAAATAAAATGAACTTAACTGTAAGAAAACCAATTTATTATAAATAGTGTCTCTTCATTTTAATAATGTTCAATACAGCGGTCAAAATTATGACTGCAACTCTAAAATTTGTACACACAGATTTATTTAGAATAAATGAATTTGTGAATGGTTAACAACACTGTCCTGTAATATTTCTTTGGAAGTTTCAGTGTGAGTGTAATTCTTGTGGTGGTGTTCATGACTGTATTGCAGAGGCAATTCTAGACCAACTAAAGGTCCTACAGAACTTAGCCATGTAATAAGAAGGTTCGAGCTGCAGCCTTCAAATATTTCCAAAAATTTGGCTGTTCGACAGGGATGTAATTGAAAGAATGGGCGCCCTAGAACAGGGTGTTCTTGCTGAGTCAACACACTCCACTTTTGGGGTTCTAGCGTTCCTTTAAAGTTATATGACAGTAGTTGCCACAGCTGTTCCAAGGAAAACAAACTTCCGTCTGAGAAACAAGCATTGAAATATAACACTGGTACACTGTAACTAATGTTGTACAGTACATGATATTCCCATTCACTCGCTCTGTCTCTGGCATTGCTGGAGACCGATTCGTTGTCGGTCTCATGTCTTTCTAATTCCAAGTCTTCTAAATAATCTGCTGCTTCATTATTTTCTTTCACAATCATACAACTGCGTTTCGTAGTCTTAGCTAGGTAATACGATCCAGCAACATTTTTATTGCCTCGTCCAACCCAGTCGTCGTTGATAATATCGGATATTCGTAACAACTCGTCGGAGCATTTTAAAAAATATTCCCATGTGATGGTACCCGCCATTATGCCTTACGCCAAAAACTGATCTTTTACGCCTCTTTCAAGTTGAGTAACATCTTACGCTACGTTATTCCCACAGCAACACATTCATAACCATAACAAATACCAGGCCTCTCAGTTTATTAGTGGTGGGCAGGAAATCGCGTATCTGTTAGAAATCACAGTGACTGAGAAGTCACAGATATCACAGTAGCAACTTTACAGAATCTAACTGCGATTTCAGTCACAGTTAGCAGTCGCAAGTAGTATTTCATATTCAAAGACGTGAGTCATCTATTGCTCGAATTTAGCACTGCTTTCTGCGATTTCAGTGACAAGTCGCAACTAAGAGTCGCAAGTAGCAACTAAAAAGCGCGGTTAACAGTGCCATCTGTTGGCCAAAGTTCGTACTACGTCCATCTCTTCGATACGGTATCGGGTGTAACTGCGATTTCCGTGACAAATCGCAACTAAGAGTCGCAAGTAGCAACTAGAAAGCGCGGTTAACAGTGCCATCTGTTGGCCAAAGTTCGTACTACGTCCATCTCTGCTATGCGGTATCAAGTCTAACTGCGATTTCCGTGACAAGTCGCAACTAAGAGTCGCAAGTAGCAACTAAAAAGCGCAGTTAGCACTGCCATCTGTTGAGCAAAGTTCATACTACGCTATTCGCTACCGAGTCAAACTGCGATTTCTGTGACAAATCGCAAGTAAGAGTCACAAGTAGCAACTAAAAAGCGCAGTTAACATACTTTTCCTAGTGTCATCTGTTGACCGACGTACGTACTTCGTTATGAGAGCCTTGTGCCTCACGAGAACGATGTGCTGTGTGTGCATATGAAGGGCTTATTTCAATAGTGGTACAAGTCCATTTTTGTTCATTTTGAGATACAGAGTCGTAAAGTTAAATGAGCGCTGACAAATCTGCATTTGAGATACCAGAAATATTCAAGCATATGGCTTCTTGCTAGAGATGAACCTTTATTTATGTTTGTTTGGATCACTAATTTCAGACGCATTATAGACAGAAAAGTGGAGGTAATGGACTTGTACCACTATTGAAATAAGCCCTTCATATTATATGACGACATGCACATTCAGCATCAGTTATGGTTGGTCAAATACTGCTGTGACTCTGAATGTATTATATTAATAAGAAACAACATTGCCTTTTTCTCCTGAAAATATCAAGTAACGTAACAAATGTGTTTGATTCTGCTTCCAATATGACAGTTTTGGTTAATACTCCACATGCCTACAGGACTTTGTAGTGTTAACACAGCAGAACTCAGACATCTGTGTAAGTGTAGAGAAATGAAAACAGTCATATGAATGCCTCACTTTTGTTCCGACACAGTTCAAGACTCGGGAGAAAAGTTTTACACCTGGTGTTCTACATGACAACTTCACACACAAGAACTTTTTGCCGACACTACTACCACCTACATAAGTAAGCTTTTCCTGTGTTACTTTCAAGTAATGCACTTAAGCTATTCCTGATGTAACTGGAAGATCTGTACTTCCCACTTTCATATCAACAGCCTCAAAATGCATATTGTAGACTTCGGGATATGTTACAGGTCAGTGTCACACCACGATTGTGGAGAAAGGGGGGGGGGGCATGTCACTCTCCAACAAGTGTTTACCAATAAGTAAGTGGCGGAAAATTATGGGTATAGGGCGGCTTAAACATGTGGAAAATGAGATTTTTATTATTCACTCACTGTATTTGACATTTATTATTCCTTTAAAATCGCACAACAACTTCAATAAAACACAGTTTAATCATTCACACACTTATTTCACAATTATTTCACTTTTAAACTGCAAATCCTCTAAGAACTGTCTTGAATCTTCACGAGTCTCTCTCAAAAACAGCCTTGATGTGGATAGATACGTACAGCAACCAGTAATCAGAGTCAGAACTGTGTCTGCAAAAACACAAGGATTATTAAACAATTTTTGCTGTCATTAATTACTAGCAATATAATTGACAGAGTAGATTGCTAATATTTGCTATAATGAATATCACATTTGCAAGAACGATCACACTGAAGTAATTAAGTCCATCGAAACGCTTAGAAACTAACCTCTCGTCTGACGAAAACGGTCTACAGACGCAGTGGCAATTTCTTCAGATCTGTTGACAATGATATTTTGAGTTATCACTTTACTGAGTGACTGAAATGTAGTTCAGGTACCTGTGAACATAACAATATGTTACAATTCATTTTCTAAATACGAACTATTACGGTACTGTACGGCTACTTACATATTAATTACACTATTAATATTTTCACAGTTGTTTCTTTAATACAAAATTAAAGCCAACGGAAGAAAGAACGTAAAACATACTTGCCAAAGACAGGTTTGTTGAGATGCAATTTTCTGTGTTGACAGATGTAACTTTCTCATACGGTGGTAAGTCGCAGAAATCGCAGGAATCACAGAAATCGCAGAAGTAGCAGAAGTCACAGAAGTCGCAGAAGTAGCAGAAATCGCAGAAGTAGCAGAAGTCACAGAAATCGCAGAAATCGCGGAAGTAGCAGAAATCGCAGAAATAGCAGTGGCGGAGGGATACACGACCTATGTTCCTTAACTGCGACTCTTAACTGCGACAAATCACAGTTAAGAATCACAGATACTCAAAAGTAGCATTCACAGAAATCACTGATATCGGAAAATCGCAGTTTAGCCCATCACTACAGTTTATATATAAGTATACAACCACCCGCCAAAATATCAAAGAATTAAACGGTGAAGATGTTCCTAGCTCAACTAGTTCTTTGGTCGACCATACGAATTACTCCGATCTACTAGGCGCACATCCCGAACAAAGACCTTGTAAAAAATAACTAGACTCACTGATGGCGCTGCAATCGCGGGATAATTTGAACCTTCGGCTGGACGCCATTATAGTGGTTGTAGTCTGATGTGTTGTGTAGTATTGTTGTTTATGAAGACCCTGATTCAACGTTGTATATTTGTTGGGGCGTACATACAGTATTTGTTACTCGTAATTCTACTGTCTGTATGTTGCAATCAAAAGAAGTACAATGGTGAAGAGTTGTGCAGCGATTAATTGTACAAATATATTCGAGAAAGGAACGAATATTACGTTTGACAGGTATGTGGATATTTTAAGTTTTGTATGTGAGTGCACTTGCTTAATAAATATTTTTGTAACACGATATTAGCATAATGTCTGTGCATCTATTTGCAGGTTTCCTTTCTCACAACCACAGCTGTTACAAAAATGGTTACACGTTGTCAGAAGGCAAGATTTCCGACCGACAGAATACCATTTTATATGTTCTGATCATTTTGAAGAAAGTTGGCTGATCGGTAGTGTTTTCATGGTCTAGGTTAGGTTGAAACTTGATAATTTGGTCGTGAGTTGCCAAAGCACTATGCCATATATAACGCACTTCTCGTCATAAAATCTAAAGCAAGGTAGAGTCAGAAAATATCTATTAATATAGTGGGCAAATCTTCGAGTATTTTGATGCATTTTGCTTACATCTATCGTAAATGAACTACGAAAAATGCTAGGGGTCCAGTACATAACTTTTTGCTACGGCAGATTCCATGTAGTACGTAAGATAAATTCATAAAGTGACTAGTTGCTGTTTGTTCATAAATTAAAAAGTGTATTGTAGTAACGTATTTAAATGAGGCATTATGTTTGTGACCTATCTCAAGGGCAGGCATTTTATAACCAAAAGCGATGTATAAACATTCGAAGTCCGTGCGTCACTTTACCACTCTAATGGCCGCCGCCCAGGTATTCAATCTGTCCGCTCTTCACAGTCGACCACTCATGCGGTTGTGGGGGCCTGATCCCGAAGGAGGAGATAATTAACTGAACTCTGCAATATTACTACACACTATTGGCATTGAAACATTATGAGCACAATAAACTCAACAGCACTTTGTAACTGACACACTCTTCAAGATATGTGTAAACTGTCCCAAAAAAGCCTACTTACAAGATTTCAAGAACCGGATTTTAAATAATGGTTGTCGGGATATACTACAACCTCTGCCATACGAATCACGTAGGGATCGTGTAGACAGGACTAGATTAATTACAGGACCCACAGAAGCATTTAAACAGTAATTCTACCCACGCTTTATACATGAATGGAACAGAAAGAATCTCTAACAACTGGTACTATGGGATGTAACCTCTGCCGTTTGTATCACATACTCTGTTAGTAAGAGCAAGAAGTTCCAAAATCTTGGTTCGAGAACCCGTTTTCGTGGGTACCTCTAACAGCCGATTCGTTTCACATTAGTTCTTACATACTTAAAGTTCGAAATACATATTTTAAGAAATAAGAGAAAGTAGAGAATTGTGCTACAATGTGGACAGCTCCTTTTCAAGTTCTAGAATATTCATATTGACCAAGGGAAAACGTTTACCTTTTGTTTCACTGATGATAGGGCAGCAGCAAGACTAAGAAACTACAGACAGAAATCGAAGTGATAATAAGTTACACGGTGCTCTCCTCTGCATAGAAGTCGGTGTATCTGTTGAATATATGGTAATAGAGCAAGAGAAATGTTTTGTAGCTCAGCTTCAGAGTGCTTATCTTCTTGTGTATGCTATAGCCAATTTTTTTCCTCTTTTTGGAGAACAGGCTTTTCTGAGGCAGTCTGCTTGGTTACCGCCAACTTGCCGGAACCAGTCAGTTCGCGATCTCTGCTGTAATTAATAGCAACTAACATTGCTTTCAGACTTGATAGATTGCGTTATAATACCTCTAGTTCCCTTGGAGAAGGAATCGTGTCATTAGATCATTACTCTCTTGCTGCATTGTTTTCTTTTTTAAATTAAATATGAAGATTTTATTTCACCTGATGAATTATTTTAATACTCTTTCTTTCTCTATTATTGGTTTCTATTTTTTGTAAATGTATCATGTACCCCAAGTGTGAACCTTTTGAACGTAGTGGTTTCACTATATGAAATGAACAAATTACATGTATGACAGAGAATATCGACAGTAAAGTATGTAATTTTAGTGGGGATGACTGTGTTGTTGTGAGCGGAAGAAATTATGGAGTTCCAAAATCGTGATTGATGTAAAACTGACTGATTTTGTTCATTCTATGAAGAATATTCTACAAAAAAATTAACATACCTGAAACACACTACGCTTTGTTCCACATTGATATTAAAAGCCCTTCTCAAATCATAAAATTTCTTTGCCAAATAAGTCAATGATGGAGAATGCTGCAACTTCCAGCCCTCGTCTGGCACACAGTATTAATTTTCCAGAATGTTTCAATCAATGCACACTCCATTGCAGAGTGAAAATTCACTCATAAAGCATTCCTCAGGCTGTGGTTAAGCCATGTCTCCGCAATATCCTTTCTTTCAGGAGTGCTAGTCCTTCAAGTTCGTCAGGAGAACTGTGAAGTTTGGAAGGTAGGAGATGAGGTATTGGCAGAAGTAAAGCTAAGCTGTGAGGATGAGTCTGAGCCATTCCTGGCTAGCTCTGTTGGTTGAGCACTTGCCAAAGATGGCAAAAAGTTATGGAATAGAGTAGAATAAAATTGAACAGAATCGTTATTGTCACATGACATGTTGTAAACAGTGCTTTGATTGAAACATTAGTGACTCATTAGTGAATAATTCCATGCCTACATAGGCATACATAAAAAAGATGCATTAAAAGAAAGCATGCCCTTGCACCCAGAAACCCATTAAAATGTAAAAAGATGAATACATGTTACATTTCTTCCTGTTTCTTAAAATTTTCCACAATGGTTTAAAATTTTGTTCTTTTTAAGTACTTTTGTTTGTTTCTGTTGTTTGTAAATATGGCTATATATAAGAAGAACACATACCTCTACATAAAGGAAACTTTCTATACACCTAGATACTTAGATGCATAGTTTACATACATACATATTTTACAAGTATGGACACTACAAAATTTTGTGTCGTCATTGATACTGTAGTGTCTTGTACTAGGGGAAGCAAGGGATAGGATGTTGTTTGGCGTCCAGTATCCTCTTTCTACGACACAACTGCACACAAGTATTAACAGGGTTATTTATTCATAAGAACAAGAAGCTACTTACCTTTAAGCAAGTCGCCAAGCTATTCCATGAAAGTCCATGTTAGACTCACTGCTGGTGAAGTACAAGTCCCACTATGAACACTACACTCTCATAGCAGGTGACGTGAACTGACAGATGCCAACTAGAATAGTGACTGAGGATGAGACTGTGATTGACCTTGTCTGTGACTGACTGACTGATTGTGACTGACAGGACCCTCCAGTCCACGGCGTCGGTCTAAGTACTGGTGGTTGAGTGGACGTTGGCGACACATTGCTTACGAGTCTGTCTTTGGCCTCTCTCCTGATAGGCATTCTTGATTCAGCGCCGATTATCGATCTTCTTGCAACCTCTTTGCCGACCTGTGTGCTGGCGACAGCTTACACCAGCACATAAAAAGAACACACTCCGTGATTACAAGACAACATATACATACAGTGATAGAACATAATGTAGAAAAACAGAAAAACAATTTTAATTTAATATCTCCTACTTGTCTTTCTCATTTATAAAACCATCCACTCTGTAGTTACATTTGCTTTTCAAATATTTTTCCATGTTTGCTCCTGTGGGCTCTAGCTTGCAGTCCTCGAACTTTGATCATACTATTTTGCTAATCTTCAAAGACGTGTAATATGAAGTAATTTCAGATAATTTTAGTCTGTGGTAAGGTATCATGTTATCTTCTTTATGCCTTGTTTCATAAGATGTGGGTTTTTTTTTAGCTCAAAGAGAAGTGATTCATATACAAACATAGAAGGAATTGTCAATAAGTCAACATTTGCAAATAAAGTTTTGCATGATTGTCTATTGTTTTTTCGTCATAGCTCTGATAATCTTTTTGTGTAGTTTGAAAACTCTGAGGCGGTTTCCTTTTTGAACACCCAAAAAAATGATGTCATATCTTACAACTGATATAAAATATGCATGATACAAAATTTTGTTAACACCCAAGTCAATTACTTTTTTAATACCCTCACTGTATAAACAAAACTATTTAATCATTTCAGTAAACAATCCACAAGGTCAGCCCATGACAAGCTTTTCTTTATAGTCGCTCCAAGAAATTTAACATATTCGGTAGTGATCAGTTCTACACCTTCGTCATTTAGCTGTATTATATATTCAAAAGTTCATTTGGTCACGAAGTATACAATTTGCGTTTTGTTAGGTTTAGTTTCATAGCATTATTATTTATAAAATTTTAAAATTTTCTAGTTCTTGAAGAGTTTGTTTCGTTTTCCGTGCGAATTCTTCAGTGTTTTTACAGGAGAATACTGTTGTTGACTGGTTTGGATGCAGAATTGTAGCTGAAGTTACCTTACCTGACAATACAGTAAGAGTAACAGGCCTAGTATGGACCCCTGGGGTATGCCTACTTGTATTTCCTTCTAACTAGAGCAATATTTCTCACCCTTATGTATATAACTACCCTCTGCTTTCTATTTTTGAGACAGAATGAGAACCAACTTAAAGATTTCTCATGGAAGCCATGAGAAGCTAATCTGAGGAGCAGCTACTTACAGTTCACCATAACAAATGCTATAGTGGAGTCACAGAAGGTACAAGATATGCACTCCTTGTAACTGAGGCATTCGCTTATTTTAGTGATTAGTTCATTAATAGTCTGCACCGTGCTTTTCCCCTTCCTAAATCCATATTGATTACTAAGAATAATGTTTTGTTATAATTTTCTATTTGTTTATACACTATTCGCTCAAATGTTTTAGAAAAAAATTGACAGTTTTGATACTGGTCGAAAATTTCCTATCTCCTCTTGTCTGTCGTTTTTGTGGATGCATCAAACTTCCACATATTTGAGCCTGTCCATAAAGCAGTCCTCATCAAATGATTGATTTATTATGACAGAGGTGGGGCACAATATTATCACATCCTGCCTTTATTATTTTTGTTGGAGTTTCATCCCAGCCCACAGATTTAAAATTCTTGTGATTTTATAATGTATGCCACTTCATAGCAGGATTCACAAGTAAAATCGAATTCTTCTCATCTGTGTCACATGATATTGGGATTTATGTGTGGAGGAGGGAGATCATAATTTTTGTTTTGAGTTATAAAATACCCGGTGAACTCTTCATATATATGTCTGGAATTTGTAATCATATTGCCATCAATTTCTGATTTTTTCAGCACTTATTTCAGTCTTGACAACCTTCCATACAGCTTTTGATTTATTTGTGGTATTTCATATGTATTTACTGTTTGTCAATTGTTTTCCCCATTTAAATACTCTGCCAAATATTCTTTCGTATTTATTTACATACATAGGAAACTCTGCATCACAGTCATTCTTTGCTTCCATCTGCAGTTTCCTCTTTCTAATATTAGATATCCTGACACCTTCAATTATACACAAGTTTTTCTTTATTTCTTTCTTTCTATTTTTTTACCATTTTAGTCATGTGCTGCTATGAAGGAGAAACATTCATTGAAAGCACTCATGAATTCTGATACAACATTGTAGTTTATGTTTACTGAATACTGGTTGCTGAAAGACCAGAAAGTTTCGTTTAGTCTCAAGACAGATATATTCACATTTCATTGGCTGAAGTTCCTGGCTAGTTTCACTATTACAGTTTCATCTGAATTTGGCAATGAGATAAGAAAGGCTGAATGGCCACATATCCCTAATTCTAAGATGAACTTTTCTGTAGTACCATAGTTGATACTGCTCATTTTGTTATCTATATATACTGCAGAAGATGATGTCAGTCTAGTGGGTTCAAGTCCTTGTCTACCACACAGCTTTAATCTGTCAGGAAGTTTGAGATTATATAACAATAAAACAGAGATTTTAAAGTAAAAAAATCCAAGTTCAGCTGTGGACTTTGACAATAATTTATTTCTTATGAATTACAGATTAAAACTCAGAATATTACAGAAATGTAGGAAATCGATAATAATATATGTATTCAAATTGAATCAAATCTTCCTCAGGAACTTATACTGCAAAATGATAATTTAAAGGTAGTAGTAAATTTGCTAATGTTGCAGAAAATTAACTGACAATGGTCGAAGTAGAGAGGCTATATAATGTAGACTGGAAGCTGCAAGAAAAGCTTCTTTGTAAAAGAGAAATTCTTTAACCCTGAATATATATTCAATAAATTTCAGTTTTAGCAAATCTTTTACAAATATATTTGTTCAGTGTGTAGCGTTGTACAGAAATGATGTCTGAATGATAACCAGTTTATACAGAGAGACAACAGAAACTTTTAAACTGTGATGGTACAAAAGAATGCTGAGAATCAGATGTCTATATCAGATTAAGGGCGGGCAGGAATCCTGCACATGTGCGGTGCACTTGCTCGTGTGCAGGTATCAGGTATTCTGCGTGCACACAGGGGCAAGTTGGCCACCCACTTCTCTCTCCTCCCCACCATACTGTCTCTCCACTCCTTCCTCCACAATTCATTTTGTTTCCTAGCTTGCTTTATTGAATGAAGGAATAAGGTTGGTAGGAGTGCTTGAAAGAAATCATGGTTTGAAAGAGTACCTATTACCTACGATACATTTTATTTAATTATCAAAGGTGGAGTTTACAATATGTTTAATGTCTGGAACAAAATTTCTACATACAGACAAACGCAAACAGTTACGTACATTTTCATCACTGATGTTTGCTCTTAACCGAGACTTATTAATTTTCATAACAGAAAAAATCTCTCACAAACGCATGTTGAACCAAACATTGACATTACCTTCACAGCTTCACAATGGAGACGAGGAAGCTCTTGCTGTGGAAAGTCTTGATAAGAGTATATTACACATCTTGCCAAAAGGAACTTGTCTCTCAGACGAGAATTACACTGTAGATCTATTAATTCCATTTGCAAATTGGGATGAATATCATCTACAGAACAGCAAATGGTCTCGAGAACCATTCAAAAGCTTGGGGTAAATATGATATATATCCCCCAATCGCTTGAGAAATTCCTCTTTTGTGGCACTAAGTACGGAAACATATTCTTTGCAATTCTGTTCTTGCACAGTAGACAGAGTAGGGAAATGCACTGCATTCCCTGACGAGAGCTGTCGTTCCCACAGCTCAAGCTTACTAGTGAAGGCTTGCACCTTTTCAGCCATTTCACAAATTAGTTGATTTTCTCCTTGCAAACTTGTGTTCAATGTGTTCATGTATCCAGTAATGTCCACTAAAAATGTAAGGTCGGCAACCCACTCTGGATCTTCTAACTTGGGATCGTACCTTCCTTTGTCCTTTAAAAACTGATTTGTTGGTATTCTCTGCTCAAAAAATCTTTTGAGTACATTACTGCGGCTAAGCCAGCGGCCCTCACTGTGGTATGGTACATCGCCGTACTCTTCCTCAATTTCAGCTAAATATATGTGAAACTGACTATGTGTAAGCCCGTGGGATCTCAAATAATTAACTGCCTGAATAACCACTTGTGTGACGTTCCCCAGTTTTGCTGCTTTTGCACAGAGTACATCTTGGTGCAAAATGCAGTGGATGCTGTACAATGATTCTTCTGTACGCTGTAGCTTTTGTCTTTGTAATCCAACAAATCCTATTTGCTCCGCTTTCATTGCAGGTGCTCCGTCTGTTGTCAATGACACCAAACGTTCCCAGTTTAAGCCAGCTGAATCGACAGCTTCTTCAACGGCTTTTAGGAAGTCCGCGCCGGTGGTCGTGTTTTTTAAAGATATCATATCTAAAAAGTCCTTTATTATGTGCAAAGCAGTGTCTAGGCCGCGGACATAAATCACTAATTGCGCAGTGTCTGAAATATCTGTGGACTCATCAAGTGGTATGGAAAATGCAATAAACTCCTGCACTGCACTCCTTAATTGACAGTAAATGTCACTTGCCATGGCACTTATATGATGACTTACAGTCCGCCAAGAAAGAGTGATAGCTCGAAACTGAATTGCATTCAGTGGGGAAAGTAAATCAGCAGCGTCATTGATGCACTCCTTTATAAACTCACCTTCAGCAAATGGTTTTCCAGCTCTCGCTATATTAAGCGCAATCTTATAACTTGCACATACGCTGGGCTATCATTGTTGTCGTCCTGAAAAATTGAAGACAGTGCTCCAAAAAATATTAAATCAGTTGGACGAGAGACATGACGAAAGAAAGTCGCAGATCTCTCATGACAACAGCAACTTACGTCAGATTCATATAGTATCGTCAGATCGCTCTTCTTAAGCTCAGTCAATTTCCCCATCTGCTCAGAATCCGACAATAAAGTGTACTCGTCCTTGTGAAATTTATTATAATGTCGTTCAATACTAAACTTCCGCTGACCAGCGAGAATACTGCCACATATTAAACATTTCGAATTTTCACGTTTTTGCACAGAGAAAAAATGATTCTCCCATTCCTTTTTAAAAGATAGCAAATCTCCACTTCTCCGTTTCCTTGATTCACTCTGCATTTTCCGGTTCTTGAAATACAATGTTCACTATGTAGTGGTCACTTCACATCAATGTCCGTGGCTTCGCCTGGTACTACACTACCGCAAGCTGCCGGCTGTCGCCACTGCCCTGCTTGACGATTGCACGTGAGCAGCACACATGCAGCACTGTACACTCATGAGCTGTGTGCAACGTTTGCCCGCCCCTGTATTAGATTATTAATAAGAAGGTAGAGTTCTGAGTTAGAAAAAATCGAAATTTGTGGGCCAACTTCATTATGAGAAACTACTGGTTGATAGGTCACATCCTGAAGAATCAAGGAAAAATTAAGTTGGTAATGGAGGGAAACGTGAGGGCTAACAGTTATAAAGAGGGACCAAAGCCTGACTATAGGAAGCACATTGAACTGTGGTACTACTCACTTCTTTAGAAAATCAAAATTACAATCTCACCAAAGTTATGTAAAGAGAATAGGAAGCCCAGGATCACTGGTGATGGACAAGCTTGTGATTGTTTTACAATTTTAATTTGACTCAAAACAGACTTTATTATAAACTTCAGTTCAGACATTTGCCCTCTTATTGATGCAATATACAAATCTTCACTTTGATTGAATTACATAAACACGAATAAGAGTCATATTATTTTGCATCCGCAACCAAAATCATTGATGGAAGGCATGGTGTATAGTCAATCATGAACAATCGTTCTTGTTTAACCATATCTCAAGAGACTAATAACACTATACACTTCCACACAAAGTTACACAGCCATATATTACCACAACTTGATAAAGAACAAAGATATCTTAAAGCTTAATAAAACTGAACTGCCCACATTAAGGTCCACAGTGAAACATGCTTATACTAAAAAGATACACAAATTATTAACGTAAGTGTTAAATAAGAATAGCTAGTAATAGCTCAACCAGTAAAATGACTTACAGAAACGCTAATATTAACAAAGTGGCCTCACTTAACTAACAGACATAATGACTCAGAATGATTGCCAAATTGACTTAACTTTAGAGAACGGTGTTAAGGCCTATAGCAGTGTTTGGAAGCAATAATGCTACGGGCAGCAGGCGATACAGGCGTTCACATAGCAGGTGGTATATATTTATGTGTAATCCTACCAGCCCTACAATGAGCGGTCTGGGCAAGAATCCATAATCGCACCGACGCCAGGGAACGAGCAATCTTAACATTTGGCATGCAGCACAAATAGATTGCTATGAAGACAAGGTCAAATCACAGCCAAACTGGAATATATAATAAGCACGCCCCCAAATTATTATGGAGCAATACTCTAACATTACCCATCTCCCAGTAAATTAGCAGGAAAATAAACATACCAAATTCGGCCATGACAAATGATTAAACAATTAACTCTACAGCTACCAGGTACAAACACAACTGCAGCCAGTCCCAAAGCGGAAAATATGTCCTAAAACAAATTAAAATTTGCATGAAAACCACTTAAAAGACACACTCCACAGATGATCAGAAACAGAATGAGGAACATCAGCCTCCTTAATACAGCCACTGTGGAACCAAGTTCAGAACCATCTTCAGCAGCTACCCATGCCACAATAAGTTTCAAGAATCTTCTTAGTTAAACACAGAATCAAAGTCGTACACAACTTGGAGCTTGCAAATTACGAGCTGGGAAGCTGTTCAGCGTGAGACGACGAATCCACCCAATTCTGCACGTCAAGGCGACCAATAATCGACACCGTACATCCAGCACACGCCAAAAGACAAGGGTGGCGAGCATGGCGAGGCCCATGCACCACAGTTAGGGACGTGGGCTTGTTTCCAACACAAGTTGGCTCGTTGAACGCCGACCGGAGACTCCCTCGTCACACTTTCACCTGGAAAACCACCAGGGGAGCAGTCAAAAATAGCAGGAAGCCGGATATCGATATCGGCGATGCAAGTGGAACACCCTAGCGCCAGCCGCCACAGCTCACAAATTCAAATGGATGTAGGTTGCAGTAGTTATGCAGAGATGAAGAAAACACCAACAAGAATTTAAGGAGACTGCATCTGCATCTCAAACTGACTAACAACAGCGACACAACAGCTATGCACTACACTACCAAGAGTAGTTTTTTGTTAAGGAAATTAAAAAGATTAGTTACCAAATAACAACTTCAATTTTCTTATTATGCTTCCAGTGTTGCATAATATAGTTTGTGTACAGCTAAACATAGTTATCAGTTCCAAGTGCACCACTTCAATTTCATACTTATTTATGTAAATTGAAACATAAAGTGTGTCATGAAACACTTGTAAATAAAGAAAACATCTAGTTATAATATGAAAAACAATTAAATGTGATGGTAAACTTTCAGTGCCTGTTTCAACATACGTTGGCAAATGACAAAATAAATATAAAAATAATAAAATAAAACTGTAGAAACAAGAGATTGTTGAGAGCTTGAAAGGAAGCAATAGATAACAAGGAGCTGAAACATGGGAAAGGGATGCAACAGGAGTTGGATGGTTAAATTAGAGAGATGAAACAGTCAAGAAATATGGTCGGAAGTCGACGAAACAAGTTCCCAGGTATTTTTAGCGGATCTAGCAAAATCATTCTACATTGATTTGCTTCTATAAATAACTGATGAGGTGACTGTTGGTCATGCCACACTGGGAAGGCATAGAGAAGAACCAAATATTTGAAAGTTAAAGAGAAGAAAAGGCAAATACAAGTTGAAATAGGTCAATCAGAACCGTTCTGCTTAGTAAAGCTCTCAATATGAATATTCTCAGTGATCAATACAACAAGTTACCTTTACAGTATATGATAGTAATGAGGCTCTGGAAGAGAAACGAGCTTTTCTCCACATCTAGTATTTTTATATTTTGTACAACTGTATCTCCTTCTATGTATGAGAACCAGAATGCTTTACTGGGTGGCTGAGTTGAATTTGGATTTTTGCAGAAACTTGAACCTGTGTTGTAGTGTGTGTTGTTTTTCCAACTTGAGATTGAGTAGGAACAGATCAGAGAGGTTTTTACACATAGAAAGGGTGCGCCTATTTTCGCATTTGTACCTTTAGATTCGTCAGAGGCCAAGTGTGGCCTCTCTAGCACCTGCCCACTACCAATGAAAACAGAGAGAGCTCTACCACAAACGGCTAATGCCATTCTGACATTGGTAGCGAAAAGAGGCTGTTGAGTTCTCATGAATGCTCTCTCTTGAAAACGGATTGAAGAATTAGAATGTCTCATATTGAGTTATAATAATGTGTAATATTTTCCTTTCAACTTTGTGATGGTAAACTGATGTGTTTGTGATTGCTTTTCCTTTCAAATTTCCAAGCATGCGAATAATACAGATTTTCATGAGGGCTCTTTGCTCTGATCTGAACTGCCACTATGTGATCTGATAATTGTGTGTTGTCATGCTTTTTGGAAGTTCAGTAATTTGTGTAACATAAATTACTTTTCGCCTCCGTATAGTTTGAGTTGAATTATGGCATATTAGAGACTTGTACCTCTGTTCACTGACTTTCCATACGGTGTTGGTCGGAAACTGAGCCCTCGGCTTTTAGCAGTAAACATCTGATACTTGCACCTTCAGTGCTTACTTTAGAGGTCGCAGGAAACATACGTACTACCAACTGTATTTCTCTGTTGCATTCACAGGAATATTTGTACCTTCTCTGCACACTCATGGCGTCTATTGCTAGTCCACTGCACCAGTTGTAGTTCCTGTCTGTTCGGAAATACTATTTACTTACGTCTCTTGTGCCCTTCAGCAGTAATGCAAAGTTTACACAGCACCAAATAAGGTTGTTTTAAAGGCCAATGTGAAGTAGGCTTATTATCAAAATGATTTTTCTGCGAGGCTTGAGAAGTATACTTACCATAAAAATAATATTTATTTTTGTGGACTGTGGGAAGCTTACTTACCACCAACTTAGTGGCTTCACTACGTTACTAGTAGAATTACGTGGGTTCTGGAACAGATACCGAACTCATCTCAAAGAGGTCAACTCCTCTTGACCAACTGCTTATGATATATTCAAGATCAGGATGTAACCTGATACCAATCATGTGTCAAGATAAGTCCCTCCAAGGTCACTCATCAACTGTGCTGGTACAAGGACCAAAATCAAGGTCATCTTTCCCATTTAATGGAGATCATTAGGGTGACTTAAATACGCCTAGAAACAAAGTCCCCCCTTCCCCTCTCTCTCTAGGCCAGTGGAGTGAGCCTCGTTATCTGAGGTCTGCCCACCTTAGTGAAAGGATCATCAGAGAGATCAGCCACTGCCTCCCAGGCATATTAGAAAGAAATTGCATAGTGGGATATAAGTATTATTAAAGCCTTCCGCTTATTACTATAATAGTGTGTTAAGAATAATGGCATTTTATGGAAGCACTCCAATGTATGTATAACCAAACGATTTTGGGGTAATTTGTTACATTTTTAACAATTTTTCTCCCACTTTTCAAGATCTTGATCCAAAGATACAAGTAAATATGAGACTGAACAGCTATCACTTTGTGTTACTGAAATAAATAAACTATTGCCACATACCAACTTTTTGAGGAACTTGTCCCTAAATTTTTAATGTGTGATGTCATAGTGTGTTAAATGATGGAATTTTTTTGTAAGCACTCTGACATATGGTCACCTGTCATTGCTGTTTATAATTCTGGAGTAACTGATTACTTTTTTGACTGAATTACTCCCACTTCTCAAGACTGGTGGCCAAAGACGCCCTTAGATATTAGGCTTTAAATTTTTAACAGTTACCACTGTGTGATATTCTAACAAGTATAACGACATCACATGTTAAAAAAGTAGCACAGTGCAATATTTCAGCTTGTACATCGATATCCCATGATAAATAAATAGCACAATCTGATGTTACAACAAATGACATTGACATCCCACATTGGACAATTACCTATGTGTGATACTTTAACAACAACAGTGGTATCTCAATTAAACAACTACCAAATACGCTCCTGGTAATGACAAGTCGACGTTTTCACTGTAAGCAACTTATCCCTGCATTGTTAGTGGGCTAAAAACAATTATGTCACTATCAAGCTCCCTTAGAGGAGTCTGATACTATAAGGTTACAGTAGACTTGTAAATAATGGCGGAAGATCGATATGTACACTCACACACACACACACACACACACACACACACACACACACACACACACACACACTTTTACCTGGCAAATCGGAGTAGGAGACTTTCTACAGACAAGTATTTTCCATTAAAGAAATGCACACAAGACATTGTTAAAGTGTTTTGCGAAGAATTATGTTGCTGCCGCAAATGTGCATGGTCTCTGCACTGTTTATCTTGACTGTACTGCCGGGGTCACAGTTATCCTGCCACAATGCTAATTGTGGATGTAATTGGGTGGGGAGTAATTGCTCTCAGTTACACAGGTAGAAGCGTCCCACAGACCTGAGAGATACAGAACTACATGAGAGAATGAGTAAGGTGGCCTTTCGCGAGCCCTCTGTCGCACAAACTACCGAGTGTTCAAAAAAATCGCCCACATATGGTAAATAAAAGCTGGAAACCTGTAATTTGTGCATTGGCCACTCCATCCAGCAACGGCCATAATCATCCCACACACTTGAGGTAAGAGAGAATCCTGGTATTGACATGTGGGTAGCATTGGCATCAGCAGAGACCTCGATAAGATTAACAGATTGCAACTTACAGATTTTGTACACAGAGTGCAGGTTGTAATAACCGCTCTAATATTTTTATTGCAGGTATACCTAATTCCTGAGGATATTTCCAGGAATGAGCACAGCATCAGTCATCTTAACATGCTACTACTGCCAGAAAAGTTAACCTCCACAGAAACCATTTTTGTCTTGGCTGTAATATATAATAAACTCAGCAATCTTTGGTGGCAGACACTGTCTGATCAAAAGCAGCTGGTAATGTAACTCTAGCTTAGCGATCGGAAATACAGAGTATCCATCCAAGGAGTCATCAGAAGGACTGTCTCAGGTGTTTGCAGTTTGTAGGTGGAATCAGTTATAAAGCAGAATTGTATATCATCATTCGAAATATGTTTCGTCGATATTTGTTAAGAGGGACATAAGAAACACGAAGAATAGCAAGCACTCCAACATAACAAAGCAGTATTCACATCAGCTTCCCAATGTGATTCTTCTTATACATTAATCCCCAACCCCAACACATATTCATAGTTCATAACCTTTACATTTCTTAGTACAGCATCTTACTTTGCTCTACTTCTTATTAACAGATTCCTTTCTTGTAGTCACTCAGACGTTATGACTGCAGGATAGTGTGTGAATTTTTGAGATGACAATTGTAGAAATAAATGCACTGTATATCACAAAGACAATAGTTTATTTAATGGCGAGATTATAAGGGAAAGCAGATAAGCAGGTCTACAAATCAACGATCAAATAAGCCTCGCTGCTGAACCTTTAATTATACATTGCTTAGTTTCCTCCCACTGTCACACGTTATCTTTCTCATGTAGTAGAAATGTTATTTTTACCATGACAATGTGTATCACAGAGAGGAGCGAACTCAGCTGCAAATTCAGTATAGAATCTGACAGGGACTCGATCTGGGCTTGGTGCTTTGCTCAGTTTCAACGATTTTGGCTATTTCTCCACACCACAGACACTAAAACGTATTTCATTCAACTTTTCACTGGTAGGAGGACGAAACTGGAGCAATTCTCCTGGGTTTTCCTTTGTAAAGGAACATTTGAAAAAAGAGTTAAGGATTTCAAATTTTGCTTTGCTACCCTCAATTTCAGTTCCTATCTCATTCGCTGGGGACAGGACATTAACTTTGGTGCTACTAACGGCCTTCACATAAGAACAGAATTTTTTTGGGTGCTATGAAAGATCATTTGACAAAGTTATGTTATGGTAGTCATTGAAGGCATCATGCATTGCTCTCTTGATAGCCAAATGCATCTCTCTATCTATAGCCCTACGCTTTGTTTTACTCTTAATATGCATTAATTGCTGTTTGTTTAGAAGTTGCTTCACAGTGACTGTATATCATGGAGATTCCCTCCCATTATGAATTGTACTACTGGGTACACAGCTATCCAGTGTATGGTCAATTTTTATTTTAAACTTGAGCCATAGTTCCTCTACATGCTCCTACCTTTGCTGAAAGTTTCAAGTTCCTCATTGAGATATGACACTATTGATTTGTTATCTACTTTACTGAACATATATATCTTTCTGCTTGTTTTAGTTGTGCTCTGTACTTTGGTAATCATTGTTGCCACAACCATGTTGTGGTCACTGACACCAGTTTCGATGTGAACATCCTGAAAGAGGTCAGATCTATTTGTTGCCATTAGATCCAATATATTTTCATCATTAGTGGGGTTCCTAACTGTCTGTTCTAGGTTGTTTTCATAGAATGCATTTAGTAAAGTTTCACAGGATGTCTTATCACGCCTACCACTAACAAAACTGTAATGTTCCCAATTAATTGTGGATGATTAAAATCTCCACTGATGAGTACATATGATTGGGGAACTCATGCACAAGTGAACTGAGGTTTTCTCTGAAGTTTTCAGTTACATCAGGAGATTAATCTGGTGGGCGATAGAAGGATCCAATTATCATTGACAGAGATCCTTGGTACAATATAAAGTGTGACCTGGCAAAGATTGCATCAGCAACGAGACATACCAGTGTTGAGTTTGTGTCTGTTCTGAGACGCCATGACCAACCTCATTTAAACTCTTCTGTCGGAGAGTTAATTTGGAGTTGGAACAGCTGCTTGGGTCGGGTGTAAGGTCACATATTGGTTTGGTTCCTGTTGATTCTCTCAGTAGGTGGGATTATACTAGACATGGCCTACACCTCAACAGGAAAGGGAAGGGTAAACTGGCTGGGCTAATAGCAGGAAATGTAAGGGGGGAATGCACTGCCATGAGTGGTAATATACCAGTGGTCATAGGTGTTGGAGCAACACCTTTTTTAGGATAGGTAGGACAGGACGAATTCAAGTTCTGAGAGAAGTAAAGATTGAAACAAACCTTCAGTTTGATAAAGAAATCAAACACCATAATCCTGGCACACTGGATCATCGAACACAGCTGTTGGTTAAAAATTTACAGCAATCAGCAGAAATTTTATTTCCGCCCGATTTCATCTCGGTAAATGTGAAATGCCAACTATCTTTAGTGCATCAAAATATTCGACGGTTTAGAAGTAGACTTAATGCACTACTTATGTGCATTGATGAATTAGAGTCATCGAACCCAGTTGATATAATCTGCCTCTCTCAACATCATGTGACCTCTGCTATAGACATGTTAAACCTTACAGAATTTAAGTTAGCCTCCTACTTCTGTAGACAAAAGATGGAGAAAGGAGGAGTTGCCACATTTGTTAAAAACAGTTTTAAACTTAAGGATATTGACATTAATAAATTTTGCTCAGAGCAGCACTTAGAAGCATGTGCAACATGCCGTCAAATGCTGTCAAATTACCGACCGATGTCACTTTTGCGAGCTTTTTCAAAAATCTTTGAAAAGGTTATGTTCAAGCACCTACTTAAGCACCTCAGTGAAAATAACATACTGTCAAAGTCACTGTTTGGGTTTCTTAAGGGTTCTAATATTGAGAAAGCTATTTACATTTTCAGCGAAAATGTCCTTAATTCATTGGGCAACAAATTAGAGGCAACTGGCATATTCTTTGACCTGTGAAAGGCGTTTGACAGTGTGAATCACAGCATTCTTTTAAGTAAATTAAAATATCATGGCGTCACTTGTAGTGCTGCAAAGTGGTTTCAGTCATATCTTACTAATAGAAAACAATGGGTGTCATTACGTAACACTTCAGCAGTAGGCAATCAGACGTCATCTGACTGGGAATAAATTACATTTGGTGTTCCCCAAGGTTCCATACTAAGTCCACTACTGTTTCTTGTATATATTAATGACCTGTCATCTGTTACATTACCAGATGCCAAGTTGGTCTTATTTGCAGATGATACAAACATTGCAATAAATAGTAAATCAAATATAAATTTAGGAAGGGCAGCTAATCAAATTTTTACTGACATTAATAAGTGGTTTATAGCCAATTCACTGTCATTAAACTTTGAAAAGACCCACTATATGCAGTTCAGAACTTCCAAGAGATTTCCTTCTGGTGTGTGTATAAAATATGATGACATGGAAATAGGAGAAGTTGAGAGTGTAAAGTTCTTGGATTACAACTCGATAATAAATTCAGTTTGGAGCAACATACTAATGAACTACTGAAGTGCATAAACAAATCTGTGTTTGCAATGCAAATGATGTCAGACATAGGAGATATCAACATAAAAAAAACTGGCATATTTTGCTTATTTTCACTCCATTATGTCATATGGTATCATATTTTGGTGTAACTCCACAAACAGAGAAAAAATTTTTAGAGTACAGAAGTGTATAATAAGAGTAATGAGTAGTGAAAATCCAAGAACATCATGTCTAAACCTATTCAAAGAATTGGGCACATCAACCAAAGCTTCTCAATATATTTATTCCTTAATGAAGTTTGTTGTAAATAATACATCTTTTTTTCCAGCTCACTGCTTAGTACACAGTATCAATACTAGGAGTAAGAACAATATTCATAAAGATTTAAAATCACCTACTCTTGCCCAGAAAGGAATCCAGTATTCAGCAACACATATTTTCAATAAGTTATCAGCGACCATTAAGAGGTTAGTCTCAGACAAGGCACAATTTAAACGTAATTTAAAAGAATTTTTGGTGGTCAACACCTTCTATTTCATCCATGAGTTTCTCAACAAGTTCAGTAGACCATTTTAATGAAAACTTATTATACTTTAATTTTTGACAATACTTGGTTGTAACAGCCAACTAACTACCTACTGTGTGAATGATGGATGTATGGAAAGCAGATGTAAGTCTTAAGTCTGTAAATAGTGAAAGTTTAATTTTAAATCTTATACATAATCTGACTGTTCTTAACTGAGGATCACTGAAATGAATAATTTACTTTAATTTTTGACAATACTTGGTCGGAATAGCCAAGAAACTAGCAAATGTCTGAATGATGGATTTAATGAAAGCAGATGTAAGTATTAAACCTATAAATATTAGAAGTTTAAATTTAATTCATGTACATAATTTTACTGTTTATTGACTGAGGATCATTAAAATTAATGAAACTCAAGTTTTTCTAATTACATTTTTATAATGTGTTTATCTGACATGTTCCACACCCAGGAGGATTCCCTCTTTTATGGGTCTATGAAATGAATAATTAAACTAATCTAATCTAATTTTATGCTCACTCCTGATACTAAGTCATGCCCAAACAATGTCAATTGCAGCTTCAATTTCTACCTCAGTGGATTTAAGTTTTTTGTCTACTATGAAAAACACACAATCTCAATTTCCCTTTTATATATCCTTTCGATATAAACTTAAATTTCCCCCAAAAATCTCACAGCAGTCAGTTTCAGGTTTCAACCAGCTTTCTGTACCTGGTATTATGTGAGCATCACTGCTTTCCTGAGCGCTTCAAACTCTGGCACTTTGTTGCTGTTGCTTTGATAGCTTAGCTTTAGGATTTTAATGCTCTTCATGGCAAGTATTTTCGCCATATACTCTCGTTTCCGTTTTTTCTTCTAAATTCGATATCTTCCAACTCCAGTTTTATTTTTCATACACATAAGATATTAACTGTACTTAAGTGTGGAATATATTGAAATGGGCATGTTTGATACATTTCTCCTTTTCTTAAGACTTGTGGATTAACATTATTCATGAGAACCAATCCTGATTTGTTAGTTGGTAATGTATTCTGTTATGACAAATAAATGTATCATTGTGCAGATATGTTATTTGTCAGTTGCCTTCACCATGGCCTACACCCTGAGCACAGTGCATGGGTGTGGCAATAAAACTATCTCACTACACTACTAACATGTAATCAGTGATCCTACACATTACTGTTTCAAAGTAATTCTTTCTTTAACCAGTACTTTGACAAATAAAAAACCTGTATATTTTTTAATTATAATTGTATCTACCCCCCGAAAGAACCATGGACCTTGCCGTTGGTGGGGAGGCTTGCATGCCTCAGCAATACAGATAGTTGTACCGTAGGTACAACCACATCGGAGAGGTATCTGTTGAGAGGCCAGGCAAACGTGTGGTTCCTGAAGAGGGGCAGCAACCTTTTCAGTAGTTGCAGGGGCAACAGTCTGGATGACTGACTAATCTGGCCTTGTAACACTAACCAAAACGCCCTTGCTGTGCTGGTACTGCGCGGCTGAAAGCAAGGGGAAACTACAGCCGTAATTTTTCCTGAGGGCATGCAGTTTTACTGTATGGTTAACTGATGATGGCGTCCTCTTGGGTAAAATATTCCGGAGGTAAAATAGTCCCCCATTTGGATCTCTGGGTGGGGAGTGCTCAGGAGGATGTCATCATCAGGAGAAAGAAAACTGGCGTTCTATGGATCGGAGCGTGGAATGTCATATCCCTTAATCGGGCATGTAGGTTAGAAAATTTAAAAAGGGAAATGGATAGGTTAAAGTTAGATATAGTGGGAATTAGTGAAGTTCGCTGGCAGGAGGAACAAGACTTTTGGTCAGGCGAATACAGGGTTATAAATACAAAATCAAATAGGGGTAATGCAGGAGTCGGTTTAATAATGAATATAAAAATATTAGTGCAGGTAAGCTACTACAAACAGCATAGTGAACGCATTATTGTGGCCAAGATAGACACGAAGCCCAAGCCTACCACAGTAGTAGAGGTTTATATGCCAACTAGGTCTACAAATGACGAAGAAATTGAAGAAATGTGGGATGAAATAAAAGAAATTATTCAGATAGTGAAGGGAGGTGAAAATTTAATAGTCATTGGTGACTGGAATTCGGTAGTAGGAAAAGTGAGAGAAGGAAACGTAGTAGGTGAATAAGAATTGGGGCTAAGAAATGAAAGAGGAAGCCGCCTGATAGAATTTTGCACAGAGCACAACTTAATCATAGCTAACACTTGGTTCAAGAATCATAAAAGAAGGTTGTATACATGGAAGAAGCCTGGAGATACTGACAGGTTTCAGATAGATTATATAGTGGTAAGACAGAGATTTAGGAACCAGGTTTAAAATTGTAAGACATTTCCAGGGGCAGATGTGGACTCTGACCACAATCTATTGGGTTATGAACTGTAGATTAAAACTGAAGAAATTGCAAAAAGGTGGGAATTTAAGGAGATGGGACCTGGACAAACTGACTAAACCAGAGATTGTACAGACTTTCAAGGAGAGCATAAGGGAACAATTGCAGGAATGGGGGAAAGAAATACAGTAGAAGAAGAATGGGTAGCTTTGAGAGACGAAGTAGTGAAGGCAGCAGAGGATCTAGTAGGTAAAAAGACGAGGGCTAGTAGAAATCCTTGGGTAACACAAGAAATATTTAATTTAATTGATGAAAGGAGAAAATATAAAAATGCAGTAAATGAAGCAGGAAAAAAGGAATACAAACGTCTCAAAAATGAGATTGACAGGAAGTGCGAAATGGCTAAACAGGGATGGCTAGAGGACAAATGTAATGACGTAGAGGCTTATCTCACTAGGGGTAAGATAGATACTGCCTACAGGAAAATTAAAGAGACCTTTGGAGAAAAGAGAAACACTTGTATCAATGTCAAGAGCTCAGATGGAAACCCAGTCCTAAGCAAAGAAGGGAAAGCAGAGAGGTGGAAGGAGTATATAGAGGGTCTATACAAGGGCAATGTACTCGAGGACAATATTATGGAAATGGAAGAGGATGTAAATGAAGATGAAATGGGAGATACGATACTGCATGAAGAGTTTGACAGAGCACTGAAAGACCTGAGTCGAAACAAGGCCCTGGGAGTAGACAACATTCCATTAGAACCACTGACGGCCGTGGGAGAGCCTGTCCTGACGAAACTCTACCATCTGGTGAGCAAGATGTATGAGACAGGCGACATACCCTCAGACTTCAAGAAGAGTATAATAATTCCAATCCCAAAGAAAGTAGGTGCTGACAGACGTGAAAATTACCGAACAATCAGTTTAATAAGTCACGGATGCAAAATACTAACGCGAATTATTTACGGACGAATGGAAAAACTGGTAGAAGCCGACCTCTGGGAAGATCAGTTTGGATTCCGTAGAAATATTGGAACATGGGAGGCAATACTGACCCTACCATTTATCTTAGAAACTAGATTAAGGAAAGGCAAACCTACGTTTCTAGGATTAGTAGACTTAGAGAAAGCTTTTGACAATGTTAACTGGAATACTCTATTTCAAATTCTGAAGGTGGCAGGGGTAAAATACAGGGAGCGAAAGGCTATTTACAATTTGTACAGAAACCAGATGGCAGTTATAAGAGTCGAGGGGCATGAAAGGGAATCAGTGGTTGGGAAGGGAATGAGACAGGATTGTAGCCTATCCCTGATGTTATTCAATCTGTATATTGAGCAAGCAGTGAAGGAAACAAAAGAAAAATTCGGAGTAGGTATTAAAATCCATGGAGAAGAAATGAAAACTTTAAGGTTTGCCGATGACACTGTAATTCTGTCAGAGACAGCAAAGGGCTTGGAAGAGCAATGAACGGAATGGACAGTGTCATGAAAGGAGGGTAAAAGATGAACATCAACAAAAGCAATACGAGGATAATGGAATGTAGTCGCATTAAGTCCAGTGATGCTGAGGGAATTAGATTAGGAAATGAGACACTTAAAGTAGTAAATGAGTTTTGCTATTTGGGGAGCAAAATAACTGACGATGGTCGAAGTAGAGAGGATATCAAATGTAGACTTGCAATGGCAAGGAAAGCGTTTCTGAAAAAGAGAAATTTGTTAATATCGAGTATAAATTTAAGTGTCAGGAAGTCGTTTCTGAAAGTATTTGTATGGAGTGTAGCCATGTATGGAAGTGAAACATGGACGATAAATAGTTTGGACAAGGAGAGAATAGAAGCTTCCGAAATGTGGTGCTACAGAAGAATGCTGAAGATTAGATGGGTAGATCATATGACTAATGAGGAGGTATTGAATAGGACTAGGGGGGGGGGGGGAAGAGAAGTTTGTGGCACAACTTGACTAGAAGAAGGGATTGGTTGGTAGGACATGTTCTGAGGCATCAAGGGATCACCAATTTAGTATTGGAGGGCAGCATGGAGGGTAAAAGTCGTAGAGGGAGACCAAGAGGTGAATACACGAAGCAGATTCAGAAGGACGTAGGTTGCAGTAGGTACTGGGAGATGAAGAAGCTTGCACAGGATAGAGTAGCATGGAGAGCTGCATCAAACCAGTCTCAGGGCTGAAGACCACAACAACAACAACAATTGTATCTACAATTGATCTCTTTTAAGGCTTCAACAATTAGCTCTGTTCCTTCTTTCAATTCTTCTAGCTGACAACATTTTCAGATTTAAATTTTTCTCTCATTCCTGCATTACAATGCTGTTAAAATATTCCACATCTTCCTAGGTATATATTGGCAGCTCTGCTGCCACATATTCCTGTCAATTTCTGTATAAAATTTAAGTTTACAACTTTTAGAATTGGATGTCTGTTAAATGTAGTTATTCCATCAGTTTTTCACTTTGCAGAAGGATCTTCTTTGCAAGATGCATGACATCCAGTCCACCACATTAAGGTACAATCTAACCAACCTCCCTAAAACTGATTCAAATGGAAATGGATGTTCATAAAAAGAAATTTCGTGTATTCTTTAATATAGCAAACTGCCATTGAACCACTGATTTCTGTGATTGTTCGAACATATGACCACTTTACATCAATATTCACGGTAAATGCCGATATTTTATATACCACACTACTAAACTACATTTTCATACACTTGAATTTTAATTAATATGTGAGCCTTACCTGCACATCCGCAATAGCCTCTTATTTTTCTCGTTATAGTTTGTATTCCCTCTTCATAGCATGTATTTTCGCCATACACTCTCCTTTTCATACTTTTTTAATTCAATGTCTTCCAATTCTAGTTTTTATTTTACATACAAATAACATGTTAACTACAGTATATTTACGGGTGTAACATCTTGAATAGGGCACGGGTTAAGTCTGCTTTATAAATTTCTCCTTTTCTTAAAACTTGTGGATTAGCATTATTCATGAGAACCAACCCTAATTTGCCAATACCATTATTTGACAGTATTACAGAGAACTATGCGCTACAACAGTCAACATCTGGTGTTTTTATTCCCCCTACTTCCACATCATTTGGAAACAGCATTTCGTTGCAGCATATTCATGTATATCAGTATAACAAGATCTTAGATTAATAAATATGTATGTTTCCTCCAGCTGAAATATAACACCTATATATAATACCTAAGCTATTTGTATTTGAGCCTGTGTTAACAAAAGTCATCTACACTCTGTCAGCCACCTTTTTTTAGTAGAGTATCTTACAAGGTGCACTGTGTGTGGCTACCAGTTGCCTTTGTTAGTAGTGTTGCTTATGGTATTGCCTCTTGCCATTAACAAATATTCCATTAAAATTACGTTCTTCTACAGCATATACATCTTCTCCTGACTTTGAAATGCAGTTCGCTCATGAAGAACAGTCAGTACTGCAACAGATCAATGGAATCGGATGTGTAATACAGATTTCCACGCTGATTATGGGAAAACAATTAAAATTATAGGTGTACAGAACATAGTTTATAGCCTTTTCTCAATGCTGGTTGTACTACTACATATCTGAAACTTCATGACCCAAGTAGACAAAGTGGAGAATGACAGTGGTGCTATATACATGTTTTAAGCACGAAATCCGTAATAGGGAACAGTTGAAGAAGATGTAACAGTCTTACTGCTGTTTACAGTAACATTACTGCTTGCTGGTGTTCTTCCTTCTACACAAAAAATTTATAGTTTGATGTTAGGTAGTCACACATCTCTATTTTAAAAATCCCAGCAAAGTCTTCTACTATGTCCTCATCCGTAAGGTGATAACCGTCTACAAGAAGCTGAAGCTAATCCAATAGTCCAGGCACTTGATCCTTGACAACAAACATGCATTTTAATGTCAATCATCTCCTCTTTTTACAGGACAGCCATAGGTTCTTTGTATTATGTCAGTTTCGTCTTGACACCATGTCTGTATAATGTCCTATCTTTTCACTGTTAACATATGCATATGTGGTGTCGTTCATCTTTTAAATCTCTGCTTAAATTAAAGTGCTAGAGCTCCTACCACGAATCCCAATTACTTCCTCTATGTAATGCTTTTTCTAAGTGTGTGTGTGTGTGTGTGTGTATACATACATGTCTGGTATCTTGTCTCTTCTAATCTAGAACTTACATTAAAGTCCTACTGCTTATACTGTAAATTTCGATTACTTCCTCTGTATAACACTTTTTTCCTACGTGTATCTATGACTCATTGTAGACGAGGAAATATAACTGGTAAGTTGCAGATGTTTTGTGTGGTAACAAACCAGATAGACAAATATGGAAGATACGAAAAAATATGGAAAAATATGGAAAATAGGGAAAAATTTGTAAAAAAGGGGAAAATATAGAAAAATCGAGATACGAAATGAAATTTGGAATATTAGTATTTACGGTAAAATACTAAAGCAGAGTGGTCATATTATGACATACATGTAGAAAAATAATAGTTTCGAGGGTATTTATTATATGCATAGAAGATAAGTTGGTGTTTTGGAGATTCTGTATAGTTTATGTTGCATTAGAGATCATATGGTGAAGTTGGCGAAAGTGCTGTGTACTTACTTTTACACTAAAAGGATGTGGCTGCCTTTTGTTACATTGAGACACCATGCATCGATGTTTGTATATAGGCAGACAATATCTGGATAGTCGGTTCTTAACATGATTACATTGAGATCTTAACACTTCTTTCGAAGAACTGGTGAACATTGAGCCAGCATGGTTTTCAAAGCTAAAATTTAGAACTAACAACCAATACCAACATTTGTCAACATTAATGGTCTTCCACAGTGTTAAAAAGATGCCATTTTATGCTTTTCAGAGAGCTATTGGTAAAACATTCAGCTCTACACATCTGTTAGTAACTTCTTTGTAATGTGAGATGAGCACACAAGAGGCGGCTTGTTAAGCTAATGTCAGGCAGCATTGAATAGATAAATAATTGAGTCTGTTACCACAGAAATCAGCCTTAACATAACTATTATAATTCCTTATCTGCAGTAATTTGTAGATACATTTAAAAATAAAAAAGCCTTATACTTAGGGAGTAATCGAAGCTTGTAGTGTATGTTGTAAAACGTCAATGTAAGCACTAAATATGAGCAATGGATGAGATCACAAATGTGTATGTTAATAGTGGAAACATGGACATTCTCGAGATATGGTGTCAAGGCAAAACTGATATCAAGGAAAATTTAGCAGGCAATGGTGGAAGCCATTTCTGGAAATATAAAGAAACTATGGCTATGTAAAATGGAGTGGAATTGGCGAATGTTAAATTGCAAATTCTGATGGATCAGGTGCCTGGACTACTGCATAAACTTTGTGTACACTATTATCGCCTTATGGAAGTGGATATCATGCAAGACTTTTCTGAGATTTTTTAACAAAATGGAGATGTGTGACTACCTAACATCAAATTTCCTTGTGCAAGAAGATGACTACCATGGAAGCACAAATGCTATTCTAAGCAAAGGTAAGACTGTTATATCTCCCTTAATTATTTCTTATTAAAGATTCTCAGTATGAAACATTTATGTTGCACCACTGTTGTTCTGCAGTTTGTCCACCGGTGTAATAAAAAAACATGAAGGTTGAACTCCATAGTCGGCCGGAGTGGCCGAGCGGTTCTAGGCACTTCAGTCTGGAAGTGGAAGAACGCTACAGCCACAGGTTCGAATCCTGCATCGGGCATGTATGTGTGTGATGTCCTTAGGTTAGTTAGATTTAAGTAGTTCTAGATTCTAGGGGACTGATAACCTCAGATGTTAAGTCCCATAGTGCTCAGAGCTATTTGAACCATTTTTTTTGAACTCCATAGAAGTGCACCTTCCAGACAATCAGGACTGTGAAAGGTTATGAACTACGTTCTATCTGCTTATAGTTTTAAATATTTGCCTGCAAACTATGTGGAAATCCATTTATGCATCCAATTTCATTGCTCTGTTGTAGTACTGGCTATTCTTTGTAAGCATATTCCATTTCAAAATCAGGAGGGGGTATATAGGGCATGAAAGGCTTAACCTTTTTTAATGGAACATTTGTTAATGGCAGTGGCACTAGTAAGCAATAAAAGTCTGCAAAAAGAGGAGAATGACAGACATATTGTAGATTGTCTCACAGTGGAATTCTTGTTATGCATGTGATTCCATTACTCTGCTGGAGTACTGTCTATTTCTTGTAAGTGCACTGCATCTCAAAATCAGGAGGTGATGTATATAATGTGGAAGACTGTAGATTTTTTAATGGAACATTTGTTAATGGTGGGAGGCAGTAACATACAGCTAAAATAGGACTGACAGGCAGATTGTAGGGTATCTCTTAGTAGAAATCTACGTTACAGTTCCGATTTTGTTGTTCTGCTGAAGTACTGGCTTTTATTTGGAAGCACATTGCATTTCAACATCAAGAGGAGGTGTATATGCCATAGATGAATGTAGTTTAAATGGAATATTTGTTAATGGTTGGAGGCAGTCCATGCAGCAATACTGTACTCCAGAAAGGGAACTAACAGCCATATGTAATGCAACTTGCAGAACTGGCTACTAAAAAGAGGCCTGGCAGGCATTTTATAGACAAACCTTGTTAATATATACACTAATAAGATGACATCTGTATTATACACAATGACTGTATTGTAGCTGGGGCAAAGGGTATTGTAGCTGGGGCAAACATATTTTTTTCTCAATCCAGCATCTTGTTAAAGTGTATAACCACTCTGTCTACAAGCCACAAGCGGCCCATCGGGATCATCCGACCCCAGTGTCATCCTCCGAGGAGGATGCAGATAGGAGGGGCATGGGGTCAGCACACTGCTCTCCTGGTCGTTATGATGGTATTATTGACTGAAGCCGCTGCTATTCGGTCGAGTAGCTCCTCAATTGGCATCACGAGGCTGAGTGCACTCCGAAAAATGGCAACAGCACATGGCGGCCTGGATGGTCACCCACGCCCAACAGTGCTTAACTTTGGTGATCTCATGGGAACCGGTGCATCCACTGCCTCAAGGCCGTTTAAACTGTACAACATACATCGAAATTCTATATTGAGACTGATAACACCTAAAGGGATCAATGTGTCAAGCAGACTTCAACCATTCCCTAATAAAGATTACGATCTGCAATTTATCTCTGGGGGGGATAGAGAGTAATGAGGACATATGAATGTTGCCTGGTATAGAAGTACACCTTCCAGGCAATCAAGACCGAGAAAATTTTATAAACTTGTTTTAATCTACCTGTGAGTTTTAATTCTCTACCTTTAATGTATGGAGGGGTTATTAATACAGACTCCAACAAAGACAATGACATATGTATTATACATAAGTGTTTTATTAAAGCTGGAGTAAAAATATTTTTCTCAGTTAGGGTGTTGTTCTCCACAATACCATTAAATATAGATACTGGCAAATTAGTGTTGATCGCCACAATGTTATTGCACAAGTCTTAAGGAAATAAGAAATGTATCAAACAGACTTAAACTATACCTTAGTAAAGAAATTCCACTCCTAAGTGTAGTTAATGTGTTATATGTATGAAAAATAAAGCTGGAACAGGAAGATGCAGAGCTGAAAAAAAAGACAAAAAGGGTAGTATATAGCAAAAACAATTGCCATGAAGGAGGAATACAAACTGTAATTGGAAAAATAAGAAGCCACTGTGGATGTGCAGGCTCATATATTACTTAAAACAAAGTGTACAGGAAAAATATCAGCATTTACTATGAATACTGATGGAAAGTGGTCATCTATCGGAGTGACTGCAGAAATAAATGATTCAGTGGAAGTTTATTGTTTTAAAGAATACACGAGTTTATTTTTATGAACTCCACTTTCTATATGAATCAACTTGAGGTGGTTGGTTATATTGTATCTACATGTGGTGAGCTGGATGTCATGCATCTTGCAACAGAAGAGCCTTTTGCAGAGTGAAGAACTGATGGAATAACTATATTCAATGAGCATTCGTTTGCAAAAGTTGCAGATCTAAACACTTGTACATAAATTGACAACAATGTGTGGCAGAAGAGCTGCCAACATATACCCAGGAAGATGTGGAATATGTTAGTAGTACTGTAATGCAGGAGATAAGAGGAAAAATTAAAATCTGCAATTGTTGTTGGCTAGAAGAATTACAGGTAGGAACAGACGTAAATGTTAAGGCCATAAAGGAGATATTTTACAGGAGAAAAATTATGAGGGTCATTTTTAAAGTAAGAACTGATCTGCAATGGAGTAAGAGAAACTTTATTTATGAACGTAAATTGTATCCCTAACTACAATATGCACATTTTTTTTCACTTTTTAACATAATCACCATGAACATTTAAACATCTGTCAAGTCGTGACACCAGCTTTTGAATCCCAGCAACATAGAACACTGCCACCTGACAGTTAAACCAGTCACTAACAATTTCTTTCAACAAGTTATCATTTACGAAGCGATTTCCACCAAGAAATTCCTTCAGTTTTGGAAACATGTGGAGTCTGATGGTGCTAAGTCAGGGCTGCATGGTGGACGATCCAGTAATTACCAATGAAACTTGTCCAGTTGGGTCTTCATTCCTGCCGCAACATGAGGCTGAGTATTTTCGTGAACGATGCCGTGTAACTCGCCGACTGGCGGAACCCAAGATCGAACTCACAATGACAATTGATCGTACTGTACCAACGTCGCTATGCCGTTGATGTATGGCTTCCTGCCGCGCAAAATACTTGGGCGAACCAATCGATCACTACAGCTTTAATTTGTTACAGTTTTAATTTTACAGTCGATGTTAGGACTGTGGAACGCTATCAGATTTCAGAAGATTCCAGTCGTAGCGGAGCGCCTGGCAACTACTTGAACTCTAGCTCGTACTGTAATCACACTCTCAAGGGACAAATTGAAGACAGACCAACCTTAGTATAATTACTACTGCAGCAACCTCAATCACTGACTATACAGCCGGCTCGAATATCGAATAATGATAAACAGCACCCTTACCATACACAACATCGTGACCGAACAATGATACGATTACACTGCGAACAAACACATCCAAACATTCTAATGACAATGACCACCAATATCAAGCAGTACTTACGAGATAGGCCAATTTCGCTAACAACTCCCGTTATCGTACTACAGGTCGAATCGAAGCATCAAACCTCTTTAAATACAGTACCCGTTTTTATTATGTCGAGATAAATGTCACATCTAGCTTGCAATTGTTCTCCCCACACAAAGAAATTCTCACAACGCAGTATATTATCTCTGGAAAAGTCTCGTAACCTTTTAATTACTTACAAAATTTCTGTTCCATATATCGTCGTGTTATGACCACTTTGTATTAAGACTCTTCCCCCAATATCGACAAGAATTAAAATAGTTTATGCTGCCACTAAATCTCTTTCCGCTTAGGCCAGCGTTGCTCTGAAAATAACACGACATCACATACTCCACAGATGGACCATTCTCTGTTATCGGCGTAATCGTTGACTTTCCCGTAATAAATTTCGACAACTTCCATTCAAAGTTAGGTTACTTAGGGTGGAAAGAGTTCCATCAATGAAATCGTTTTAACTGTTTAACATACTTAACCTCTGTATATTTAACGTAGATCAACTCAATTGATGAACCTTTTTGATCAGGCAACACTTACAAATATCATCATGTACTTATGTCCTGCAAAGCGTTATTAAGATTGCTTTTCTCGCAAAATATATATGCACGCACACCAGCTACTAATTGAATACACGTAAGGTTTCTGTTAACCCCAGAAAAGTTGAATTTATTGTCTCTAGGTATTTCAGTGCACTTTTATTCATGTAAGTGCGGGAGGACCATCAACGAGTACCACACCCCACAAAACGGAAATTCAGTAATCCAAAAAATAGAAACAAAAACCCTAGGTGCCACCGCTACTTTAAATCTAACCTTAAATAACAATTTTACACAAATCTGAACCTATTCAGGCGTTGACAAGACGCGACCAGCTAAGTTCCCTAACTCAAATTCAGCCACTCGTCACTTTGGCTAATCAAGTTTTTGTTTAGCTGCGTGTTGCTTGTAAAATGGTTCCTTTATTTTCGCCGCTTATCAGCTCCACTACGGAGAAACAGTTCGAGTCTGTACGAGCCCATGCTACGCCAGCTGTAGGATTATGGTATTTAAACAATAACAAAAATGTGTTCGAGGTTTCACCTTCTCGACCCACACACCAATCACTTCCAAACCACTCCAACTAGATAGCTAACAACCCAATTATCTCTAGGGGAGCTGCAATCATTAATCATACACCACGGATCAGTTTCACCGATTCCAAAAAGTCAGCACCTACAAATCTACTTCTCTCTCTAACCAGGCTCATGGTGATTTACCACAGCAAACTATGTCTTACGACCGATACTGTCCACAAGACGACAATCAATTGATAGCCTGAGCACCTAAATTCGCCAAAACCAATGTATCACCAGCGACTATTCATAAAATCACACAGAATCTCTGTACATTCCGTTGTTCAGCATTAGGAGGAAACAACCGTCACAGCCACGTATATGAAAAGGGGTCTAACAGACTAAATAGCCACGCTGCCTCCGTGAGCTGCATCGAATTAAAATACTGGTTCTACCAATCAAAACTTCTTTCCCTCTGCCAAGCCTTAACCGTCAGCTGCAGTGCCTCAATACACCACGCAATGGGTCGCTCTACTATCAGACCTAGACACACACCGATATGTCTACTTAGTCGGTGAGAGGTCTACTTGGGAACTAACTAACTCTTTACGTCATACAATAGGAACCAATTTTACGAACAAACACGCAGCGCCATGCCAACTTTTGACAATCAATTATTCATTGATGCTGTCGGTCATCTAAGACAGCGGCCGGCTGCTGCGCGTCGCTCAGGTAAAATCTATGGACCCAGCAATGGCGAGTTGCTGCATCGCTGAAGTCGCACACGCTCACCACCTGTAGTTTTTCTTTCTTTCTTTTTTTTTTTTTTCGTTGACGCTCTCGGATCATGTACAACATATTTTTGTTTACGTAACACACCGTACACGTATATTTACAGTAACTACCAGGTGTTATAATTACGTTATTGGGTAGGATGCTCAGCACTAGTAAGGGCGAACGTAACCCGTGCGTTTTGACACAGCACAGCCGCTAGCGAGCAGTCCCCATCGACGATTCTGAATAGTGTACCTGATCTTTAATAATGTTTCACAGTACCTCTCAGCATTTATTGTCATTCCTCCTGGCAAAAAGTCGTAATTGAAAATGCCTTTCCTATCCCAAAAAACTGTGGCCATGATTTTCCGTGCTGAAGGTTCTTGTTTGAATTTTCGTAGTTTCGCCGGGGAGTTCGAATGATCCCACCACTGCATTGACGTTTATTCTCTGGAGTGTAGTGAGCAATCCTTGTTTTATCACCAGTCATAATGTGACTCAAGAACTCGTCGCCATCCTTGTGACAGAACTCCAAAAATGACAAAGAATGTGTCATTCGCTTTGTTTTATGTTCTTCTGTCAAAATTTTCGGCATCCATCTCGCACACATTTTTTTGCAATGAAGTTTGTTAGTAACAATGTGAAAAATTACTGATCTTGAAACTCATGGAAATTTCTGATGAAACTCGTCAATAGTGAAGCACCTGTCTTGACGAATTGCCCCATCAACTTTTTATGTCAAGTCTTCACTCAAGACATTAGGCCATCCAAATTGTTCTTGATCATGAACATTTGTCCTTTCCTCATTAAACAGCCTACACCATTGATACACAGTGCCATCATTCATTACACCTACGCCATAAGCTTCAACAAGCTGCCAGTGAATTTCAGAATGACGAACTTGTTTTGCATTAAAGAACCGAATAAGCGAGCGCAGTTCACGATCGGTAGGATTATTGATTGACATGGCGACAAACGAAGCAGTATAATCATACAACCAACACCGGCAGAGACGTGAAACGTAATGGCGGCGTAGTGATAGACTGGCCACGATTAGACGACAGTGGAAAAAGTCACGTGACAGGATGCGCCAAACGATGCGCTATCGGTTCTTATTTTAAAATATTTGTCAAAGTAGTGGTTGAAGAAAGAATTAGATGAATCGGATGTAGATTTATATTATAGGTTAATAATTAAGGTGGATGGTATTAAAACTACATCAAGAAAACATAAAGAGAGAGTTGTTCTCCGTATGTACATGTGTATGCAAAGATTAATGAAGGTTTTGTACCCAAATATTTGCTTTCTTATTCGCTATCCTGTCAAAAGAAAAAAAACCTAAAAAGCCTCCTGTTTATGGAGATTTAAATGCTACTTTTGGATGGTAACGTTAAAGAATAGCAGAACATCAGTTCTTAGAGCCAAGCGCAGGTGTTTAGCTCGTCTGCGTGAAACACGACATTATGATAAAAATAGCATTTCTCCTTGATGAGAAGGATAATGTGTGACATAAGAGTAAACAAAGCAATGCATAATTAAAGGTTCAGCAGCAAGACTTGTTTGACCATTGATCTGAAGACCTGTTCATCTGCCTCCACAACTGTTTCACCACAATCTGGCGATTGTCGAACAGTGCACCCATCGTGTACATAGTGGAGGGTATCTAAAAAATTTAAAAAAATTACACAAAACGCTGGCAGCCATAACATCAAGAAGCTACAAGAGAGTAAGATGTTATACTAAGAAATGTGAAGGTTGTAAGCAAGGAGTACATGTGGGGGTTGGGGGGGGGAGGGGGTTGATATACAGGGTGGTCCATTGATAGTGACCAGGCCAAATATCTCACGAAATAAGCATCAAAAACTGTAAAGAACGAAACTCGTCTAGCTTGAAGGGGGAAACCAGATGACGCTATGGTTGACCCGCTAGATGGCGCTGCCATAGGTCAAACGGATATCAACTGCGTTTTTTAAAATAGGAACCGCCAATTTTTATTACATATTCGTGTAGTACGTAAAGAAATATGAATGTTTTAGTTGGACCACTTTTTTCGCTTTGTGATAGATGGCGCTGTAATAGTCACAAACGTATAAGTACGTGGTATCACGTAACATTCCGCCAGTGCGGACGGTATTTGCTTCGTGATACATTACCCGTGTTAAAATGGACCGTTTACCAATTGCGGAAAAGGTCGATGATATCGTGTTGATGTATGGCTATTGTGATCTAAATGCCCAACGGGCGTGTGCTATGTATGCTGCTCGGTATCCTGGACGACATCATCCAAGTGTCCGGACCGTTCGCCGGATAGTTACGTTATTTAAGGAAACAGGAAGTGTTCAGCCACATGTGAAACGTCAACTACGACCTGCAACAAATGATGATGCCCAAGTAGGTGTTTTAGCAGCTGTCGCGGCTAGTCCGCACATCAGTAGCAGACAAATTGCGCGAGAATCGGGAATCTCAAGAACGTCGTTGTTGAGAATGCTACATCAACATCGATTGCACCCGTACCATATTTCTATGCACCAGGAATTGCACGACTTTGAACGTCGTGTACAGTTCTGCCACTGGGCACAAGAGAAATTACGGGACGATGACAGATTTTTTGCACGCGTTCTATTTAACGACGAAGCGTCATTCATCAACAGCGGTAACATAAGCCGGCATAATATGCACTATTGGGCAACGGAAAATCCACGATAGCTACGACAAGTAGAACATCAGCGACCTTGGCGGGTTAATGTATTGTGTGGAATTATGGGACGAAGGATAACTGGCCCCCAATTTATCGATGGTGCACTGTATGCTGATTTCCTACGTAATGTTCTACCGATGTTACTACAAGATGTTTGACTGCATGGCAGAATGGCGATGTACTTCCAACATGATGGATGTCCGGCACATACACTCCTGGAAATGGAAAAAAGAACACATTGACACCGGTGTGTCAGACCCACCATACTTGCTCCGGACACTGCGAGAGGGCTGTACAAGCAATGATCACACGCACGGCGGACACATCAGGAACCGCGGTGTTGGCCGTCGAATGGCGCTAGCTGCGCAGCATTTGTGCACCACCGCCGTCAGTGTCAGCCAGTTTGCCGTGGCATACGGAGCTCCATCGCAGTCTTTAACACTGGTAGCACGCCGCGACAGCGTGGACGTGAACCGTATGTGCAGTTGACGGACTTTGAGCGAGGGCATATAGTGGGCATGCGGGAGGCCGGGTGGACGTACCGCCGAATTGCTCAACACGTGGGGCGTGAGGTCTCCACAGTACATCGATGTTGTCGCCAGTGGTCGGCGGAAGGTGCACGTGCCCGTCGACCTGGGACCGGACCGCAGCGACGCACGGATGCACGCCAAGACCGTAGGATCCTACGCAGTGCCGTAGGGGACCGCACCGCCACTTCCCAGCAAATTAGGGACACTGTTGCTCCTGGGGTATCGGCGAGGACCATTCGCAACCGTCTCCATGAAGCTGGGCTACGGTCCCGCACACCGTTAGGCCGTCTTCCGCTCACGCCCCAACATCGTACAGCCCGCCTCCAGTGGTGTCGCGACAGGCGTGAATGGAGGGACGAATGGAGACGTGTCGTCTTCAGCGATGAGAGTCGCTTCTGCCTTGGTGCCAATGATGGTCGTATGCGTGTTTGGCGCCGTGCAGGTGAGCGCCACAATCAGGACTGCATACGACCGAGGCACACAGGGCCAACACCCGGCATCATGGTGTGGGGAGCGATCTCCTACACTGGCCGTACACCACTGGTGATCGTCGAGGGGACACTGAATAGTGCACGGTACATCCAAACCGTCATCGAACCCATCGTTCTACCATTCCTAGACCGGCAAGGGAACTTGCTGTTCCAACAGGACAATGCACGTCCGCATGTATCCCGTGCCACCCAACGTGCTCTAGAAGGTGTAAGTCAACTACCCTGGCCAGCAAGATCTCCGGATCTGCCCCCATTGAGCATGTTTGGGACTGGATGAAGCGCCGTCTCACGCGGTCTGCACGTCCAGCACGAACGCTGGTCCAACTGAGGCGCCAGGTGGAAATGGCATGGCAAGCCGTTCCACAGGACTACATCCAGCATCTCTACGATTGTCTCCATGGGAGAATAGCAGCCTGCATTGCTGCGAAAGGTGGATATACACTGTACTAGTGCCGACATTGTGCATGCTCTGTTGCCTGTGTCTATGTGCCTGTGGTTCTGTCAGTGTGATCATGTGATGTATCTGACCCCAGGAATGTGTCAATAAAGTTTCCCCTTCCTGGGACAATGAATTCACGGTGTTCTTATTTCAATTTCCAGGAGTGTAGTTCGCGTGCGGTTGAAGCGGTATTGAATAGCATATTTCATGACAGGTGGATTGGTCGTCGAAGCACCATACCATGGCCCGCACGTTCACAGGATCTGACGTCCCCGGATTTCTTTCTGTGGGGAAAGCTGAAGGATATTTGCTATCGTGATCCACCGACAACGCCTGACAACATGCGTCAGCGCATTTTCAGTGCATGTGCGAACATTACGGAAGGCGAACTACTCGCTGTTGAGAGGAATGTCGTTACACGTATTGCCAAATGCACCGAGGTTGACGGACATCATTTTGAGCATTTATTGCATTAATGTGGTATTTACAGGTAATCACGCTGTAACAGCATGCGTTCTCAGAAATGATAAGTTCACAAAGGTACATGTATCACATTGGAACAACCGAAATTAAATGTTCAAACGTACCTACGTTCTGTATTTTAATTTAAAAAACCTACCTGTTACCAACCTAAGGCAGCGCCATCTAGCAGGCCAACCATAGCGCCATCTGGTTTCCCCCTTCAAGCTAGACAAGTTTCGTTCTTTGTAGTTTTTTCGTTTGACGCTTATTTCGTGAGATATTTGGCCCGGTCACGATCAGTGGACCACCCTGTATATAAGAAGGATGGGTTTAGGAGCTGACATGGATACTTTAGCGCTTTTCAATGTTGGAGAACTGGTTATTCTTCATGTTTTTAATGTTCCTGTTAACACAGATCGATGAAACGGATTTCGAATGATGGCGTAAAATATTGCTTTAAAAACATTTTGTTTGTAAGAGACACAGTCTAACATTTTCTGTGACAATTGGGGTCAGATTTAAGTTTCAATGAGCAGTATTTGCTTGGCTGTTTTCACCTACAAATGCAAACACTTAGACTCTTAGGAGGGACATTGTATTTCCGATCACTGATGCAGAGTTAGGTGTCCAGATACTTTTGATCAGATAGTGTCTGCCGCCAAAGAATGATGAGTTTTATTGTATATTACAGCCCAGAAAAAAACGGTTTCTGTAGAAGATAACTATTCTGGCAGTAGTGGCATGTTAAGATGATTGAATGTTAATAATAACTCATTACTGGCAATATCCTCAGAAATTTTATAGACATGCAATAAAAAGATATTAGAGCAGTTAATATAACTTGCATTCTGTGTGTAAAATCTGTAAGGTTCAGCCTGTCAGTCTTATCGAGGTCTCTGCTGATACCAATGCTGCTCACATGTCAATGCTAGCACTCTCTCTTATCTCAAGTGTGTGGGATGCTTATGGCCGTTGCTGGCTGGAGTGGCCAACGCACAAGTTTCAGCTTTCCAGCAGTTATTTACCATATGTGAGCGATTTCTTTTAACAGTTGGTGGCTGGTGCGACAGATAAGGCTCAAGTGACCGTTCTTCATCTCACTTACGCTCTCCACTAGTGTTTTATGTCAACTATGTGACAACTTTGTGGCCATTGCCTTTGTGATTAAAGGAATGCCCGAGAGGTCATCTCACTTTCTGTCTTCAGTAGTGTTAACTCTGTGAGGTGTGTGAGACACTTTTGCCTGTGTGACAGGGAGTAGCTGTTCCCCCAATGTTGTCACTCCAGTAGCATAACTAGCATTGTGGCAGGACGATCGCGAGGGGCCATGCTCATTTATGAAACAGATAATAGAAAATATTTTCTGTTTGTTTTAAATAAAGCTCATTCCTCTACCATTTCCATCCAATGTTTCTGGTGGGGGTAAGAGCCCAACTGCGGCAAAGTATTTACAGTGCAGTTTCTTGATGTCTTGTGCATGTTTTTTCAATGTAAACCACTTGCCTGTAGAATGTTGCTGCTATGCTCTTCCCGCCGTTATTTCCAAGTCTACCGTAATCTTCCAGGTCAGACTCCTCTAAGGCATTCTGTTAGTGATGCCAACGTTTTTAGCCCTCTAACAATTTAGAGCTAAGTTACTTATAGGGAAATCGTAGACTTGGTGAATAGCAGGGGTGTATTTTTTCCGGTGCGCTAATTGTTTAACATGGGATAGCATTGTGTTTGTTAAAAAATCGCACTGTGGTAATTATTTAGTGTGAAATCTCGCTGTATTTGTTAAAATATCAGACTGTGGTAACTGTTTAAAAGTTTCGAGCTGAGCCTCTTGAAAAGTGGGAGACAGTCAGTCAAAAAATGTAACAAGTTAATCAAAAATTATAAACAGTAATGAAAGATGGTCATACGTTGGAGTACCTGCAAAAACTGGCATTATTTCTAAGATGCTATGATGTCGGTCATTAATAATGCAGGCACAATTTATTCATAGATTTGGTATGTAGTAATAGTTTATTTGTTGAAATAATGTACTGTAGTAATTGTTCAGTCTCATATTTTCGTGTGTCTTTGTAGTATGATCGTGAAAAGTGAGCAAAAATTGGTCAAAAAGTACAACAAATTGCTCCAAACTTGTAAACAGCAATGAGAGATGATCATATGTTGAGTGTTAACGGAAAATGGAATTTTTTTACCGCACTATTACAGTAATGAGGGGAAGTGGTTAATAATACTTACATTCCACTGTTCAGTTACTTTTTACTATGTGGGGGATGGTGGCTGACCTCCCTGATGATCTTTCCACTACAGTGCACAGACCTCCAACAACAAGGGGCACACAATTGGCCTAAAGAGAGAAGTGGGAGTAAGAGAGAGGAGTTGATTTACCGCCATTTTTAAGTCAGCGTATTGACCTAGATCAACGGGAAGAGGGCGTTCTTGATTTTGTGCCTTGTACTGGAATAGTGGGTAGGTGAGCTTGGAGGTGCTTATCTTGACTTCTGTTTGGTATCAGATGACATACCGATCTTATATATACCATACGCAATAGCTCAAGAGGCCTGGCCAGTAACGTTGAGATTAGATCATAACCTGTTCCAGAACCCCGATACCTCTGCTACTTGTGTTTGTGGGAATGTCTTACTACCTCTGAATGTGCCTGACAGCTTGTGAGAGTGCATTATACCAGGTATATAAAAACTGCTACAACAATCAGTTTCTGTTTATAATTAGGTTACTAATGTTGTCCCTTTCTAAGTCAGAACCCATTGCTTCGTTTCTACAGTATCCCATACTAGTGGAAACAAGCAGATATCGTCATATTTTCGAATCTGGCGCATAATGAGTTGGCTTCTTGAAATGTTTTAGTTCATTAATGGAGTTTCGAAATTTGTGTAATAGTAACGAGTAACAGGTCACAAAAAACCATGGGGAGAATACTTATCGTCATAGATTTTGGCCTTATCTTACAAAAAACTAAAATACAGTCAATCAATCACAAATCCAATACGACAAGAAAATGATTTTCCATGAGTCACTACAATAAACGCTCCTGTAAAAGGCTTAATAACGTGTATATTCACAACTGTCTCCACAAGGATTTAAAGTCACTTAGTCTTGTACAGAAAGGTGTGCATTATTTCAGGAATACACATTTTCACAATTTCAGTGCAGTAATGTGTTTATAGGAAATATGTGTGTGTGTGTGTGTGTAAGTACAATCTAACTTCTGCACCATTCCTGTGCAGTAATGTGTTCATTGTAAATAAGTATTATAGTAGCTGTATTACGCGTTTATTACCTTATAAATAAATAAATAAACTTTTTTATTTTAAATTCAGTGCATTAGTATTTGTAAAATGGCTCTTTCATATAGTGTTCATTAAAAAAGGACGAGCATTCCGCTTGGGACCTGTGGAATGGTACATTAGCTTGTTTTAGATGTAAATATTTGTCATGTATTGTTTTTCTGACATGTTCTACATCCTGGAGGACCTCCTCACTATGGATCAATTGGAATGAAAGTAAATCGAATCTAATCTAATCCAACCAAAATGGTTAACATTACTGTGGTACAGAAGGATCAGGGTTCAATAACCAGCTCCTCCTCAGATATTTTTCTGAGACAGAGATGTCTAGAATGGAGTCCTCTCGGACTGGTGAGGCCAAATGAGGAGCTGCTTGAATAAAGAAACAACCACATTATCAGGTTTCGTCTCCTGGCAGTGACAGCTGGACAAATCGGAGACATGCTGGTGACATGTCCCAGAATCATATATAGCTCCTCTCGCTGCCTGGTAGGCAGCAACCAGCCAGTCAGAATAGGCCTAAAGCCTAATCCTTGAGCGTTTACGTTTTACATATACTCACAGTTATTGATTGAGTTTTGCCAAGCTTTGTGAAAGACGAATTTTCTTTCATTCTCTTGGCCACCACGTGCGACGAGTGTTTGAAGTTCACCTTTATTTTGAGAGTGTGTTATAAAATGTTTCCATACCACTGTATGAATTCAGAATAAAATTAATGAATGTTGTTGTTGTGGTCTTCAGTCCTAAGACTGGTTTGATGCAGCTCTCCATGCTACTCTATCCTGTGCAAGCTTCTTCATCTCCCAGTACCTACTGCAACCTACATCCTTCTGAATCTGCTTAGTGTATTCATCTCTTGGTCTCCCCCTACGATTTTTACCCTCCACGCTGCCCTACAATACTAAATTGGTGATCCCTTGATGCCTCAGAACATGTCCTACCAACCGATCCCTTCTTCTGGTCAAGTTGTGCCACAAACTTCTCTTCTCCCCAATCCTATTCAATACTTCCTCATTAGTTATGTGATCTACCCATCTAATATTCAGCATTCTTCTGTAGCACCACATTTCGAAAGCTTCTATTCTCTTCTTGTCCAAACTATTTACCGTCCATGTTTCACTTCCATACATGGCTACACTCCATACAAATACTTTCAGAAATGACTTCCTGATACTTAAATCTATACTCGATGTTAACAAATTTCTCTTCTTCAGAAATGCTTTCCTTGCCATTGCCAGTCTACATTATATATCCTCTCTACTTCGACCATCATCAGTTATTTTGCTCCCCAAATAGCAAAACTCCTAATCTAATACCCTCAACATCACCCGACTTAATTCGACTACATTCCATTATCCTCGTTTTGCTTTTGTTGATGTTCATCTTATATCCTCCCTTCAAGACACCATCCATTCCGTTCAACTGCTCTTCCAAGTCCTTTGCTGTCTCTGACAGAATTACAATGTCATCGGCAAACCTCAAAGTTTTTATTTCTTCTCCCCCCTGTCTCATTCCCTTCCCAACCACTGCTTCCCTTTCATGCCCCTCGACTCTTATAACTGCCATCTGGTTTCTGTACAAATTGTAAATAGCCTTTCGCTCCCTGTATTTTATCCCTGCCACCTTTAGAATTTGAAAGAGAGTATTCCAGTCAACATTGTCAAAAGCTTTCTCTAAGTCTACAAATGCTAGAAACGTAGGTTTGCCTTTCCTTAATCTAGCCTCTAAGATAAGTCGTAAGGTCAGTATTGCCTCACGTGTTCCAGTATTTCTACGGAATCCAAACTGATCTTCTCCGAGGTCGGCTTCTACTAGTTTTTCCATTTGTCTGTAAAGAATTCGTGTTAGTATTTTGCAGCTGTGGCTTATTAAACTGATTGTTCGGTAATTTTTACATCTGTCAACACCTGATTTCTTTGGGATTGGAATTATTATATTCTTCTTGATGTCTGAGGGTATTTCGCCTGATTCATACATCTTGCTCACCAGATGGTAGAGTTTTGTCAGGACTGGCTCTCCCAAGGCTGTCAGTAGTTCCAATGGAATGTTGTCTACTCCGGAGGCCTTGTTTCGACCCAGGTCTTTCAGTGCACTGTCAAACTCTTCACGCAGTATCGTATCTCCCATTTCATCTTCATCTACATCCTCTTCCATTTCCATAATATTGTCCTCAAGTGCATCGCCCTTATATAGACCCTCTATATACTCCTTCCACCTTTCTGCTTTCCCTTCTTTGCTTAGAACTGGGTTTCCATCTGAGCTCTTGATGTTCATAGAAGTGGTTCTCTTATCTCCAAATTAATGAATATCTACGGTAAATTTTGATACCGTGACTAACCCAAATTGTGTGGAATCTATGAGTATGGAGGGATGGCAGTTTCTACCGTACTGATTTATGACCCTTTTGCAAACAAAAACAACTCTTTGTTTCATGAGCACCCCGTGCATTTTATTAAAAAAATTGATGGAAGAGTCCTGCGTGTCATCGTTTCTGTAATCGCGCGAGCCTCTCATGACAGCAGCTACAGAGTCCTCGTCCACTGCCACTAGTGCTGTTACAAAACCACGCTGCAGTGTTCTTGGAGAGGCCGCCTCTTCGCATCTACGGATGAGATGCCATCTCAGCCAATGGTCGTTCGCACGTCTCGGCAGCAGCAGACACATCTGTAATAACAAATCACACTTGCAACACATAAGCCTTTCCCCTCAAGCCAGCATGCAAGTCTCAGCAGAGGACTATTGCCTCACCACCGTATGTGGGTAGTAGTAATCAGTCTTAAAAAATGTTCAAATGTGTGTGAAATCTTATGGGACTTAACTGCTAAGGTCATAAGTCCCTAAGCTTACACACTACTTAACCTAAATTATCCTAAGGGCAAACACACACACCCATGCCCGAAGGAGGACTCGAACCTCCGCCAGGACCAGCCGCACAGTCCATGACTGCTGCGCCTAAGACCGCTCGGCTAATCCTGCGCGGCAATATCAGTCTTAAAAACACTGTAATAATAATTTTGTAACTCACCTATTGTATTGTATTGTATGTTAACCGGGGATCTAGAAACGACGGAGAGGCTCCGTCCCCGCCGCAGCCGCAGTGGTCCACAACCCTACGACGACTACCGCAGTCCACTTCACCCCTCCACCGCCCCACATCGAACCCAGGGTTATTGTGCAGTTCGGACTCCGGTGGACCCCTCAGGGAACGTCTCACACCAGACGAGGGTAACCCCTATGTTTGCGTGGTAGAGTAATGGTGGCGTACGCGTACGTGGAGAACTTGTTTGTGCAGCAATCGCCGACATAGTGTAACAGAGGCGGAATAAGGGGAACCAGCCCGCATTCGCCGAGGCAGATGGAAAACCGCCTAAAAACCATCCACAGACTGGCCGGTTCAGCGAACCTCGACACAAATCCGCCGGGCGGATTCGTGCCGGGGATCAGGCGCTCCTTCCCGCCCGGAAAGCCATGCGTTAGACCGCACGGCCAATCGGGCGGGCAACTAACCTATTACTCGTTGAGGATTTCCAGAAATGAGATTTTATTAACAGTCCATCACCCTGATATGTTTTCCGTAGCAAGACCTGTACACTAACCATTCTATGTCGGCTGTACGATGAACTAAAAGTCATCATACTCTGACAGGAGACTGAGCGTGGGCAGTCCGCTCGCCATGCCGTCGCATTCTATTGTTATACTGCGTGTGTACATAAAGAGAATGTCTACACATTAATTAAACACAGCAGGGTCTACAGTCCTTGAGGCTCAAGCTTAGATATTGTAGCTAACATTTCCACCTCGTTTTTTATGCACAGACACATACAGATTATTTTCCAACTGTACTAGATTTATATAATCTCCTCGACATGCTTGCCAATGCATCCCAATATTTCTCTCACTGTCATACTGTCCTTATCATGCAGGAAAAATTGTATTTTTTTTCCATGATGTCATGTTCCACAGATATGAATGCGGACATCCAACGACTTGCACTATTGTACTAATGGGAGACATGGGCGTCACTCCTAAAAGTTGTCAGTTGTATTTTCTCCTATGTTGCGTAGATGTTTTCAATTTCGTTTTTACAGTTTGTAGCTGGTGTCATCTAAAACAAATGCTGCTCATCATGTCTTTCATGCAACGCCCAGTGTCGACTGAAAGCGGCAGTTTGCTTCCTGTTCTCAACAAAATGATTTTGTAGTATAGTTTTACGTACCCATTTGATAGAGTAGTCCTATATTACTCTAACGTGATACGTCTTTAATCGATTTGTGTTAACAGGGAAATTAAAACATGAAGAATAACCAGCACTCTCACAGAGCAAAGTACAACACACAGGCATAGGTATTCACACCCCACACAACTAATCTATTCTTTCAGCTAGCTTTCAAATGAGATCGGTTGTGTAATACAGGTGTCGAACAGTCCATTAAGAGCACAGTCGTGTAATCATTTGCGTACTGCATAGAAACTTAAGTTGGGGTGTTGCTGTGTGGTACTGCTTTTCCCTACATTCTTGGCATTAACAAACGCTCCATCAGAACTACAGTCTGTACCAAATCTTGCGTTTGTCCACAACACCCGAATAATTGCACCACATCAAGTGCGTCAAAACTCAAAACGACCAGTGGTGGATGACAGGATTTCTCCTCGGTAATCTTGTAAACGTGCAACTATTCCCACCAGAAAACAGGCAAAACAATCTCCTCTACTCAGACATGACGCAAAAATTAGAGGCACTACTTTACACCAACTGACACCACAGCCTGATCTCCAACCAGAGTGCTGGAGTACTAGAATTTGGTGCCGGAAGCGTGCAAGTGCACATGACCATTTCTGATATCTGCCCGCTGCCATAAGAACTTGCCCCCCCTTCTAACAGCCGTACACCGCAAGTCTCTAGAGGAACGGAAGGTTCCAAATGATTGGAAAAGAGCACAGGTAGTTCCAGTTTTCAAGAAGGGTCGTCGAGCAGATGCGCAAAACTATAGGCCTATATCTCTGACATCGATCTGTTGTAGAATTTTAGAACATGTTTTTTGCTCGCGTATCATGTCTCTTCTGGAAACCTAAAATCTACTCTGTAGAAATCAACATGGATTCCGGAAACAGCGATCGTGTGAGACCCAACTCGCTTTATTTATTCATGAGACTCAGAAAATATTAGATACAGGCTCCCAGGTAGATGCCATTTTCCTTGACTTCCGGAAGGCGTTCGATACAGTTCCGCACTGTCGCCTGATAAGCAAAGTAAGAGCCTACGGAATATCAGACCAGCTGTGTGGATGGATTGAAGAGTTTTTAGCAAACAGAACACAGCATGTTGTTCTCAATGGAGAGATGTCTACAGACGTTAAAGTAACCTCTGGCGTGCCACAGGGGGGTGTTATGGGACCATTGTTTTTCACAGTACATATAAATGACCTAGTAGATAGTGTCGGAAGTTACATGCGGCTTTTTGCGGATGATGCTCTAGTATACAGAGAAGTTGCAGCATCAGAAAATTGCAGCGAAATGCAGGAAGATCTGCAGCGGATGGGCACTTGATGCAGGGAGTGGCAACTGACCATTAAGATAGACAAATGTAATATAATGCGAATACATAGAAAGAAGGATCCTTTATTGTATGATTATACGATAGCGGAACAAACACTGGTAGCAGTTACTTCTGTAAAATATCTGGAAGTATGCGTACAGAACGATTTGAAGTGGGATGATCATATAAAATTAATTGTTGGTAAGGCGGGTGCCAGGTTGAGATTCATTGGGAGAGTCCTTAGAAAATGTAGTCCATCAACAAAGGAGATCGCTTACAAAACACTCTTTCTACCTATACTTGAGTATTGCTCATCAGTGTGGGATCCGTACCAGGTCGGGTTGACAGAGGAGATAGAGAAGATCCAAAGAAGAGGGGCGCGTTTCGTCACACGGTTATTTGGTAAGCGTGATAGCGTTACGGGGATGTTTAACAAAAAGTGGCAGACTCTACAAGAGAGGCGCTCTGCATCGCGGTGTAGCTTGCTGTCCAGGTTTCGAGAGGGTGCGTTTCTGGATGAGGTATCGAATATATTGCTTCCCCCTACTTATACCTCCCGAGGAGATCACGAATGTAAAACTAGAGAGATTTGAGCGCTCACGGAGGCTTTCCGGCAGTCGTTCTTCTCGCGAACCATACGCGACTGGAACAGGAAAGGGAGGTAATGACAGTGGCACGTAAAATGCCCTTCGCCACACACCATTGAGTGGCTTGCGGAGTATAAATGTACATGTAGATGTACAATTGTTACAGCTCGTCAAAAAAGTGATAATGCAAAAAAGAAGAAAATAACGTTTTCCCCTCGCAGGTTCGAATCATGCGTCGGGCATGGATGTGTGTGATGTCTTTAGGTTAGTTAGGTTTAAGTAGTTCTAAGTTCTAGGGGACTTCTGACCACAGCAGTTGAGTCCCATAGTGCTCAGAGCCATTTGAACCAGTTTGAACGTTTTCCCACGGCGCAGATGTCGTTTTGATGATGACTGGATACAGAGAAGTTAAAAATATAAAGAATGGTGGCATGAGGGCTGTATGGATCATGAAGGTTTAGGACGCCTGTGCAGGTATGAGTATGCAGTTAAAAGCTTTTGTATTCTCGCTCTTATTGTGCTTCTTGAGATTAGAAATGCATTTATTTTGGCAATGATTAATATGTAGCAGCTTAAATGGCAAATTAGTGTATAAACATTTAGATTACAAGGAATGATTAAGTATATATCCAAATTTTGTTTAACTGCGTACTCTTGCCCGAATCTCCCTTGCACCTGACACTTCATAACAAGTCGGAGGTAGGCAACAGCATATTACCTAATCAAAGCAAAGCAGGATTTCCGCATTTATCTCAAAGCATATTTTTCGAACTCGAGACTGAGTTACTGACACGTAATGCCAGAAATGAAAGTTATAATACCTGTCAGAATAAATATAACTATCATTAAGATTCCTGCACGAGGTGCCCCTGCATAGTATTTGGAATCGATTTCCAATACTGAACTGAGCGTCAGCATTCCAGAAACAAACATTAAGAGTAACATTAGGAGGCGTTGCATGTCGGAAGTGAAAACAGTGACCGGAAAGGGGAACTAACCTCTTTACGAAGCGTTTCATAGAACTAGTGGGAGACGAAGGCTCACTTTGTAGCACGTAATACTTCCGAGGCGAGAAAGCAGAGCTCCGGCACACTCACTCAGCACTGAGGTGGCACGACATTCCTGCTGCACGCCAACACGCGAACTGTTGATCACGGTCCTGAAGACCCGCCAGGTCCAACGAGTAAATTTTAGTATATCTTTTTCTGATAAATACTACACTACTAGCCATTAAAATTGCTACACCAAGAAGATGACGTGCTACAGATTTGAAATTTAACCGACAGGAAGAAGATGCTGTGATATGCAAATGATTTGCTTTTCAGAGCATTCACACAAGGTTGGCGCCGGTGGCGACACCCGCAACGTGCTGACATGAGGAAAGTTTCTAACCGATTTCTCATACACAAACAGCAGTTGACAGGCGTTGCCTGGTGAAACGTTGTTGTGATGCCTCGTCTAATGAGGTGAAATGGGTACCATCACGTTTCCGACTTCGATTAAGGTCGGATTGTAGACTATCGCAATTGCGGTTTATCGCATCGCTGACACTGACGGCGGCGGTGCACAAATGCTGCGCAGCTAGCGCCATTCGACGGCCAACACCGCGGTTCCTGGTGTGTCCGCTGTGCCGTGCGTGTGATCATTGCTTGTACAGCCCTCTCGCAGTGTCCGGAGCAAGTATGGTGGGTCTGACACACCGGTGTCAATGTGTTCTTTTTTCCATTTCCAGGAGTGTATAATGGAAACTGATTAATAATTGCTGCTTAAATAATTAAAAAAAGTAATTTTGGAAGAATAATTAAAAAAATTGGAAGGTACTCATATCCTGAGCGAACTATAACTGACATTAATATCAACAGACCCTCAATATTCAACATATATATTCAGCATTTAAATGTAAGTATTCTTTTTCTTGTTACCGCCATTGTGCATAGAGCTTGGTATGATAATACTGGTTCCGGATCGCCCTTTTATGCTCACGCAAATTATTCTTGTCTGCTTTGGTGCAGGATTCTCGGCGCGTCACGGAATGATGATCAGACGTGTATGGTCGTCGTGAATGTATGAATAAACTTTGCTATCTCGATAACTTTCTATAACACCTTTTAATGTACAATTGGAATACACATTTTTTAACAACATTAACTCTGCGGAAATCGCCATACGTCCACCCGCTACCACTTATAGAGACAAACAGATGAATATAAAGAAATTAAAAATTGAAGAGCATATCTCTACTTGTTTTGTTTGTGACCCAATAGTATCGCTGGTGCAAAATAACTCATTTTATAACTAATATGTATAAAAAGAAAAGAACGAGGGAGAAAAAAAATGGTTCAAATGGCTCTGAGCACTATGGGACTCAACATCTTAGGTCATAAGTCCCCTAGAACTTAGAACTACTTAAACCTAACTAACCTAAGGACATCACACACACCCATGCCCGAGGCAGGATTCGAACCTGCGACCGTAGCAGCCCCGCGGTTCCGGACTGCAGCGCCAGAACCGCTAGACCACTGCGGCCGGCGAGGGAGAAAAGAAAAGAAAAAAATAATACTAACATGATGCATTATAATTGCCCCCCCACTGACGTCATATGGAGGTTCACAGTGTGAGCTTATTTCTCTTTTTATGGGTTGATAACTCTGGACACTGTGGGCATAACCTTTATTTTTCGGCCATTGGGGTTATCCCATATGTGTACCAATTTATACAGGCATACATACATACATAAGTTTTCCTTCATAACAAAGTACTTGCCGTAACTGCATAGTCCCGTTATTGTCAGTCAGTATCTGCCCAGTGTTTAGCTTGTGAAGCATGCGCGTGCAGCTCGACGGCCGTTACCGTCCCTGATCGCTTTCACGTGTTTAATTATCGTTGCTTATATATATTACAGTCTGATTGTCATTTCTAGTACATTTTGTTAAATTATAATTTCGTTACATTGTTCAATTCCAATTATATGAGTACACTTTTTGCTCTTTACATAACATTCATACAATAATAGATTCTTTTTTCCTTTATGGCATAAATTGACATACATTTCATTTCAATTTACAGTGACTTCTTGGCGGAGCATATTTATCAATTTCAAAGAATTAAAGAAGTAAACATAGTCGCTACAACAGATTCTACGCGCTGTTTCAATAACTACACGTGGCCCCGCCTCTCTAGCATTCTCCAGGAAGGATCGATACACTACAGGGTTGAGGAAACTTCACGGAAGGGAATTTATGTGATCAGTTACGTCTCGTTACCAGACTTAATTGTGATCCCCAGAGCAAAATAGCATGTTATTTGTAAACATAACTCATACCTGACGATACCAATCGTATAGAATACTTATTCGGTATTTAAAATGCACCTCAGTTACTTGTTATGTTCATTGTATGAAGGTTAACCACTTCATATGCTGAAGTATACAGAGTTGTATCATTAATACTATATCTTATGTACAATGAGTGTAAAATTGTGTTTATATAAGCGGCAAACGTGTATAAAAATTTAATTGCAAATCAGGTGTTGGAGACATTCATGAGTGGTCGACACTCACAGTAATTAGGTTTCGACCCCTTGATTATTTGGTAGTGCTCCACCTTAGTTCAGCATCGTAATATGGAACGTACTGCAACTGTATTCTTCTACACATATTTTCACATTATCACATTCATACATATAAACATACAATTATATTTACTTGCGGTGCGGTCCTTTCTTATGTTTATATGCTACCTAAAACTCGAGAGGCATTTAGCTTTCTTGACTTTAGGACGTGTCGATGCATCGGTCCCTGGGAGAAAAAAGAAACTTAATACCGACTTAAAACAGTGGCTCGATGGTCACTAATACCTCTTCCATATATTCAGCCATGGATTCATTTACTTCAGTGTGCAGTCGTGCTATCACGAACTCATTTAATGTCATGTGTGCGTCTCTACTTACATTGTAAATATGAAAGTTAAAGTTTATTATAAGGGTGGTGCGATCTCTTATTCAGTTTGCCACTTATATTGTACTCGCTTGTTTACCTGCAGCAAGAGTTTTCTGGTCCCTCAATTAGTTAAATTTGTAACTATATAGATATAATGTACATAGTAGCGTAACTTTAGTAAATATTTCGTAGTTTAGGATCCCTTTCCGTGTATGTAATCCCTTAGCTTATCTCTATTTGTATGTATTGTGTAGATAGTCGTAGTTGTAGTATAGACTCTCCATTAATTTTCTATTTCCCTTTTCATGTAACAGGCTTTAAAAATGCTGGAGCAGGCTGTAGCTCCTAGGATTTGTTTGTTTTGGGTGCTCCAACACTTTCAGCTGTGTGTCTGGCGTTCACGCACTTGCGGCTGGTTGACTAGCTTTCTCCCCAATATGAATTCGCTGCGTCGCTCTCTTACCACTAACGTAAATGGTTCAAATGGCTCTAAGCACTATGGGACTTAACATCTGAGGTCATCAGTCCCCTAGACTTAGCACTACTTAAACCTGACTAACTTAAGGACATCACACACATCCATATCCGAGGCAGAATTCGAACCTACGGCCGTAGCAGCAGCGTGGTTCCGGACTGAAGCGCCTAGAACCGCTCGGCCACAGCGGCCGGCTACCACTAACGTCGCGGCGAGTTGTGTAGTGCATTGCACGCTACCGTGCGTTTCACAAGTTCGTTTATTCGTTTACGACGGGGCTAAGCGCAAGGCGAAGCGTTGTGTTTGAAGTATCATCGCATCTAGACACATAAAAGTAACGTTCTTCCTTGTTGCTGGCCGGGGTGGCCGAGCGGTTCTAGGCGCTACAGTCTGGAACCACGCGACCGCTACGGTCGCAGGTTCGAATCCTGCCTCGGGCATGGATGTGTGTGATGTCCTTAGGTTAGTTAGGTTTAAGTAGTTCTAAGTTCTAGGGGACTTATGACCTCAGAAGTTAAGTCCCATAGTGCTCAGAGCCATTTGAACCATTTTTCTTCCTTGTTCCATCCATTTACCTTATCATTTACACATCTGACATATAAGAAAAAACATAAACAACTATTTTCTTTAACAACTAACACATAAAATCTGGAGTCTGACTTTCCAGCATACCAAATCTAATATTATTATTCTTATATACAACTTAGTGGGTATACCAACCTTGATCGTATCTGATAAAGCCAAGAGTTGATCAAGCTTGTGCCCCCACTCTCCCGCAGGGTCACAGAAAGGGGGTTTACCGTGACCGGTTCAAGGTTTCCGGCGTCGCGGTGGAACCAGTCTCTGGGTTAGGAGTAACTTCCACTACGTGGACCGTTGGTGTTTGATTACGCCAAGTAGTGTCCAGATAGGCTCTCGACTGAAATTCTCTTTGCCTCTGCGTGTTATTCAGCATATGTGTGTTACTTTGCTGGCCAAATGCCGCTGTCTGTGGGTTATTCGGTTGTTTGCTACCGTTTTGCTTTTGCGAAGCGATCGGCTGATTATTGCCAGTAGCTTGTGCTTGTGCCTGTACATATTGTACAGGCCGGCCATACGCTACTCGCCTGTTGTAGTTATTTTTGCTAAATCTTTGCCCATTTCTTTTATATCCACCCTTATTTACGGCTTTCTCCATTGCCGTTTTGATTGCCGTTACCATTACCGTAGGTCTGTGTGGGGTAAGTTCGTCATCTGTGCTGTACTAAGAATCCGTTGTTTATTTGTTGGTCTGTAAATCCTTGTGTCGCAATTGGCGTATTAACAGGCTTGGGTTGTACTGATCTCTTTTCGTATATTAAATCTATTGAGTCCAGTACAGGCAGAAAGTATTCTAGGTCATGTTCCGGGATGGTAATGAGTTTTTCTCTAATGTGGGCAGGAAGACGGCTTTTTAAAATTTTCAGCACGTCTACTTGAGATACTGGGTTCGTCCAGTATCTGGTTTTATTCAAATATTTTTCAAAATAGCCCCTTAAGCTTTCGTACTTGCTACCGAACGGAGCTGGGTTGAATACTTCACGTCTGAGTCTCTCTTGAACGGGCTCAGACCAATACTTATCCAAAAATGCTCTCTCAAACTGTTCACAATAGTGGCAACGTTCCGCCATGTCTGTAGCCTACAGAAGAACGTCACCCTGTTTGTATCCAACAACAAATCTAATTTTCTGGGCTTCGGTCCAGGTACGAGGTAAAACATTTCGAAATGCTCTGATAAAGACCACAGGGCGTGTTTTCTTCCCTTCAGAAGTAAATATCGGGAATTTTCGATGCCTAAGTAATGCCTCATGTGCAAGTAATGTTGACAAACACCTCACGTTGTCAGTGACAGCGTGTTTATGGCTTGTGGGGTAGCGTATGTAACTGCGCTTGCTCGACAGGTGCAACTGCCGGCGAGTGTTGTTGCATTGTGCAGCCTTAGCTACTTTCCTTCGACGGGCTAGCCCCGTATTGTGGATAACCAGTGAAGGTATCTAACTTCTCTAAAAGCATGGGTTTGTTTTCTGTCATATGTTGATTTGGAATGTCAGTAGTTTTGGCAACACTGCATCGTAACCTTTCCTCTGCTTCCTTTAAACCCGAGTCTATTTTAGCTAGAAGTTGACTTTCTTTCTCCTTTAGAGCTTCTTCTACAGTATCTACATAAATTTTGCATTCTGACACTACCTTTTCAGCAAGGGTGCTGCCCTTATCCAGCATCCCAGCTTCAGCTTTTCCAGTAATTTCCTTTACATCTGAACTTTTTGGGCAATTCTGACTCTAGACTTAACTGATCTACTCTTAGACTCGACTTGTGTATTTCTGTAGGCAGGTTTTTGCATACGTCTTGCAGCTCACTGACTGCGTTCGTCACATTTTTTACCGACGCATCCACTTGGGATTGCGTCGCCTGAATTTGAAAATATGCTTCACTGAGGTTTTGCAACTCACCTGCAAGTTGTTCCTGTTTACAATCTACTGATGTTACCTTTTCCGTTAACGTATTTATATCGCGAGACACGTCGGTAATTATTTCTTGCTTTAGTTGTTTACCGAGCTCTGTCAACTTCCCGGATAGTTCGTCAGACAACTCAGTGCGTATAGTTATGCTCACCTCACTGAACTGTTATCTAATACTATTCTTGAAATCGTTGAATGCCTGATTTTGCTGTGTAAGCTGTTGCCCTATATTTTCTTGATGTCTTGTGAACTGCTTGTAAACTGTTGTGTTATTAGTTACATGAGTTTTGTGTCTCGCCAGTATTTACATTGCCTTTATGAACTGTTTCCTGTTCTTGTGTCGCGACATCGTGAGCAAACAATCCAAGGAATTAGCGCTGTCGCGCGCTTCAGTTTCACTATTTGAAAAAAAATGTTTCCCGGTGAGAACTGAGAACTTGGTTCATCGATCATCATAAAAGGGACATCATGATTAGTTACCAGTGTCATCATTTTTTAATAGTAGGACGCCAACCTCGTTGTTTTGGTAGCCATAGACCAGTTCACGAGTGGGCGCGTTACTTTCAACTGTTACCAAGCTCGAATATCCGACGTGTTGGCATATTGGAACCTGATATTCTCTGATACGGTGTTACAGAATTTGAATGAATTATTTGGCACTGTAATGTTGCCTTTATAAAAATTTTCGTCTTTCCTATATAAATACACTTTCTGTAGAGGATATTAATTGGAAGGATAGGAGGTTATTTACTGCGAGAGAGACGGCGCCAAGCGTGTCCTTACAAGCATACATCGTAGTAGCTTCTCAGCTGAACCGCTGAAATCCGCATTCCCGGCGCGTCTCGTTTGTAGACAGTATTTAATTTTAATTTGTTCCTTCAAGTTATTAATAGTTCCAATCACACGGGCATCTAACAAATGCAAAAAAGGCCTCATTAGTTTCTTGTAACGATAAAATGGATCATCTATCTCAAAAAAATTTTATCTCAACTATTGAAAGGTCTGTTCATATTCCGCTCGGCGCTGTCCTTCGAACGGTCGCCATTGAGTAGTTATGCGGGTAATAAAATGTAATGTATAATGGACACTGATTAATAATTGCTACTTAAATAATTAAGTAAAGAAATTTTGGAAGAATAATTGAAAAAAAATTGGAAGGTACACAAATCCCGAGTGAACTGGCAATAATATCAACGGACCCTCAATATTCCGTACATGTATTCAGCATTTAAACTTACGTACTTCTTTTTCTTGCTACCACCATTCTGCATAGAGCTTGGTATGACAATACTAGTTCTGGATCACCCCTCTTCTGCTCACGCAAATTATTCTTGTCTGCTTCGATCCTCTTTATGCAGGATTCTCGGCGGGTCGCGGAATGATGAACAGACGGGTATGGTCGTCGTGAATGTACGAATAAACTTGGCTATCTCAATAACTTTCAATAACACCTTTTAATGTTCAATTGGAATACGCATTTTTTAACAATATTATCTCGGAGGAAATCGCCATACGTCCACCCGCTACCATTTATATAGACAAACAGATGAATATAAAGAAATTAAAAATTAAAGAGCATATATCTACTTGTATATATATATATATATATATATATATATATATATATATATATATATATATATATATATATATATATAGAAAAAAACGAAGGAGAAAAGAAAAAATATACTAATATGATACATTACTAGTTATAGCTCCAATCAGCCCTTTATCCCTCCTAAACTTTGCTAAACTTTGTTTTCAGGACATTCGGTAACATAATGTTCAGTAACAAATACTTTCTGTATGAGATATAACTAGAGAGTCCTTCATGGTGCACCTTTATCGCAAAGCAGTTAGTCCACCTCCGTAAAGTTACTACACCATCAAACAGAAAAGGACACAACGACACCCTGCTCGCTTGCACAAAACACAGACGCACCTTACGCAACAGTTATTTCATGTGAAAGTATAGGGACCCACTTGTGCTCAAATTCTGGTCTTTTTTTAAACTTTTGCATGCTGACAAGGTAGTCTTGTAGGTACAACGCAACACTGGGAACTATATCAACAATCGTTACATCTTTATGTACAGTTTGAGAACTTAACACTTATCGAGCATTCTGATTGAGTACTAATTTCATCTAATGTATGTATTTTCTCATTGTCCCAGTAAATATAAATAGCCCAAAATATGACTTGCACTATTTATGTTTTTTTAAATAGGAAACGTTTTTGTTAGTAGTCTTGTAATCACAGAAAATCGCTACGTACAGTCACATATGTCGTATGTCGTGAGGTAAAAGTAAACCTGCATAAGTGCTGTGCCTCCAGTCACGGACAAAAGAATGACACTTGTGTACACTGTTCCGATAGACAACACGCGCGAAGGGTCATTTCAAATTCAGGGCTTGCACTCGTTATAACGTTAGGGTAGAGTCCTCGCAGGATACGGTGGCCGATTCGCAGTGACTAATTTCCATCCCAAGCGCTGGGAGAGTTGATTCGTTTGTTCGGACGGGGAGGCCAACACTGTCTGTCACCTTTCGGCCGGTCGGCGATGACAGATTCGAGGCGCACCGCCTGCAATCTTTCTTAAACGACTTCGCAGAAACTATCGGGTAAAAAAAATTTTGCTTTACTTGTAGCTTTATATGTCAGGTTCATTATGATGTGCCCATCATTTCGCTAACGGCCATAGTTACTGTGCTATTTACGAAGAAGTAAGAAGTTCCATTAGAACTACTGACAGCCTTGGGAGAGCCAGTCCTGACAAACCTCTACCATCTGGTGAGCAAGATGTATGAGACAGGCGAAATACCCTTAGACTTCAAGAAGAATATAATAATTCCAATCCCAAAGAAATCAGGTGTTGACAGATGTGAAAATTATAGAACTATCAGTTTAATAAGTCACAGCTGCAAAATACTAACGCGAATTCTTTACAGACGAATGGAAAAACTGATAGAAGCCGACCTCGGGGAAGATCAGTTTCGATTCCGTAGAAATGTTGGAACACGTGAGGCAATACTGACCCTACGACTTATCTTAGAAGAAAGATCGAGGAAAGGTAAAGCTACGTTTCTAGCATTTGTAGACTTAGAGGAAGCTTTTGACAATGTTGATTGGAATACTCTCTTTCAAATTCTGAAAGTGGCAGGGGTAAAATACAGGGAGCGAAAGGCTATTTACAATTTGTACAGAAAGCAGAAGGCAGTTATAAGAGTCGAGGGACATGAAAGGGAAGCAGTGGTTGGGAAGGGAGTGAGACAGGGTTGTAGCCTCTCCCCGATGTTATTCAATCTGTGTATTGAGCAAGCAATAAAGGAAACAAAAGAAAAGTTCGCAGTAGGTATTAAAATCCATGGAGAAGAAATAAAAACTTTGAGGTTCGCCGATGACATTGTAATTCTGTCAGAGACAGCAAAGGACTTGGAAGAGCAGTTGAACGGAATGGACAGTGTCTTGAAAGGAGGGTATAAGATGTACATCAACAAAAGCAAAACGAGGATAATGGAATATAGTCGAATTAAGTCGGGTGATGCTGAGGGAATTAGATTAGGAAATGAGACACTTAAAGTAGTAAAGGAGTTTTGCTATTTGGGGAGCAAAATAACTGATGATGGTCGAAGTAGAGATGATATAAAATGTAGACTGGCAATGGCAAGGAAAGCGTTTCTGAAGAAGATTTAAGTGTCAGAAAGTCATTTCTGAAAGTATTTCTATTGAATGTAGCCATGTATGGAAGTGAAACGTGGACGATAAATAGTTTAGACAAGAAGAGAATAGAAGCTTTCGAAATGTGGTGCTACAGAAGAATGCTGAATATTAGATGGGTAGATCATATAACTAATGTGGAGGTATTGAATAGAATTGGGGAGGAGCTTGTGGCACAACTTGACTAGAAGAAGGGATTGGTTGGTAGGACATGTTCTGAGACATCGAGGGATCAATAGTTTAGTATTGGAGGGCAACGTGGAGGGTAAAAATCGTAGAGGGAGACCAAGAGATGAATACACTAAGCAGATTAAGAAGGATGTACGCTGCAGTAGGTACTGGGAGATGAAGAAGCTTGCACAGGATAGAGTAGCGCGGAGAGCTGCATCAAACCAGTCTCAGGACTGAAGACCACAACAACAACAAGACACTGCGAGGAATTCGAAAAAGTTTACAATGAAAAATAGAAGTACATATTACGTAACATGTTGCTGCATATGAAATTTAGCTAACATATTGACTTTTTCTTTAGACTTGGGTGGAAGTTTCTATCTGTTACTAATCTCGAGAAAATTGATGTGATGTAGTGCACTCATTTGCGATCGCGCCACGTCAGCGATAAAGCCAGAGTGAAATAGCCACAACATTCCTTATATTTCATAAATAGTTTGTGATATTAAAATGAAATTTTGACAAATGATGGCACGCAAAGATGAGAGTATTTTTCCGTTTGGGTATTATATGAAACTTTATTATCTACTGTGTTATCCAACTAACTACATAATTCTTTGGTGAAAGTATATAATTTTTAAGGGCCACCGATAGCTGGTGAAATGAGAAATGCTATGGGTTTTGGAACACCATAAGTAAAGACATTACACGTTTACTTTATACCGAGGATATGCCTTAGTTCCTCACTTAATAAAGTTAATAAACCAATGTTTCAGAATTCTCTCCCAGTTGTGTCTGCATAACATGTTAGTGAGGTGAGACTGTGTAAACTCCGCTGTGTTTTACCAAAAGAAGCAAATTTTAACATGGCAACAAGAGAAAAGTAGGTTTTACTCAAAATTCACCACTCCTGACAATTCTCTGAAAGTTAAGAACAGTTAACAAGCCAGGCGAAAATAAATCGCTGCATTTTCGGGGGAATTCTTTCTGAATACTAACGAAAGCAGAGGTGACAGATCTTTCTGAATGGTCATCAGGCAAGTTTAGGCGCGGAGGGGTCCCAGTTAGTATTAAAAAAAAGAAATAAGAGTGTGGGCTTCAGTTTAGAATGGCACTTTCTTCTGCTAGTGGAATGGAACATGTGCAGGAGACAGCTTGCGCGTTCACAGTTGCTCTGAAGCCTCCACATAGACAAAGATTGCCGTTGGGCTTCACGGCGATGACCTGTGTAGTGGTCCACAGGCTGTTGGATACAGGTACCTTAATGCTATCAGTTTCTGGCCAGTCCAACTCCTGTTTAATCTTGTCCCGAAATGCAAAAGGAATGCGGTGCACCTTACAGAATTTGAGTATAATGTCACAACGTAAAGTAATGCGTGCTTCATAATCTTTGATGCTATCGCACTGGTCTGAAGGCAGTGTTGAAGGCAAACTGTTGCACCATCCGTGGTCTGGATACTGGTGATCCAGTGGTCTGGCGGTTTGGAAGCTGGAATAGGTCTAGACCCAAGACACTGGCTGCTGTGTGCGATTGTGTTACCAAAAGTAGTACGGCTCTTATGCTTAACGATTTTTCATGTGAGTAGTATGGTCACTGTAAATTATCAGTGTTCCAAGACATTTGAACAATTATATGGCCACAATTAAAGCATAGGTGTCACTATTGACGATGGTTTTCGCTGAACCTTAAACAGTTCTAAATGAATTATTAGATCGCAGATGTCAATTTCCACCAACACAACGCTTTAAATGTGTAAAAGAATACTGTACGCATTACTTCCAGATTCATCAGTTGGTTGGTTGGTTGGTTTGGGGAAGGAGACCAGACAGCGTGGTCATCGGTCTCATCGGATTAGGGAAGGATTGGGAAGGAAGTCGGCCGTGCCCTTTCAGAGGAACCATCCCGGCATTTGCCTGGAGTGATTTAGGGAAATCACGGAAAACCTAAATCAGGATGGCCGGACGCGGGATTGAACCGTCGTCCTCCCGAATGCGAGTCCAGTGTCTAACCACTGCGCCACCCCGCTCGGTCCAGATTCATCAGTATTAGGGTCAAGTGCTTTATGATAGAGAACACAGGAGATATCCCTCCTTATCCAGGAAAATGATCATGTGACATAACACTGTACACCGTATTCTCAAAACCACCAATATTAGAATCAAATGCATGCACCAGTGCATGTGGAGTGCTTGATGGTGTGACAATTTCTTCAAACTTCAGCCTTATGACCGAGCTTCCAACAGACTGAGTATGTCACGCGGTTGCAACAGCAGGACTGTCTATCGTGGGTCATGGAACATCATAGGAAGATTTGACACGAGAAGAGTTACCAGCTCAAGATGTGACCTCTTTCCGTGGAGCAACCCGAGGCCCAGATGCCTGGCGATGTTTACCGTTCTGTTTCCCTTTACGAACCTCCACACACTTTAAGGTTGTCTGAAAAAGTTCAGTTCCCTTGTAGTCGAGCACCTGTTCTGTTTGCTTGGTCTGTTCAAAAACATGGATAACTGATAACCACTCATGTAATGGATAAGATCCCTAAGTAGCCCTGTGAATGGAGAATGGTCAATTAAGATAGCCCTCACAGCAGTATCCGCATAGGAAAGATCACAATCTTGCTTTCACACTGGAAACGACAGACGTGAGTAAGGCCTCGCAAAGTAGCGACCCAGTCAGTAAACGATTGGCCAGGCTTCTTATAAGTAGCATAAAATTTCTGGCTTGTTGCCGCAACGAGAAGTTTTCTCTGAGAAGAGTATCTTAATCTGTCATTAACAACCGAATAACTCAAGTCACACGGGCCTTTACCTGGGAAAAGCTGCTGAACCAGACTGCACACATAAGTACAAGCACTGGACAAGAGGAAAACACATTTGGTTACATCACCTAAGGTTCCGTATCCTATAAAATGTTCTTGAAATATATCCACGTAACAGGCCCACTTTTCTTATGCCGATTCAAGTGGGTGGAACGCCAGCGGCCGTCGCTAGACGTCTACGTGGCGATGTTCCCGTACTCCAGTTGGTGCAGCAACTGTTCGTGAGTAACCCCTAACATTTCCTGGTAGCACTCAAGTTTTCTAGGCCGCTTACAGCGACTAGAGGAGGTTAAAAATTGGAAACTCAAAGTCAGCTTGTTGCGCCACCTGAAAGAGGTCACACACAAGTAGAATTCTCAAATAAATCACAAGACGCAAGACCCAAATTCCAGTGTACACCAAATAACGAAATTCAAGTAATGTCCACTAGAGAAAACCAGAGTTCAGATAAAATTTAAAATGTCCACAAGAGACTGAAAGTTCTGAAGTCAACACTAGAAGGTACACTGTACTTTATACTTGCTGCACGACATACCTTCGTCCGTAAGGTCCAAAGTGTCCATTGTAGCACAAAAGCTTCAACGGTTGTCCATAAATGTGCCAAATATCTGGAGAAATGATGCAGCCGACGTTTGAGTCCCTTGTGCCAATACTGACAGAAACGTAGGTGTAAAGTCACAATACCGATTTCGCCACTGTTGCGATGTGCTTTCTGCTTCTTTTGAGCTGTATCACGATCAATGACTGTGCAAGTGTAGCGTTCTGAAACTACTACACAAATAAATTAGTAGAGTAAAATAACTCACAAAATACCGTGACATGAACTCTGGTACACAATATTCCATACAGACGGAGACTTTGTCAATGACAAGTTTTCGCATGCAGTAGTTCTGGCCTCCACAGACTAAGTCCGTATGGGCACGGCAGCAGTAGGGTTGTGGTGGTTTGACTAACAAGTCTGTTTACAAATCGGAGTAATCCAGTATGGTACCTTTCTATCTATAATCCACCACACATGCTGGTAACTTGGCAACTGCGGCTGTCGACTGCAGAACACTGCTGTTGATTGTAAAATGAGACTGTATCTGCAGCCCTCGGGCACAGCACGGATGGCTGTGATGAATACGCGTAATGGCTATTACTGTCAGAGTTAACGAGTTCGTCGCCCATTGGCTCTCCGGGCCAGATGATGTAATCGTCGTTGCTGGTTGGTGTCTGCAGAAGCTGAAAAAGCAACCTCTACTGAACAGCCGCCAAGACATGCGCTGTGCAATGCCTTATCTACGAAGTAGGCAACAAGGAGTACAGTGATGTGGGGAGGAATGTATCCTACAGGAATAGGCAGAGAATCCAATAACTGTAGTTCATGAACAGTGACTCAGTTACTAGTATCCAGGGTCATTACTGTAGTAACAATAAGCTATTTGAAAGAACTATGCTCAAGAATTGAAATTAGTTTAACGTTTATCCACAGTGAAACAATAGTCTGTAGAACTGAATGTGTCATGCATCCTAGAAGTGTGTTCAGTCGATTTTTTTATTTTTTGTGTGGTTAACTAGTACAGTAATTTTGCAAATTTGTCTAAATGACTGAAGGAGAATGTGTGTACACTTTTGACTAAGTTTATAGCTAATCAGGAAAAAGAGGAACATGAAGAAACGGAAATTATAAAAAAAGAAGTAGAAGAAGACTTAGAACGATTCGATAGTTTTATGGAAGCAGGTAATACCAGAGTAGAAGAACAATTACGATATTTTTTATCTTAAGTTGATAGTTGACTTCGTTCATAATTAAATACAGTAGAGAAAAAAGTAACAGCTTTGAACGTTTCCGTTGCCAAACGTATTGTAAATGAACAGCAGAACAGTAACTAATTCGTAAATTGCAGACTATGTCCAAAGTATGCGAACAGGAGATAGCATTAGTGAAGCATGAAAGTCAGTGTGTCTAGCATTGATTAGAACCATTAAACAAAAAAATACATAGGGACAAAACGTAAGTTTAGATGTGGGCTGTAAAAAGACTAAGACAGCGAGACCTGTTGGTCGATAGTGTTAGTGTTGAATCAGTAGAAGATGCAAACAGACCACAAAAAGAATGACTATGCCCTACCACAGTTCAGGGTACCACACAGAAGTAATGAAATTGTGGGAGTGAAAATAACTATACAAGAGAATGTAGCTTTACCATCTGGGATTGCCTTCAAGAATACAGACCAGACTTAGGTAAACAAAGGCGAAAATAATAACTGGAGTGAAGACTTAACGTTTGCCATGGTCAAAGGAATGCCAAAACAGTTTCCAAATTTTGATTCTCATGGGAAAAAACACCCAGTATTATTTTTAAGGTATCTCCAAGGTATTTTACCACCAGTTTGAGATGATAAGAAGATACGTTTTGTAATTAACCACAAGAATTACAATGCAGATCAATGGGGTTCAATAAATGTAAACCGGTTTGAGCCCTGTAGTCAATTTGAAAGGCCACAAGGTGTGCAGAAAAGACGGCGGTTACATTTGTTAAGACTATGTGTTTGTACAGATTCTTAAAGACGATACAGAAACTGTATAATGCGGCATATTACCCAGGAGAAGTATAATATTTAAATAAAGGTATACATGAAACACATTTAACAGAGGAATTAATTTGCAGTTTACCCACCAGAGCCAGAGAACCTGGGAAAACGTACAAGTTTTGTTAGACTTCTTAAATCAGACTACTAAAGTATTTCTGGTGACAGTTGTGATAGTCTAAATGAATTTAGTAATGGAGGAAGAAGACCGTTTAGACCTAATGTGAAAAGAAGTTAAATGCATAATGTGCACTTTGGACTGTCTAACATACTGAGCATAAAGTTGACAACATGCGAAAAATGAAAAGCGGATTCATGCTCAGAAATGGAAGTGACAGAGAGAAGGAGGAATCTTTTTGGAATAATGATAGAACAAGTCTGATCATGTGAAGGAAACGGTATTGGAGACGACAGTGTAGTAATGAAGAGTGTTGGACATAACCAGAGCAAAGAGAACTGCAAAGACGATTCAGAGTAGCAACCAGAAAAAAGTCAACTATAACTGAAATAGAATCTTAGTAGGAGAGGATTTCTCAACCCGCTTTTATCCGTTACCAAGAAGGAGAACATGTAGGATATATGTTAACGGAGCAGAAGGAAATAGAGTCGAGTCTTTCTTGGCCTCCAATAGAATGTCATATTCAGGATGTTCTTGTTCATCTTTTTATAGACACTGGCAGTGACATGAGTTTTATCGACCAGGGCTTGTGGGAGGAAAATAACAATCAAGGTGGAGCTGTTACGTTACCTGTTACGAGAGTAAGATTCGGTGGTACTACTGGAAATAAATCGAAGAATATACAAGAGATGGTGGATGTGGAGTTTCGAATAGAAGACATGAGTTTCAAACAAGTTATGTATGTTTTACCAGAACTGGAAACATATCTTTTATTAGATCTCAAACTGTAGAAATAAAATCAAGTAAGGATATCATTAGGTGAAAGTATTAGTGTCCTTAACAATGGTAGGAGGAGAGTTATTAAATTCAACAATGAAATGAATGAGGTACAAGAAGATGAGTGATGAGTGGTGAGTGTGTCTGCGTAGCTATGATCCTACCTAACTTAAACGGAAATAATTTGGGAACAAATGAACGTAATAGATTAAGGAAAATGAAGTAGATACAAAACGTACAAAAGCAACAAATATGCAATGAAGCCAAAGGGAACAGCTCAAAACAGTGCTGGAGACATACAGAACTGTGTTTCCTGAAAGACCAGGAAATCATCTGCAAATATGAATGTAAATTAATTATTAAGGAATGAACAAAGTATTATAAAGTCTGTATCCTACTCCATTTAGTATAAGGGAAATTGCGAGGACAAATTCATGAATGTTAACCTGAAATATTATCGAGAGGTCAATTAGCTCTTTTAATAATACAATAGCACCAGTGAGAATAGTAAATGGTATATCCATTTAGCACTAGAAGCCAGAACTATGAATCAGTTTATTAAAACCAAAAGAGATCGCCCACTTAATGTAGAGCAACTATTAGCTACATTTGTAGGAGTCAAGTATTTCAGTTTGATGTATTTAACTACTGGTGGCAAAAGTTAAAAACACGAGGTCTGTTCTTTGGACTAAAAGTTTGTGTAGCCAAATTTATTCATGCTCCGGATAAAGCTTTATGACAAGAGGTGCTGGAAAAAGGAATTCTGTATGTTGATGTCATTCTCATAGCCGCGAAACTTGGGGTGAATTCCGATACACTCCAGTCAGTGCTGGAGAAGTTTGTTGAGTAAAAGTATGTAGATCAGATAATAAATGGTGAAAGAGGTGAAACAAAACCAGAAAAAGGTATTGGCCATAGTAAAATGTTCAACCTAAAGCTTTTTTCAGCTAAACAGGCTTCAAGCAACGATTTATACCAAATTAGGTCTTCTGATGTATGGTTTTTTCTCAACTGTTAAAGAAAGGAGTAGTATGGAAGCGGACTGAAGACTGTGAGAAGTAATTCTGCCAAAGAAAAGAAGTCTTTTGAAACCCAGTTATTTTGAGACGCCCTAAATGGATAGACACAGTGTATGTAATTTTTTAAATGCAAAAATTTTAGACTATGCAGTTGTTGATACATCGAGGTACGGATCAGGAGCGGAGATCTGTCAGGTAGAAGGGAGAGGAGGCCAAATAAGATGACAGATTATTGATTTTGCTAGCCATTTGTTGACAGCTTGTGATAGAAAGTATTCAGTGACTGAGAAGAAAACTTTGGCTGTGGTTTGGCCTTCCAAGAAATTTAATCGTTTTACCAGGACATAGAACAACGGTATAATCAGATCACTGAGCCCTTAAATTTTTACTGCAAAGGAATCTACTGAACAGTCAATTGATGAGAAGGGCACTTTTTCTACAAAGACTTTAATATAGAGATAAAACACATACGAGGTCAAGCAAACCAAGTCACAGACATTCCTCTAGGAATGACAAATACTATTAACGTGGGAGACGATGAAATGGAGGAAATGATATGTTTTGTGAAAAAAGAATGATAATAGTCAAGAGAGAAAGCAAATAGTTTCAAAGGTAAAAGAGAAACAAGACAAACAACCTTGGCTTAAAAGAATTATTGTCAAGATAGAAAAGAGTAATCGAAATCAAACAACAAAGAAAAGGTTTATGATAAATGATGGAGTATTGTTTGAAAGAAGAGATTATGATGGTTCATTCTGGCGGCTTTGTATTCCGACTGCCTACATGGTACTATTAATAAAATAACTCTGTACATGGTACCGTTAATAAAATATATCAATACAGGATACGGGCACAAGTATTATCATTTCAAAGGGCTGAAACGTAAAGTGCACCAAATGGTGGAAAGCTGCGATTTGTGGCAAAATATAGAGTACCCATCGAATAAACTATTTACGTTTATCAATAGCACCAGAAAAAGTGTGGATCTTGTTGCTGCAGATTTTTATTGTCGCTTTCCTCGTGGACAAAGGCGAGTACAATACTTATCTATAATTTTAAAAGCGTGGTCCCAGTTGGTTAAATTATAGCCCTTGTTAAAGGGAAGGACTACGCGAATGAACTTCCAGCAACAGTGTACCGTAAGCCGCTGGAGGACAGAAGCGTTCCTAGTACTTGGAAAGAAAGCGAAGGTCTTATCCATTTTCTAGGAGGGTCATCGAGCAGACAGATAGAACTATAGTCCTACGTATCTGATGTCAGTCTTTTGTAGCATTTGGGAATAGATTTTATGCTCATGTGTTATGACGTTTTTGGAGACCCGACCTCTCCTCTGTAGGAATGAAAATGACTTCTGGTCGTGTGAAACCCAGGTCGCCCTGTTCGCCCACGAGACGCAGAAATAAGTATATATCGGCACAAGCTGACGCCATGTTCCTTGACTTCCTGTAGGCGTTTGA